>NC_083282.1:95413970-96047720 GCF_963506605.1 Zootoca vivipara
CGGGATAGTATTTAAAGGGCTGTAGAGCAGAGCCCTAGTTTGTAGGCTTTAAAGTAGAGGTGAGGCCTAGTCTGTCAGCCTTGGCTTGGGCTAGTATTTAAATGCGACCCAAGGCCTCGGCCCTGTATCTCCATTCCTTGGCCCCGGCCTGACTCTGTGGGTTGTCTGGTAATGGCCGCCTTGGTGGTTTCAGTTGCTCGGTTGATGACATTATTTGGCGCCACCCTTCAGAGCTTTAGCTGGTGATGTATAATTTGCGCGCCACTTTTTTTGTGTTTAATCATTATTTTAGGTATGAAAGGTGTGCTTTTTTGGAAAACATTTATGCCAGATCCCTCCCTGATGGGCAAGGTACGCTTTGTCCTAATTTGATGCAATTCGGTTCAGCGGTTACAGTGAAAGGCTGTTACATCTGCGCACTCAGTGGGAACATTTTTATATACAGTGGTACCTTGACTTACGGACGACTCGACAACTGAATTTTTTGACTTACGAATGGGGCAAATGGCCGCACGCTTACGAATTTCTTGACATCCGAACGGAAACTGTGGCGGTTTTTTTCAACTTACGAATTTTTAGATAGGGTTGCTTCGACTTACGATTTTTTCCGTTTCCAATGCATTCCTATGGGAAATTGCGTTTCCAATGGCGCTTTTCGACTTACGAATTTTTCGACCTACGAAGGTGCCTTCGGAACGGATTAAATTAGTAAGTTGAGGCACACCTGTATATAGATTTGCTCTTCTTAGGTTTGTTTTTGCCCTCTTATTTTTCTGTAGGTGGCTGGGGAAACCCAGCCAGATGAGTGGGGTCTAAAGAATAAAAGTACAGCGGTACCTCTACTTACGAATAACTCTACTTACGAATGTTTCTACTTACGAACAGAGCTCCGTCCGCCATCTTGGATGCGGTTTAGATAGGATTTTTTCTACTTACGAATTTTTAGATAGGGTTGCTTCGACTTACGAATTTTTTCTCCCAATGCATTCCTATGGGATTCGACTTACAATTTTTCCGAATGCCTTCGGAAGGCATTAGATTCGTGAGTAGAGGTACCACTGTATTATTATTATTATCATTAGCCATAACTATTTGTTTATTACAGGAAAATGAGATATAAATATTAAACTGTCACTCAGCCTCCCGCCCCAGTCCTGTATCTCCTGCTTCCTCCCCTGTTTTCTTTGGAACAACTTTTGCTTGGCAAAGAGGTCCAAACAGGTGGCATTTCATTCCTAGTGGAGGAATGCCGGGCACGGAGCTCCCTCTAGTGGCCAAAGGTTTTGTCTGTCTTTTGCAAAGGTTGCCTCCTGACACCCGTTTTTCTCAGACTGTGCAGATTCCCGGGCCCAAAATACATGGTGCACGATGCACCTCTTGGGAAAGGCGCTCCCCAGGCATGTTTTGCCACCATGTGCCTAGCATGGCGAGCAATGAATGAAAGAGCAGGCCTCTTCCTCTGAGGTGGACCTCTTGCAGAAGCGCATAGTCCAAACTTGACATGATGCCTGGCCGGGGGAGGGGGGTTGGGAGTGATTGAATATCTGTTCCAAAGGACCAGGCGCTGCATGAGAAAGTTGGCACTTCAGTCCTATGTGAACATGGGATGGGCAAATGAAAAGACAAACTTAGAAATCACGAGATCTCAGGGCTGAGAGATTTTCCCTCTTCCAGTGTCCGCTTCTCCCTCCATAAGGGCACAGGGCCCTGAGGGCTGAGTCTGGCTGTGATCAAGATCCCCAGGGCAGGAGCCTACCATCAGCCTGCGCAATAAATAGACCCAGATATATGCAAATGACATCTATATATCACACTAATTTGAGTGTGGAATTTTTACACCGACAAAATCCCATGTAATCACCACCAACGACGGCTCACTGACGCAAAGTCCCTTTCAGCTGTGCATCTTTCTCAGGTTCACACGACTGACTGGCGGGCTCTAATTCCTTCAGGGAAATTATTTATCAGATTCCACCTTGAATCATTCATAAGTGCCAGTCCTCCCAAGGCAGCTGAAGGACGGGGGCAGTTCTTCAAACCCGCCATTTCTTTCCTTAAAATAGGTTGCTTCCCAATGACATTTTTAATGTTGGGGTTGAACGTGTTTGGGAAATGTTCATGTTCCTGATGTTTTGCATGGTGGAATATAGATCAGAGGTGCTGAATCTGTGGTCCTTGAGATATCGTTGGGCTCACTCACTTCTGAGCACAATCCTTGGTGTCTGCCCTCCATCTTCTACCTTTCACTACTTTCACGAGAGTCCACGGTGAGAAAGGGAGACAAAATTTTCTCTCTCCACATTCCCCATCATTTATACCAGGCATCCCCTGATGCCCTCCAGATGTTTTGGACTACTATTCCCATCATCCCTGAACACTGGTCTTCTTAGCTAGTGTGAGGGACAGGGGATATCGCGAAGTCCCTCCCCTCCTAAGTTCAAGCCAATCCCCGAGCACAGGGGGAAGCAGAGAGAGTTCCGATTCCAGTGGGGAAGCAGGAAGTCGTGTCCGAGGCTCAGGCAAGGTAGAGGAGCCAGGGTCCCAGGTGGGACAGGAAGGGGCGAATAAGGGCGGGAGACCCATCCCCCCAACTCCGGAATTACGCAGAAAGAGGAGGGGAAAGAGGATGGGTCTGCCAAAGCTTTTGTGTTGGAGAAAGACGCGCCAAAAGCCATTAGGAGGTTCTGAAACCGACTGACAACATCACTCCGTGTAAATAGCAATGACTTGAGCACTGTAAATACGCAGCACCAATAAAAGAATAAAATGCAGAGCTGCGTAGCGTCGTTACTCTGAAGTAGTCCACTCCGGCCACTGTGACAGCTAGGGATCATGGGAGTTGTAATCCAAAACATCTGGAGGGCCGCAGTTTGGGGATGCCTGATTTATACACACCTATCCTGTCCCCTATTACTCCCCCTTTCTCTACTCTAAAAAGTCCCAAATGTTGCATCCTTTCCTCTTGGGGGAAAGAGGAAACTTGCTCTCATCTGACTTGCTCTCTCACTTCTGAACCATTTCCAACTCTGCTACGTATATCCTTTTTGAGTTGAGTCAACAAGAAACTCCACACAGTATTTCAAAGGTGGTTGCACCACAGATTTGGTTAAAGCCATTGTGATATCCACAGTTTTTATTTTCAATTCCTTGCCTCATGATCTGTAGAATGTGTCTTTCCCCCAGCTGCTACATGTGGCCTCAGATCTCCACTGCACTCTCACTGTCACCCAAAAGTCTTGCTCCTGGCAGTCACCTCCAGTTCAGACCCCATTTGCCTCCATGTGAAATAAAACATACACCATCACTTTATATTCTTTTATATTGAACCATATTTGCCATTCTGCTGCCCTGTGAAGGAAGGTCATGGCACCTGCGACTGTTTAGTTTAGAGAAAAGGTGACCGAGAGGCGAAATGACATTTCGTTGTGCCTTGCATGGAGAAAATGCATAAAGGAAAGTTTTTCTCCCTCTCCCATTACATTAGAACCCCTAGGCATTGAATGAAGCTAAATATTGGAAGATCCAGGCTGGATTAAAATAATAATAATCCTTCATGCAGCACATTGTTAACCTATGGAACTCCCTCCCACAGGAGGCAGCGACAACCACCAACTGAGATGCCTTTAAAAAATAGATTAGGCAAATTCATGGAGGAGAAGAGGGCTGTTGATGTTTCCTAGCCAGGATGTCTCTGCCCTGCCTCCACGGCTGGAGGCAGCAATGCTTCTGAATGCCAGTTGCTGGAAACCCCAGGAGGAGAGAGGGCTCTTGTGCTTGGATCCTGCTTGCTGGTTTCCCACAGGCAACTCTTTGGCCCCCGTGAAAACAGTATGCTGGACTAGATGGGCCACTGGCCGGGTCCAGGAGGGTCTCGCTATATTATTAGGATCCCTCCCTCCTATGCACTCATTCCTAAGAAATGGTGTTTTCTCGGCTGTTATCAGCAGAGGCAGCTTCGTCCCTCCTCCTCCTCCTCGCCCCAATTCCCTGTTGCTCAAAACCAGGCACCTTTGGACGCTTGATGACTAAGCAGCAGGTGCTTTGCTTGGTCTGGAGATGAATCAAGCCTTCGCTGTCCCTGTGCAATCCTCACAAGATCTGGAGGACGTTGGGATACAGGACATCTCCTTGCCCACCCGGTTGCTGAGTTGGCTGTAAACTGGTTTATCTCTGTATGCCAGCTAAGGAGGAGCCCTACTGCTGGCATAAATTAAGCCAGCCTGAGGGATGCTGGTGCAAATGGCAAAAAAGGGCTGTGTCAGGGCTTAGGGGAGGGACAAAAGGCCATAGCATCCTGCCCCTTACATTCCCTGGTCCTGCCCACTCGTCCTGCAGCCAGAAATCAACTCTGCAGGAGTCAGTGGAATGGCAGAATGGGAAGGTTTGCCCTGCCCCCAGCATCCACTAGCCAGGAGCATAGAATCATAGAGCTGTAGAGTGGGAAGGGACTCCCAAGGGTCATCCAGCCCAACCCCCTGCAGTGTGGGACTCACAGCTAAGGAATCCCTGGCAGCTGGCCTGGCAGCTGAACTGGTCTGCCTGCCTGATTAGGATTTCTCTGCCTGTTGACTGACTGGTAGGCTGGGGCAATTGCCATCTGTAAGAACGGAAGGCACCCAGGGTTGTTTTTCAATCTGGGTTCTTATGATTTCTTCTGGAGCGTCTCCTCCCCCACCGTTCTGCCCGGACACTGAGGTCCAGCTCCGAGGGCCTTCTGGCGGTTCCCTCGCTACGAGAAGCCAAGTTACAGGGAACCAGGCAGAGGGCCTTCTCGGTAGTGGCACCCACCCTGTGGAACGGCCTCCCACCAGAGGTCAAAGAGAACAACAATTACCAGACCTTTAGAAGGCATCTCAAGGCAGCCCTGTTTAGGGAAGCTTTTAATGTTTGATTTCTGTATTTTAATGTTTTGTTGGAAGCCGCCCAGAGTGGCTGGGGGAACCCGGCCAGATGGGCGGGGTATAATTATTATTATTATTATTATTATTATTATTATTATTATTATTATTATTATGCGGCAAGGGGAGGGAAGGCTAAGATGGCTTTTTGAAAATGAATGAGTGGCTTTTTTTTTTAAAGTGGTCTGTCACCTTTAAGAAAAAACAGTGTATTAAAAAAGTAAAATAGAATAATCAAATGCCTCACCCTTCTCAACAAGGCATGAATGCCAAGGTTCTGTGCACATGCAAATATGTCTGATGAATTGATTGATCTTGAGGCAAAGGCTGGTGGGGATCCGTCAATTAAAGCTGACTTATCATTGATTAGTTAACCAGCTCGGGGACACCCTGAGGAATGGATTTGGCGACGGCTGCTTCTCTCTATGGGGAACCTCCTTGTAATTTTGCCCGGGAGTTCTGGGTTCCAGACAGGTGTGGTTGCCGCTCCCAGAGACCAGGGCAGGTAGCAGGTGCCTCCCTCGCTGCTGATCTGGGGGGAGCCAGTTTGGGAGGGGCAGTAAGCCTGGCCTAGACCACCTGGGGAAGCAAAGTGCCCCCCCCTCCGTGAAGCTACCAGACCTCAATCCTTCAGAAAGAGAAAAGCATTCGTCTCCTTCCTCATAACACACACACACAAGCTTTGACATGAAAGAGGTTTACTAGATTATGCATGGCAGGGAGGAAGTGGGGAGAAAGGAGCTGCTTCTTCTTGCTTGCTCAAAACACTAGAATTCATGAGCATCCAAGGAAGCTGAATGCTGGAAGATGCAGCCTGGAGAAAAGGAAATCCTTCTTCATGCATCACAGAGTTAAACTGTGGAACTCCCTCCCACAGGAGGCAGGGAAGGCCACCAACGTGGATGGCTTTAAAAGAGGAGGAGACAAATGCCTGGAGGACCAGAGGGTTATAAATAAGTTACCAGCCACTGTTGGGGACAGCGATGCTTCTGAATATCAGTCGCTGGAAACCCCAGGAAGGGAGAGCACAGGGCTCTTGTGCTTGGATCCTGCTTGTGGGTTTCCCATGGAGGCATCTGGGTGGCCCCTGTGAGAACAGGAGTCTGGGCTGGGTGGCTTGATCCAGGAGGCTCCCTTTGTGTTCTTATGGGTCCTCTTTGAATCCTGAGCCTCATTTCACGGATGGGCTGACTGGGGGCTGACTGCATGGGTCTTGTTGCAGAGGAGGGCATTTTGGGGGGGGGGCTGCCAGTGCACTAGGTAAAGGTAAAGGGACCCCTGACCATTAGGTCCAGTCGTGACCGACTCTGGGGTTGCGCGCTCATCTTGCATTATTGGCCGAGGGAGCCGGCGTATAGCTTCCAGGTCATGTGGCCAGCATGACAAAGCCGCTTCTGGCAAACCAGAGCAGCGCACGGAAACGCCGTTTACCTTCCCGCTGTCTGTAGCAGTTCCTATTTATCTACTTGCATTTTGACGTGCTTTTGAACTGCTAGGTTGGCAGGAGCTGGGACCGAGCAACGGGAGCTCACCCCGTCACAGGGATTCGAACCGCCGACCTTCTGATCAGCAAGCCCTAGGCTCAGTGGTTTAACCACAGCGCCACCTGGGTCCCTGCCAGTGCACTAGCCATGTACAATTGGGGGTGGGGGCCCCCCCTAGGGTTCCCTTGCAAGGTTGCAGAGAAAAGTGGGCTGTGTCTCTCAGATCCCCCTGGATCTAGGCGCCTGTGCACATTCAGAACCGGCAGCAACCCTCGGCATTGCTGGGGGTTGGACTAGATGGCCCTTGGGGGTCCCTTGCAGCTCTGCAATTCTATGACTCCATGACCAGAGCAGGTTGTTCTCTGCCGGCTCAGGCCATTTGAAAGCGGATGAGATGAATTTGTGATGGAGATGGAGGAGGAGGAGACTATCAAGGCTTGCAAGTCCCAATGGTGAGAGGCAAGAGGCAGCCTCTCTGTGGCTGATTGTGCACTGCCAAAATGTTAGTGCGGCGGCTGCTGTTAGGAGAGAGCTGGGTGTTGTTGTTGTTTTTGCCTTTTTAAAATGTGTATTGTAGGTTGGAGACAGATCTGGGTTACAGCTAGGCTTTTCGTTTTTTGTTTGTACTTTCTGAGATACAGAAGCGACTGTTTCTCCTTCCCGACAGGACTCAATTCCTGGGAAGGCTTGAAACCTACATAGCCCCTAATAGCCTTGTTTGAATATCTGCCCCCCCCTTCTCCCCGAGCAACTTTCTCACGTTAAAGACTCTTGCCAGGTGGAAGGCATGGGGGAACATGGCCTCCCCACAGCCATTACAAACAAATGCACTCTTCCCCCAAAGGTCAACTCATCCAACCCCCCAACCCCCCACCTGCCTTGCTAGAATCACAGCTAATGTATTTGCTCGTGTTCATTTCACCTGAATAACTTGAAGCCTCCTGTGCTATTTTCTGACCTTTTGGTTGGCCCATTAAATGGGCATTGCCATGATATGGGTTCTGGGATTTTCCCGGGGGGAGACTGCAGCTACCTTCACATTATGTGTGGCTCGGGGAGGGTGATGGTTTTGTAGGGTCCCTGGAATTTTCAAGAACAGGAGTCCTTGTGGCTAAGGACTGCTCTCCCGGTGCCCTCAGGCAGCTCTGAATCTAGATAGACCGTGTGGACATCCAACAAGTGCTGGAAAACTCAGGATGGAGGAAAGAAAGTCCTTCCTCACAGAGTGTTAAACTGTGGAATTCACTTCCGCAGGAGGCCACCAACTTGAATGGCTTTCAAAGAAGATTAGAGGGATTTGGGGAGGAGGAGAGAGAGGGCTGTTGATGTCTGCAAGAGGGAAGGGGGCTCTTGTGCTCGGATCCTGCCAGCTGAATTCCCAGAGGCATCTCTGGCTGGCCATGGTGAGTGCAGGATGCTGGATGGGCCATTGGCCTGATCCACACTTTTTAGCTTCTGGTGTTGCCCCTCCCAGGTTTCATGCTCTCCTGAATCCTGAGCCCCAATCCACCCCCTGACCTGCAGTGCCAGCAAAGTGCTCCCTCCGAGTCCACACACGGCATCTTCCTTCCCCGTGATGCTTTTTGGAGCGCCTGCAGTCCCAGAGGCTGAGCTCGGCGCACTGCACTTAGCTGTGCCCAGAATTAGTGCTGCTTGGTTTGGGGCTGGGCGGAGATGCTCCAGACTCGGGTCTGCGTGCCCAAGGCAGATGCGCCCTCCCTCCCTCCCTCCCTCCCTCTTTCAACTTGAAGCTGGACCAAAGAGACCCCACAGCAGCCCACTCTGCCCTCCATGCTGGCCCTGGAGTCAGGAGATTGGAAGGGCCTCCCAGGGTCATCTAGTCCACCCCCACACAATGCAGAAGAGGGCTTTGCAAGGCTCTGAGAGGGGAGGGCAGAAGCAGCCCCCAGGCTTTGCCAAAGCCCCCTTGAACCCAGCTTCTCTGGGACCCTCTCTCAGCGCCTGCCTCCTTCCTGGGGTCCCTCTCCCCTCCCACGCCCACCCGCAGCTAGGGGGTGTCTGCCTTGGGGCTGAGGCTCCTGGGGGAAGAGGGGGAGGCAGCCGCCTGCCCCACTTCTCCCCGCCCCCTCCCTGCCCGGGGGAGACTCCGAGATCCGATGCGTTTCTTAAAATAAACCCTGAATTAGATCGCCACTCGGAGCGGCACAGTTGCCATGGCAACGGCAGTCTTGGCTGAGCGGCGGCAGCGGGATCTGGAGGGGCGTCCAGGTGGCAGATGCTGCCACGGGGCAGGTCCAGGGCCCCCCTGCCCACCTCATTCCCTGCCACCCACCGCCTCTGGGGACCTTGAGCCCCTCCCCAAAGGCCAATTAGGAGACGGGGTCCCCCGAGCGCCTCCTGCTGCCATTCAAAACAGAGCACTGAGGCAGGGGGGATGGAAAGGGTGTCTTAAGAACCCGGGGACCATCTAGTCCAGCCTCCTGTTCTCACAGAGAACCAAGCAGATGCTTCTTGCAGGAAACCCGCAAGCAGGATCCGAGCACAAGAGCAGCTCTCCCCTCCTGCAGCTCCCAGCCAATGGAGGCAGAGCAGAGCCATCCTGGCTAGGGACCATCAATAGGCCTCTCCTCTTCCCTGAATTCCTCCAAGCTGCCTCCTGTGGGAGTGAGTTCCTCAGTTTAACTGTGTGCTGTGCGTCTTCTTCTTCTTCTTCTTCTTCTTCTTCTTCTTCTTCTTCTTCTTCTTCTTCTTCTTCTTCTTCTTCTTCTTCTTCTTCTTGGCACAGTGTGTGTGATGATGAGTGTGATGAGCCCAGGCACGCAGGCCAAGGGGCATGTCGCCCCCCCCCTGCCCACCGACTGCCTTGAATGCCAACCCACAGCTGCCGCTTGACATTTCTGGACCACGGCAGAGATCTGTGCGGCTGTGTGTATCCGTCTGCCGTCTCCATGGCAACCAGCTGCTTAAGGAGGCCCTCTAGTTTCCACAGCAACCATGCTGCCTGTCTTCCCTCTCTGCTTCTGCTTGATGGATTTCACAAGCTTTATTTTGGGGAGAGGAGGAGGAGGAGGGAGAGGAGAGCTTTAAGTCCAGGAGGTGCGCCGGGGGGGGGGGAGAGGATTAGGAGCCTCCTGTCCATTTGGGGGGGATCTTTCTTCTGCTCCTGAGGGTGGCAGGTCCTGTGGATGCAGGAAGCTGAGTCTCCTGACTGAGACCATTGACCCATCCTGCCTAGGACTGCCTGTACTGACTGGCAAGGGACTCTCATCCCAGCCCTGCCTGGAGAAGGGACTGAACCTGGGAACCTGAGGCTCTGCTTCCGAGCCCCGGCCCTGTCCCCACTCGGCTTGAGAAGGGGTCTCCCCTTGCTTCTGTGGGCATGTGGGTGGGCACAGCTGCAAGGCCAGCCCCTCCTGCCTCTGGTGCCCAGTTCCAAAGCCCCCCCCCCTCCACTGACCTACCCAATGCAAACGCCCCTCGTTTCAGGCAAGGCCCAGTTCAAGAAGCGCCTCTGCCCACAAAGAGAGTTTCTCCCCCCTGCCCAACATCTGGGATGGGGGCTTCCTAGCCAGGAGGCCAAGCATAAGGAATTAAATGAGCCCCGGGACCCTCCCTTTGCAGAAATGAACCCCTTGGCTGCCAGGTGGTGAGATGCATCATAATAATAATAATAATAATAATAATAATAATAATAATAATAATAAATAAATAATAATTTTATGTCTAAAATTATTCTGGGTGGCTCCCAACAAAAATAGTAAGAACACAATACAATATCAAATACTGAAAACTTCCCAAAGCGTTCGGATGACAACTACCACAGGCTTCCAATCCCAGTGTGGGCCATGCAGGTGGCTGGCTGGCTCAGGGGACAAATTCTGACTGCCGTGAAAAGCAGACCTTTCCGGGGTGGGGCGGGGCAGGGGAAACCAGCCCCTTGGCAAGGAATGGGAGCAGTGCCCTGTGCTATTCGGTGAGTGGTGCCGGGTGAGGGTGTCTGTTTGGGAACCCTTCTCCAGTGCCAAAATGGGCCTTTGACTGGGCCTGCTCTGTTGGGGGCTGCCGCAGAGTCTGTCTCCAGTGAGACCTTCCTGAAACAGGCCCCATTGCCTTGCTCCCTCTGGCCGCACACTTGCTTTGCTAAGGGGTGCGATTGATAACCTATTGTAGAAATAAGAAATAAGAAGCGGGGCATGAGGAGACTGCCCCCTTCTCCTTTCCCCAGGAAACCCCAAAGGGGAGCCTGCTGGGTCAGGCCTATCTACTGACCCATCTAGTTCAGCATCCTGCTCTCATGGTGGCTGAACAATTGACTGTGGAAAGCCAGCAAGCAGGATCCGAGTACCAGAGCCCTCCAGCGCCTCCCCCCTCCTCCTCGCATTTGTCCAATCCTCTTTTAAAGCCATCAAAGTCTGTGCCCCTCACTGCCTCCTGCAGAAGTGAGTTCCATAGCTGAACTATACATTGCGTGAAGAAGAACTTCCTCTCGTCTTTTGCCCAGCACTCTCTTTCTTCCTTCCTTCCCTCGGCCTGGTGCCCATGGACTTCCGGGCCTGGGAGGCAACTCCAGCCAACTGTGGAGTGTCTTGCCAATAATCAATGCGCAGTCTCCATTATTGGTAGCCCTGCAGGACACAGGAGAGGCCCAAGGCAAGAAGGTGGACCGGCTGGCTGGGGCAGGGGACTCTGGTCTCCATCAGCAGAGCTGTCCTTCAGGCAGCAGCAGCCTGGGCTCCTTGCTGTGCCCCCGGGAGGCGGCCTGCCTCTTCCTGCTTGGCTCTCCGGCTCACGGAGCTGTGAAGTGTGAGGTGGCACCTCTGATGAAGTGTCAGCAGGAGCCTGGCTGTGGCATGGGCATGTGTGTGTGTGTGTCCGCAGGCACCATCGCGCTGGGATCCAGGAGACAGAGTGGCAGCTCAGCCCGGCCTGCCCAGCCCAGCTGCCTGGCAAGGAGCCGAAGGAGGCGGGCGGCTGGCTCTGCTGGAGCAGGAACTGCCTCAGCCCAGCCCAGCCTTTCCCCGCTGGGAGGGAGACCTCCCTTCCTGGGGATCCTGAGAAATGCAGCAGCGAGGTGGCAGCGCTGGGCTTGGCGTGGGCTGAGGAGCAGGAGCAGGAGCAAAGGTCTGGAGCTGCCTGGCCCCACCCAGAAGTTTCAGGATTGGAGCACCTCCATGAAGGAGAGGGCTGTGCTCTGCCTCCACATCAGAGGAAGGAGGGGACAGGGCTCTGGTGCTCGGATCCTGATTGTGGGTTTCCCATTGGGGCATCTGGTTGGCCACTGTGAGAACAGGATGCTGGACCAGATGGGCCACTGGCCTGATCCAGTAGGCTCATCTTAGGCTCTTATGCCTTGGCAGCTGCCAGTGTCCCAGGGCTCAGGATCTGTGCCAATGAGGGCTCTCCGGGGAGGCTGATGGGAACATGAAAGTTGGCACTGCTCTGTGGGCAGACATTCCCCACGAGAGCAGGAAGGAGCATGGGAAAGAGGTAGGGGGTAGAGTGGGTAGAGTACCAGACTGGGACCTCTGGGAGAGTCAGAGTCAGAGCCCCCTACTTGGCCAGGAAGGGCCAGCCACTGGCTCTCAACCTAACCTACCTCACAGGGTTGTTGTGGTGGATTAAGTGTGAAAGGGAGAACCATGTAATGCCACCTTGAGCTCCTGGGAGAAAAAGGTGGGATAGAAATGCAGTAAGTAAAGGAATAACAAATATATAAAAGGGCCCCCCACCCCCACCCTGCTCAGCTTGTCTCCTCTGGTGCCAAGGCAAGAAGGAGCAGAGGTGCCAGGCTGTTGTGAAAGAGAGGTGCCAGGTGCCAGCCTGAGTCTGGCGAGGTCCCTCCTGGCCTAGAGAGCTGGGGCCAGGCCTGGCTCCAGGAGAACTGCTGCGCCCCCCACCCCACCCCCGGCAGCCGAGGAGTCAAGCTGTGGGGTGCGGAGAGGGAGTGTGGAGGGGGGCACAGCGATTGCCCTTGCCAAGGGGACTTGCAGTCAAAGCTCCTGCTCATCCGTGTGGCAGCATTTCCTGCCCCAAACGCCCTGCGCTCGCGGCTCAGAGGATGCCAGGACCATCCATCTCAAATGCGAGCTGCAAATGAGCCTGCCACCCCAAAAACCGGCCCAAGGCGCTCTCTGCAGTCGCGCAAACAAATGTGACTTGTCCTCAGGTGGCCCACTTGCCATGACTCGGGCAGCCTGTGAAGAACACACAAACCGACTTGCGTGAATCTCTCTCTCTCTCTCTCTCTCTCTCTCTCTCTCTCTCTCTCTCTCTCTCTCTCTCTCTCTCTCTCTCTCTCTCTCTCCACCTTCTCCAACGTCCCTCAGCCTCTTATTGCTGAGATTGCAGAGGTTGGGAGGCACAAGATCTGCTCAGATTGAAGAGAGGGCTGGTATCTTCTCTGGCTGTCCCTGAGAGAGGAAAGCTCTGGATTCTGACACTAGGGCAGAGCTAGGCTAGCCCACGCCCCCATCTCCTTCTCTCACTCCTTTCCAGGATCAGGGCCATTCTCTCCCCACCCCCATGATTGTGTTTTGGAAGCATGAGCTGTGCGGATGTTGAGAGAGAGCCTTGGCGATTCCTTGTTGTTGGCGCACCCAAGTCAGCCCACTCTGTCCTCCTGGATCTCTGGCTGCTTCCTCCCATCTTCCTCTCTGGGACTGACTAATGCTGCTTCTCAGGAGGGACCTCAGGATGCTCAGGATATGGCCGGCACTGTGGAGATCAAGCAGGATAAGAGAATCATGGAGCTGTAGACTTGGAAGGTAGACACACCAAGCGCCATCTAGTCCAACCCCCTGCAATGCAGCAATCTCGGCTAAAGCAGGGGTCAGCAACCTTTTTCAGCCGTGGGGCGGTCCACCGTCCCTCAGACCATGTGGTGGGCTGGACTATATTTTTTTTTGGGGGGGGGATGAATGAATGAAGTAAGAAGGATACTGACAAACTGGAACGTGTCCAGAGGAGGGCAACCAAAATGGTCAAAGGCCTGGAAACGATGCCTTATGAGGAACGGCTTAGGGAGCTGGGTATGTTTAGCCTGGAGAAGAGAAGGTTAAGGGGTGATATGATAGCCATGTTCAAATATATGAAAGGATGTCATATGGAGGAGGGAGAAAGATTGTTTTCTGCCCCTCCAGAGAAGCGGACACAGAGCAATGGATTCAAACATTAGGAAGAACTTCCTGACAGTAAGAGCTGTTCGGCAGTGGAATTTGCTACCAAGGAGTGTGGTGGAGTCTCCTTCTTTGGAGGTCTTTAAGCAGAGGCTTGACAGGCATATGTCAGCAATGCTTTGATGGTGTTTCCTGCTTGGCAGGGGGTTGGACTGGATGGCCCTTGTGGTCTCTTCCAACTCTATGATTCTATGATTCTATGAATTCCTATGCCCCACAAATAACCCAGAGATGCATTTTAAATAAAAGCACATGTTCTACTCATGTAAAAACATGCTGATTCCCAGACCGTCCGTGGGCCGGATTGAGAAGGTGATTGGGCCGCATCCGGCCCACGGGCCTGAGGTTGCCTGACCCTGGGCAAAACATCCCTGACAGATGACCACCCAACCTCTGCTTTGAAACCTCCAAGGAAGGAGGGGCCGCCACCACCTTAGGAAGCCCATTCCACTGCTGAACAGTTCTTCCTAATGTTTTGTTGCAGTCTCCTTTCTTGTTGTTTGAATCCATTAAGAACATAAGAGCTGGTGCATCACGCCACTGGGGACCCATCTATTCCAGCCTCCTGTTCTCACAGGGTCCAACCAGATACCCCAAAGGGAAACCCACAAGCAGGATCTGAGCACAAGAGCCCTCTCCCCTCCTGAGGCAGAGCAGAGCCACTGTGGCCCATAGTCATTGGCAGACCTCGCCACAAATTTGACTAACCCCCTTTTGAAGCCAGTTAGGTTTATGGCCACTCTTGCTTCCTGTGGGCATGAGTTCCATAGTTTAACTGTGCCCCGTGTGAAGTCCTGAGCCCCTGAATCTATTCCTCCCCTGATTGGGCCCAGTTGGCAGTCAGCTCAACGCTGACAAACAGAAGCTCCTCTCATACAGCGCATCAATTTGTGGAATTCCCGACCGCAAGACACTGGCAGTGTCTGACTGGCTGGGCTAGTTTGGGGGAAGGCAGTTCTATTCATGAAAGGCAGGTTTATCAATGGCTATTAGCCCCGACATGACATGAAACCTCTGCTCAGAGGCCACCTGCCTCGGACTGCCAGGTGTGTGGCCCAGAGGATAAGCCTTTCAAGGGGCGATGGAGAGATAGCGCAAGGAAAATGTTACACTCCAGGCCAGGGATTATTAGGAAGCAGACTGAAAATAGGACGGCCAGCGCCATAAGAACTCCCTGCAAATCTATGGTGCGGCTGCATCTGGAATACGGTGGACGGTTCCAGTTGACTCACCTCAGAAAGGATGCTGTGAAGCTGGGAAAGGGGCAGAAATGATGAAGGAATTGGAAACCCTTCTTCCACAGGGAAAGGTCGTAGACTCTTAAGGTTGTGGGGGGGGGCAGGGGAGAGGTTACTAAAGGGGAGAAGGACGGAGGCTGATAAAATTATGCTTGCTGGGGAGACAATGAACTGGCTGGCGGAAGATTCAGGGCAGACAAAAGGATTTACTTCTCCACTACACAGCACATGGGCAGCTTGTAGAACAAAGGTTGATTCCTGAGAGCATCAGAAGAGCATCTGCTGGATCAGGCCAATGTCCCACCTGGTCCAGTATCCTGCTCCCACAGTGGCCAACCAGGATTCGCGCCCAGGAGCATCCTCCCCACCCCCACCCCACTCCAGTGATTTCCAGGAGGCATTTCCTGCCTCTGACTTTCTCATAGCTGACATCCATTATCCCCCATGGATTTGTGTAATCCATGGAGGATGAATCTGTCTGTGGCTATTAGCCATCTAGTCCAGCCTCCTTCTCCCATGGAGGACAACCAGATCATGGGAAGCCCCAAAGGAAGACGTGAGCACCATAGCGTGGTCCCTCTTGTGGTCTCCAGGAACCGGCCTTCGGAGCTATCCTGCCTCTCATCCTGGAAGGAGAACTCAGACATTGTGCCTACAGTAGAAGCCACGGAGAGAGATGCCCTCCACGAATTTGTCTCATACCCCTTTAAAGCTCTCCAAGCCATCGCTGCCTCTTGTGGGAGTGAATTTCATAGTTTGCTCTGTGTGAGTAGATCCCTGCATTGCAGGGGGTTGGGCTAGATGACCCTCGCGACCCCTTCCCACTCTATGATTCTGTTAAGAAGGTGTTTCTATTACTGGTCCGGAACCTTCCAACGTTCAGCTTCATTGGATAACAATTTGGCATCCTCTGAGAACTTTGCCACCTCACTAACGACATCTGACTCCAGAAAATTTAAGAGCGAGTTTCAATGCACATGTCCCAAGACATATCCTTGGTGGGGGACTCCATTTTCTATCCCTCCCCCAAATCAGGAGAATGGTCCATTTATTTCTGCTTTTTAACCAGATGCTGATCTGTATGTGGTGGTGAGACGGCACAAATGGGGCACAGCTGCTCCAACTGTTGTGGCCGCATCAGATCAAACCCACTGCAACTTATCCCTCCCCCTCTAGGTAAGGGGCAGCAGCCCACTGTTTTGGGAAGCTGGGGATCAACATAGCCCCCTCCCCTGCTATCTCGAAAGCCTCTACTGCACTCGAGGACCTCTGCTCTTCGGTCACGGCTGTGAAACCTCCTTGGAAGCTTTTGTCAAGGGCCTTCATCAAAACCTTTTTGAAATTCCGCATCAGCAATGGACATAATGCGTGGAGATAGTGGGCCTGGCACTCAGACTTGTGCACATCCCACGAAGAAGCTGAATGATGGGAGATTCAGGATCGATAACAGAACCTTTGTGCAGCCCGTAGCTAAACTGAGAAACTCCCTCCCCCAGGAGGCAGCGGTGGTCACTAGCTTAGGTGGCTTTAAAAGAGGATTAGACAAATTCACTGAGGGTGATAAGTCTACTAGGCATGATGGCTCTGCTCTGCTTCCACAGTTGGGGGCAGGAAGTGCTTCCGAATACCAGCTTCTGGAAACCACAGGAGGGGAGAGTCGTCTTGTGTTTGAATCCTGCTTGTGGGTTTCCTTTGGGGCATCTGGTTGGCCCCTGTGAGAAGAGGGTGCTGGGCTCGGTGGGCCCAGCAGGCTCTTCCCATGTTCTTATGTGGAGCCTCAATGTTCAGGTGCAATATACCTCTGAGTTCTAGAAGCTTGGGGTGGTGGTGGTTAGGGGTGCAAACTACAGGCAAGAGCCTCCACCTTGTAGGGCTCAAAGAAGCCTCCGACTGGCCACTCTTGGAAAAGAAGACTGGACCAGGTTAAGAACCCTCTGATCTCCTTATCTCTCTGCTGTTTGACCCAGAGATCAACTTTAGCAGCTGTATTGCCCTTTTCCTTTGGAGATACATCTGGTATCAAGGGGGCAGGCAGATTCCATAACAAAGGGCTGCCCCCACAGTTCTCTCCCCCTTACACACACACACCACCAGCCTGAAAGGGCCCCTCTGCTCCTTTTAATCCCTGCTTGGGGTTTTGTTTGGGGTGGCCACCTCTAGGGCTCAGTGTGAGAGATTGGCTTGTGCCTTCTCAGTCATCTTGCAGTTTTATCGGCCTCACACTCCCCTGTCCTTTTTCTGCCAGGCGCGCGCGCACACGCGCGCGCGTGCACACACACACACACACACACTGGCAGCCCTGTGCATTGTGAGGTGCAAAATAGGTGCGATGATCTCATTTATCAGAGCAGCCTCCCTTGCTGGTGGAGGAGCGACTGTCACAGAACTCTTCATTAGGCAGGCGGCCCAGAGGGGGAGCTGGTCCTTGCCACACGATGAACCGCACAGTGGAGGGAAGACATGGCTTGCTGGACTCCCAGGCACAGAGCAGCCAGTCACTTTCACAGGTGCTCAGCTCACAGGTTGTGGATCAGCAGCACATCGGGCTGAAACGTGTCCCAAACCAGGCAGCCACAGTGGCCAGTGCAGACCCCACTCCCTCCTCAAGAAAAAGGTGGTTCCATTGTGGTTGATTATCCAGCAGATGTTGTGATGGGAAGGAGCCTAAGTGACTCTTAGGGGCTTACGGAGGGCAGGTGATCCGGCATGAAAACCAGTTGGTGGGAGGGGAGACTTGTGTTTGAATCCTGCTTGCAAGTGTCCCTTTGGGGCATCTGGTTGGCCACTGTGAGAACAGGATGCTGGAGCAGATGGGCCTCTGCCTGACCCAGCAGAGCCACAATGTGCAGAGGTAGTATATCTGACTACTAGGGACTGGGGACAGCAAGAAAAAAGGCCTCTCTCTCTCTCTCTCTCTCTCTCTCTCTCTCTCTCTCTCTCTCTCTCTCTCTCTCTCTCTCTCTCTCTCTCTCTCACACACACACACACACACACACACACACAACTTGGTTCTGAGTCACCCAGACAACATCTGGCTGGCATCTGCTGGGAAATGGTGGACTGGTTGGACTTTGGTTCTGATGTGGGCAGCTCTTGTGGGGTTACTTTGAAAGATGGTGGCTGATGCAGAAACCATGTCTTGTCAGCACTCATAGCAGAGAGAAATGTGTTCACAGGAAAGGAGGAGAAGCAGAGCAATGGAGGGTCAGGATCCTGGCTGGTTGCAACAGGGCATGCCAGCTGCTGCTTCTGGGAACGTTTGCCTGGGAGGAGAGCTGTTCGTATTTAACTTACCAGCTGCTGAATGGAGTGGGCCAGATCCAGGCCACTTGGCCATTGTGGGCAAGGATGCCTGAATAAAATAATAATAAAAAGTTAACACTAGTTATAAACAATTTTAGCGCCCCCGTGTTCATTGTGCTTTAACTATATCGTCTTTGTCATACAACTGGTCTGTAGGGGAGCCCACTAGAATTACCCTCAAATTTTAGGGGAGGGGTCTGAGGCCATTTGGAATGTGACTTCAAGGTACACAGATGAATATGGAACCCAGTCCCAAGGGATTCCCATTGCTTCCTTGTGGCTCACAGCTTCTGGCTGCCCCCTATGGTGTCCTAGCCCAGCTCCCATTGCTCCAGGCTCCCTGCTGCCCCAGGCTCAGCACCGAGGGGGTGTGGGGAGAAACTGAGCAGCTTCCGTGGGAGCCCCACACGCTGGGGCGGAGGAGGCCCACAGCTGCCCACTCTGTGCCAGCAGTGACGGAGGCTCTTGAAATGGAGCCATAATCCTAGGATTAGAGGATTAGCAGCTTTTCACGTGCTCCCCCCTCCCCATCGCCTCCACTTTCACTGCCTGTGCCCGGCCCACCTCCAGAAATAAATATACTGCTAGCTAGCAGCTTTCTTCCTTAGGTACAGGGAGGGAGCCCACTTCTTCTGCCTTTGGCTCTGGGTTGGCAAAAGGGTGTTGGGGGGCTCACAGCAGCCTCCTCCACCCCCCTCTTGCCAAGGCCCCATTTGTGTGGCTTTGCAGGCTCCTGCACGTCCACAGGTAAATTGCACATGGATTCCCAGATGGGGCAGAATGGAGAGGGGGGGTAGGAGTCCCACCCCCTTCACACCCACCAGCAACCCTGAGTTTCCTAGTGGTGGCCAGGAACATCTCTAAAACTTCCTTTATTCCTTTGGGTTTCAGAAACCCCCTTTCACACAGCACCTTTCCAAAAAGATGCCTTGTATTCTTTGCTGGCACTGTCAGCTTCTGAAGGGCTCTGCTTGCAGCCTGAACTCTTGCCCATGGGCAGGGCAGCCTGTGCAAGCCCAGAGGTGTGTGCCCCCTCACCTATTGTGAATTCCCTTCCCTTTTTGACGCCCAGAGAGAACAACCACCGGGCATAAGGAATCGGTGGTGTTGCGGTGCCCCCCTCTGCAGCTCCAAGTGGGTGCCTCTTGTGGCTGGGGTGTCCCCGGACCTCAGTGTCGGCACCTGCCCGCTTTGCCCCCTGGACGGATGCAGCAGATCCCACTGGAGCTAGGGAATAGGGAGCCTTGGCCGTGCCGCAGGGCGAGGGGGAGAGGAGTGGGCGGGAAGGCAGAGCAGCTGGCCAAGGCCCAGGAGGAAGCAAACAATTAATTACAGCCGTCAAGGAGTAATGAGTGCCAGCGTCTGCCATGATCCGTGCTGGGATCCAGGCGCCCTCCCCCCTCCCCCCTCCCGCTGCCAGGACTCACCCACATGAACTCCAGCTGCCCATGGTGTAAAGCATCTCTGGCTTGGGAGGCAGCTCCCTGCCTCAGCCCCACCCCCTCTCTTTCACACAGACATGAACTCCCAACTAACTTTCCTTCCGGCATCACCGCAAGCCTGGCCTGTAGGCTCTGCCTGCCTGGGCTCCTGAGAATATAAGAGCCGGCTGGATCAAGGCAGGGGCCAAGAACTAGTCCAGCACCCTGGACAGCGGCTAAACCAGACATTTGTGTGCTGTACACACACACAGGCTGGGAGCCCCAATGGTGCCCCTCTGGAGGCTTTACCCAGGGCAAAAAAGAAAAGAAAAGAAAAAAGGCTCCCCCCTGCCCCCCCAGCTATGGCACTGATCCTGGAGGAGGTCCCCACCCCCATGCTTTGCATGGAATTGCATTTGCCATTTTACTGCCCATTCACTCCGTTTCGGGAGGTCCTTTTGGAGCTCCTCCCGATCCCTTTTATTCCTAGAGAAATGGAGGACTGTTGATGGCTCCTAGCTACCCTGCCCTTGACAGCTGGAGACAGCAATAGGTCTGAACCCCAGATGCTGGGAACCAAAGGAGAGGAGAGGGCTCTGGTGCTTGGAGCATCTGCTGGGCCACTGTGAGAACAGGATGCTGGGCTACAGGGGCCCCTGGCCTGATTTTCTGGTGTTCTTATGAATGATGTGCCGCCTTTGGGGCTCAGTCCCCATCAAGGCCCAGGCAGGAGAGAGCAGAGTCACCTGGGCGTTGTGGGCTGGGCTGTGGCGCTTATGAGGAACCCACTCGAGGGCTCCTTACAGTGTGACCCATCACCATCCAGGGCTTTGTGATGGGAAGGGGGCATTCTTGACTGGCAACCATGAGGACGGTTCTGGGGCCAAGTTCCTTCCCACCAAGGCAAGCGGGGCTGGGAGAATCAGTTTGGTCTGGGGTGAGCTCAACATTTGGCATGGGGGGGGCACTTCTTTCTGCCTTCTCGTCCTCTGAGGAATGATTTGGGGCAGGAGGGAGTGCCCCTGCCAGTCCTGTGAGTGGGTGGGTGCTTTCCCTGAAGCCCCTTCCACTTCTAGGCCCTTCGCGCTTTGCACCGTGACCTGCGGCTCAAACTGCTTGCCTGCATTCCCACGAGCCAAATGTCTTGCGAACCAGGGGTTGTCGCTGCCCCATCTCTTAGGAAAGGCGGACACGTGCGCGTCGCTGGGGGGTTACAGTTGGGTAAACAAGTAGGCCTACCTTCCTTCCCCCAAAAAAACTTATCTCCGGTGCTGGGTTGCTGATGCGGGGGTGGGGGTGGGAGGGAGGGGAGGAAGAGGAGGAGGCGGCATCCGCGCAGGCGGATTGCGCGGGGGGGGGAGCCGCAGTGCCAGCCCCCGAGATGCCCTAATTCCTCCGCCGCCGACTCAGATCTGCGCTGCCCTCGGAGGTGGCGAGCAGTTCGGCGGACGCTCCTCGCCCCTCCTCTCCCAGCTCGCTTACACCTCGGCGCCCCCCCCCCCACCTCAGCTCATCCACCGCCCCCCCTCCGCTCGCCCGCCTGACGGAGAAGATGCCTTTTGAATACGCGATGAACTGAAAGGGGGCTGAGTGGCAGCGGCGGCGGCGGCGGAGAAGGGGAAGGCTCTGCTCCGCACTGCAGCGGCGCGCGAGGCAGGCGAGGGGAGCCGAGGCAAGCGAGGCTCGGACGAGGCAGCCCCGGCGGGCGCCATGCTGAACAACCTGACGGACTGCGAGGACGGCGACGGGGGCGCCAGCCAAGGTAAGGGGCCACCGGGGGGACTTCTCAAGCCTGGAGGCAGCCCTCGGAGGCCTCGCTTGGCTGGCCGGGTCCCGCTTCGGGGCAGGGGGGGGGGCCGGCAGGATCGCGCACCCCTTCTCGAGCGCTGCCTGCGCCAGGTAACGGCGGCTCTCTTGCTCGGCGGAGGAGCACCGCCAGCCGCGCAGCGTCGCTCTCTCGCCGGGCCCGGGAGCCGGAGCCGCGCGCAGGAATGCGCCGCCGCCGCCGCCGCTGTCCAGGGTGCTGGAATGCGGGCGCCGTCCAGCCTGGCCGAGCGCCGCGGTCCGCCAACCCTCCGCCCTTGTGCGTGTGTGTTGGGGGGGGGATGGCAACTCTCTCGGGAGACATTTTGGTGAGGTGGGAAGCAGGCAGCGGGGGGGGGGGGGCAGCCGGAGGTCCGTGGGGGTGCAAGTCTTGTCTCTCTGCGAAGGCAGCTTTCCCACCCCCCACCCGAGGCTGCCGCGGCCACATGCAACGCCTGGGCACCCCGGGACAGCCTCGGCTTTGCTCGGCTGGCCCGGCCCGAGCTCCAGCGAGCGAGCTCCCACCCGGGGCCGGGCGACAGGAGGAGACCCTCGGCAAAGTGTCCCGCCGCCTCACCCACCTCCCGCCTCTGTCCGTGGTGCTGAAGTTTCCCTGCGGGCTGCGCGGGACTCGCTCTTGCGCAAGGGACGGGACTGTGGGGGAAGGAGGGAGAGGGGAGCAGCGCCCCCACTTCGCAGGCCTGAGCCGAGGGGGGAGGGGGGCTTGGTTTCGCCTGCCTGTACCCTGCGCCGCTGTAGACCCCGAGGATGCTGGGGCTGCGCTGTTCGCGGGTGGGGGCTGTTTATTCCCTGCCTGCCGCTTTGGTGACGGCTCCGGTACTGCAGGCTCAATGCAGCGCCAGCACAGACGCACCACTTTCGAAGCAGAGCGCTTGGACCGAGACCCCCTGCTGCGCACCCCTCCTCCCACGACCCCCTGTGCCCACCCTCTGCCTCTGGCACGGACAGTGGCCCCATGCAGATCCCAGGGTGCCCCAAGACTTTAGTTGGGGTGTTTGGTGCTCTTTTTTTGGTTGCTTGCAAACCAGGAAGCTGGTGAGGCTGAGAGTGAGATGAAGACGCAGCTTCCTGCCCATTGGCAGAGCCTGGGCACAGTGCGGAGTTATGGTCTGCAGGTATCTGCATGGGAGGGTGCCAGGATGGCAAATGCCAAAGCAGATACCAGCTGACTGGCGGCGGCGGGGGGAGAGAGCCTCCATCCCTCTGTCCCACTTTCCTCCTTGCAATCAGGTTCTGGGCACTGTCTCCCTCTGCCCCCCTCCCCCTCTGCTCTGCAACCCGCCCCCCATCCCTCAAGGAGTGGAAGGTGCTGACTGCAGTGTAGGGCTGGCTGCAGCAGGGGTTAGGGGGCAGAGACTGCTGCAGGAGCCTGGCAGCTGCTGCTGCATGGCATGTCTGTGTGTCAGGGAGGGGGAAGGTTAAAATGCAGGCGCCTCCTTGCCTGTCACTGTTCATTTGGACTGGCCGTGGCTTGATGCCGTCGCTGGTGTGCAGAGCTCCCATTTCAAGGGCAGCTTCGAGAGGCTGGCACAGCCACCCCAAGAGGCCCTGTTTTGGTCACATCTCAGAGCCAGGCTGGTGTCGCCACTCTTGACCAAGTGGCTGCTTGCTTGGTGGAGGCTGCGTAAGGGGCCTGCCCCACGTATGGGCTGGCCCCCAGCCACTGTGCGCCAACCAAGGGCTCGCTGCAGGACCCTTTCTGTAGTGACACCCGGGGCCGATCCCAGCACTGTGCTCTAGCACTTGACCCAGCATGGTCTAAATGGCAAAGCGTAATGACTTTCCCAGAAGGCGCCTGGCGGCTGTCAGCTGTTGGCAAGTTGGAAGCCCTGTGCATGACAGTTGCCTTGTGCGAGGTGGAGGAGGGGAACCAGAGAAGTTGTGCCCACAGTTGCTGTTTGCAGTGTAGGCCAGTGCAGGGATCCCTGCAAGATTTGAACTCTGAACCCAGTAGCAAAAGGCCTAGCAAAGATAATGGATACCCAGAGCCAGCTTACAGGGTGTGTGCTTGTGTGTTTGTAGGAGTGTTGCTGAAGCCCCCAGCATCCTTCGCAGCTTTGCAGTGGAGCTTGGGTCCCATCTCTTGGGTCCCACAACACAGTTGCTTCCATTCTTCTTGCAAAGGTCTGCCCTCCCCCCACATATCCTTACAAAGGAATGTAGGGGTCAGGGTAGCCAGGGGGTCCCAGATACGCAGGTGGCAAAAGTATCCTCAGCACTTTGATGGGTCTAAACTATGGAGACAGCAGTAATAATCAACCTTACGAGGCTCTTGTCAGGATCACAGCAAAGAGAAAGTGAGAGGACCACACTGGACACCCTGAAGTGCAATCACCATGTAGGCTGCTGCTATTGAGGGGTGCCTCCTTCCTGGGAATTTGGGGGGAAACTGGTGGGAAAACTCCTCTGTGAGCCTTTAGCCCGCAGGGAGGGATCAGTGGGAAGTGGATCTGGGGCCACTGGGGGAGAGTGTGTTGCGCCAAACAGCTTGCTGAGCTTCCGGTGGACGTGTGGCTTGGTGAGAGTGCTTATCTTCAAATGGGGCCTTGAGCCTCTCATTCTGCTCTTGGTGTGGTCAAGAGGCACCCCTTGTAGAGGACGGGGGGCCTTGGGGGACACAGGCCTGCTGTAGGAGGGGGCAAAGAACTTCCAATGAGCCTTTGGCTGGCTGGTGGGGCAAGTGGACAAAGCAGAAAGGCCTCCTTGGGCAGAAGAGGCTGTGGGCTTTTTTGGGGGTGGTGGTACTGAGGCAGCACTCAGCTAAAACACTCGTGGGCTACAGATGACTGATGTGGAGCTTGCAGTCGGAGCCAGAGCTCTGCTCTTCACATCCCTCCAACATTGTGCATCTCCTCGGGAGGTTCTAAAAGGATGCGGTGAGCAGATTTCCAGAATGATCAAATGAATTAAAAGGGCCACCAGAAAGCCACAGCCAGGCAGCCCCCCCCCTTTGCAGTTCATCACACACCCCCATCTTCCTCAGTAGCTGCCTTCTTGTGTAGAGCAGGTCAGTTGCAGTTAAGAGTCCAGTCCATCCAGCAGGAGACCCCAGCACCAGTCCCCCCCCAGTATCTGCTACGTGGTTTCGTGGGCAGTTCTGGGCTCAGGGCTGGCACTGCCAGGGATCTGCCGCTTGGGCCCATCACTCACCAGCAGAGAAGGCTCAACTGGGTGCCTTGTGCTTTATTTTTCTGTTGGAAGCCGCCCAGAGCGGCTGGGGAAACCCAGACAGATGGGCGGGGTATAAATAAATTATTATTATTATTATTATTATTATTATTATTATTATTATTATTATTATTATTGCTATGCTTCCCAGGAGGTGGACTGTGCCCCCAATGGGTGGCCAGAAACTGCCTACCCTCGACTGGCATAAGGGCAGTTTGGTAACACAATTCCAAGCCCAGCTTGGCTCTTGGAAGGGGGAGGCAAAGCCTTTCCTTAGGGCCTAAATACTAGGAATCATGTTTCTGATGTCAAGAGCCTTCCGACTGTGGAACAGACGACCCTGGAAGATGGTGGACTCTCCTTCATTGGAGGCTGTTAAGGTGGGTGGTCATTCTCCAGGGATTCTCCAGCTGTGATTCCTGCATTGCAGCGGGTTGGACTAGATGACCCCTCGGGGATCCCTTCCAGTTCTAAGATGGATGCATGGTTCTGAGCAGCAGCATTTTGCAAAGCGCATGAGGGAATGAGATATGGAGTGAAAGGCGGTAAGAATTAGAAAGTGCTGAATTAGTTATTAATAGAAACGTAGAAGGGAGGATAGGAGGAAGTTCATAGAGATAAAGAATTGTATTTGATCAACATGCGATTATGTAAAGTTAATTTCAATGTTGTCAATGTTCAAATGTGCTTATGATTTTGTATGGCTTTGTTTTTTATTTTTGTTCTTGTATTTTTCTTTTTGTTCTCTTTTTAATTTAAATTTAAATTTTAATACTGTATTTTAATCTGTATTTTAATTAATTGTTTTTATGTTTTATTGTGGTTCTGTTGGTGTCAGCCGCCCTGAGCCCGGTTTTTGACTGGGGAGGGCGGGGTATAAATAAAAATTTATTATTATTATTATTATTTTCTTTTTTACTTCTTTGTTATTATAAAACCAATAAAAATATCAATAAATAAATAAATAAATAAAGGCAGGATGCCCCACTCCTTATGCAAGTGGGGAGGAGGAAGCCTTCATGGGGCCTGGCAGGGAGCTAGGGGGGGCATGGGGGGGAGGGCTGCAGCAGCGTAGAATGAGGAGCCTGCTGGGGACTTTGCTGGCTGCTGGTAGGAAGCCAGGAGTTTGGATGGTTCCTCCTGCAGCCCCTCTCCCCAGAAGCCTCCCTTTTGCTTCTCTTCCAAGTCCCAGAAGGAAGGCAAGGGCGACCTGAGGAGGTGGTCAGTGGGGAGAAAGGGAAAGTCCTTTGGCTGACTGGGTCTTTCTGGTCGAGGGCTTTTGTGGGCCTTTCCCCCATCTGCTAGCACGGAATCTAATGGGTGACACCACCAGGATGCTTCCAGGCCTCGCCCAGTGGGACCACTCTCTCCTGGCCACTCGAAGGGCCCTGTGTTCCAGCCTCCTTGCTGGGGCTTAGGCCAAGAACCCTCCACCATCCAGACTGGCTTTTCTTTGGGCAACGCTGAACCAGGCTGGCCAGGAGTTGGGGAGGGTGGCCAGGGCACGCTGGGCATTTCATTGGTATTGAAATCCAACGTCGTGAAAGGGGCCCCCTGCCCCCGGATGATAGTCTAATGAACAGGGGCAATAGGATTATTAAAAGTGGGCTTCACCTAAACGTCAGGGGCTGCTCCTGCCACTCGATTGCCCCCGTTGTAACCTGCTGGGCTTTTGCTGGTTTGAAGTTGCTTTGAGTTGCTCTGGGCAGAATAAGGGGACTAACAAATTCAAGATGTTCTATTAAACAACAAGAAAAACAACAAAAGGACATCAGAAGAACCTGATAGATCAGGCCAAGATAGATCTTGCAGGGGCCAACTAGGTGCCCGTGGGAACCCGCAAGCAGCTCTCACCTCCTGCGGTTGCCAGCAATGGGGGTTCAGAAGCATTTCCTGCCTCCAACTGTGGAAGCAGAGTAGAGCCATCCTGGCTAGTGTCCACTGATCGCCCTCTCCTCCTCTGTATTCTTTTCCAATCCTGTTTTATATGTGGAAAGTCTCCCGTTGGCCACCTCCCGCCCCTCTCGCCTGCTCCTCTAAGGCATTTTGCCACCTGAGGCCAAGGAGACGATGACCTCCTTGCCAAGGGCTGGGAGTGGGCTCTCCCTTCCATTCTGGTGATAGGACAGCACCCAGGCCAGCAGGCGGGCTGAATGGGTGCCAAGCGGTTCTGCTTCCCAATTGCTGCCGCCGCCTGCCTCTTATCCAAGGCCACCTGAAGCTGCTGCCTCACTTTGCCTAATGGTGCGGCCGGGCCTGTATGCTTCATTTAATCCACCCCTGCCAAAAAGATTTGGGAGACCAGACCATTTTGGGGGAGGAGGGAGGGAGCAAAAGCCTCTTGTTGCTGCCTCCCTCCCTCCCCCCCCTGTGCAACTTCCTCCCTCCCTCCCTCCCTGCTTTGGCTTGAGGATTATCTGATCTTCGCACTGGGGCTGTTGTTTCCCTGCCAGCGATCCAGCCGCCAGCCTTGCCAGCCACCGCAGAAAATTAAAAGGCCGGTTCATGTTGAGTGATCCCTGGGGAGGGCGGGAGGGAGGCAGGCAGCGCTGAGCATGAATCAAAGAGACGTCGGCGCGCTTGCTTGCTTGCTGAGGAGGAGGAGGAGGAGGATGGCTGGCTCTGCCGTGGCCTCTCCACAGTCACCTGGGTGAAACGCTTCTTTCCCCTCCGGAAACACACTCCTGCCCCATGGGGCCCCCTCCACCTGGACCCCTTCCTTCCCCATCACATGCAGCCCTTGCTCTGAGCCACCTCTGACTCCCCCCCCATTGCACAATGTGGGGTGCAGCCTGTCCAGGGCCCCAGGCTGCCCAAATCCACAGGCCCCACAACCCCAGCATTTGGGAGAAAGGTTTTGTGTTTTGAGGAGGCTCCAATGCCTCCCTTGCCCTCTAGACCACTTGCCTGGAAGGTCTCACCCCAGGCTGGGAGAGAAAGTGTCTGGCTACGCAGGAGAAGGACCCCAGGGCCCCACTTGGGGCAAAGACTGAGCAGGCTGGAGCCCAAACCTGCGTGCCACCCCCTACCCCGTGCCCCATTGCTAGGCTCCTTACTCTGCCCCCCCCCGGGCCAGTCCACACAAAAAAGGGGCCTTTCTGCTCCCCTCCAATGGGCTTCCTTTCCCCCCTGCTGCTGCCATTCCTGCGGATCACAAGCGGTGTGTGGTGCCGGGATGTTGGAGAAAGCGTCAGCCCCTCTGCGGCAAAATGCTCTCCGGACGGAGCCAGAAGCCATCCATCACTTGGGACCCCACTGCGAATGGCGCTTAACTCCTTACGGCCCGGAAATGCGTCGGGGGCTCCCGGAGCCTGACTCAGAGGCCCCATGTCCCAATCTGTGCTCCTTTCATGCCCCAAACTCCCTTTATGCTCCGTGGATCAATGCTCCGTGGAGAGGAGGCCAGGCTTGTCTCCTCCTCCATAGCCCTGCTCCACAGTTATGCGGCATTTATGTGCGGACAAGGGCTGGGGGAGGCCCAGTGTGCTGGAAGCCCCCACTTGGGGAGAAAGCAGGACCCCTTCAGGCACCTATGGCCATGGGGGGGGCAAACTGTGTGGCAGGGGGAATGTGAAGGCGCCAGGGCATGTGTGGGCACGCACATGGGGGCAGAGGTGGTGGGCAGGATCCATTCAGCTGCCCAAGCAACCCCAGGGAGACCTGGGCTCCAAGCCCCTCCATGCAGCATGTGATTCAGCCAAGGAACCAGAAGAGACAAATCCGCGGAGGGGGAGAGGGTTGTCGATGGCTCCCAGCCACAGTGGCTGCGCTGCTCTGCCTCCACACTTGGAAGCAGCCATGCTTCTGAACACCACTTGCTGGGAACCGCAGGAGGGGAGAGCTGCTCTTGTGCTTGGGTCATCTGCTTGGCTACCGTGAGAGCAGGATGCCGCACTGGAGGGGCCCCTTGGGCTTTGTCCCAAAGGCTGTTCTGATGTTCCTGTGCTCCTAGTGCAGCTCGCTCTTTTCTGGGCTCTGGATCCATTTCAGGCAGAGTTGCAGCGCTGCCTGTCTCTCCCAGAGCAGAGATGACAAGTGTGGGGGAGGGCCTTCAGAAAGACAGTTTGGGAACAGTGTGTGTGTGTGTGTGTGTGTGTGTGTGTGTGTGTGTGTGTGTGTGTGTGTAAAACAGTAAATGCTCAGGAACAGGGGGAAGGAAACTGCTCCCTTGCACCGAATATAGCAGCTTGCACGCAGCCTTGAGAATCCCATCCTCTGTTTCGAAAGGGCACCAAGTTTCTCCTTGCGATTGCCAAAGTGGGGAAGGTGTTATTTTCTCCTTGAACAACCCCCCCCCTCCCGCACCCAACCCCCACTTGAAGGAGCTACATAACCCACACTCCACAGCACGGTGAAATAAGAGTCACCAGGAATGCAGAGCCAAAGGGAACCAGAAACAGGGACAAGGCAAGTGCTTTTTTAGAGTGCAAGGCACGGTAACAGCCAGCAATCCTCTTAAGACGACTGCACATTTCCCTGTTATGCATAAAATTTTTTAGAATGATCTCAGCTTCTGAAGCTTGCGTGCCTAGACCCTTCCTGGCTGCCAATGCGAGGCCTTGGGCACACTTTCCAGGAGGCCGTGTGGGCAGCCTCACCCCTTCCAGGGGCATCTCTGGGGAAGGAGGAGCTGAGTAGCAGAGTGGGGCAGCAGGGGGGTCCCTGGGCAGAAAGCAGAGATGGGCCTGAGCAGGGATAGAGCTTGGCCACCTTTTCCCATGGAGGGAGAGCAGGCAGCCTTCAGCAGCGGTGGCAAGAGGAGGGGAGACCAAGTCCGAGAGGCCATAGCTGAGCCTGATCCCATTGAGCTGTGGGTCGCCGCATGCCACTTTCAAACTGCCAATTTCCCTCCCTGTGAAGAGGGACTGGTCATTAAGCCATTCTGGGAATTGTAGCTCTGTGAGGCAGGCAGAGGGAGATAGGGACCACCTCACAGCTCTCAGCACCCTTAAAAGTAAAGGGACCCCTGACCAGTTGTGACCGACTCTGGGGTTGCGGCCCTCATCTCGCGTTATTGGCCGAGGGAGCCGGCGTACAGCTTCCAGGTCATGTAGCCAGCATGACAAAGCCGCTTCTGGCGAACCAGAGCAGCACACGGAAACGCCGTTCACCTTCCCGCCGGAGCGGTCCCTATTTATCTACTTGCACTTTGACGTGCTTTCGAACTGCTAGGTTGGCAGGAGCTGGGACCGAGCAACTGGAGCTCACCCCGTCGTGGGGATTCGAACCGCTGACCTTCTGATCGGCAAGCCCTAGGCTCTGTGGTTTAGACCACAGCGCCACCTGCGTCCCTCTCAGCACCCTTGGCAATTCCAGCTCCCAGGATTCTTTGAGGGAAGCCATGGCTTTTTTATGATGATGCTGCTTTAAGTGCCTAGTGCAGGTGGGGGCTCAGGCATCCTGCGCCCCCCCGTCTTCTGCCTCCGCCAGGGGGGTGGCATCGACCACTTTCCCCTCATGCTTGACTGGTGTCCTCCAAAGCAGGTTTCCTCCTCCCCACTGAGGACAGGATAGGAAGCAGCAGCTTGAACCTCAGGAAGGTAGATTTAGAGTCGATGTTAGAAGAGCAGGCCAGCTCACGGCCAGAACAAGCTGCCTGCAGCAATTTGTTTTTTTAAAATATATTTTTATTGAGAAATTTTTTATAAAGAAAAAGAAAACAACATATCTTACCATATCAAACATTTACAGCATATACCCAAGAAAAAAGAAAAATAAGAAAAATAGTGAATGTAGAAATCAAAGTAATCAATAAATCTAACTTAATTTCCCTCGTGGACTTCCTCGTGCCCCCTATTGAGCGATTCATTGTATATCCTTTCTCGCAGGTTCTATTCATATTTTATATCCAAAATTACCATTATCTCCATTTCTTTAAACTTTAAGATCCATTATATAGTTCTATTCTATATTTCAAAAAATATCTCCCTTAGTTTTCAACCTGCAACATACACAATTGCTTATATTTCTTTTCATATATCAATTTTACAATATTTTTTATAATATATTCTAAATTTCTTCCATTCTTCTTCCGTCTTCTCCTCTCCTCGGTCGCGTAGTCTTCCGGTGAGGTCAGCAAGTTCCATATAGTCCAACATTTTCATTTGCCATTCCTCTACTGTAGGTATCTTCGGTGTCTTCCAGTATTTTGCTAACAATATTCTAGCTGCAGTTGTGGCATATGGAAACAGATTGGTATCTTTAATAGGCAATTCTTTTCCCACCTGCCTGCAGCAATTTGTGCCTTCTCCCTGCACACGTTTTCAAGGAAAGGATCCTAGGAGCACCTTGCCTAGAAGAAATCCTACTCTTGGGCAAGCAGTTTGGGGGATTTTATTTTTCACATTTCACAGAATCCTGAATCATAGTACCATGGAGTTGGACGGAGTCCCAAGGGTCGTCTTGTCCAGCCCCCTGCAATGCACCTGCAGGGCGCTGGGTTGGGCCAGACTGGAGTAGATGTTCCCTGGGGGTCTCTTGGGTGACCGTGTTCAGCCATGAGTCAGCTGAATGCAAGCAACTGTTGATTATTCTTGTAGAACTGGGCTGGACTGGGCTGGGGGGGGGCATCTGCTAAGGAAGCAATGGGGCTTTTCCCTCTCTACTGTGTGCTCCCCCATATTGGGTCTGGGGAGAGAGAACAGCATGAGGCTTAGCACTACGTTGAAATCTTCCCAGTAGGGCTACTTAACTTCCATTCAGGTGAACTCACCGTGTGTGTGTGTGTGTGTGTGTGTGTGTGTGTGTGTGTGTGTGTCCTCTGCTGGTTTTATGGCTCTGGAGCCAGTAAGGGTCCTGCAGTAAGGGTCCTGAGCTTCCCCCACTTATTTGACTATCAGAAGAACCTGTTGGATCACTCAGTGGTCTATCCAGCCCAGCATCCTGTTCTCAACAGGAGCTGAGCATGAGAGCAACTCTCCAGCAGCTGGCATTCAGAAGCATGGCAGAGCCCACAAGGTGCCACAGATAGCCCTCCCGTCTCCATGAATTCTAGCATTGTCCAATACTCTTCCAAAGCCATCCAAGTTGGTGGCTACCATTGCCTCCTGTGGGAGGGAGTTCCACAGATTAACCGTGAGCCAGAGGCTGAGCTGGCATGTGGCTTTGCCTTGGTTGAGGGAACATTGGCATGGCATGCTGGTGCTCTTAGAACCAGAGAACTGAAGAAGTGGGAGGGGCACCAAGGGTCATCTAGTCCAACCCCCTGCAGTGCATGATTTGTTGAGGCACTTCCTTTGATCTTGCTGTGACCACATGGACACCTTCACCTCCTCCCCACCCCCAAACCCACCCTGTCCCCAAATGAGCAGGGACGAATGCCGCTTCCATGGCTGGGCTTGCCAGTAAGTGGGGAAATTCCAAGCTTTTAATTGAACGATGCTCTTCTTTTTCTCTGAGTTGGGCTATAGCACCACACAAATAAATAACCCAACAGACACCTCCTCATCCAGGGAACATCCAAGGCCATCTGGCCCCATCAGAATAATCTCAAAAAGGCACTCAAGTCACTATTTGTCTCAGATTAGTGCCCGTCAAAGAAATTTAACAGATTACAGTTAAACTCGCAAAACGGGAGAGGTTAGTGGTGTTGGACCCCAGAACGGCTGCAGCCTGTGATTCTGGGGTGTGAGGCTTCTTCTTCTTCTGCTTTTGGGGTGATAGGCTATTGCTATAAACATTTCCTAACACAAGAGTGCTGCTGAATTGTCCCAGTGGCCAATCTAGTCATAGAATCCTAGAATTGTAGAGTTGGGAGGCTCCCTGGGGGACATCTAGTCCAACCCACTGCAATGCAGGAATCTCAGCTCAAGCAACCATGATGGAGGGCCATCCAACTTCTGCTTAAAATCCTCCAAGGAAGGAGAAGCCATGAGCTTCCACGGGAGTCCATTCCACTGTCAAACAGCTCTTGCTGTCAGAAAGTTCTTGCTGGCGTTGAGTCACAACCTTCTTTTTCACAACTTCAGTCTGTTTCTTCGGGTCCTATCCTCCAGAGCAGCACAGAAGAGGCTTGCTCCATCTTCCACATGGCTTCCCTTCAGCCCAAGCACAGGCAACCGGTATTCAGAAGCATTGCTGCCTCTGTCTGTGGAGGCAGAGCAGAGCCATGGACAGACTTATGTGATAAATTTATTGTGATAGATTTCTCTTTAGGCGCCAGGGGAAAACGTTCCTCTTCAACCAGACCTTTAGCTGATTGACATCTGAGGCCCTTTTCAATGTGTTGTGGGAGGGGAGGGGATCATGGCTTTGTTTTTGTTCCTATTTTTATTATTTATTTTGGGTTTCTATTGTAATTTTATGTTGTGGCCTGCCCTGAGATCTACGGGTATAGGGTGGCATACTTATTTATTTCAATTTTTTATGATTCTATGAATGTTGCTCCTGAAATATCTAATGCAAAATGCTTTAAGCATCATGAAGCCCTTTGCAAACCCCAGATATCACAGTTAGAATCATAGAATCATATAATCATAGAGTTGGAAGAGACCACAAGGGCCATCTAGTCCAACCCCCTGCCAAGCAGGAAACACCATCAAAGCATTCTTGACATATGCCTGTCAAGCCTCTGCTTAAAGACCTCCAAAGAAGGAGACTCTACCACACTCCTTGGTAGCAAATTCCACTGTCGAACAGCTCTTACTGTCAGAGCTTCGTTTCTATCCAGAGCTTCGTCTGTGCCTGGAGTCACCTGTTTTCAGTGCCAAGCAACTCTGAGCTTGTGCAGAGAGCAATTGAAATCCTCCCCGCTTTCAGGATCGAGGTCCAGCCTGCAGAGCGCAGACAGTCCGGCTTGAGCTTCCGTCCTGCCTTCACACGAGGGGTGGGGTGGGTTGGGGGCTTGTCTGCCTGCCTCTGAGTGTCCTTCCTCCCGCTGGCTTAAGGGTGGTCAGCGGCCGCCTGCCCTATGCTCCCAGGACTGGAGTCACCGCAGACCGACTGTGAGCAGATGAGGCAGAGCAGTGATGCACAAAGCCAGCCCGGTTGCCTTGCCGATTGCAGTGCTGTGATTCAGATTGAGCCAAGAGATTTGCCTGGGAGGGGGGGGGGAAGGAGCTCCTCCTCCTCCCTCTGTCCTTTGGGCACCCAGACGCAGGAGCGGGGTGTGTGTGTGTGAAGGGGTCCCCAGCCCCAGCTTCCTGCCCCTCGCCCCCTAGGAGGGAGGCCGTGGTGCGTCCCAGGGGCCTGGCCAGCTAGATTGTTACATAAGAGCCTTGGGAGCCCGTGCTCCTGTTCTGGGTTGCCATGGAAACCGACCTAGTGATGGGGATGGCTGTGGCCTGCGTGGCCGTGTGGAGACGGGCTGGGTGGGGGTCCGCAAAAGCCTCCCCCCGCCACGCAGCCCCTGCCTCCTGCCTCCCCAAGCATTCTTCCTCGCTGGGGAAAGGTCTCTTATCTGACATCCCCCAGCCAGGCACCCCCGTTCTTTTCAGCAGGAAAAAGGCAGCAAGTTCAGGGGGGGGGTGTCCAGAGAAGGGAAGGGACACCCCCCCCCCGCGCCCGCCCCACAGCACAGCTGCCCGCAGAGGCAGGCAAATCCATTTACGAGGCTGAGCGCTTTAATCAGTTTATCAGTATGATTGGCCAACTAATGCTCTAATTGCAGATTAAATGTGCCCCTGATTAATCAGTGGGGGTGAATAAGCCAAACGCTCAGGGATTTAGGTGTCTTAAGGGACCATCCCCACCACGCAGGCTGAGGAGATGTCAGGGCAGGGCCAGCCACCCCCTCCCTCCCCCCCTCACCCCCCCCCCCCGGTACCACAAAAGACGGAGCAGGCGCTTTGGGGGTCACCCTCCTCCTTGGCCTGCTCTCAATCCAGCAGACCTTTCGAAAATACAAGTTAAGAGGAGCTTCCTTCAGAAGCCTCAAATTGCAGCTTCACTGGGGATTTGCAATATGTGCATCTTTTTTATTTAAACCAATTCAGTTGATCTGGTTCTTTAAAAATGCCGTTAGCGTGAGCAGAAGAGGGAGACCAAGATGATGAAGGGGCTGGAAGACCCAACCCCAAGCCTTGTGAGGAACGGTTGAGGGAGGTAGCCTGGAGAAGAGGAGGCTGAGATAGGAGAGCCTTCTTCCAATATCTGAAGGGCTACCCCATAGAGGAGGGAGCAGGCTGCATTCCTGCACCTCTGCGGGTTGGACTAGAGGACCCTGGGGGACCCATTCCACCTCCACAATTCTATGATTCTGTTCTGTGATTCTAAGGAGCACTTAAGCAAGCTGTGCACTCCGTTTCCAGAAGAGGAGCTGGCAAGTTAACAGGACCAGAGATTGCATACCCTCCAACATTTCTCTGATGAAAATAGGGAGGTCCTATTTTGGCGCTGTGGTCTAAACCACTGAGCCTTGGGCTTGCCGATCGGAAGGTCGGCAGTTTGAATCCCTGAGACGGGGTGAGCTCCCATTGCTTGGTCCCTGCTCCTGCCAACCTAGCAATTCGAAAGCATGTCAAAGTGCAAGTAGATAAATAGGTACTGCTCCAGCGGGAAGGTAAACGGTGTTTCTGTGCACTGCTCTCATTTTGCCAGAAGCGGCTTAGTCATGCTGGTCACATGACCCGGAAGCTGTACACCGGCTCCCTCGGCCAATAAAGCGAGATGAGCGCCACAACCCCAGTCATCCGCGACTGGACCTAATGGTCACGGGTCCCTTTACCTTTACTTTAAGGAAAAGCAGGACATTCTGGGATCAAATCAGAAACCGGGACTGTCGCTGGAACACAGGGACACTGGGAGGGTCTGGAGATTGTGCCTGCTTCGGTTGACCAAACTGAACATGAGAAAGCTTGTCAATGTCCTTCTTAAAATGGGGTGCCCAGAACTATACACAGGACTGCAGCTGGGGTCTGACCAGGGCAGAATCGAGCTGTGCTTGTGTCATCTCATCCCTGAGGCTGCCTTTGGAGGATCGTGCCCAGAAGTTCTCCCTTCCAACTTCCAGGAAGGTCTCCTCTGCCTGCCCTTCCTCCCGGCTGGGCCCTGGCTGCCACTCCTCTCTGCCCAGGCTCTAGGTTGGCTGAGGGATGGCTCTGGCATCCCTGGAAGAGGCTGTGGGGCCCTGCCAGCCTCATTCCTCAGTGCTGCTGCCATGCGCATCCATCTCGGACCCTTCCTTCTCTCTCCTGGTTCCTGCTGCCTGCAAAGTTCAGCCACAACTGGGCTTTCGTCTGCCTCACGGCTCCTTGGAGACATTGTCCCACACAGGCCCTGCTCCGTGGCCTCCTACGAGTGAGCAAACCGTGAATTTGGCTCTCCCGGGTGCTGCCAAGCCCAGCTGCCCTGACTGCAAGCTGAGCGTGGGCTCCCTTTGGCCAGCCTCCCTTCTGCTCCCTGAGGACACAGATGAGGGAGGGATGGCTTGGTCGGGGTGGGGTGGGTGGGGGGCGGTCTTAAGGGGAATTAGAGAAAGCTTCTCTGCCCTGGAAAGATCAGCAGCACCAGAGGATAATGATCTTAGAAGCTTATAAAATCATCCATGGCATGGAGAAAGTGGACAGAGAAACATTAGACCTTGTGGACGTCCAAAGAAGCCGAGTGCTGGAAGATTCAAGGTGGATAAAGCGATGCCCTTTTTCACACGGCACAGAGTTAAACTGTGGAACTCCCTCCCACAGGAGGCAGGGATGGCCACCAACTTGGACGGCTTTGAAAGAGGATTGCTATTGGATTCTAATGGATTGTTGAATCTTGCTTTATTTGATATAAGTTGTTTGTTTTAAAGTTATTCTGACTTTCTGTATTGGATCAGATTGTTACTATTAAGGTTTGATTTTTTTATTCTTATTCTTATGTGTGTTGGAAGGTGCCCAGAATGGCTAGGGCAACCCAGCCAGATCGGTGGAGTAATAATAATAATAATAATAATAATAATAATAATAATAATAATAATACTTATTACTTATGGAGGAGTAGAGGGCTAAGGGTGGCTACGATGGCTCGGCTCTGCCTCCAATGCTTCCAGATCCCAGTTGCTGGAAACCCCAGGAGAGGAGAGTTGCTCTTGAGCTTAGAATTAGATCCTACTTGTGGCTCTCCCACAATGGGCATCTGGTTGGCCACTGTGAGGACAAAATGCTGTTCTCGATGGGCTCTTGGTTCCCCAATCCTGCCTGCCTGCCCCCTCCCTGGCCTCAGTCCCCCTCCCCACATCCTTCGGGAGATAGTCAGGGGCTGGGAGTCCCCTGCCATTGGCCACAGGCTGTCCCCCTGGATTGCCCCCCCCAGGGAGTCTCCCTCCCCCTGCCACTTGCTTCTTCACCAGGCTGTCCCCAATGACTGGGGTTGTGGGGAGAGGATCCCAGGAGCCTCTCTCCCTGCATCTGCCACAAGCGACCAGGGGAGGGGGGATGTTGGAACCGGTTGCCCTTGGCTCCGCAATCTGCTTTTCAGATGTTTGCCCATTAACATCTGGGTGGCTGCTTCCTCGACTCTCTCTCTGGCTGGGTCTCTCTGTGCAGCTCTGGCTACATATTGTGCTCTTCTCATGCCCCTGGGGGCCCCAGGGTGCTTGCATGTTTCAGGCGGGTGCAGGGGGGGGGAAGCGAACATGACAGGGCTCAGAGCTCTGCGCAAAGCATCATGCGGACAAGGATCCTGCTGGCTGGCTTGTTATGTACACTTGGGCCTCCCCCCACCCCCACCCCCCCGGGGCTCTGAATGTTGCATTTTTAGACTGGTGCGGGTGGGTTTGTGTGTGCTCATGCGTGGCAAGCAGAGGAGAACTTCCGCATCAAAATTTCATAAGCGAGGTGCATTTTTCCACTCTGTGCTGCCATCAGTGAGAGATGCTCATCGTGTTCCCCGGGACTTGGACAGGGGCAAAAGGCTCCCAAAATGAAAGGCATTTGGCAAGCAGAGGGCTAGGAGCATGGTTAATTCAGATGCGAAGTTGTCTTGTGATGAGACTTGCTGGCAGAACAATCCTATGCATATTCACTCAGAAGTAAAAGAGAGGAAAAAAGCACTTCTTGATGCAGCGCATAGTTAATCTCTGGAACTCGCTGCCCCAGGAGGCAGAGACGGCTGCCAGCCTGGATGGCTTTAAAAGAAGATTGAATAAATTCAGGGAGGAGGAGAGGACCCTGGATGGCTTCTAACCAGGCTGGCTTGCTCTGCCTCCATAGTCAGAGGAAGTGATGCTTCTGGATCCCAGTTGCTGGAAACAGCAGGAGGGGAGAGGGCTGCTCTTGTGCTCGGATCCTGCTTGCGGGATTACTGCAGGCATCTTGGTGAGCACTGTGAGAAGAGGAGATGCTGAATCGGGTGGGCCATTGGCCTGATCCAGCAGGCTCTGGTTCTTATGGGTCAGTGCCCCTGAGTGCAGAGTGTCACCCTCCTAGCTCAGTGTTTAGAGGACCCCAGCCTTGCCTTTCACTGCCTTATTGACTAGTCACCAAATTATATTTGTGTACATTTCCCAGCTGCAAAACCTTGAAAAATGAAGCATTTTGAAGAAATGGGACATGTTCTTTTCAGTGTGAGATGACTTACAATTTAATAAATAGGACCTACCTTTTGTTGATGGGAAGAAAGGTAATTCTAATAGTTTCTTTTCCTTCACATCTTGGAATGCGAAATATTTGGCGGTTGCCCGTCAGAGAAGTGAACCAAGTAGTTTTAAAAAATAATCTAGCTCCAGGTCCATCCATGTACATCAAGGGCAGATTAGGACATGCTCTGTCGAGTTTAAGAGCACCCCTGTCCTGTGTTCCCATAAGGCAGGTGTGTGTTATTCTAAGACATGTGTTATTCCTTCTTGCATTGCAGGGGGTTAGATTAGATGACACTTGGGGGTCCCTTCAGACTCTGCAATTCTATGATTCTGTAACACTAAGGACAAGGGAAACATAAATAATATAGTATCTTGTTTGGATATGCACCTGTACTAAAATATGACAATCTAAAGCATATATATATTTGAATTATGGTGCTGGAGGAGACTCTTGAGAGTCCCATGGACTGCAAGAAGATCAAACCTCTCCATTCTTAAGGAAATCAGCCCTGAGTGCTCCCTGGAAGGACAGATTGTGAAGCTGAGGCTCCAGTACTTTGGCCACCTCATGAGAAGAGAAGAATCCTTGGAAAAGACCCTGATGTTGGGAAAGATTGAGGGCACTAGGAGAAGGGGACGACAGAGGACGAGATGGCTGGACAGTGTTCATGAAGCTACGAACATGAGTTTGACCAAACTGCGGGAGGCAGTGCAAGACAGGAGTGCCTGGCGTGCTATGGTCCGTGGGGTCACGAAGAGTCGGACACGACTAAACGACTAAACAACAAACAACAACAAAGCATATATCTAGCAATACTTCTATTAACTTTTTCACCAATTATGTAAAATCTAGTTTAAAGAGTTGTATTAACCTGAGACCCTAAACTTTACTGTAGCTGACTCAGGCTGTGCATAAACCTGACTCTCGTGTCCATGAACCAAGGCTGATTCCTCTGAGCATTGCCAACCCCAGTTTCTTCTGTTTCCTACTAGTCAGAGGAATGTCGTGTTCCTCTTCTAATATTGGCCTCTGGCTATATCCAGGCAGAGTATTCTGTGTTTTATTGTTATATTTCATAGAATCATAGAATCGTAGAGTTGGAAGAGACCACAAGGGCCATCCAGTCCAACCCCCTGCCAAGCAGGAAACACCATCAAAGCATTCCTGACATATGCCTGTCAAGCCTCTGCTTAAAGACCTCCAAAGAAGGAGACTCTACCACACTCCTTGGTAGCAAATTCCACTGCCGAACAGCTCTTACTGTCAGGAAGTTCTTCCTAATGTTTAGGTGGAATCTTCTTTCTTGAAGTTTGAATCCATTGCTCCGTGTCCGCTTCTCTGGAGCAGCAGAAAACAACCTTTCTCCCTCCTCTATATGACATCCTTTCATATATTTGAACATGGCTATGAGATCACCCCTTAACCTTCTCTTCTCCAGGCTAAACATACCCAGCTCCCTAAGCCATTCCTCATAAGGCATCGTTTCCAGGCCTTTGACCATTTTGGTTGCCCTCTTCTGGACACGTTCCAGCTTGTCAGTATCCTTCTTGAACTGTGGTGCCCAGAACTGGACACAGTACTCCAGGTGAGGTCTGACCAGAGCAGAATACAGTGGTACTATTACTTCCCTTGATCTAGATGCTATACTCCTATTGATGCAGCCCAGAATTGCATTGGCTTTTTTAGCTGCTGCATCACACTGTTGACTCATGTCAAGTTTGTGGTCTACCAAGACTCCTAGGTCCTTTTCACATGTACTGCTCTCAAGCCAGGTGTCACCCATTTCTTTGGTCCAAAAGGACTATGGATGCTGAGTCCATTTCTGTCTCTCTTCCAATACCCTTAACTGCAGTACCCCCTCATTCCAGAGGTTTCCCACATAATGGAACTGCAGGGCTTGGAGTCGGAAATGACTTTGAGGGGGGGGGGAATCACTTGGGCCTCTGCTAAACTGATGGGGCAGGTGGTTCAGGCTTGTGGGAGATCCCGAGGGGACCGTCCAGTTGCAGGGTGTGGGATCAGTTTTATTTGTTGCAGCTTGAGGATGCGGGCAGGAGAATGGCTGGTGAAATCTAGAATCACAGAACTGTAGAGTTGGACGGTATCCCCAAAGGTCGTATTGTCCAACCCCCTACAATGCAGGAATCACAAAGAATCCCCGAGAGCTGGCCAGAAGCAGACCTAGAGGGTGGTGGACCTGGGCCCCCCACCAGGCACCATGGTCGCCTGCCAGGAATTCCCACCTGGCATGAGTGATCAATCTTCATGTCCTATTGACAGACAGGGCCGTCTTACCCATAGGCGCTAGGGGTGCGGGGCGCCTGGGCGCCAGGCTCTCAGGGGCACCGGGCCGAGAGTCTGGGGCCAAGATTTGGAGTCCGGGGATTGGGAAGAGCCAACAGCCGCTGCTGAGCAGAGCAGAGCCCATCGGAGCACCACAGCTCTTCTGCTGTGGGCGAGCGAGGCGCTGAGGCAGCCAGCCAGCTCCGCCCTCCTGTGCGTCTGGGATTGGCAGGCCATTGAAAGGCCCGCCCAGAGCATGCTGCTCACATGAGGTGCCCGGCTTTGCTCAGCCGCCACTGCCTTGGGCTCAACCATTGTTGCTCTGGGCTCTGCTCCACCCCCCCGGTTCCCAGCCCCGGTCTTGCTCTGCTGCTGCCGCCTCTGTTGGTGCTGAGGCGGCCAGCCAGGCCAGCTCTGCCACCCGTGTCTCACCAGCCCCCCCCCTAAAAAAAGGTCGACAACTCTGGGCAACCAGGGGTAGGGGGACCACGGGTGTTCAGCAACCTTTTTCAGACCATGTGGTGGGCCAGACGACTATATTTTGGAATATATATATATAATCAACATTTTTATTAGATTTTCCAATTTTAACATCTAATTCATTCTCAAATTATACAAATTTCATTTAAACAATTAATCCAAATATATTTTGAAAAATATATATGAACAAATTCCTAAGCCCCACAAATAACCCAGAGATGCATTTTAAATAAAAGGACACATTCTACTCAACACGCTGATTCCTGGACCGTCCGTGGGCTGGATTGAGAAGGCGATTGGGCCGCATCCGGCCCACGGTCCTTAGGTTGCCTACCCCTGCTTAAGACGGCTCTGTTTACAGACATCTTTTTAACACAGAGTTGGTCTGCCAACGGGCCTGGTCCCTGAAGCCAGCTCCCCATAGGGCACATCCTTGGGGATCCTGCCCTCTTCCACTCTGTGGACAATGACCAAGCCAGCTGAACAGGCTGGGAAGGTGGGCTTGCGAAAGCTCCTCTTGGTTGGGGATTCTGTCCTGCTACACGATGCCGCCTGCCTGCCTGCCTCCGTCTGTGGCAGCTCACTGAGCAAGGAGTGAACGGGCACTGGCCAGGTGGCCCTTCAGCGAGGGGGCCGGGGGGTGCGGCAGCGAGGGCCGGTTGGACTCCTGGGCCCAGAGACCCCCAGGGGCAGGTAGGGCAGGACGGGGATCCCTGTTTGGGGATTCCTGGTTCGGGCCAGCTCAAAATCATGCATCCAGGACCATGGGCTCCTGCCCCCCCACGCAACAACAACAACAACAACAACAACAACAACAACAACAACAACAACAACTTTATTTATACCCCACCCATCTGGCTGGGTTTCCCCAGCCACTCTGGCAGCTTACAGCACATAAAAATTGTAAAACATTAGACATTAAAAAATTTCCCTAAACGGGGCTGCCTTCAGATATCTTCTAAAAGTCAGAGAGCCCTTTCTTCCTCTGTGAATTTGTCTAATCCTCACTGCCTCCTGTGGGAGGGAGTCCCCTAGTAAGTGTGCGCAGGATCACAGCTTGTGTCTGGATATTCTTGAATCTAAATTTAACACGCACTGTGGTAGTGCTTAGCAACTATATCCATTCTTCTTCTTCTTCTTCTATCTCAAATGCCCAAAATTCCAATTAGTTGGATTTTGCGAAATTGTGGTTAATGGAGTTATTCTTTTAAGTAGAACTGAGCAGCCAACCTTTTTTTCTGAATGATTTGCCTCTGCTGTGTCCGGATGGCTTGAATGGGAGGCTCAATTTCAGCCCCTCCCTCCAGAAGCCCTGAAATGAAATGAAACGAGGTCATGTTTTCCCTGAGCATGAAAGGCCAAAGCAGATTACAAGGAATAAGATGATGCTGGAAATGAATGTTAATGAAGTGTTAAAAAGGGCGGGGGGGGGGAGGTGCTACAATGGACAGCAGCTTATCTAGGAAACAGATCTTTGTTCAGGGGGAAAGGATCAGTGAATCCACCAGCTCACTGAGTGGTGGTGGAAAAGACTAATAGGACGAGCATTTTCAGAAAGGGAATGCAAATACCCTTTGCCAACCTGGCGTGGCTGCAGTCAGAAGCCTCTGGACAGCCCTGCCTGCCTCATGGTCACCAAGAATGCCACACTGAGCTGGGAAAGGAAAGGCAGCAGGATCAGGAACTGGAGGAGGAGGAAAGGGCAGTCAGGGGGCGGGGAGGGGGGAGAGACGCCCATGGCCAGGCAAGGACAGGAGGACTCCGGGGCACAAGGTGAGGCATGTCGTCTACGCTCTGGAAACTTCAGCTGATGCAGAATTCAGCGTCCAGGTTGCTCACTGGGGAAAGAGGGTTTGAGCATTTTGCATGGATCCTGGCCCAACAGCACTGGCTGCCTATTTGTTTCTGGGCCCAGTTCATAGAATCATAGAATCATAGAATTCCATCTGGTCCAACCCTCTGCAATGCAGGAATCTCAACGAAAACATCCATAACAGCTCTTGCTATTAGAAAATTATTCCTGATGTTCAGTTGGAATCTCCTTTCTTGTAGCTTGAAGCCATTGCTTCAAGTCCTACCTTCCAGAGGAGAATAAAACCAGCTTACTCCATCCTCCATGTGACAGCCCTTAAGATATTTGAAGGAGGCTTATCATATCTCCTCTCAGTCTCCTCTTTTCCAGGCTAAACATCCCCAGCTCCTTCAAGAGCTCCCTGTAAGGCTTAGTTTCCAGACCCTCCACTGCACACCTTCCAGCTTGTCAACACCCTTCTTAAATTGTGCTGCCCAGAACTGGACACAGGACTCCAGGTGTGGCCTGACCAAGGCAGAATAGAGTGGGACTATGACTTTCCTTGATCTGGACTTTGACTTCTGTTGATGCATCCTATAATAGCATTAGCAAATAGAAGGGGAAGAAATGGAGGCAGTGAGAGATTTTACTTTCCTGGGCTCCTTGATCACTGCAGATGGTGACAGCAGTCACGAAGACGCCTGCTTCTTGGGAGAAAAGCAATGACAAACCTAGACAGCATCTTAAAAAGCAGAGACATCACCTTGCCGACAAAGGTCCGTATAGTTAAAGCTATGGTTTTCCCAGTAGTGATGTATGGAAGTGAGAGCTGGACCATAAAGAAGGCTGATCGCCGAAGAATTGATGCTTTTGAATTATGGTGCTGGAGGAAACTCTTGAGAGTCCCATGGACTGCAAGAAGATCAAACCTATCCATTCTTAAGGAAATCAGCCCTGAGTGCTCCCTGGAAGGACAGATCCTGAAGCTGAGGCTCCAATACTTTGGCCACCTCATGAGAAGAGAAGAATCCTTGGAAAAGACCCTGATGTTGGGAAAGATTGAGGGCACTAGGAGAAGGGGACGACAGAGGACAAGATGGTTGGACAGTGTTCTTGAACCTATGAACATGAGTTTGACCAAACTGTGGGAGGCAGTGCAAAACAGGAGTGCCTGGCGTGCTCTGGTCCATGGGGTCACAAAGAGTCGGACACGACTAAACAACAACAACATAATAGCATTAGTTTTTTTTTGCTGCTGCATCACACGGTGGACTGATGTTCAGCTTGTAGTATTTCAGCAGAGGCCAGGTGGCCCACCTGTCACAGGTGCTACACTTCTATCTTGCACTCCAAATCCTGCACTGGGCTGGGTTGAGGTTTGACTAGATGATCTGATGTGAAGTGGGATGCTGGAGTCGGCAGGTCTTTGGTCTCGTCCAGAAGACAGGCTTTTCTTGTGTCAGATTCAGTTGCCCAGAGATGCCAAGGCAATGAATGAAGCCTCACCAGAAAGTTTCCTCCTTTGCTGAGAGGGCAGCAGGACAGGAGAGAGGCTGGATGGCTGGCTGCTGTGAAGAATGGCGCAGGCAGTTGCTGGCTGTTGCCCTGGGAGGAGTCTTCAGCCCCAGGACAGGAGAACAATTAGCTGCAGTTCCCAGGAGGGCAGGACTGTCAGAGCTATTTATCAGGCCAGCCCTGGAGCTCCCTCAGCCACACCAGTGTCCTTGCAAGGAGAAACAGAAAACCAGGCAGCCTCCTCCGTTGGGCAGCAGAGGCTACAATAAAGCACAGAATGATGTAAGGACAAGTGACCCCATTTAATTGCAAGATCATGCCCTGGCCTTGTGGCAAATGACTCTGGCAGCTCAATGCCTTCCAGTAGCACCTTAGAGACCAACTAAGTTTGTCATTGGTGCTGGAGGAGACTCTTGAGAGTCCCATGGACTGCAAGAAGATCAAACCTATCCATTCTTAACAGCCCTGAGTGCTCACTGGAAGGACAGATCGTGAAGCTGAGGCTCCAATACTTTGGCCACCCCATGAGAAGAGAAGAATCCTTGGAAAAGACCCTGATGTTGGGAAAGATGGAGGGCACTAGGAGAAGGGGACAACAGAGGACGAGATGGTTGGACAGTGTTCTCGAAGCCACCAACATGAGTCTGACCAAACTGCGGGAGGCAGTGGAAGACAGGAGTGCCTGGTGTGCTCTGGTCCATGGGGTCACGAAGAGTCGGACACGACTAAACGACTGAACAACAACAACAACATGAGCCAGGCATCCCCAAACTGTGGCCCTCCAGATGTTTTGGCCTATAACTCCCATGATCCCTAGCTAACAGGACCAGTGGTCAGGGAAGATGGGAATTGTAGTCCAAAACATCTGGAGGGCCGAAGTTTGGGGGTGCCTGGTATGAGCTTTCGTGTGCATGCACACTTCTTCAGTGTACCTGAAGAAGTGTGCATGCACACGAAAGCTCCTACCAATGACAAACCTAGTTGGTCTCTAAGGTGCTACTGGAAGGAATTTTTTTATTTTGTTTCAACTATGGCAGACCAACACGGCTACCTACCTGTAACTTGCTCAATGCCTGTCGGAGGGGGAACATTTCTTCCAATCAGGAGGGACGTACCTGGGGATCAGGGCCCCCAAGGAGGCAAGTGCAAAGCCCCCAGACTCTGAGCAGTGGGGATCTCACTTAACTCCATGTGTTCCAATTTCTGCCAGTTCACTGAGTGCTTTGTGTCGGAGAAGTGCCTCGTAGCAGGGTATATTCTGGTATTTTCTGCCAGGCCCCAGGTCCTCTGACTGACACCCCTTTTGAGCTTCTCTCCTCCTCTTTATTTAAACCCATTTTCTTCAGGGAAAAAGGAAGGCTGAGAAACTGAGGCAAATCGTGAAGTTCTGAACTCCTGTATTCATGCAAAGCGACTGGTTTTCTCTCACACACACCACTTGCAAAGCAGCAGCTCCCAATTATACAATTAAGCATGGTACAGAGAAAGCTCTTCTCTTCCCCCCCCCCCCAGCCTAAGAGGTGGCATGATAAAAGTTTAAAGAATTTTGCATTGCATGGAGGGAGAGGGAGAGGGGAACATTTTCTCCCTCTCGGAACACCAGAACTTGTGGGCATCCAGGGAAGCTGAACATTGGGAGATTAGGACAGACGAAAGTCCTTTTTCATGCAGCGTGTGGTTAATCTGTGGAACTCTCACTCACAGGAGGCAGTGTTGACCCCCAACCTAAATAGCTTTACAAAAGGAGCTGAAGATTCATGGCAGAGAGAGCTCTCCGTGGCTCAGCTCGAAGCAGCAATGCTTCTGAATCCCATTTGTCATTTTCCATTTATGTCCCACTTTCCCCCCATCATGGAACTAAGAGTTCCCCCACCCTACCTCTTGCCCCACTGCTGTCCCCCAGGGAAAACTGCTCTTTAGCACTCAGTCGGAGCAAACAGCAATTCAGGTTTTCTCTGGACTGATGTTTGCTCCGATTGAGAGCTAGAGAGTAAGTTTTCCCTGTGAAAGGAGTGGAGCCATGCTTGGTTGGGGAAACCCAGCCAGATGGGCGGGGTATAAATAATGAAATTATTATTATTATTATTATTATTATTATTAAGTAGTAGACTCCCCCAAGGCCCACGGTCTCTAAGCATGGGGCAAGTGGGAATGTGGAGGAGCCCTAAACTTTGCCTCAATTTATTGATTTGCCTATTACTTTATTATTTTTTATTTTATATATCAAATTTGTATACTGCCCTTCATCCAAAGACCACAGGTCAGTTCACAGCATGGAAATACAGTGGGATTGCCAAGCAGTCGTCTCCCGTCCAGACATTGACCAGACCCAGATGCTGACCCGTTTAGCTTCAGGGGAAACAGGAAGACCTGCGCTTAGGATTGTCTTCAGTGGTGCTCAGGCAGGACCCCAGCTGTGCAATGGGGCTTTCTCCCTCTCCCCACATGTTGGGGGGTCTGCAGGGGGCAGGAAAGGGAGGATCTGAGCCTCAGAAGGAAAGCTAAGGTCGAAGCCATTGTTTCTGATGGGTGGGGTAGAAATAATAAATTATTGTTATATTATTATTATAATAATAAATCCTGCACAAAGTTAATTCAGGTTAAACAGGATAATGGAACAAGTTCTGTTGCACAATGAAATGAATAAATCTGCGAGTGTTTGGGCTCCACTGGAGTCTTAGATGAGAAGGGAAGCTCTCGGAGTTCTAGCCCTTGAAGGAGAGATCTTCCTTCTCATTCTGCGGCACTTGCACTGCTCAAAAATCTTGACCCAGAACTTGGCTGCTAAGGCCAAACCTTCTGGATTCTCCCTCCCTCCCTCCCTCCCTCCCTCCCTCCCTCCCCTGCTTCTGCCAAGCAGTTTCCCAACGGCCCAAAAATACACGTCCACCTTCTGCCCTGCAAAGCTAGATGAGCCAAACTCTTGGCCTTCAGAAAGGAAGATCTCCTCTGAATGCAAAGGCGTTTCCTCTTCTTTTTCAGCTAATGCTATACCACGATGAGGCCCACCCCCAATTTCCTCCTGGGGAAACCCACTTTGTACGGCTGAATCGGGGCTGGGTGAACCAGTAAGCAAAACAAGCATATGCTGAGGGCTTCAAGGGAGGGGGGGGGCACTACAGAAATAAATAGTGGAAGCATACCCAAACAATCATTGTTTTCCATCTTACTGGAGGATTTATTTTGGAAAATAAAATATAATTTTACGGTTTATTATTGTTTATATTTTGATTTAAAAATTATCATTTGTATGTCACCCATCTGGGGGGCTTCCAACATATATAAAAACATAATAAAACATTGAACGTTTTTTTTAAAACATTCCCTATACAGGGCTTCCTTCAGACGTCTTCTAAAGGTTGTATAGTCACTTATCTCCTTGGCTCGGGAGTTACATAACTCCATACCCGTCTCCAATGAAAATAGAGATGTCCTAAGGAAAAGCGGGACGTTCCGGGATCAGATCAGAAACCGGGATGGCTTCTGTAAATCTGGGACTGTCCCTGGAAAATAGGGATGCTGGGAGGGTCTGTAAGTGAAATTAAGAGCCAGTGTGGCCTAGTGGTTAGAGTGTTGGACTAGGACCTGGGAGACCGGGGTTCACATCCCTGTTTGGCCATGAAGCTCACTGGGCACATGGCCTCTCCTCAATGGCCCCCTGCCAAGGATTCTCTAGCTGAGATTCCTGCATTGCAGGGGTTGGACTAGAGGACCACCGGGGTCCCTGCCAACTGTGTGTGCTGCTGGTGGGAGGCCACAGAGAGCTGGGGGTGCGCTCTGCTCCGTTTGTGTTCGAGCTCTGTGGACGGAGAGCCTTGAGCTTTGCAACAGGTGGACCATGAAGACGGGCTTCCAACAGGCAAGGGCAGGGGGCAATGTGGGTGCCAAGCAGGGGGCAATGCCTGGGCAACATAGGTGAGAGGGAGGGGCAGGAAAATGGCCACGTGCATCTGGCATTGATGGATCTCTCTCTCTCCCCCTTCAGGCGATGGAAACCCCAAGGAGAGCAGCCCTTTCATCAACAGCACAGACCTGGAGAAGGGGAAGGAATATGACGCGAAAAACATGGCCTTGTTTGAGGTGAGCTGGGCGTGTCCTGAATCGGGGAGGGAAGATTTGGGGTGGAGGAGCCACAGCTGGCGGGGGGAGCAGGCGTCCTGCGTGCAGAATGTAGGCAGACTCAGGATGGGAAACACAGAGAGTTAGAGGGCAGAACTCGCTCCCCCCAGGAGGCAGTAGACAGATATGAAGGAAGAGAACAGGCATGCAAACTGGGATGTCTTCCACAGTGGGAGGTAGCCAGGCTCCCGAATCCCAGTTGCTAGAAACTGCAGGAGGGCGAGCGTGGCTCTTTTGCTCGGATCCTGCTTCTGGGTTTCCCATCTAGGCATCTGGTCAGCCCCTGTGAGAACAGGATGCTGGGCTAGCTGGACCCCTGGCCTGATCCACAGGCCCTTCTTCTGTGGTAGCAGAACCTCCATGCCCAGGGACAGCCTACCTCTGAATACCATTTGTGCTCAGATTGTGGGCTTCCCATGGGTTCAGCCACTGTCAGAAAAGGCTGCTGGACTAGATGGGCCACTGGCTGGATCCAGCAGGCTCTTATGTCCTTCTGTACAGTCCCAGGTTCAAAGCCCAGCCTCTCCAAACAGGCTCAGGTGATGAGAAAGACCTCTGCCTTCTCTGTCTGAGACCATGGGGAGCCGCTGCCAGCCAGAGTAGGCAGCACTGGCCTAGCTAGATCAACAGCTTGAGGTAGCAGCATCTCCTGCGTTTCAAGGGGTGAACAGCCAAGGGAGAAATGGGGTATGCAGAGTGTGGGGGGGAGCAGAGAGGGAGTTGTGGGCCAAGGAGAATGTGCAGAACCCCACTTCAGCCCCACTCCTCCTTCTGCCCCACAGGAGGAAATGGACACGATCCCCATGGTATCGTCCATGCTCAGCGGCCTGGCCAACTACACCAACCTGCCTCAGGGCAGCCGGGAGCATGAGGAGGCAGAGAACAACGATGGAGCCAAGAAGAAGCCCGTCAAGGTGAGCGATTCAGGGGAGGGGGGTGTTGGGAGGGAGGCCCCCGAGGCAAGGCTGGGGAGGGGTCCTGGGGCGGAGGGGGTCTTGGCAAGGGTACAGCAGGCTCTGGACCCCAAGTTTGTGCCTCCTTTCCAGGATGCCAGGGGTCAGGGGCTGGGCTGCCCGTGGACTCTCCGTGGCTCTGCTCTTCTTTTTAAAAATAAAATAAAACAAAATAGGTTTTCAACAAAAAATGAAGTGCAAATATAGGCAGGGGGCAGGGGCGGGGACAAGGAATTTAAACATGCAAACCATTAAGTGTCACACAGCCAAGAAGGACAAGAGTGTAAAATGCAGAGCGGCTCCAAAGGGACAGGAAAGTCTTCCCTTTGCAAATAATAAAGATTTATACAAATCAAAGTATCCACCGTTCTTGAGAATAAAGGTTCCACATAGTCTTACATGTGCAAATCCTGGTGACACAGAGTCACCACGTGCCTCAATATCTGCACGTGAAGAAGGACTTCGGGCGATGATCTCAGGGTCCAGGTTGGTTATATGGGAAGAGGCCATCCTGGAGATTCTTGTTGTGGGGATTAAATGAGATGGGGAGGCAACCATGTCCCCCCCCTTGCGCTCCATGGAGAAAAAAGTGGGCTGTGAATAAACAAAGATATTATTCTTGACGGGACTTTGAGCCCCCGCTCTGTGTGACACCCCCCCCAGTTGTTACCGCTTTCTGTAGAAGTGTTGAAATGCGAGCAAGGAAGAAAGGATTTGTTTGAATGGCCTTGAGGAATCTTTGAGCCCTCCTTGACCCCCCCCCCCCAGCACAGCCTTGGAGCAGCTGAGCCTGGCAAGGGACCTCCATCCTGATGTTTCCCTCTGCCCCATGCCAGGGGGAAGAGACTGCTCTGCCAGGATGAGGGAGGGCAGTTCTGAGAGCGCAGGCTCCTCCAGCCACCCCTCCGGTGGGGAGAAGCAAGCCCCTCTCCGGCTCCTCTGGCCTGCTCCTTCCTTCCTGAGCCTGCTCAGCACCCCCGGGTGCCTCACCCCCCTCTCTGCTCCCTCCTCTCACAGGCTCCCCAGATGGGCACCTTCATGGGCGTCTACCTGCCATGCCTGCAGAACATCTTTGGCGTCATCCTCTTCCTCCGCCTGACGTGGGTCGTTGGCATTGCGGGCATCCTGGAGTCCTTCTGCATGGTCATCCTCTGCTGCTCCTGCGTGAGTCACCCGCTCCTGGGGGACCCCATGATGGGCAGAGCGGGGAGGGGAGGAGGGCCCCCCTCACGTTTCCACCAGGCAGGCAGGATTTCTCAGGGCTGGCAGCCCAGGCACCGCTCAGGCCGGAAACTTAAGGAAGGGAGTTCGAAATAAGGAGCCCCTTGAAATGCCCACATTCCGTCCCAGGGTGGGGGTGGGGTGGGGGTCACATAGGAAGCTCACAGCTGCCCTTTGGGATGGTTGCCAGTGGAAGAAGCTGCCTGGGAAGGTGGCGGGCTCTCCCTCCTTGGAAGTTTTGAAAGAGAGGTTGGGTGGCCCCGTCAGCTGTGATGTCTAAATTGCAGGGGGTGGACTGGATGATCCCTGGGTTCCCACCCAGCTCTTCAGTTTTGTGATTTTGTAAATTTGGGGTGTGTGTGTGTGTGTGTGTGTGTGTGTGTGTGTGTGAGAGAGAGAGAGAGAGAGAGAGATCAAAGCTACAGAATAGATCTAGTAAAAAATACACAGGTAATTCAGAACTGCAGTCCAGAAAATAAATACAGCCGAAGGTTACTCCTTCCTCCAATAAATTGTCCCGGTTGACACAGCAGGCAGGTAGATTACAGGTTGGAGGAGCACCTGTCAGGGATTCCTTAGCCGTGATTCCTGCATTACAGGGGGCTGGACTAGAGGACCCTTGGGAGTCCCTTCCCACTCTGTGATTCTAGGATTCTAGGTGCCAATGGTGGATGCAGCCAGGCCAGGCATAGGAAGGCAGGAGGAAGGCAGCTGCTGGCGCTGGGGATGGATACACCTGCCTGGATGGGCAACGGTGCGGGGAAGCTGAGCTCTGGTGGCTGATTAATCCCAGCCTGCCTCCTGGGGACTCATCCAGCTGCATCCTACCCCAAAGGCACCGCTCAGCCCATCCATCTCCTGGCCGTCCCCAGGAAGCAGCGTTGCCAAGTTGCTTCAACCCCCACCTCTCCCCCACCCCATTACCTGCCCTCAAGCCCCCAAGAGACACCCCCTTCTGGCTGGTTGGGGCAGCCCTAAAGCCCTGGGCTCAAGTCCCTGCCCCCCAACAGGAAGGAGGAGGGCAGGGCAGGGGGCTGGTTCTGCAAAGGCTGATTCATTGAAACAAATCACAGAATCTCAGAGCGCTCCATTTTGAAGGGCTCCATGTGTCATCTAGTCCAATCCTCTGAAATGCAGGAATCCCAGCTAATGCCAAAAGTCATTTTCACAAGCCTAACCAGGCACGGAATTTTACTTCTTTTTAAATTCTGTTGCTTCCGTTTATATTTTGCACCACTTCATTCAGGCTGCCTCTTTCTTTGGAGTCTGTTGGTTTCGTGGGTTTTCTTTTTTGATAAGTATTGTTTTATGAAACCACTTAGAGATTTTTTGTTTTTCAAATCTAGCAGCCTATACGTTTGGCTGAAGAATATAGAAATTGGTGTCGCAAGCCCTGCAGCTAAGCTGCAACACTTCTCAAATGGTGCAGTGCTCGGCTTGGACCTGGAAGCCTGTTCTGGAAAATGGGCATCCTCGCTGTTGCTTTCTTCCGAATGCCTTTTGGGGATCAAGGAAAGGGAAATTTGAACAGCGCTGTGCTGTACACAGTGACTGATGGGAGGGGGAGTGTGGATCTGGCCCTGTGCCCACCCCCTGGCCCCTTTGAGCTGGTTTCTGGCTGGATGAGATGTGGCCCCCATTCCAGGGGGACACAAGGGCCAAATGGGGGTGGGCCCTGCAAGAGGAGGGGTCTCAGCAGCACAGGCCAGGGGTGGGCTTCAAGGGGAAGCCGCTTCCCAGACCCTGAGAGTCTCTGAGCTTCTCAAAATAAGAGTGATGTCCTTTATGACCAACAGCCCATGAGGGCTCTCTTCTGCATTCACAGTTGCTGGAAACCTCTGGAGGGGAAAGTTGATCTGGGATCCTGCTGGTGGGTTTCCCTTGGGGGAATCTTCCTGACAGTAAGAGCTGTTTGACAGTGGAATTTGCTGCTAAGGAGTGTGGTGGAGTCTCCTTCTTTGGAGGTCTTTAAGCAGAGGCTTGACAGACATATGTCAAGAATGCTTTGATGGTGTTTCCTGCTCGGCAGGGGGTTGGACTGGATGGCCCTTGTGGTCTCTTTCAACTCTATGATTCTATGATTCTATGATCTGGTTGGCCACTGTGAGATGCTGACCTAGATGGTCCCCCTTTGGTCTGATCCAGAAGGCTCTTCCAATTTTATTTTATTTTAATTATTTTATTTTTTATTATTTTATTATTTCATAACATTTATATACTACTTGATTATAGATCTAGTTACAGGTAGGTAGCCGTGTTGGTCTGAGTCGAAGCAAAATGAAAAAATTCCTTCAGTAGCACCTTAAAGACCAACTAAGTTTATATTTTGGTATGAGCTTTCGTGTGCATGCACACTTCTTCAGATACACTAGAAACAGAAGTGTCAGACCCTTATATATATACAGAGGGTGGTGGGGGTGGGTGGGAATGGGTGGTGGGCTGATGGGAGTGGTAAACCTGGAGATGGCTGTTAATGGCTGCTGATGGCTGCAATTAGTCCTGGGCTGAGGTGGAAATCATTACCAATTGGAACTCATTACCAAGCTTAAAACCATGGAAGCACCTGGGATGAATAGAGATATCGGATTCTTATCTCATTATGCATGATCAAGCTTTCTTTAGCACCTCAGCCCAGGACTAATTGCAGCCATCAGCAGCCATTAACAGCCATCTCCAGGTTTACCACTCCCATCAGTCCACCACCCATTCCCACCCACCCCCACCACCCTCTGTATATATATAGGGTCTGACACTTCTGTTTCTAGTGTATCTGAAGAAGTGTGCATGCACACGAAAGCTCATACCAAAATATAAACTTAGTTGGTCTTTAAGGTGCTACTGAAGGAATTTTTTCATTTTACTTGATTATAGAGAAAGCTCAAAACAGTTTGCAAAAAAAGAGCACAGAACAGTAAGATTATTACCTAGTAGAAGCAGTACAAACCTTCAAAAAATTAAAACCAGCAATAAACTAAAAATACACCAGGATCCTAAATGCCTGGGTAGGCTTGCCAAACAACGGTGTTTTAACACAACAAATGCACCTGCTTGATGTCAAGAGGCAGGGAGTTCCACGGTGCAAGTGCTGCCATACAAAATACTGATATCTGACAGGTGCGAATGGCCTTATCTTCTCACCATCACCTGCTTCTCAGCCTCCATCCATCTCCGCCTCCTGGGGCCACTTTCCTGGCTTTGCTTCTTGGGCAGGGGCAGCCTTGTCCTGCTTGGGGTTCCCTCTGGCCCTTGGCTTCCTAGTGACGCCCCCCCCCCGGTGCCTTCTCCACTCTCCATCATCCAGGAGCCAGACAAAAAAAACCCAGGGGGGAAACGGAGGGTCTTGCCTTGATATGCCTTGGGAAGAAGTAAACCCGGGAAGGCCAACCTGGCGCTGATTGGGATTCCTGCATTGCGGGGGTTGGCCTAGATGGCCCTTGGGGGTCCCTCCCAATTCTGCAGCTCTAATCCTCTTCCATTGCAAGTCCAGGCCCCTCTCCAACCTCTCTGCCTTTCCCTCCTCACAGACAATGCTGACAGCCATTTCCATGAGTGCCATTGCCACCAATGGAGTTGTGCCAGGTGGGTAGAGTCTCTGTGTGTCTGTGTGTTTGTCCACCTACAAATGCAGAGCCCTGGACCAAGGGGAGGGGGGTCTCCTTTGGCACTCCTTAGCGCCTTGGTGCCACCTTCCTCCCCTTCCAAGCCCCCTTGCCTCTGCCTCCCTGACGGGACACCGGATCCTGGACTTCTGCATGTCCCCCACAGGTGCCTATTGCGGCCTCACTAGCTCCCCAGACTTGCGCCAGCAGAGAGATGAAGCACAGCAGACCTGCAATTTACCTGTGATTTCCTTGCACAATTGCAGCTCTGTGTGGCTGGCAGGAAAATAAACAAGGGCGGGGAGGGAAAACCAATGGGAAGGGACCATCCGAGATCTTGTGATGACCCCACAAGATCTCATGGGACCTTCACAACCAGTTCTGTTGGGTCTTCCTGACTTTGTGCAATTTTGCCTTGGCACTCAGATCTCCAGCATGTCGCTCCTGCGCAAGTTTTGGGGCTACTTTATGCTTACGGTATGTGTATATGAAAGCTTAACTCTCTCTCTCTCTCTCCGTCTGTCTCCAGCTGGCGGGTCGTACTACATGATCTCCCGCTCGCTCGGCCCTGAGTTTGGGGGCGCTGTGGGGCTCTGCTTCTACCTGGGCACCACTTTTGCAGGTGCCATGTACATCCTGGGCACCATCGAGATTCTGCTGGTGAGTGAGATCTACGCTGTGTATGTGGTGGGCATGCAAAAACATTAAGGAATTCTGGGATGAAATATATATATGGAACTTTAAAAAATGTTTAGGGTTTTGTTTATAAAAAAACAGCAGCTCAGAGGCTTCCCTTCTTGGAATATTAGGTCTTTGACATACCAAAGAATGTAAGGGAGCTATTTTTACACATGACAGTGACCACAAGAATTTTAATAGCCACAAATTGGAAAGGAGGGAAAATACCATCAGAGTCGGAGTGGCAACAAAAATTAATGGAATACGCAGAGCTGGCTAAGCTTTCAGGAGAAATAAGAGACCATGCAGACCAAGTATTTTTTTAAGAAATGGAGTTTATTTAAAAGTTACATTAAAGATTGTAATAGCATGAAGTCCGTGGCAGCCTTTGAATAGCTTCTGTAGTCTACTGAATAAGTTTAAGAAAGTACAATATCTTTAATAAGTAATTATAAAAAACAGAGATGAATAGTGCGCTAGATAAAGACAGAGCTATATGGAATTGGTGGGAAGTCGCTGGAACCAAAAGAAGACTGTGGAAAAGTGTAACAGATTTTGACAATGTTGTGATGCTCTGCCTTCCTCTGACTCGCCTCTCCTTCCTTCCTCTCCGCCAGGCCTACATCTTCCCCCCGATGGCCATCTTCAAGGCCGAGGACGCCAGTGGAGAAGCGGCTGCCATGCTCAACAACATGCGCGTCTACGGGACCTGTGTGCTCACTTGCATGGCCACCGTGGTCTTTGTGGGCGTCAAGTACGTCAACAAGTTTGCCCTGGTCTTCTTGGGCTGTGTCATCCTCTCCATCCTGGCCATCTACGCCGGAGTCATCAAGTCGGCCATCGACCCGCCCAGCTTCCCGTAAGTGCCAAAGAGGAAGAACCCCACGCCCAACAGGGGCCTCCATTTCTTTTTAAAATATTATTTATTATTATGAAAATTTCCCCAAATTTTACAAATTCTTTGGAAACACCATCCAAACCTCTCTCTCATATCCCTTGACTCCCCATTGACCTTCCATGGTGTTCTTTCGTTCCCTTATAAAGCTGCAGGGTTACTTCTCTTTTATCCGTTACATATGTTAATTCTAAATTAAGGTAAAGGGACCCCTGACCATCAGGTCCAGTCGTGTCCGACTCTGGGGTTGCATGCTCATCTTGCTCTATAGGCTGAGGGAGCCGGCGTTTGTCCACAGACAGCTTCCGGGTCATGTGGCTAGCATGACTAAGCCGCTTCTGGCAAACCAGAGCAGCGCACGGAAACGCCGTTTACCTTCCCGCCGAAGCGGTACCTATTTATCTACTTGCACTTTGAAGTGCTTTCGAACTGCTTGGTTGGCAGGAGCTGGGACCAAGCAACGGGAGCTCACCCCGTCGCAGGGATTCAAACTGCTGACCTTCTGATCTGCAAGCCCTAAGCTCGGTGGTTTAGACCACAGAGTCACCTGGGTCCCTAATTCTAAATTATTAAACCACAGTTTCTCATCTGTTGCCATACTTCAAATCCTGCATGCATTTAAACACAACCATGATATTTTTTCAAAATATTTCCCTCCTTCAAGAATTCTTTGCCCTTGTTTTGTTCCCTAATTCTCAGTCTCGACATCTCGGCATATATCCCATCATCTTCCTAAGCCAGCCTTCTTTCACGAGAGCTTCTTCGTTCCATTTTTGCACAGTCATACACTATTTCTGCCGCTGTCATAGCATACAGAAACAAATTAAACAATTCCTTCAGAAGCTCTGGTCTGACGATAGCTAACAGAAAGGCGTCAGGTTCCTTGCGAATCCTCACTTTAAAGTATAAATACCTGAAGGTGTTTTAATACCTGAAGGGCTATTGTATTTTAATATTTTGTCGGAAGCCGCCCAGAGTGACTGGGGAAACCCAGCCAGATGGGCAGGGTATAAATGATGATGATGATGATGATGTTTAAAGTGGGAGCGGTGTGTGTCTCTATTTCCATTGACATGAGTCAGCAGTGTGATGCAGCAGCTAAAAAAGCCAATGCAATTCTGGGCTGCATCAATAGGAGTATAGCATCTAGATCAAGGGAAGTAATAGTACCACTGTATTCTGCTCTGGTCAGACCTCACCTGGAGTACTGTGTCCAGTTCTGGGCACCACAGTTCAAGAAGGATACTGACAAGCTGGAACGTGTCCAGAGGAGGGCAACCAAAATGGTCAAAGGCCTGGAAACAATGCCTTATGAGGAACGGCTTAGGGAGCTGGGTATGTTTAGCCTGGAGAAGAGAAGGTTAAGGGGTGATATGATAGCCATGTTCAAATATATAAAAGGATGTCATATAGAGGAGGGAGAAAGGTTGTTTTCTGCTGCTCCAGAGAAGCGGACACGGAGCAATGGATTCAAACTACAGGAAAGAAGATTCCACCTAAACATTAGGAAGAACTTCCTGACAGTAAGAGCTGTTCGGCAGTGGAATTTGCTACCAAGGAGTGTGGTGGAGTCTCCTTCTTTAGAGGTCTTTAAGCAGAGGCTTGACAGGCATATGTCAAGAATGCTTTGATGGTGTTTCCTGCTTGGCAGGGGGTTGGACTGGGTGGCCCTTGGGGTCTCTTCCAACTCTACGATTCTATGATTCTATGATTCAATACTCCCCTTCCCACTGGGCTCTCTACAACTCTATCAATAAGTCAATAAATAATCCCTCCTCTCCTTCGGGTGGGGAAGGGGCAAGAACCTGCCGGGCGGCCCCTCTGGCAAGGAGGTAGCAAAGAGGTGAACCCCCCACCCCTCCCTGCTCCCCCCCCCCAGGATCTGCCTGCTGGGCAACCGGACTCTGTCCCGCGATGGCTTCGACACGTGCACCAAGGTGGTCCAGGAGGGCAACGAGACCATCGGCTCCCAGCTTTGGGGGCTCTTCTGCTCCTCCCGCTTCCTCAACGCCTCTTGCGATGAGTACTTCGCCCTCAACAATGTCACCGAGATCGAGGGCATCCCGGGAGCCGCTTCCGGCCTCATCCGAGGTAGGAGGACTCTCTGTGGCATCAGTGGAGAGACCGGGGTGTGTGTGTGTGTCAAATGGGGAGCCCCAAAAGCTGCGGGGGGGCCTGGGCAGATGGAGAGCTCTATTCATTTATTGCCTGAATATCCCCCTTTTTTTCTCCAAGGAGCTCAAGGTGGCCTTTTCTCCCCCTCCTTGTTTAATCCTCACAACAACCCTGTGAGGTAGGCTAAGCTGAGCAGTGGTGGGAACCCCCAGGGAATTTCATCAGTCAATCCTTTTATTTGTATGTTGCCTCTCCAAAGTTAAAACTATGCTCAAGGCAGCTTACAACATATACAAGAATACATAACTACAAACAAAAAAGCAGTTTTTATAAATAATAAACAAAACTTCAAAAAGCAAACAACCAAATTGAACAATTACCACATGAATCCAAAATAAAGATACAAAATGTTGTATCATCTGCAACAATACCCCCTCCAACACTCCCCCAACAATGCCTTAACCCAAGGCGAATAAAGAAGCTGTTTGCATGCATCAATCAGGATTTGAACCTTGATCTCCCAGGTCCTAGTCCGGCACTCTAACCACTACACCACGCTGGCTCTCAGCTTTCCCATGGCTGTGTCTCCAGGATGGGGAGGGGGGCACAGTTCTCTAAGAATATCTGTAAACCCACAAAAAAAACCTATCAAGGCGGTGCCCCATAAAACCGTAAGGGCACCAGGAGCCAAGAGCGCCGTGGGGCAGGGGCACTTCCCTGACCTCTGGGCAGGTGAGTTGCTGGTGCTTGCCCAGAGGGGGAGGGGCAAGGTGGCATGGAGGGGGCAGAGGCCTCAGACTGGCTCTGGGGGCAGGCAGGGGTAGTGGCATTTCTGGCAAGAAGGCGGAGGGGGAGCATGCCACTTGTGCAGTGCCCAAACCCAGCCCGGGGGGGTGGGACTTGGTGGTGGGTTGGGGGGGCCTTCCTCCACAGGCGTAGAGGGTGGGGCCACCCCCTGGAGATGGCAGCCACCCACCCACCCTGCTTCATGGCTTTTCCCCCTCGCAGAAAACCTCTGGAGCACCTACTTGCCGAAAGGGGTGATCATTGAGAAGTCTGGGATGACGTCGGCTGCCCCCGCAGATGCCCCCCTGGACATGGAGCAGCCCTACGTCTTCAGCGACATGACCTCCTACTTCACCCTCCTGGTGGGCATCTACTTCCCCTCAGTCACAGGTAATGGACTCCGGCGGGGGGGACACCTGGGTGCAGGTGAGGCACAGGTGAGGAGGGTGCCTGGGGAAGGAGTAGGCCTCAGGGGCTCAGCGCTTCCTCCAGCTCTTAGTTGTCCCTCCCACCAGGCACGACTTTTAGGAGGCCATCTGGGGGCTGGGGACGTTAGGGGCTGGACGTAATTGATCCCACCTCCCTACTTTTTGCCCCCAACACAATAAATGGAGCCCTGGATCTCGGGCCATCTTGATGGACAGTAGCCTTTTGAGGTCATCGGGCGCCCTGGTGCAGATCCCTCGGGCGCCCCCCTTTTTTAAAAAAAAAGGAAAGCTCCGCTGCTGAGCGGAACAGGGTCCTAGTGCCCCTGCTCCGTTCGTTTACCTCTCTCCTCCGAGCGGTGCGGCTGGCGGGCGTCCAGGAGGAGGGAAAGGAAGGCCGCCGTGCAGCACCCCTCAGCACCCCTCGGCGCCCTGCGCCACTAGGGCGAATGGGTGAGCCGCCCCTGTTGATGGACACCCCACCCTGGCAGCTTCCCAGGCAGGTGAGGACTGAGATGCACAGCAGCAGCCCCCCCCCAGTTCAGAGGCTGGGGGGTGGGCTGCTTCCCAAGCCCCCAGACACCGGGGAGGGCAGGGGAAGGGTCATCCCACAGCCCACTCCTCAAGTCCTGGGGAGGGAGCAGTGCAAAACCTTTGGGGCAAAGGTCAGGGGTCAGTGACCCTGTTGATTTCAGCTTCTCTTTTGTCCCATGTGAGACTCAATCCTTCACATTTCTGCAGGAGTTTGGGGGGGGTGTTCTTTTAAAAGCAAAAAAACAAAGAAACATGAAAACTGATGAGCATTTCAGTACACCCTTTCGCTAGCACACACTTTTTTGCATTTTCCTCTGACACAATGCATTTCTACAATATTCACTAGCCGATGCATTGCATAAACTTTTCCGGAATAGACAAAATTTTGTGCAGCTTATTTGGTTGCAGAAGGTCATTGCAAAATTCAGAGAAAGGTGGATTTCAAAGGAGGGCTGAGTTTCGGTCAGCAGATAGTTTTGGAATGTGCAGATGAGACCGCTTCCCATTAGCACCTGAATTGAGCCAAATTCCTCGCTGATATTCCGGACACTGCAGCCTCTTCCCCTCGTGTCCCTCACAAAACCCTTTGTGGGGGGGTTTGGGGACAATGTTCTGTTCTGCAATGCTTCCGCAGAGGGAGCCCCCACGGCAGCCCCGGTCCTGACCCGACCTTGTTGCAAGGCAGAGGCACAGGGCACCATAACGAGAGGAAGGGGTCTCACACCTGCACCCGAGAGGGAAGCTGGCGGAGGGCTCAGCTGGGCACCAGAATTGGAAGCCCCGCCCTGCGCCCTGACCCTTCCCCCTGCCAACCAGCCCCTTCCTCTTCAAGCACCCTCTCCTCTCTGAGGATGCAGGAAGGGGCCTCTGCCCCCAGACCATCTCCTCTCACCTGGAATAAGGTGTCCAGTGGTGAGTTTGGGAAAGTGTTTAGCTTGAAAAGGAGGAGCCTGAGAGGAGATATGATACCCACCTTCAAATATCCTAAGGGCTGCCACGTGGAGGGTGGAGCAAGCTTGTTTTCTCCTGCTCTGGAGGGCAGGACTCGAACTCATGGCTTCAAGTTACAAGAAAGGAGATTCCAGCTAAACGTTTGGGGAAACTTTCTGACGATCAGAGCTGTTTGACAGGGGGGAAGACTCCCTGGGAAGGTGGGGGGCTCTCCTTCCTTGGAGTTTTCAAAACAGAGACTCAGTGGCCATCTGTCGGGGATTCTTGAGCTGTATTTCCTGCATTGCAGGGGGTTGGGCTAGATCACCTTGAGAGGTCCCTTCCAACTGACCTTTTCCTCCCTCTTCCCCAGGGATCATGGCTGGTTCCAACAGGTCTGGAGATCTGCGTGACGCTCAGAAGTCCATCCCCACCGGCACCATCCTCGCCATCGCCACCACGTCCGCAGTCTGTATCCTTTGCCTCCGCTCGGCCTGCCCCTGTTCCCAGAGGGAGGCAGGGGGCCTGGAGAACCGGGCTGGCTGGTCCTGCGCCCCTCTGCTGACGGCAGCCCCAGATGGGGCTCAGGCAGGTGGCGCAGGTCATACCTGTGGGGCCATTTCAGGGGCTGCTGGCTTGATGCCCCAGAGTGAGACCCCCCCCCCAAAAAACCTGTCTCCGTGTCACACACACATATTGAAAAGAGGGAACCAGCACACGATGGGCCAGGAGCCGCTATGCCCATATTGCGGGGGGCGCCTCTATCTATGGGGACAGGATCTTCGCCTTGCCCCACATGAGCCCACCTGATCGTTTTGATCTGCACAAGCAGCGCTGCTGCAGCTGCCACATAACTATCCCTTCTGCATGTGTAAGAATGCGACCTTTGGAACTCCCTGCCTATTGATACCAGGCAGGCACTTTTGGGGGGCCGGCTAAAAGCGTTTTTCTTTAGACAAGCTCAGATAGAAAGTTAATTGTTAAAAAGTTAATTGTTAGAGAGTTAATTGTTTTTGCTCTGCTGTCGTTTTCACTTTCAAAAACAATCTTTAAATGTTGCTGTTAATTTTTCATTGTTACTGTTTTTTCTTTGTAAACCGCTTTGAGGTGGTGCCTGTTTTTCCAATCAAGCAGCATATAAATTTTATGAAATAAGCAAATAATAATAAATAGGTGCCTTCTGGGTGTTCCCTGGGCCCCTTTGAGGCCTTCCTTGCCTTTGGCTTCAGACCAGCCCTTCAAATGCATCACTCCTCTTTTGCCTCTTTGGGACGCTGACCCAAAGACAAGGGAGGAAGAGCTCCCACGTCAAGAAGGAAGACAGCAAGCGGCCCCAATGGCAGCAGAGAATCATGGGGTTGTCGAGTGGGAAGGGACCCCCAAGGGTCATCTAGCCCAACCCCTTACAATGCAGGAACCGCAGCTAAATAATCTCGGACAGGTGACCCCTCTCACCAAAAACCGCCCTTCTGTCGCCCCCATGCCCCATGCCAGCACTTGCCCTGATTCCCCCTGGCCTGCCCCCCCGGGGAGGTGGCATCCTTCAGGACCAGGCAGAGCTTCCAGCAGTCCCAACTGCCCGCTGATTCCTTCCTTAACGCTCCCGCAGACATCAGCTCCGTCATCCTCTTTGGCGCTTGCATCGAGGGTGTCGTGCTCCGGGACAAGTGAGTGTTCTTCTCTCTGTGGCCGAGAGGGGAGCAAGGAAGTCTCTCTGGGCTGGGGGACCCCTGGCCTCCTGGCGTAATAATAATAATAACAATAACAATAACAACAATAATAATAATAATAATTTATAAAATGATAATACCAGGCCTCGGGTTGATTAAACATTCTGCAGCCTCCTTAAACATGTCTGTGGTGAGATATTGTTTTTTGCTATTGTTGTGGGAAACACAAGGATCTTCAGATAACATTGCTATTTTTCTAATTTGCGTTCTCTTGTTGCAAACTGCCCTGTGGTCTTTGGCATATAACTTTAATAAATAATAATCAATGCATATGCCGTCCTCCATCAAGAGAAGGTTTGCAGCCTAAAACACACAATGTGCAACATAAAGAGCATAAGCAAAGCAGGACGATGGCCTTCAGAGGGACCCCCGGCTAAGCCCTTGGAAGACAGAAAATCCTGCACCTCGTGCAGCCACCCTGACAACCCCCCCCCGCAAATGGACCCCTCCCGCTTCCCTGCTCTCTCGCCCAGCAGGATGCCAGCCTCGGCCGCTGCCTGTGGTGCTGAGCTCCCTCCTGGCAGCAGGAATGCAGGCTGCCCTTCCCCTATCTAGGCCACCCAAGGTGCTGCTGCAGCCGCCACTGACATTTTTGGGTCATAATACTAATGGCTTTATTCCCTATACAAACATCAAGGCGCGTGGTCACTGAGGGCCACCAGCTCATTTAGGGCCACACAGAACCTTTATAAGGATGGGACACGCAGCTGGAGAATGCTTTTGTTTATTTATTTTTTAAAAATCTCGATTCTTTGCAAAGGGAATCTTTGTGCCAGTTGAAGCTTCCCTCTCCTGCTTTGCGGCTGTGCTGTGTCTTTTTCTTTTTCGCTTTCGTCATTTCAGACTGAGACGCTTTGTGGGTTCAGTCTTTGATTCCTTTTTTAAAGCCACGCTTGCACTTTAGGTTTGTTAGCAAATCAATAAGATAAATTAAAAATGGAAATAAAATTAGTACTAATAAGCCTTGCAGGCTTGGCACAGCTATGGTGGCTGCCAGGAAAGGAGGGACTTCTTGCCCCGATCCTGAGCCAACCTTGTCCAGGGGTCCCTGCTGGCCTCTCGCTTAAGGGGAGAAGCAGCCCCCCCTCCTTCCCCAATGCTGCTGCCCTCTGAGATGGAGAGGGACCCAAGAGAAGCCTCTCCTGCCCACTCCCTTGCCAAGTGCAACACAACAGACCTGCGGGGCTGCCAGTGGGTCTTATTCTCTGCTAGTTGCTGCCGCCACCCTCCCTCCCACCGACTCCTGGGAGAGGGCCTGGGATGTGCCAAAGCCACAGGGGCGGAGGAAGAGGTGTGTGGTGGGAGCTGCCCACGCCGGGTGTCTTCGCTGAGGGGGGTGACATTTGGCATGCCTCCCGCCCTAGACTCCCAAGCCTACCCCGAGCCGTCGGGGGAAGTGGGGAGCTGCGCTGCTTTGCCGCCGGAATTCCCCCCCTTCCCCTTCATTTTGACAGCTCGGGGGAGGCTTGGGAGTCACAGGCGGGCGACTATCCTGCGCCTGGGAGGGCAGCCTCCATGCCCCGTCCCCCACGGGGGCACGTCCGCCCTGGGCAGTGCGTGCATATGCTCCGCTGCTGCAAAGCTGTTCCCTTTCGGACATCCCTTGTGAGATACTCAGAGAGTCAGGGCAGGCCAGGCTCTCGCTGAGTCTCTCCCCGACCTCAGGAGAGTGCGCCAGTCACTTCCAGCTCCAGCCCTAAACTTCCAGTTGCCCAAATGCCAAGCCTCTGGGCACAGGGAGGGGGCATTCTGATCCCCAGAGTTTGGCCATCGCGTAGGGAGCCAGCAGAAGGTCCGTGTAGACTCCGAAATAAACCTGAGCCCTGGGGCTCTAAATCTGGACTGATCCTACCCTGACCCCAACAATGTAGGGATTCCAATTTACTGCATCCCTGGAGCTGGAGGGAACCCGCTGCACAGGCGGCCCCTCCTAGTCACCCGTCCAGCTCCCTTCCCATGGGAGGGGGAGCCCTGGCTCTTTCTGGCCAGGAAAAGTCCAAGTTAGTTGGTCAAGTCCTGCCTGTTCCTCAGGACCTGGGGAAAGGGGGGAGCAGGCGGGGCCTTTCTTGACACCCTCTGCTTCCACAAATGTCCCATTTTAAGTGGGACATCCCGGGCCACAGAAGCCAATCCCGGCTTCTGTCTGGATCCCAGAATGTCCCGTTTCTGATCTGGCGCAAGTCAAGAGCCGGAGTGCCGGCCCAAAAGACGCTCACTCTGGAGAAAGGGGGCAGAATGCGCTGGCAAACCCCTCCTGACGGCCCGGGATGTGCTTCTACACAGGCTTTCTGCAAAGTTTCATTCTCTTTTTAGTCCATTGTTATTTTCATTTTTGGAAAGCCTTAATTGTTATTCCTTCTTCTTACGGATGATTTTATTGCTGTAACTTTTTTGTAAAGCGCTTTGAGGGTTATCTTTTTACAATCAAGCGGTGTGCAAATTCTATAAAACGAGGCCGGAGGAGGCCGTTCTGCCTTCTGCTCTGTGACATGGGATGGGGCTCAGAGCAGCAGAGGGCAGGCGAGGTGACCAACTGATCCACTGAGTTTACTTACGTGCCGCTTTCCCCACGAGGTGCTGTGTCCAAAAGTAGCTCTCAGCAAACCATAGAAGCACAGAACCCTAGAATCAAAACCCCCAAACCCAGAGCGCTGAAGGTGCAAATGTACGAAACGCAGAGCTTGCCAGCCAATTCAGCCCTGCCCCTTTGCCCCTCCAGGTTTGGCGAGGCCGTGAGTGGGAACCTGGTGGTGGGCACCCTGGCCTGGCCCTCCCCCTGGGTCATTGTCTTCGGGTCCTTCTTCTCCACCTGCGGAGCTGGGCTGCAGAGCCTGACGGGGGCTCCTCGCCTGCTGCAGGCCATCTCTCGCGACGGCATCGTCCCCTTCTTGCGGGTAAGTGCCTGCCTGGGGGTCCCTTCCCTTCCGCTGGGGACGCGGGGGGGGGGGGGCGACAGTTAGGAAGACCCTTCCTGGTGCAGTCAAGGACGAGTTGTGGTGAAGGTGTTTTTTTTGGGGGGGGGTTGTGTGTGTTGGTGAGTACCCTTCCCCCTCCTGCAGAATGTAGAAGTGGGGGAATGCCATCAGGTCGCTCTGTGCAGCCTCACCCCCCCAACTTCTGCAACTGTCCCATGATGCTAATTTCACACTTCCAGAAATCGGCCCCACTCTTTGGAACTCCCTTTCACTGCCCTGTTATGGGCTAGAAATGTTTTTGTTCCAGCGCACTTTCCAGGCTCATAACTTTAACCCATAATCTTGAGAAGTGGTTTTAATAAGTATGCATGTTTTATACTCTTTATTATGTGTGTGTATTTATATAATGTAACTTTAATGTTTGTTTCTAATTCCCCTTTTAAATAACTGCTTCCGACTGTTTATTGCAACCGACGTGGAGAGGTCTTTTTTCCTAGTACAGTAGCAGGAAAAGGTGGGAACGGCACAGTGCTTAGAGCAGGGGTCCCCAGACTATGGCCCGCGGGCCAGATGCGGCCCAATTGGCCTCCCAATCCGGCCCGCGACGCCCCCTGCCACCCACTGCTGCAGCCCGCTCATATGGCACGCAGCATGGCAGCGCACTTCCAGATCAGAAAAAAGTGCCGAAAATCGTGTTTGCGCATGCGTATGGGTCTCTCCCGACCCAGAAGAGGTCATTTCCGGTGCACTTCCGGGTCGGGGGAGAACCAATACGCATGCACACAAACGATTTTCGGCGATTTTTCCGACCTGGAAGTGCGCCACCGCGCCAGTATGTGTGTGTGCACATGCGCTCGGGTGCACACTCCCCCGCCCTCCGGCCCGCTGCGTGCGCACTCCCCTGCCCTCCAAAGCCGGGTAAGTCTGGGTACCCCTGGCTTAGAGGGTCAGACCAGCACCTGGGAGGGAGAGCAGGGTTCAAATCCCTCCCCCCGGCCATGAAGCTCACCAGGAGTGCCAGTCCTTGGGGGCCAGTCTCTGCCTCACTGTCTAGCCTCCCTCTCAGGGTTTTTGTGGGGATTAACATGAGGAGGGGCAGAGGCCCATAGGCCACCTTGAGCTCCTTGGAGAAGCAGGTGGGATAGAGATGCAATTGGCCCAGCTGCCCTGTCTGATTTGGCCTGATTTGCTGTGTGTGTGTGTGTGTGTGTGTGTGTGTGTGTGCGTGCGTGCGTGTGTGTGCGCTGGTGAAGCTGGCTTGGGTGTGGGTTGTGGGCCCCCCAGTTTCTCAGTGCACTCGGCACACTTAGTGAGCCACATCTCCGCAAATCCAAGCCGACAGCCGACAGGGACTCGCGGCTAATTTTAAACTCCCTCCTCAGCTGCCTCTTTTGCCGTCTTCACTTGAGGGACGAGCCACGCTGGTTAATAGGAGGAGACGTCGGCTTTCCTGCCTCCACTCCTGTGCCCCCTCCTGGCACCCCTCTCTCTCGCACACACATGGGCACAGACACATGCACACGCGTGCGTGCGTGTGCACACAGCAAGCAGTTGGTTGGACAGGGTGCACCCTCAGCAGGATCAGGCCAAGGAGTTTTCCTCACTAGGATTAGCCAAAACCACGGAGGAGTGGGCCCTGGAGGGCTCCTAGCCAGGCTGGGTCTACTCTGCCCACGCAGTCGGAGGCAGCCAGGCTCCTGAATCCCAGTTGCTGGAAACCACAGGCGGGGAGAGTTGCTCTCCTGCTCGGATCTAGCTTGCTGGCTTCCCACAGGTTGGCTACTGGGAGAACAGGAGGCTGGAGCAGGTTGGCCCTTGGCTTGATCCAGCAGGCGCTTCTCCTGCTGCCTCTGTGGCCAGTCAGAGGCATCCAGAAGAGGCCAAAGAGAATTCCTGTAATTCCCAGAAACTGTAATTCCCAGAAACTGATCCTCAGAGGTAGCCTGAAAGTTCCCTTTTGCTGACGGCACCCGGAAGAGCTCTCGCTCCTCCTCCTCCTCCATCCATGTAGCTCTTCTTCCGTATTTTTTAAAATCAGTTTTCCAATATACTCCCAACAATAGCCAAAATATAACAATAGCAATTACTTCTCCATCCCTGTATCTCGTCCCTTTAAAAGCCACCTGAGCCGTGGCTGCATCCCCCCCCCCCCCAGGGCCTGTGAGGTCGGCTGTCCCTGAGGCCATGCAGGGAGCTTCGTGGTTGAGCCGGGGCTTCCGACATGCAACCCTCAAAGTGCCTCCGACAGAAACATCTCAAGGTGTCAGAAACAAAAGAAAAGAAGCCCAGGGCCCCTGACAACAGGCAGCTTTCCCCTGCCAATCTCAGCGCCCGCATCTCCAAGGTCACCTGTCCCCTCGTCTCCTCTCAAATCAAATTGGTTGGATAGTGAAGCCCCTCGAGTGGAGGCATCAGCTCAGCTGAGGTCAGAGCGGGAATCGTGCTGGGTTTGAGCCAGGCTGGGTCTAGCCTCGTGCCCGTCTCCAGCAGTGCGCCAGAAGCCCAGGCATAGTTAAGCGATGGAGCTCCCTCCCCCAGAAGGTAGTGATGGACAAACTGAAGGGGGAGGAGGAGAGGGCTCTGGCTCTGAGGTCGGAGGCACCAGTTGCTGGAAAGCCCAGGAGGGGAGAGTTGCCCTCACCTGGTCGGCCCCTGTGAGAACAGGAGGCTGGACTAAATGGGCTCCCTTTGGCCTGAACCAGCAGACTCTGCTTATGCTCTTATGTTCGTAAGCTGATTTGCAGATACAGTACTGCAGCAAAGGAAGTCTGGGGCGGTCCAGCTGCCTTTTCGTCCTAGTGAACATCTGATCCCACCTTGAGAAGGGAAGGAGGAGGCTGGCCACATGCCTTCATCTTTTGCTGCTTCTTCCGCCCTTGCAGTGCCCCCCGTGCTCGGTTCCCGCAGCCCCCTCCTCGCTGAGCCGTGAGGGTTTGGACGCCACCCCACCCCCCTTTGCTCCTGCGCCTCCTCCTGCCCTTGAGGTGTCCCGTTCAAGGAGCCAGAGGTGTCAGCTGCTTCCGCTGCACCTGCCCCATCCACCTTGTCTGCCGCTCAACACTTTTCGCAAGGTGCTCTGGAGAAAGGAGCTACAAGGTCCTCGTCCCCGTCGTTCCCCCTGCAGCTTCTTACCCAAAGCTGCTTCCTCAGCTGCCAGGGGGGCTGGGGCTGTCTGGACTCCTGCCTGGGGCCCCACGGCAGAAGGAGAGCAAGGAGGCAATGGGGCTGGTGTTGGGGGGCAGCTGGGGCCCACCTAGCAAGGACATCCCACCCCCAGAGCTCTTGCCCATGTGTTGTAGAGCTGTGACCTCCCCATTCATTCCATTTCCAACCATAAATCAGAATTATACACAGCGCGCCAAGTGTATAGATTTGTATTAACAGCCCTATGATAGTGTCAGTTTTATTTCCATAGAATCGTAGAATTAGAAGGGACCCCCAAGGGTCATCTAGTCCAACCCCCTGCAATGTAGGACTCTCAACTAAAGCATCCATGACAGATGATCCCTAGCATGGAATTTGCCCTTTTCGTGGCTGCCACACACTGGGGTGACATTTTCATGGAGCTGGTCACTACAACCTCAAAGGCTCCTTCCTGGTCAGTCACTGCAAGTTCAAACTCCATGCGTGTATTTGTGAAATAAATGTCTTTTGATCACACTGGATTGCATTTGCCATTTTGACTGCTGGTTCACTCAGATCAGAGAAATCCTTTTTGGAGCTCCATTTTTGTTTTAAGCACCTTGAACAACTTGGCATTGCCTTTCTGCTGAAACAAACGCGGAGGCAAAATCAGAAAAGTGTCACCATGAAGAGCTGAGCAAAGTTTGGAATTTAAAAAAACCTCGTGTGATTTTGCAAAAAATAAAAGGCTCAAATTATGGAGCAGGAGAGATTAGAGGGGACTTCGGATCGTCTCCTGGAAGACTTGGCTGCACCCCAGAACGAGGAACTGTCTTTTGCTCTGGCAGCGGAGGCCAAACAGGGACAGATCTGGACCTCATCTGCTGGTCTGCTGTCAATGCATAATCATAAGAACATCAGGAGAGCCTGCTGGATCTAGCCCAGCATCCTGTTCTCACAGGGGCCAACCAGATACCCCAAAGGGAAACCCACAAGCAGGATCTGAGCACAAGAGCGACTCTCCCCTCCCGTGGTTTCCAGAAACTGGCATTCAGAAGCATTGCTGGAGGCAGAGTAGAGCCACCCATAGCCCTCTCCTCCTCCATGAATTTGCCTAACCCGCTTTTAAAGCCAACCAATGTTTGGCCATTGCTGTCTCTTAGAATCATAGAAGAGTTGGAAGAGACCACAAGGGCCATCCAGTCCAACCCCCTGCCAAGCAGGAAACACCATCAAAGCATTCTTGACATATGCCTGTCAAGCCTCTGCTTAAAGACCTCCAAAGAAGGAGACTCCACCACACTCCTTGGCAGCAAATTCCACTGCCGAACAGCTCTTACTGTCAGGAAGTTCTTCCTAATGTTTAACTCTTGTTTAACTCTGCACTGCGTAAGGAAAGGCTTTCTGTTATCTGTCCTGAATCTCCCCCCATTCTGCTTCATTGGAGGGAGAAGAGCCTTCCCTCTCTCTCCACTTTCTCCAGGCCAGCCGTCATTTCACAAAACTTCTCTTGTGCTGCCTCTCGATCGCCTTTTCTCCAACCCAAAAGGTCCCAGGTGCTGCAGCCATTTCTTCCCAGGGGTGTCTCCCCCTCCCCCTTTCCTGACCCTTCTCTCTTCTCCCCGCAGGTCTTTGGGCACGGCAAGGCCAACGGGGAACCCACCTGGGCCCTCCTGCTCACCGCCTGCATCTGCGAAATAGGCATCCTCATTGCCTCCCTGGACGAGGTGGCCCCAATCCTCTCCATGTACGCCCCTCCCCCTCCTGGGATCTCTGGGGCCCACCTGAGAACACGGGGCAGGGGGTCTCTCTCCAGCACCCAGGAAGAGGCCAGACTGCCCCCTCTCCATGTCTTGAGCATCGCCCAAGCTCGGGCACCCCCTCCTCTGCCTGCCAGTGCTGCCCCCCCTCCCACCCCACGGGAGACAGTTCCTGCCAGGCGCTGGGAAGGGGTGGCTGTGAGCCTCTCTCCTTCTCCCCCCACATTCAGGCCTTCACTTCCTCCCCCCCCCAGGTTCTTCCTGATGTGCTACATGTTTGTCAACCTGGCCTGCGCGGTGCAGACGCTGCTGAGGACCCCCAACTGGCGGCCGCGGTTTCGGTATTACCACTGGTGAGTGGTGAAGGGCTGGGGATTCTTTAGCTGCCCTTCCTGGGGTGCAGTGAGGGGGTTGGCCTAGATGGCCCTGGGTGGTCCCGAATGGAGAGAGGAGCCTCCTGTTGGCAAGGGAGACCTGGGTGGCTGCCAGTACTCCTCTGGGCTCAGCTCAGCTCTCCCCCCCCCCGGTGCCCACAGGACCCTCTCCTTCCTGGGCATGAGCCTCTGCCTGGCCCTGATGTTCATCTGCTCCTGGTACTATGCGCTTGTGGCCATGCTGATTGCCGGACTCATCTACAAATACATTGAATATCGAGGGTAAGTTGGCGGGTCGGGGGCTAAGGGGTCGTGCCGGGTGTTTTTCTGGGGGAAGAAGCCAGGCCAAGTGACCCCTGCATTGCAGGGGTTGGGCTAGATGTCCCTTAGGGTCCCTTCCAGCTCTGCAATCCTAAAGGACATTTAGGAGGGAGCCTCCTCCTTCACTCCACTGCTTTGCGAGTTCCAGGGCAGAGGGGGCGGTGGTGGTTTCTCCTCCACCTTTCCTGACCCCTCCCTCCCCATTATTCCATTTATATCCCCCAGGCAGGGTTTGTGTTGTCTTCTGGGATATCTCACTCTATTGATGCTCCTCTATGGAGGGATTGCAGCGCATTAGCCTCCTACGAGGGTCAGCGCTGGATGCAAAGGACAGCAAAATGCCACCCTCTGCCTCTCTCCCTCTGCCCTCCGTCTCCTTCTCGCTTCAAACCGACTGCAAGGAGCTCCCCTGGCCTTGGCTTCTGTGCACCAGCACCCCACAAAGAAGGGGTCCCTCCTCTCCCCCTTGCCTGGCAGTCTTGCCCTCTGATGGTTTCCTTGATGGTCATCACTGGCGTTTGTCTGTCCCCTGCTAATGGCCCATCCGGCTAGTTCTACCAAGCTTCTTTGGCTCCTTAGCACAAGTAACTCCAGGGGGGGGGGGGTTCCATGTTTGGCAAAGTTTAATCAGACTTCTGGCTAAATCCTAACTCATAATAATATCAAAACACAAAAATACACAACCTAGTAACAAACAAAAGCAACACCGCACACTCTTAAGAGGCCCCAAATAGTTGAATCAGTGAAAGGTCTGGTTGAAGAGGAACATTTTTGCCTGGCACCTAAAGACAAAGGGAAAGTGCCAGGCAAGCCTCCCTGGGGAGAGCATTTCACAAAGAGGGAGCCACCACAGAATAGGCCCTGTTCTCATGTGGAGGAGGAGCACACAGAAGGGCCTCAGAGGATGATCTTTGACTTTGCAGAGCGGAGAAGGAGTGGGGCGATGGGATCCGGGGCCTGTCCCTCAGCGCAGCCCGTTATGCCCTCTTGCGCCTGGAGGAAGGGCCGCCCCATACGAAGAACTGGAGGTAAGGGAGCAGGACTGACCGGAAGAAGAATCGTGCCTGGGAGGATGTGGGGAGAGGGAGAGGGAGAGGGAGGGAGACCAGGGGGGCACCTGTCAGAAGACTGCTGGGCAGTGAGATGCCAGGGGCCCTGGGTCAGCTGCCCACCACAACAGGCATAACAGGCGAGGAGGGCTTGAGGGGAGCTGTGATTCCTGCATGGCAGAGGGCTGGACTAGATGACTCTTGGGGAGCCTTTCCAACCTGACTGCTCTATGATCCCTAAGGGATGGGGCAGCAGAGGGGGCTGGCAAGGCAGGAGAGAGGAAGGGGACTTGGGACTGGGAAGGAGAGGCAGCGAGAGCGGGCAGGAGCCCTACTCAAGAGGAGACCCCCTGACACTTGATGGCTGTGGTGAACTTGGTTCCCTGCATTCCAACGGGTCTACTCTGAGGAGGGCTCAGCCAGCGTCAACTCCTGCCTCCCCCTTCCCAGGCCGCAGCTGTTGGTGCTTGTCCGCGTGGATCAGGACCAGAACGTGGCGCACCCGCAGTTGCTCTCCTTCATCAACCAGCTGAAGGCGGGGAAGGGGCTGACCATCGTGGGCTCCGTGCTGGAGGGCACCTTCCTGGACAACCATGACCAGGTCCAGCGGGCAGAGGAGGTGAGCAGGGCAGAGGGGCACTCCTGGGCTTGGGGGTTGCGGGGTCCCAATCCCTGCTCTCGGTTGGGAAGGGGCTCCAACTTCTCTCCCCCTTGCTCCCTCGCAGTCCATCCGGCGGCTGATGGAGGCGGAGAAAGTGAAGGGCTTCTGCCAGGTGGTGACGTCGTCCTCCGTGCGGGACGGGGTGTCCCACCTCATCCAGTCCAGCGGCCTGGGGGGGCTGCAGCACAACAGCGTCCTGGTGGGATGGCCTCGCAACTGGCGCAGCAAGGAAGACCACCAGACCTGGAGGAACTTCATTGGTACGCGCTGGGCGGGGGGCTGGGAGGGCAGAGGGGTCCTACGGACCTCAGAAGAGCCTGCTGAGTCAGGGGCCAAACAGCGAAGCCCACAGGCAGGATCTGAGCACAAGAGCAGCGCTCTCCTCTCTGGCAGTTTCCAGCAACTGGTACTCAGGAGCATTGCTGCCTCTTGCTGGGGGTGGGGAGCGTGACCCTCCATGGCCCATTCCCCCCCACCATGAATTGGCCCAACCTTCTTCCAAAGCAATCCAGGTTAGTGGTCATTGCTGTCTCCTGCAGGAGGGAGTTCCAAAGATTAAGGATGCGCTGCAGGAAGAATCACTTCCTTTCATCTGTTCTCTGTTCACATTAGGGTTCTCTGCAGTGTTAGAAACTCAGATATATAAGCGAGGCACCAAGTGGCTCCTTAACCAGAATTACGGTCGCCAAAACCTGGTTCCATTTTGGGGACAGATGGTTTGAAAGTTGTATTTTTCAACGCACCTTTTTGGTTCCAGAAATTCATTCCGATTGTCTAGATCAGAGGTCAGCAACCTAAGGCCCATGGGCCGGTTCCGTGGATCGGCGAGGGGAATCTGTGGTGTTTTTTTTCACAGTGCAGGTGCCATTCCCCCCCCCACGACATTTCGCCCCCTCTCCCTCACTGTGACGTGTGGCCGAGAGGAGGGAGAGGGCTGGGCTCAGCTGGCTGAGCACATTTCCAGCAGCCCCTTGTCGGAGCAAGCTGTCCCGTCCCGTCCCCCCGCTGCTCGTGCTGCCGCCGCTCTGCCAACCACAACTCCTGTGCCTGCCCTTGCGAGTGGCAGAGACTTGTGGCGGTGGTGGAACGAGCAGCCCGAAAGCAGCCCTTTTGGGCTGCTCATTCCTCCTCCAACGCTGCTGCTGCCAGCCTCTGCCTCTCGGCAGCACCCTACGTAGTCAGGGGGCTGGGAGGGGCTGGGGAAGAGGGGGGGAGAGAATCCCCTCAGCCATGTGCACATGCGCGCGCACACACGCACACACTGGCCCACCAGGAAGTTTGTGCTGCAGTGAACCGGCCGGCCCCCCAAAAGCTTGCCAACCCCTGGTCTAGATAGAATTTTACAGAATGGGGTACTAGAGTGTGAAAACAGTCTAGATCTAAGGATCCCCAGCCATGCACCTCCAGATGATGGAGACGTCAGGTGCCGTCCTGGCACCCAGGCATCTTCGCTTGGTCACAAGTGCAAAATGTGTAAATTTTGAGTGCTGGTTCTCTGTCCACCCTCTCCTCTGTGGCTCCAGTTCCTGCCCCCCTCAGCTCAAGGGGTCCTGCTGTGTCCGCCTCTTGTGGGTGATGTTTTTCTCCCTGCCTGCGCCCCACAGAGCTCGTGCGAGAGACCACCGCTGGGCACCTGGCCCTCCTGGTGGCCAAGAACCTGGCCATGTTCCCGGCCAACTCGGAACGCTTCTCAGAGGGCCACATTGATGTCTGGTGGATCGTGCATGACGGAGGGATGTTGATGCTGCTGCCCTTCCTGCTGCGCCAACACAAGGTATCCGGGGAGACACAAGGGGGTGTCGAGCTGAGATCCCTGCACTGCGGGGGGTCGGTGCCACAGGAGGGTGCCGGTCGGTAATCACACAGTTTAAAGATGGAGCTAACTCTTTACAGTCCTACCTCTGCTTACGTATCCCTCCAGTTATGCAAACTTTGGGATACATAAGCGGTAAAAATACTTCCGGATTTTTGCCGCGCGCACATGCGCAGAAGCAGTAGACTGCTTATACGTATGCGCAGAAGTATGCCCTGCACGTGCACGCAGAAGTGATCTCTCCGGTAGCAAAAACCTCGGGATCTGGCCAGACCTCCGGAATGGATCCCGTCTGCAACCACTGCATTAGCAAAAACACGATCTTGACTTGGATGAGTGTCAGGCCTAATGAGCAGAACAGCTTGTTCTCGGTGGTCTAACTCCATGGAAATCAGCTGTTGAGATCAAAGATCCCCACCTTCCTTCTCCTCTCCAGGGTTTTCCCCAAGCAATCTGAGGCTGTGCCTGCATGCCGCCAATCTCTCCTCCACCCTTTTCATTCCTCTTCTGGTTCTGGGAGACCAGGGGGAGGGGAGCTCATGGCAGCAGGGGGCGGGAGATACCTGTGATTCTTCATCATGTCTGGCCCTCCTCTCCTGCTTCAGCTTCTGCCTCTGATTCTTCCTGCTCACTAAGTCCTGTTACTTCTTCAGCTTTCGACCTCTCCTCCTCCCGGTCTGCTCCTTCTTCTCCCTCTCACCCCTCATCGTTGTCCCACCCCCGGGCTCTGGCCCATAGCTGCCAAGTACCCCGTTTTCCCCAGGAAACCCCCGTTTTTACTTACCTTTCCCCGGTGGTCCCCCGTATCACTTCGTCTCCCGTTTTTCTCCGTTATTTTCTCTTGCCGGCGGCCATTTTTTTCTTTCCGATTTGCCCTTCTATGGGCACCAAAATTGGCGGCCGCTGGGTTCAAAAGTTGCAGCTACGCATGTCCGGAAGTGCATAGACGCGACTTCCGGTGTCGGCGGCGGCCATTTTTGGTGCCCATAGATGGGCGGAGCGACACCGGAAGTTGCGTCAACACACTCCCTGACATGCGTACAAGCGACTTTCGAAGCCGGCGGCGGCCATTTTTGGTGCCCATAGAAGGGCAAAGCGACACCGGAAGTTACGTCGACGCAACTTCCGGTGTCACACGGCTGCCGGTCCCGGATTCTGCAATCCGGGACTTGGAAGGTAAGCTCTGGCCTTCTCAATAGGAGTATAGCATCTCAATAGGAGTATAGCATCTAGATCAAGGGAAGTAATAGTACCACTGTATTCTGCTCTGGTCAGACCTCACCTGGAGTACTGTGTCCAGTTCTGGGCACCACAGTTCAAGAAGGATATTGACAAGCTGGAACGTGTCCAGAAGAGGGCAACCAAAATGGTCAAAGGCCTGGAAACGATGCCTTATGAAGAACGGCTTAGGGAGCTGTGTATGTTTAGCCTGGAGAAGAGAAGGTTAAGGGGTGATATGATAGCCATGTTCAAATATATAAAAGGATGTCATATAGAGGAGGGAGAAAGATTGTTTTCTGTTGCTCCAGAGAAGCAGACACGGAGCAACGGATTCAAACTACAAGAAAGAAAATTCCACCTAAACATTAGGAAGAACTTCCTGACAGTAAGAGCTGTTCGGCAGTGGAATTTGCTGCCAAGGAGTGTGGTGGAGTCTCCTTCTTTGGAGGTCTTTAAGCAGAGGCTTGACAGCCATCTGTCAGGAATGCTTTGATGGTGTTTCCTGCTTGGCAGGGGGTTGGACTGGATGGCCCTTGTGGTCTCTTCCAACTCTATGATTCTATGATTCTATGATTCCCTTGGGGGTTCCCCTTGGTGGTTCCTCCCACCGTTCCTCTGCGTCCAACCAGTCCAGGACAGCTGGACTAGATGGTCCCTTGGTACCTGCCCAACTCTGCCGTTCTATGCTTCTACGAGCAAGGGCAGGGGTCTCAGCAGGGACACCCTATAGCAAATCCACTCTCCTCATGAGCACTCAAATGGCTGTATTGGAGCTCCAGCCTCTCCCGGTGGCTGCTGGGGAGGAAGGCAGCCATGTTCTTTTTTTATAATATTTTTATTGCATTTCCATTTTTAATATTTAGACACATCCATATTATCCACTCTACTTTTTGCTCATATGAGCCTATCAACTTCCTGCCCGCCCACCTCATGGCTTTCAAAGTTCATTTTTATAGCATTTATACATCTTCCATTTTATGCTTTTCTCATTCAACTCATCTCATTTTTAAAGCAAATGTAAAAGGTAATGATCATTGTCATTACAAGACTTCTTAAAACCCTGTGTCAGGGGTTGTTACGACTACTCCTGAGTAACGACCTTCCACATACTTGTCTTTCAAAAGTCTTTATTGGTGCATGTTGTAAATTACTGGGTAGGGACCCAGGTGGCTCTGTGGGTTAAACCACTGAGCCTAGGGCTTGCTGATCAGAAGGTCAGCGGTTCAAATCCCTGTGACGGGGTGAGCTCCCGTTGCTCGGTCCCAGCTCCTGCCAACCTAGCAGTTCAAAAGCACGTCAAAATGCAAGTAGATAAATAGGAACCGCTACAGCGGGAAGGTAAACGGCGTTTCCGTGCCCTGCTCTGGTTCACCAGAAGTGGCTTTGTCATGCTGGCCACATGACCTGGAAGCTATACGCCGGCTCCCTCGGCCAATAATGCGAGATGAGCGCGCAACCCCAGAGTCGGTCACGACTGGACCTAATGGTCAGGGGTCCCTTTACCTTTACCTTTATTTACAGTGTAGTGAGCTGTCGGTTTCGTGTCTTCTCATTCCGTTTCAGAATCTGGCACTGCCCCTTTTTGCAACTTAGACCAACATAAAAGCCTCGGGACAGTGAATCTCCTCCCCTTTCTCCTCCTCCATAATTCCGGTGTCGGGGGGAAGGGTCTACGATCTGTTTTCTCCCTGTCCACTCTTCCCGCCTGAGGAGTAAGGGCTCTCCCATGCTGCCAGAGACCTGGCACTCCCCCTCCGTCTCCTGACTAGCCCCTTCAGACCCCGCACTTTCATGGCTGCTTGGAGACGGACTGCTCCTGATGAGAGGGGGGGGGGTTCTCTATAATCCCTCCCCCTTACACCCTGCTAGTGTTGTTAATTGCTTACAGTGATCCTTCAAATATTGTACAAATTTACCCGTTTTTGGAAAGCTGGATCATGCTGGTTTCAGATTTTCCCAGTCAGCTTCTCCAGTTCCACATAGTCCATCGTCTTCATCTGCATTGGTATTTCTTGTTGCTTCCATGTTCTGCCCGGCCTTGTCCCAAGAAGGAGTCCCCTGAGCTGGGCAGAGCCGGCTGTGCGCTGGCTCAGTGCTTCCACCACCCCTTCTCCTCCCGTGTAGGTTTGGCGCAAGTGCAAGATGCGGATCTTCACCGTGGCCCAGATGGACGACAACAGCATCCAGATGAAGAAGGACCTGACCACTTTCCTGTACCACCTGCGCATCACAGCCGAGGTGGAAGTCGTGGAGATGGTAAGGCCCGTCAGAAGAGCCGGCTGCTAGGTCCGGCCAGGAGCCTGTCTAGTCCAGCACCGTGGTTCTCACTGGGGCCGGCCAGCTGTCCCAAGGAGTCCCCTAGTCCCACCCTCTCCCTCTTCCACAGCAAGAGAGTGATATCTCCGCCTACACCTACGAGAAGACCTTGGTGATGGAGCAGCGCTCCCAGATCCTCAAGCAGATGCACCTCACCAAGACGGAGAGGGAGCGCGAGGTAAGTGGCCGTGGGGCTGCTGGGCCGCAATATCCCCACCCACTTATAGGCCGAGCAGAGCCAGCCTGGCTAGTATCCCCCCCCCCAGGCCTCTCATCCTCCATGGATGTCTCTAATCCTCTCTTAAAAACATCCAAGCTGGTGGCCATCCTTGCTTCTTGTGGAAGGGAGTTCCCTAGTTCAGTGGTTCCCAACAGGTGGTCCGCGGACCCCCAGGGGTCCGCGAGCTATGCCAGAGGGGTCCGCAAGATGCTATTAGAATAAAAAAAATATTAAATATATTTCGTATGATAACAGATTTTTTGTTTTGGCCGCTTCCTGCATGAACAGAGTCTAGCGCAAAACTAGAATTAGATAGAGGCAGTAGTTCTGCTGTATGCCGTTAGGTGGCGCTTTACAAACACTACTGTTTTGCAAAGAGGCAGCGCACGCATTCTACTAATGCTCACCTCCCCAAGATGCTTTGCGCGCATCGGCTTCATTTGTGCGCTACTGCGCAGGTACCCTGTCTTCTCCATTCCCCTCCCTCCTCCTTGGCGCGCGCTGCCTCTTTGCAAAACAGTAGTGTTTGTAAACAAAGCGTTGTTTTTCGCGGAAGCTACAGTTCGCGTAGTTAAAAATGGACCGTTGGTTTAAAAGTGGTTCGTTAAAACGACAAAGGCCTACAGATGAAGAGGAAGATAATGCATTTGATGTTCAAGCAAGTAAGTCAGTGACTCTCGAACCGATCCTGTCAGTGTCCATTGAACCTAAATCGTCGGCGTCCCTTGAACCTAACCCTTCCAAGATCAGTGTTAAGCTTACTTGAAAAATTAGATTAGGAATTAGGAATTAGATTTAGGATTAGGAATTAATGGGGGTCCTTGTCACAATAGCGGCTCGATGAGGGGTCCTCGAGAAAATTTTGTTGGGAACCCCTGCCCTAGTTTAACTAAGCACTGTGTAAAGAAGGACTTCCTTTTACCTGTCCTGTTTTTAATCTTTTTCACATCTCTTCCCCTGTATACTATAATTGGCACTACACAGACCTCAGTGTCTCTTGTCCAGCAATGACTGCCACCCTAAAGCATCTCTCACAAGGGGGGGGGATGGAGACACAGGGCATTTTAAGGATATGTTCAGACAGAGGAGGGGTTTGATATAAAGAAAGCTGTGCATGTTATCTGAGCTTTAGAGTTGGCATCTTGCCCACAAGGAGCCTGAGGATGAGCTGGACGTCCAGCAGATAAAAGATCTGGCGCACAGCCAGAGCCCGGCACAACCCATCCCTTGCCAGTGGCCTCCCCTCTCCCTTCTGCTCCCCAGATCCAGAGCATCACGGACGAGTCACGCGGCTCCATCCGGCGCAAGAACCCCACCAATACGCGCTTGCGCCTCAATGTCCCCGACGAGCAGGTGGGCGACAACGAGGAGAAGCCTGAAGAAGAGGTGAGGTTGCCCAGGGGGGCGTTGGGGGTCCAGGCTCAAATGGCCGGAAGGGGCAGAGCAAGAGGCAGCGGGAGGGAAGGGGGGACAGCTCTTATAAGAATAGTGCTTATATTAAATTATGTGAGAATGTTGAGGATAGTAGGAGAGGATATATTGATTAAATACTGTCCTTCCTCACTCACACTAGTGAGCTAGTAGCAGAGCACATTCCCTTGTGCATAGCAGGAAGCTAGTTGAGGGATTTGTGAGAATCATATGGCTTGTCCAGATTGGATTGTTCCTAGTAAATCCCCTTTAGTTCCTTCTTAAAAACAATAATGACACAACCGTCTTCTTTAAAATGAATGATAAGGTTTACTTATTACAGGTAGGTAGCCGTGTTGGTCTGACGTAGTCGAAACAAAAAATAAAAAAAATTCATTGACGTTAACAGTCATTAACAGTCAACGGGTTTACCACTCCTATCAGCCAATCACCCATTCCCACCACCCTTCTGAGTAATACCCCTCCCCACCCTCTGACTATACATAAGGGTCTGGTGACTTCTGTTTCAGTGTATCTGAAGAAGTGTGCATGCACACAAAAGCTCATACCTATGACAAACTTAGCTGGTCTCTAAGGTGCTACTGGAAGGAATTTTTTATTTATTTTTTGTTTCAAAGTTTACTTACATTCAGTTCACAGTTTGTTCCTGAAGGCATGCTTTAGCTTTTAGTTACAGTTACAGAGAAAGGTGTGGGGTTCATCCTCTTGTGAGGGATGAGCCCAAGTGTGGCTGGCTGAGAGCCAGCACACAGCAAAAAGGCATCAAGGTGAAAAAGTGAAAGGAAAGGGGAAGATGGCTGCATGTCCAGCCCTTTGAAGGGGTCTCCCAGGGTCAGGCCCATCTACCTGGTCACACACAGGGGGAGGATGCTCCAGACCAGGTGTGACAGGAAGTCCTCCTGGCTGGACCAACATTCCCCTGTGTGTCCACTCTGGGCAAACAGGAAATGTTGTTGACTGCAATTGGTCCTGGGGGGGGGAAGCAAGGGCTGAGGCGCTAAAGAAAGCTTGATCATGCATAATGAGATAAGAATCCAATGTCTTTATTCATCCCAGGTGGCTCCATGGTTTTAAGCTTGGTAATGAGTTCCAATTCAGAAACTTCTCTTTCCAGTCTGTTCCTGAAATTTATCTGTAATAAAACAGCTGCTTTGAGATCTTGTATAGAATGTCCTGGGAGATTGAAGTGTTCTCCTACTGGTTTTTCTGTCTTGTGGTTTCTGATGCCATCTACAGGTTTACCACTCCCATCAGCCCATCACCCATTCCCATCACCCCACCCCCCACCCTCTGAATATACATAAGGGTCTGGTGGATTCTGTTTCAGTGTATCTGACGAAGTGTGCATGCACACGAAAGCTCATACCAAAATAAAAACTTAGTTGGTCTCTAAGGTGCTACTGAAGGAATTTTTTATTTATTTTTTGTTTCAAGGTGTCCACTCTGGGCAAACAGGAAATGTTGCATTTGACTGCTACTCTAGGCCAGCCCCCAGCAGTGCAGGAGGACACTTGGCCATCCAGCCTCTCCAAGGGGCATGGCCTCCATCCTGACTGGGGCTGAGGACTGCCTTGCGAGGGGCTGCCGTGGGTCCATGCCCTCACTCCAACCTCTCCTGCCGCCCTCCTCTGCCCAGGTGCAGCTCATCCATGACACAAACGCCACCAGCTGCTCCCCGTCTCCGGGGGATGAAACGGAGCCAGAGCCGGAGCCGGAAGCCGCCCCGGAGAAGGTGCACCTCACCTGGACGAAAGACAAGCTGGCCGAGAAGAACAAGGCCAAGAGTCCCGTCAGCCCCGAGAGCATCAAGGACTTCTTCAGCATGAAGCCGTGAGTCCCGGTGCCACAGCCTCTGCCCCCCGGGCAGGAGGGAGCCACTTTGGTTCCTGCCGGGGCATTACTTGAGCAGGGGCTGGAGAGGTGCTGAGGGTACAGGGAACCAGGGGGCTGCTGGGCAGAGGGGAGGGGGCTTGGTGCCAAGGGAGGGAGGTTGCCTGGCATGCCTTCTGGCAGGAGGAGGTGGTGGGCACCAGGTACTAAATGACCAGCTCTCTCTCTTCCTCCTTCCTTTGCCTGACGCTGCCAGGGAGTGGGAGACCTTGTAAGTCTTTGCTTGGGGCTGCTCTGCTCTGTGTCGCGGGGGGGGGGAGCGGGGGGGCTCAGGGTGCCTCTGGCCGGGCTTTTTTCCTGCCCCACCTCTGCCTTCTGTCTTGGGGCAGGGCAATGCTGGGCTTGGGCAGGCGGGTGGGTGGGTGGGGTCAAAGGAGGCTTCTGGAGCCAAGTGACCAGGCCCCCGCCCGCCGTCTTCTGCAGGAACCAGGCCAACGTCCGGCGGATGCACACCGCCATTCGCCTCAACGAGGCCATCGTGAAGAAGTCCAAGGATGCCAAGCTGGTGCTGCTCAACATGCCAGGACCCCCCCGGAACCGCAAGGGGGACGAGAACTGTATCCTTTTGAGGGGGGCAAGGGCAACGCAGGAGGGGAAGCTGCAGACAAGGGCATTTAGAACCCCAAATGGGAGAGAATAAGGTCCCTGATTCTTCTGACGAGGGTGGGGAGGGTGAGCAAGGGTCAGGGTGGGGGCCTTTGCTCTGTGCCTGCCCTGGGTGCCCCTCCGCTCCTTAACTGCCCCTCCCCAGACATGGAGTTCCTGGAAGTCTTGACGGAGCACCTCGACCGGGTCTTGCTGGTGCGCGGTGGCGGCAGGGAGGTCATCACCATCTACTCCTGAGAAGCTGGCCGAGGCCGTTGCCCGAAGGTTTGTGCCCCGCCTGAGAGCCCCGCCTGCCCCTTTCCGCACCCATCTCTCCCGGAGAGCCAGCAGGGAGGGCCTGCCGCCCAACGCCGCTCCACTCGTCTCTCCGCACCTGAACTGCAGTGCCAGGCGCACCCATCCAAGCACCGCGGCTGCCGCCTCCCGCCCAGCGGCACGGCTGCTACCGCTGACCCATAGATCGACCTCGGCTCTAGGGCCGGCGCTCGCCGTGGGACAGAGGGCAGCCGGCGGCAGCTAAATGACTTCCCCGGGAGGCCGGAGACTCGAATGCGGCGAGCCCTTTGCCCTCTTCCTGCCTGCTTTTCTATCGTTGCCTTTTGTCGGGTGTGCTCCTCGCTCCCCCCGCCCCCCCAAACCAGCCCCCAAGGTGGGGAGAGGGCACCAGCCGAGGCCACCAGCATGCTTCTTTCCTTGCCGATGCTGGACTCTCCCCTCCCTGCCCCTCTGATCTGGGGCAGAAGCAACCCACCTCCAAGACAAGCCCCCTCTGGGGCCCAAAGCAAGGGGGGCTGGGCAGCTTTCATAGAATCGTAGAATTGTAGTTGGAAGGGACCCCCCCCGGGGTCATCTAGTCCAACCCCCTGTCCTCCTGCTTTGCCCTTTTTACCCAGGAGGCCCTGGCAACTCCTGCTGATCCCCTGCAGGCTGCCTGGGCTTAGAATGGCAGAGTTGTAGAGTGGGAAGAGGGTCGTCTTGTACCCCGCCCCCACCGCCAAGCCCCTCTAAACCCGCCAGCCATTTTGCACTTTGCTCTTCTCGTCGCGCCCAGAGGGGCCCCAGGCTGCAGAGGTGGGTCTGTCTGTCCCGTCTGGGTGCAGAAGCGACACCTTCTGGGGTCTGCGTTTCCTCCTTCCTGCCCAAAGGATGGGAGAGGAGACAGGACAGACCCCCACGGGGGCCTCTGCAAGTCCACAGCCCCTTTGCACTTTAGGACTGGCTCTCCCGGCCCACGGGGCTGGGCTGCCAGGTGGCACCCCCCCCCAAGGGCCACAGTGGTGGCGGGGGCCCCTCTTGCCACCCTCCTGCTTCTGTGGCCCCTTCCCCCCACTGACATTCCCCAAATGCCCCCTCTGGGACTGCAGTCTCTCCCTTGGGGGAGGCAGGTTCCCTCAGCCGGATGCACTTAATGCCCCCCCACCTGCCTGCATGACCTCCCCCCCCAGTTCTCATCTGGCTCAATAAAGGGCTAAGATGCTTTTGGGGGGATTCTGTCCCCCCCAATCCTAGAATCGTAGAGTTTGAAATGGGATCCCTCGGGTCATCTAGTCCAACCCCCTGCAATGCAGGAATCGCAACAAAGCCTCCCTCCCTTGCCTCACCTCCCCCCCCCCGAAACGCAGCCTCTCCCTCTCCCTCCCCCAGTGTCTGCTGTGGGGCTTTTAACCAATGTGAATAGTCCTCCGAAGCCAGAGGGACGTCGCTCTGCCTGATGTGGGGCTGTATATATTGTAAATAGCACAGGACATGTATTTTTAAAGGGGTCATATTTATGTGGGGGGGGGAACAGAAACGAGATGAAAGTCTATACATAAAGAGACAGAGAGAGAGAGAGAGAGAGAGATCCAGCGGGTGGGGTGGGGGGCTGGGGGGCTAAGGCACCCCCTCCCCCAGGCGGGGCCAGGAGCCAGGCCTGGACCGGCTTCGCGAGCGGGCGCTGCGCACTTCTCCACGAGCGCTGTGCCGTGCAGTGGCAGGGAGTTCCGCTGAGACCGGGCGGCGCCGGCGGCTGTTTCCTCCTTTGTGCACTTGTCTCTTCTTAGCTTCTTCGGGTTCTTATCAGGGAAAAGGGCCAGAACCACCTGAACCTATTTCACAGCCGATCTGAGCTTCCACTTCCGAGTGCAGCCTGCTAAGCTTCCAACTCTCCACGTCCCCCTCGCCCTGCGCCCCACCAGGCAGCTTGGCCCCATGCGCCTCCCCACCTCCTCTCCTAGGGCCAGCCTGTAGCTGGAGAAGCATAGAATCGAGGAGCTGGGAGGGATCCCCCAAGGTCATCTAGGGCAACCCCCCGGCGTGCGGGAAACAGAGGTTGAGAATCACTGTCGGACGATCCCCTGCCCACTGCTGGGAAACCTCCAAGGAAGGAGAGTCCACCCCCACGTTGGAAAAGATCCAGTAGGTCCTCCAGTCCACACCCCCGCAAGGCAGGGCTCACCGCTTCCCATCGCCTGCATCCCTAGCAGCTGCCCCTTCGCCACCCACCTGGTGGGGTTCCATCTCCCCCCCCCCCCCGCCGCCGCCTGCACCTCCTGGTGCACTTTCCATGCGGGGTGTTCAGAGGGTGTGACTGACCCCCCCTCCACCTCGAGAGAGCCTGGGGGAGGTATCTTCTTCTCCCCTGAGCACGGCTGCCTCCTAGCTGCTGCCGCCGCATGGCTAACTCCTTCCCCTCCCAGCAGCCCCACTCCCCCCCCCAATATATCCCAGTCCCTCAGGAGAGGGCCACGGTTAGCAGACGGCACTGCATGCGAGTTTACACCCCCCATTCTGACCCCGCACGTTTGGCCCCCGTGTGTGTGTGTGTGTGTGTCCGTGTGCTGCTCTCCCCTGGAGCCTCCTTCAGCCCCGTCCGCCCGGGGAGAATGCAGGGTCCTCTTGTGATTGGGGGGGGGCAGCGGAAACGGGACCAGCTTCAGAAACAGCAAAAAAGGAGAAAGAAGTAATTTTCAACAATCCCCAATGTGCGCACTGAGAAGGGCTCTCCAGCCCAAGGCTCGCTCCTTGGGGAGTCCCAGTCCTTCGGAGATGCTGCTTCTGAGAAGGACCCAGAGGCCCTATTTGTGTTGGTTAAAACACACTCCCCCCCCCATGCTCCATGTGCAATATCTTTGTTAATGAATGTTCCCACCAGTCGGCTTATCCAGTAACCTTTATAATCCGATCACCGTAGCTAACCTGTTTTACGTCCATCCAAGTGACTCTTGATTCGAGTGCAATATTTCGATAGCTTTCGTGAGCTCCTCCATCGTAGGCTTTTGTGTTCTAGGGATTTGTGTGTGCAAAGCAATGCCGATCAGTTTCCTCCTTGTAAATAAACCAGGTTGCCGATCCAAAGGAACGCGTTTTAGGCTTGCCTCTACTTTTGTGCGAGTGTTTCCGTGGGCTGCCTGGCTACCGCCCCACCCCCACCCACCCCGCGCTGTTCTCTATGCCGATAGATATCCATGGGGTCGTGGCTCCACCTCTGTTGACTGCTTGTGTTGACGCTTCTACTGTATTTTATTTTCTAGATTCCTGTCTGCACAAAATGCAATAAAAAGGATTTTATTACACCCTTCCTTGGCTGCGGGCGGCCTGCTTATGTCCTGGAGGATAATGTTGCATGTGCGCAGTCCTCCTTCAAGCGGCACATAGTTAACCTGTGGAACTCCCTGCTGCAGGAGGCACCAATGGTCACCCACCTACAGGGAGGGGGGAAAGTATTTGATCTCCTGCTATATTTGCCCGCCTGCCCTCTGACAAAGAAATGACCAGCCCATAATTTAAATGGTAGGTTTATTGTAGCTGTGAGAGACAGAATAACAACAGGAAAAACCCCAGAAACCCAGAAGACAAAAGTCAGAGATGAATGTGCATTATAATGAAATAAGTCTTTGATCCCTTTGCAAAAGATGACTTACTACAGGGGTCCCCAAACTAAGGCCCGGGGGCTGGATGCGGCCCAATTGCCTTCTAAATCCGGCCCGAGGACAGTCCTGGAATCAGCATGTTTTTCCATGAGTAGAATGTGTCCTTTTATTTAAAATGCATCTCTGGGTTATTTGTGGGGCTTAGGAATTTCTTCATATTTTCCCCCAAAATATAGTCCGGCCCCCCACAAAGTCTGAGAGACAGTGGACCGGCCCCCTGCTGAAAAAGTTTGCTGTCCCCTGACTTAGTACTTGGTGGCAAAACCCTTGTTGGCAATTACAGATGTCCGACGGCCACCAGGTTTGCACACATCTCAGGAGGCATTTTGTCCCACTCCTCTTTGCAGATCCTCTCCAAGTCAGTAAGATTTCGAGGCTGGTGTGTAGCTACTCGAACCTTCATCTCCCTCCACAGATTTCTGATGGGATTAAGGTCTGGAGACTGGCTAGGCCACTCCAGGGCCTTAATGTGCTTCTTCATGAGCCACTCCTTTGTTGCCTTGGCCGTGTGTTTTGGGTCATTGTCATGCTGGAATACCCATCCTCGACCCCTGGCTGAGGGAAGGAGGTCCTTACCCAAGATTTGACGATACCGGTACATGGTCCCGTCCATTATCCCTTCGATGCGGTGAAGGTGTCCTGTCCCGTTAGCAGAAAAACATCTCCAAAGCATAATATGCCCCCCTCCATGTTTAACGGTGGGGGTGGTGTTCTTGGGGTCGTAGGCAGCATTCCTCCTCCTCCTCCAAACACGGCGAGTTGAGTTGATGCCAAAGAGCTCGATTTTGGTCTCACCTGACCACAATACTTTCACCCAGTTCTCCTCTGGGTCATTCAGATGTGCGTTGGCAAACTGCAGATGGCCTGTACATGTGCTGTCTTGAGCGAGGGGGCTCAGCGGGCTCTGCAATATCTCAGTCCTTCACGGCATAGCGTGTTACCAACTGTTTTCACGGTGACTATGGTCCCAGCTGCCCTGAGATCATTGACAAGTTCCCCCGTGTAGTTCTGGGCTCCTTCATCACCATTCTCCTGATCATTGCAACTCCACGAGATGAGATCTTGCATGGAGCCCCCGACCGAGAGAGGTTGACAGTTATGTTGTGTCTCTTCCATTTGCGAATTATTGCACCAACTGTTGTCACCTTCTCACCAAGCTGCTTGGCAATAAGAGTCTTGTAGCCCAGTCCAGCCTTGTGCAGGTCTACAATCTTGTCCCCGACATCCTTGGACAGCTCTTTGGTCTTGGTCATGGGGGCTACTTTGGAATCTGCTGTACAGGTACTGCAACGAGCTGGGATTACAGGTAAGACCTCTCCCTTACAGCAGGTGCTTCTAATCTGAAGATACCAGGTAGTTGACATCTGGCTGGTTGAAAGGGGATCAAATACTGTACTTATTTCACTCATTATAACTCACATCAATCTCTGACTTTTGTCTTCTGGGTTTCTGGGGTTTTTCCTGTTGTTATTCTGCCTCTCACAGCTATAATAAACCTACCATTAAAATTATGGACTGGTCATAGAATCATAGAGTTGGAAGAGACCACAAGGACCATCCAGTCCAACCCCCTGCCAAGCAGGAAACACCATTTCTTCGTCAGAGGGCAAGTGAGCAAATTTAGCAGGGGATCAAATACTCCCCCCCCCTCACTGTAGATACCTTTGGAAGTGTGAGGTCCTGGAGGAGGGGGGCCCCTGGGGCTTCCAGTCATGAGAGCTATGCAGATGCAGAAAGGGAGGCTTTTGTGCTGGAGTGCTGCTTGGGGGTTTCCTACAGGCCAGGAAGAGAAGGGGACGCTGTTCTAGGTAGGCAACTGGCCTGATCCAAGAGCCAGGCTCACCTTAGGTTCTTACATTTTTACAAGTAGTCAACCGGTGCTGAGCAGGCCTGGGAGGAAACTGGACTTGCCTTCCCGACAGCTTGCGCTGGCCCAGCTCACAAGGCCCAGGGAGGGGAGACAAGGCAGGGACTGACATACAGCTGCTGAAGACCTGGCATTCCAGCCTGGGGGCAGGATGGGGCGGAAGAGGCCTTTGCCGTTCTGCATTGGCATCCACAGGGAGGGACTGGCTCTCCTGGCTGGGGCAAATGCTGCTGTTCCCTTCCACCGGAGGAGAAATGGGCTGCCGTTGCCCACGGGGAATGTCACAGTGCCACAGGGATTGCTTCTGTTTCTCCTGCACGGAGCTGCTCTTGAGTGGGGTTCAGGCACTGCAACAAGCCTAGAGAGCATAGAATCATAGAGTTGGAAGAGACCACAAGGGCCATCCAGTCCAACCCCCTGCCAAGCAGGAAACGCCATCAAAGCATTCTTGACATATGCCTGTCAAGCCTCTGCTTAAAGACCTCCAAAGAAGGAGACTCCACCACACTCCTTGGTAGCAAATTCCACTGCCGAACAGCTCTTACTGTCAGGAAGTTCTTCCTAATGTTTAGGTGGAATCTTCTTTCTTGTAGTTTTAATCCATTGCTCCGTGTCCGCTTCTCTGGAGCAGCAGGAGCAGCCCAGACTCTGCTGATGCCAGGGGGCGGGGGGGGGGGGGAATCACACGCCCCAGCACTGAAAGGAGCTTTGACGATTATTGCCCAATGTTTAGAAAACCGTTTTAGCAAGCCATATAAATAAAAAAGCAGAATGAAAATCCTGGGCTGGGGGCTCTCGGTGCACGTTCTTCCCAAAGGACTTGATCTCAAGACGGCAGAGCTAACCTGAAGGGGCGCCTTTCTCCCCGCAAGACAAGCCTCCTTTGGGGAAGAGCCCGTTTCAGGCAGGGGGGTGGGGAGAGACACTAGGAGATTTCCAAGCAATGGGGCAGCCTCCCAACACAGAACCACCTGCCCACATATAGGAAGCTGCCCCTGTAGCAACAAGGCAGGGGACCAGCTTGTGTCCCTAGACCAGGGGTCCCCAAACTACAGCCTGGGGGCTGGATGCGGCCCGCGCGAGCCAATTGTGTGGCCCCCGCCGACCGCTCTTACTGGCGCATTGCGGTGCGGTTGTCCATCTCTGGGTCTGCACGGCGTCAGAAATAGCTTGTGCACATGTGTGAGCCAGAGGACGGGGGAACATGCTCCCATACGCATGCGCAGAAGCCATTTCCGGCGCCGCACCAGAAAAAGCATGTGTGCGTGCGTATGGGAGCGTGTTCCTCCGCCCTCCGGCCCACCACGCAATCGGCGCCGGAGGAACCAGCCCGAAGCCGGGTAAGTTTGGGGACCCCTGCCCTAGACGGTCCATGGAGAGGGTTGGGGCGGGGTGGGGACTTCTAGCCATCATGGCCACGCTCTGCCTATGATCAGAAGCCACAGAAGCAGAGGGCACCCTGGGGCTGGAATCCTGCTTGCTGGTTTCCCGTGTGGGTACCTGGCTGGCGACACGGCCAACGTTACAAAACTATCAATGCCACTAAATTCCAGCTGCTTTCTACTCAGTCTTCCCCAATAATTTATCAAGCCCTGACCTATGTCTTAAAGGTGCAAGATCCTTCAGTTAGCAGAACCATACGCTGCTAAGCATCACGGATTGCAAGTAAGGAATAGCATGTTTGAATATTCTCATATATAGCTAGCCTTTGGCATATAGAACACTTGGCAAGTCAGGGACACAATTGCTTTTTAAAATTATTATTCAGTTGTAGCGGAGCAATGGAGAAGTTTTTCCTACTGCTTGGGGATAGGCAATTTGTGGTAATATCACAAATTGTATGGTTTGTTTTTAAGTATACACCCAATCTTTTGCTTATTAGGGGCCACCCCACATTTTCGTCAAAAAAATTGCTTTGCACAGGTAACTCTACCATAGTCATTGGCATTTTCAAAAGCCGAGGGTCCGTGGCTTGGCTTTTGAAAAACAGGGGCTTCTCAGTAATTAACTAACTAATTAACTGGGAGCCCCTGATCTGGCTTGCATGCGCTGGAAGAAAGGCAGAAAGATTGAGGAAGGTTAATACGCCCAAGGGCATTTATGAAAACTTTAGACACACTCGTTAAATACATTAGGAACCTAGGAAGCGCTTGACATGGGATCTGGCCTTTAGCCCCGTGAGGGTGCTCTTGGTTCTACACAGATCTCCCTGGGGAGATGCTGCTGGCAAGGACCGAATCCAGGGCCTTTTGCCTTCAAGGCAGGTGTCTCGCCCCAGAGCGACGCTGGCCCTTCATGCAGAGTTCAGTCTTGGAGGTGGACGTGGGGAGCCTGAGCTCTGGCTCTTTTGTCATTCTTCCCCAGAGGGGGTTGGGGGGAGGGAGCCCTGACCTACGAGAAAACACCCCCTGAGCTGCACACCTTCCTCTGCGGCGCTTTGGGAAAAGAAGTGCGCTTCTCGCAATAAGCCCAAGACATCGGGGGCATGAGGATGGGTGCCCAACGCAGGCATGGCACATTCAGGGCCCCCGGCGGCATCAGGAACAGCCTGCAAAGACCCACAAGCATTTTCTTTTAATGCATATATGTGTGTATATATATATATTTTTAATTAAAAAGTGGCATCCTCCAGTTAACAATACAGAGGAATCTACATGACAAAACCATTCAAGAACAGAACATCTACAGCTTCAGAAATGGGGGGGGGGGGAGGAATAATCCCCGCAAGTAGGCCTCTCCGGCTGCAAAGGAACAGACACCCCGCTTCCAACGGAAATTCAAGTTTGTACAACATGAAATCAAGGGGGCAACAGGAACACCCAATAGAGAAAACATCCCTTTGCCCTTTTCTTCCAGGGGAGGCCTGGGGCTGCACAGCAGAGCCTGGGGCTGCATTTTTATGGCTGTTGCTGAAAAGAAGCAATTCGGGGGGGGGCTGGCTCATGAAGTCCACAGGCAGCTTCCCTCAACGGAGGGGGCTCCAGAGCAAAGAAGGAAGAGATCTCTCGTCTCCCTTGGACTCCACTCGCCTTAGCCCTTCTGGCTCTCCGCCTGCATCAGCCCCCTCCGGCCCAAGGAGGAGAGGGGGTGGCAGAGCTCCAGGGAGGGAGGGGGGCCTCCTGGAGGGTGGGCATGGGAAGGGGCATGCACAAAGGGGAGCCTTGGGGAGAGGAGGTGGGAGAGCGAGAGAGAGCTGCCCTTGGCCTCAGTAGTGCCGGTGGTAGGAGCCCAGCGGCTGCTGGGAGGAAGGGGCGGCCCGCGCCTGCCCCACAGTCTGGTTCACCAGGTGCGTGAGGGCCGGCCCGCTCTGGATCAGCGTGTCCAGGGCCTTCTGCACACTGGGGTTGTCAAAGTTGATCCCGGAAGACGGCGCCGGCCTGGAGGCGGAAGCATTGCTGGGGGCGGGCGGGCGGTTCTGGTAGAGCGGCTGCGAGGCCTGAGGAGCTGCGGCCCGAGGGCCTGCCCCCCTGACGGGACCCCCGTGGCTGGAAAACTGAGGGACCTGGGCCGGGGCCCGCTGCTGAGGCTGGCCCAATCCACTGCCGGTGGCGCTGGGCCGGTTCTGCGTGCTGGGCCCTGCGGAGAAGCCGGTGTTTGGGGAGGCTCCCAGGGCCGAGCTGCTGTTGGCCACAGCCGTGGCTGCCCCACTGTTGAAAAGGCTAAGGATCTTGGCCTGCAGCTCCTGCTGTGGGGTAGAGACCACGGGGGCCGAAGAGAGGGCCTGTGAGCTCTGGGTGCTGCTCAGGCCGGCCGAGGTGCCCAGAGAGGACCCGGAAGAGGCTCCGAGGGGTTGCCGGGCGTGCGAAGCTGTGGGGAAGGAAAGGCCGGGTTAAGTCTCTGGAGCCCCAACTGCCCCCCCCCCGGTGCTTCTGGGGGGCTCAAACACAGTAGCCCTGGTTCAAGCAGACGGGGGGGGGCAGGCGTCCCTCTCATCTCCCTGGCAAAGAACTTACCCAGATGGGGGGAGTCTGTGGTGGCTCTCAGCTGCCGCTCCTTGCGCTCCCTCAGGTAGTTGATGATCTTGTCCGTCTCCTCGGAGGTCAGGTAGCGGTTGTCGCACAGCAAGTTCAGGAGCGTCTGGATGCCCGGGGGGTGGCTCCCGCGGGACCCCTCCTCCCCCTGCTGGGGGCGCTCCCGCTCCTGCAGGATGGTTTCGTCGGCCATCTTGGCGGCCTGCCTGGCGATCTCCTCACGCTCCTTCTCCCGGATCTCCGTCTTGTAGCGCTCGTAGTTCCTTGCCACCAGCACCATGGCGTCCGCCTGTGGCATGTTCCTGTGCTCTGAGGTGGGGAAGGTCATGCGTGAGCAACACCCGTGGCGCCAGAGAAACAGCGGCAGGAGAAGCCCTCCTCCCGGCCGGGTCTCCCGAGAGCTGCTCTCCCTGCAGTCGGAAGCCTCCCCTGCCACTCGAGAGAACTCTGCCGTCTGCCTGCCTCTTGCAAAGGAAATTCCAAAGTTTCAATTCAATTTGAAACACATTTGTGCGAGAGACAGTGAAAAGAGACCCTGCTTTGAGGGGGGGGCTTTCCTTTTAATAATAGGCTCCCCTTCCTTGGGAGGTTTTAAAGCAGAGGTTGGAACACCATCTATCCAGGATACTTTAGCTAAGATTCCTACATGGCAGGGTTGGACTAGATGCCTCTTGGGGTCCCTTCCAACTCTACGGTTCTAGGATTCTTCTGAAAACACACACAGGTTCCAGCTCTCACAAGCCAGGAGACCCAAAGTAGACACCTTCGTAAGCCCCCTTTGTGGGAAGAAGCGGCCCCTCGCTTGCCACCCTTGTGCTCTCAGCCACCTGCCCAAGTGTCTCCTGGAAAAGCCCTGCCTGCAGCTGCAGCCACTCCCTGGCCCCCCTACCTTGCGGGGTGCCAAACATGATGTTGACAGTGCAGGAGTGGTGAATCTGGTGCTGCTGGGTGATGACAATGGCAAAGGCAGAGCCCCCTCTGCTGACGTCGTCCAGGGCTTGCTGCAAAGACATCTCCGAGTTGAGGAAAATCAGGTCCACCATCAAGCCCAGGTCGCGCACCTTGCGCCCCACGGACTCTGCATACTCCCTGCGCAAAACAGAAGACGCTGCACCTGAGCCTGAGCCTTGAACTGCCAGCGCCCCTCTCTGCTTCCTCATCATACGCCAGGTGGAGTACAGGCATTGGAGGAGTAAGGAATCTTCCAATTGTAGAGCAAACATGGCCGGCCAGGGGTTCAAATTTGGACCGCAAGGTCCTTTCCCCCAAACCACACCTGCCTACCCCACACTTGACATCCCGTGTGGCGTCAGGTGTGCTGGCAGGTAGGCACATGGCTGCCAAGGGGCCACTGGGAGCGTTGACGTGTTCTGCATTAGCAAGGGAAAGCAGGCTTTGGCTCTGCTACCCATCAGATGGATCAGCTGGGCAAGTGAGTGCTTGGCCGGGGGGGGGGGAGGAATTTGCTCACTCACACAGCCAACAACTGGAGAAGCAGCTTTTGGCTCAACTGCCCATCAGCCCATGCGCAGGAAAGCAGAAACCTCAAGTGCTCTTTGCAAGCTCAGAGTGGTGCTTTGAAGTCCCAGCACTCCATCACCCAATGTCATTGTGATGTCAGGTGATTGACAGTTGGGTGGCTCCGTCCACCCGTCACATGGGGCCCACAAGGTTAGAATCTGACAAGGATCTGGCCAGCAAAGCCAAAAGTGTTCCCAGCCCCCCAGGGTCACTCCATGCCCCCTCCTGTGTCCGCATCCACTGTAGGGAAGATCTACTTCATATCTGATGAAATGGCTCCCTTGCGTTCAGCATTTGTAGAGGCGGTTTGATTCTGTCAGAATCTGCTGGGTTCGTTTACTACTTGTAGAGCCTGCGCTTTGGCGTCTCGTTCTGCTTTTATGGTGTGTGCCTGCTTTGAGGGCGTCATGCCACGTGCCTAGAAACAGCCACACAACATGCAGGAGCAGCAACTGGGAGGGCCACGAGGGCCGTGCCTCCCCCCCCCCGACAAGCTCTTACTTGGTCTGCTTGTTGACCACAATCACTGAGCAGTCCACAGGCCGCTCCGAATCAATGCGCCGCTTGATGTCCTCAAAGAACTGGCGATACAGCTCTTCCCGGCGCCGCTCCTCCCGCTTCCTGCGCTCTGAGGGAAGAGACACCAGGATCAAGGCAAAGGGTCTCGCCCGGCCCCCTCCCCTTCCTGGCAGGACCGCCCACCCCGCTTCCCCCCAGCCTGCACCACAGGACAGGACGGATCCAATACCCACCTTCGGTGCTCAACTGGTCTCGGTAGCGGTCGTAGTACTGGTCATCCCTCCTCCGGTAATAGTCGTCCGGGCGCGAATAGCCGTCATAGCCCTCCTCTCTCCTGCAGAGCAGACATGGGGAGACATGTTCCGACTGCAGCAGCCAAACGCCACTCCCAACAGCACCCCCCACCCCTTGCACCCCCTTGTGCCACTCCAGGGGGCTCCCAGGTCATGCCTACCTGTAGGGAGGCTCCCTGTACTGGTCGTAGAGCGGCTCTCGGGTGTCCCGAGGGTCCCTTAGGTCTCTGGGGTCCCGGAAGTCTCTCGGCTCTCTGCCACTGTTGCGCACATCTCTCGCCCGCGCATCCCGGGAATCTCTGCCGTTCCGGCTCTCGTCCGCTTCTCTCGGAAGGCTGTGGCGGTTCGGAGAGCGGTCGCGTCGTCCATCTCTGTCTCCGTAGGGCAAGGCATCTCTGCAAGAAGCACCGGGGAAAGTTCTTTAGACAGCGGGAGTCGTCCCCAACTGCCAGGGCAAGGCCCCTCCTGGAACAAGAGTCTAGGAACACTGGAGAGGAACAGCAGACAGACAGCCCTGTCTAGGGAAGCTTTTAATGTTTGATGCTTTACTGTGTTTTTAATACTCTGTTGGAAGCCGCCCAGAGTGGCTGGGGAGGCCCAGCCAGATGGGTGGGGTATATGTAATAAATTTATTACTACTACTACTACTACTACTACTGCCCGCAGCCTGGCTTCACAAAGCAAAGGGATCCTGGCCCAGTTCTCACCCCAGCGCCCCACTTGCAGCTGGGCCCTCCTGCTTCCAAGACTGGCGGGGGACGCATGACCCAATACTCCTTCCCACAAGAAGATCCTCTCCTCACATACAACCCCCCCCCTTTCCAACACCTAGCTTTCTGTGTGCAGGGAAGAATTCCTATGAAGGCGGCTTCGCAGTGGTGCAGCCCAGATCGTTCTATCGCCCCAGGAACAACAGGGCCTTGGTCAATTCCCGCACAAGCCTATCAGCATCGAGCACTCCCTCAGCTTAATCTTCTAGATGGGCTTTCCCCCCCCCCCTCCCAACATCTTTGTGTTGGTCTGAAGTGAGCCTGCAATGACCATGGGCTCTACCACCACATCCACCGCTGGGCTGGGCTCGGCGCTTGTCAGGGGAGAAAGCTCCCTTGGGATTTGTTTCTAACCACAGAGGTGTAACAAGACCAGGAAACAAAAGAAGTGAGTGACGGCCGGTGGAGGTACAGCAGGAGGGGAGCTCTCAGGTTTCGGAAAAGAAGGGGGTCCCGGACAGCAGAGCAGCGCATCTTACGGAACAAACCTTGTGGACGGTAAGTAGGAGCACAGGCAGAATGCCTGGGAGAAGTTAAGGAAGTGGGACAGTCAGTCGGGAGGACGACTCGTCTGGAGCCAAGCGGAGCTCTTGAAGATGTGTACGCAATAAACCAGCACCCTTTGGACGCAGGGCCTTTACTCAGGGCCAACCAAGTTACCAAGAACTCAAGCACTGCGCAACGGTTCTTTATTTCAGTTCCCAAGCTTCGTTCTCCCCAGGCTGAGGGACGGCAGCATCGCTTCTCGTGTTATCTTCAGGCTTCATACGAGTGGCATTTGAAATGGATTTCAGCAAGCTCAGCTGAACTGCGCTCTTGACAGGGGAGCCCAAGAAATGCCACAGAGCCAGAAAGGGCACCTCCCTGGGGAGAAAGCCAGTACCCTCCTCCCACGTAGGTCTGCGAACGCCCTCGCCAGGCTCCAGAGGTACAGGCAGACCTCTGGTAGTGCCAGAGCTCAGGCAAGTTGTGGCCATGGGCCCCCTTCTCCACTCATCCCTTCCTCCCACCCACAGCAATGCCATGCCTGCCCCTCGCGTGCGCTCTGCCCACAGCGCTCAGAGCAAAGCAGTGCCCTGGTGCACGCCAGCGCGCTAGCATCAAGGGTGATGCTCCGGCTTCTGCTTGCGCCTTGGCCACTGGCACCCCAGCGATGTCCCGGCTCCTGAACTAGCAGAAGCGCCCGCCAGGTCTGGGGGTTGTGCACAGCTCCGTACTGATGCCAAGAGAAGTGCCCGTGCATGATGGGCACACAGTGACGCAGTGCCAAGAGAGGACAGGAAAATCCTCTTGCCAAGATGATGTTATCTGTGCCCCTCTCTTCGGGGGCAATGCCGATGCAACGGAAAAGCATGCCAGCATGGGGAGGGGGGAGGAAGCGCTCCCCGGCATGCAGCCTCTGCCCCTGGGCGCAAGGAATCTTGCTGCCCTCTCCTTCGTGGTACAGCCCGAAGGACGCTCTCGACTCCGAGGCGCTCGCCAGGGACGCCCTGGGGTCACACAGGCTGCAGCACTCCTTGCCCGCAACCCTGCCCCGAGCTTGGGAGGAGCCTGGCGGCAAAACGGTCTTGCCGCCTGGAAGGCTGCAACCAGGAAGAATCGCAGAATCCTTGTGGGATTCCCTTCCGAGGAGAAGCTCCACCGTCCGCGGAGGAAGGTGCATTTGTGCCCTGAGCCCAAAATCCTAGGGGAACTTGATGCTTCTCGGTACTTTACCTTCGTGCTGGGCTGGACCTTGAAGGAGCCTTATTCATATTTCTTCTTCCCGCTGCTTTATTAATATCTGAAAAGAATAATCAACCCGTCTGTTCAATGCTATGGAACAAAGAAAAGATCGTCAGCATATTGAAAAGAAAGCATCAAAGTTCAAAGGCGGCCAGAAGGTGCAAGGAAGACCACGCCACGAGGTGCTATCACGGAAACATCCTTTATTGCATCAGGAATACAGTACAGTGAAGTTGTCGACTGACGGCATCCTCCAATTGCAAGCTCCAGGAAGGAAGGAGCCAGCTTTTTGCTCCAACTGCCCCAGAGCCACAGGTTGGAAACAGGCCAAAGCCCAGGCAAACCACCCGCCCCCTGTTGCTGTGAAGCAAGCTGGGCTCCCAAAGCCATCATCACTCAGCACACAACTGCTCAGGAAGAAAGGGATCCGAAGGGACGGGAGGGTGCTGGAGCTACGCCACAAGGCCAATGCAGGTGCTGGAAATGAAGGCGGGGGGCAGAGAACACACACATCTCCAGACCAGACTACTGGGCTGCAACATGATAATGCCCAGGGCTGTCAACCAGACCTGAATCAAGTTACACATGCATAAAGCAATGTTCTGAAAAGAGGGAAACCTTTTCATTCTTTTTTCTTTTAGACGATGCACCCAGAAGTCACAGCAAGCACCATCTCAGGAGAAACCAAGAGAGGCCCAACCCGAGAGAGGGAGGTCCGACCGTACAGGCTTCCCTCTCACCTGGGGCTGGAGCATCTCAGAAGTCAGAGCGCGCGGAAAAGGAGATGGGCAGGAGAGGCTGCGGGTCCACAGGGTCAAAAGCCACCTTCTTCCAACACACATTCCCTCCCCCCCCCAAAAAAAAGTTGGGTGGGAGAAAGAAAACAGCCCTGGAGCAGGTGCAGTTTGTTTACCCCCCCCCCCAAAAAAAAACACACACACACACGTTGGGAAACGGGGAAATGCTTTAGCCCATTTCTTTGATGAGTTGGGTATAAAAGTGTGGCTATCAACGCGTTCTGTATTTTTAACCACTGAAAGGTACAATTAAAAAACACATCCGAACTTGATAGTTTTATAGTTTTATTTAGATTAGCTAGAGTGAGATATCAGTGTTATAATCCTGCATGCCAAGATTCTCTAAAAAACTTCTAAAAAAGAACTGGGGGAAAATCAGATACATATTACAGCCAACAATCCCTACAATTTTTTCTATCACTTGCATAGCACCATCGAAGAAAACATAGGAAATATTTAGAATAAAATATTTGGAGGTGCAACCCTTTCAACAGCTTACCAGCTCCCTGTAAAATGTCCATTTCCCCAAAGCCTAAGAAGAACCAGCCCTCCTGTAATGCTTTTCTGCAGCAAAAGGAAAACGTAACCCTGAAGATACGGCAACTTTCCTTTTTGTGGGGAGTGGGGGAAGGAAGCCCAGGCATCCAGTCACCCCTTTCTCCCACTCATTCACAAGTAGATATTTTCCTATGGAAATGGCTGTCCCTTCAGAATAATGGCCTTTTTAAACCTCGCATTAGATGGTAATAGCAGAGGGTTGGTGCTATTTCCACACAGCCAAGTCTAGCCCTTAAATTTAGTAATGTCTGAATGTGCCGTGCATTTGCCGGTCAGACCAAAAGCCTTGCTTTGGAAAGAGTCCCTTTGCCCCTTTTCTTACATGCCCCTCAGGCTGCGAGTGCCTCCAAGTTTGCCTACTTGCCTTTTCTGCTTTACATAATCGGTGGAAGAGATCCTGTGCTTTGGGGTCCCATGTCATCCTAATGTGTTTACTGCCGCAGTTCACTCTCGGGTCTGAAAAGAAAGTGATGGATCGGGCCCCGAGGCAAGACGATGGCAATATCCGATTAAGAACCACCCCTGTGGAGGCGCTACTCCTCAGTGGGCCCTTTAACACACCGCTCTAACCCTGTGTACTGCGCATTCAACGTACCACCAGGCTGCCTCCTGTCCCATCATGAGATCTCTCTTAAACATCTCAAGCATCCACATTTGTACGCTGACCCTCAATCAACTGTATCTTCTCACCTCTTTCCTGCTCATTATGTCGAACGGCATAAATTGAAACCCTGAAATTTGCTTGCAAAAACTCTTTGAAACCCTCCTTGGCATCTTCTCTTTCACTCTTCCATTTTTACTGAGTGGCTGAAGAACCTATTGCCTTCTGGGAAGCGTGTACAAATCTGGAACTACATAGGATCCAATGCACTGGGCTGCAGCCTTTCCGCTGGCGGACGTTTTGTTCTTCCATGCAACCTGCTTTGCTCCACAGCCAGGCCGAGCTCGCTACTCCCCTCCTTTCCTTCCACCTCTGGAGCTGTTGGGAGGATTCTGGCAGCAATCCAGCCTCCAGGTCAAACTGCATGTTTGCCAGTCATCACACGGCAGCCGTTTCCGCTCCATCAACACTCTCGCCTGGCTCTCGCCCAACTCGAGTGGCACAAGGTGTCCAGGGACTTCTTCAAGGGCTCTTCAAAGGACCCCCCCCAACATGCCTCACATGCCTCAGCTTACCTGTGAGGACTGGCACTGAAGATCTGAAAACTGCCTTTTCCATGGGGAATCCATGCAGGATTTGAAAAACAAAGTCCACGATAGGGCAGCAGCTTAGGCTGAACACTGGGGGGGCTCGGTGTAATATACTGGCACAAAGTTTAAACACTGCTGGGGTGGATTTGGGGGGGGGGACTGAAGACAGACACCCAGAGAGAGCTGAACAGCCAAAAGATGACAAAGGCAGAGCCAAAAACACTCTTGGAGGTCAAGGTCCACAGCATCTTTTATTGAGTAGCACGCCAGAGAGACAAAGCCCCCCTGCCCCGCCCCGCCTGCCCTCTTTCGTACCCACGCAAGATGACAGGCTGCCTCCCATCTGAAATCAAAGGCAGGCAGCTTATGAGAAGAGTGTTTCTTCTGCTCCTGAAGGGCTGCAGACGCATCAAAATGTTCTGTGTCAAAAGCCGTGCTACTTACTTGTCTACAGTGATTTCAGCTTGTGAGGGGATCCGAGTCTGGCTCTAGCCTTCCAGAGGTGGGGGTCCAAGAGATGGCAAAGGGCTTCCCTCCCCCAGTGCAGAAAAATTGGACATGGGGGAGAAAGAGTAGGTACGCTGGCAATGTTGGCTTTTTTCAGAATGTTTATGTTCCTAGTTAATGTTGAAAATGATGAAACCCAAATGCACATTTCAATAGAGTAGTTCTTTAGGTAAGCAAACAAGAAACTCAACAGTATTAGCCCAAAGCAGCTCCTGAATTCTGTAGACACAACGTTTTCCACAACAAATTACAGCTCCCAGTTCAGTGGGTATAGTGAGGACTATGACAAAATACAATGCTATTCCTAATAAAGCCCCATGAGGGCAGCCCAACATCCCATTTTTCTGCTGGCCCTTAATATTTACAACTTATTGCCTACATTCCGGGGATGTTCATCTTGACCTTCTTCCTACAGAAATGTGATTTGGTGTCCCTGCACAATAGTGAGGTCTAGATATGATTTGTGCAAAGAACTGACACACCCTTCCTTCTGTTCACCACAGTGCAGCTCAGCATTTCCACTTGCAACTTTTAACAGTTTAGCCAAGTCACAGATTCTTGGCTTGCCTTCTCTGCCGCCTCCTGCCAACAGGTAATAACGGACTATGCATCCTCTGGGACAAAGCATTCTCGGGGCCGCCCATTTTTGCCAAATCTCTTCATCGAGTTTGCAAAATGTCTGCATACAGGCTACAACTGAGACTGCAACAAGGCATGATGACAGAGATATGGAAAATGGAATGCCAAGGAATGCTCAGCTCCCAGCAGTTCTGACTTGGCTCACGGGATGCTATTTGCATATGCTGAAAGACAAGATTTAGTCAAACCTCCCCATTGTCACATTTAGTTGGGTCCAGAATTGTGAACGAAGAAAGTAACACAACTTGGGAATTCCTTATCCAAAGCAGAACTTTGCCAGGGGAGCCCAGCAACCAGCAAAACGCACACAGAGCTTGAGAAATTAGCAGAACTATTTGTCAACCTTGCATCCTGGTCCTTCTCTTTTGAAAAAGTCTAACACTAACATCTCTAGTTTTTTCTAGGACTTTTAATTCCAAAATTGCTACAGCATGAATTTGTTATTGAAGGGTGTTTTTTTTTGGTTTTTTAAAAATCCAACCAGTTCATCTAATTGGAAAGTGTGATTAATATTTCATTTCTGTAAAACCACGTAACTTTGCAAGCTAGGCCTGAAGCAATTTGCGCCTTTTTTACCTCAGCAGCAAAGGAAGCAGACATAAGGGAGGACCTTCCTCAGCTAACAAAAAATCACAGGCCAAACTTCCTGATGGATGGGGATTTCAAAAGGCTTCAAGATTCTCCAGAGCTACATGGAGCATCATGTCAGGGGACCAGAGACCTTTCCATCACAAATAATGGAAAGTGTTTCACTAGGGTAGAAAAGGGGATCCTAGCACTGTAGAGTTAGGAGGGACCTCAAGGGTCATCTAGTCAAACCCACTGCAATGCAGGAATCACAGCTAAAGAACAACAACCTCAGAGGTCTCACGTCACGATCAAAGGAAGTAATGGCACTAGTCTAATAAATAAATAAATTGTTCAGTAGCACCTTAGAGACCGACTAAGTTTGTTCTGGGTATAAGCTTTCGTGTGTATACACACTTCTTCAGATACACTGAAACGGAAGTCACCAGAACCTTATATATAGTGGGAGGGTGGGGAGGGGATTGACTCAATGACAAAAAATAGCTTTCCCATGTGTAATGAGACGCTCTATTCAGACCAGGTCTCTCCATACTTTTCAGTTTAGTAATAATTCAGCAATTTCTCTTTCAAGTCTATTTCTGATATTCTTGTGTAATAAGACAGCTGCTTTGAGATCCTGTATTTCTGCATATGGCAGAAAAAACAATAGTTTTTATTTCGACTGTGTCAGATCAACACGGCTACCTACCTGAATCTAGCACTATTCTATTTTGCCTTGGTCACACCTGGAGTCCTGTGTCCAGTTCTGGGCACCCCAGTTTAAGAGGACTAGGGACAAGGTGGGATGCTCAAGGGTCTGCAACCAAACCTTGTGAGGAATGGTTGAGGGAATTGGGTAAGTTTAGCCTGGAGGAGAAATCTCTGAAGGGTTGTCTCCTGGAGGATGCAGCAAGCTTGCTTTCTGCTTCTCCAGAGGGGAGGACCTGAAGCAACAGACTCCAACTGCAAGGAAGGCGATTCCAACTAAACACCAGGAAGAACTTCCTGAGGATAAGTGCCCTTCTATGGTGGAAGGGGCTCCCTGGGAAGGCAGTGGACTCTCCTTCACTGGAGGCTCTTAAGCAGAGAGGTGGGACGGCTGTCTGCATTTGCCAGGGATCTGGCCACTGGGAGAACCCAATGCTGGACTAGGCAAGTTGCAGGAAAGGACATTCCGACTATAGGCATGTGGGAGAAAATTCTGACTGAAAGAGCTGCTGTACAGTGGAATGGACTCCCTGGGGAGGTGGTGGACTCTCCTTCCTTGGAGGGTTTTGAGCAGAAGCTGGATGGCCATCTGTCCTGGATGCTTGAGCTGAGATTCTTGCACTGCAGGGGGTTGGACTAGAGGACCCTTGGGGGTCTCTCCCAACTCAATAATTATATTATTCTTTAGTCCCAATTCCTTTTCATTTGCATTTTTACATACAGTTCAAAAAAAAAGTAAAGAAGGAAAAGAGAAAAATGAAAATGAAACCACGACAATCCAAGGGCTCAACACAGAACACCCTAAGGCAGGCACCCCCCAAATTCGGCCCTCCAGATGTTTTGGGACTACAACTCCCATCATCTCTGAACACTGGTCCTGTTAGCTAGGGATGATGGGAGTTGTAGTCCCAAAACATCTGGAAGGCCAAGTTTGGGGATCCCTGCCCTAAGGGCTTCCATTCCTCTCCTTCTCTGGTATCTTTCCTTTTCCCTCTCTCCCGCATATTCCAAGTTCTACTCTCCATCTCCTACTTCGTCTTATGCTGCTGAATTTATTCAAGTCCTGCTAATCAGTTCGCTTGTTTATACTGTACGGATATTTAAAACATTTCACAGTCTTTGATCGCCTTGTTCCCTTATAGTGCCAGCGCCGAAGAGACCCATTCCTCCTGGGTCGGCACCCATCCTGTTCTCCCGTTCTCGTGCCAGCAAAGTTCGAGCTGCCGATTCCCGCATCGCACGGGACCAGGCTGGATGACCTCGGGGTGCAATCGCTCTCTCCACTTCCACGTGACCGTCTTGGCGCCTCCCACCTCCTCTCGCCCCCCCCCCACCAGAATAAAAGTCCGGCTCCGCAAAACCGCGCAGCCGCAGAAGCGACCCCACCTTCCCCTCCCCCGTCGCGAGAAGAGGGCGGGGCCCACGGGATGCGCGTGCAAGAGAAAGAGAGACAGAGAGAGAGAGACGGAGAGAGGCGCGCGCCCCCTCGGCCCCCTCCCCCCGCTTCCTTCCCGCGACGGATTGCGCACGCGCACAAGCGGCGGGCCTGCGGGGGTTGCCGAGGCAACGGGGCCCCCCCAGGACGACGAGGCGAAAAGGGCGGGTGGCTCCGGGCCGGGACATTGGGGGGAGGAGGTCGGGGTCGCCGCCTGCGCCACTCACCGGATTCTCCGCGGCGGCCGCGACGATGGCGAGCGGGCGAAGCGAGCGTGGCGCACGGCCTCTGATACTCTCCTCACAGCGCACGCGCGGAGCAGGGCGGGGCCACGCCAGACGCGAGCACGCAGAGCACGGCGGGAAGGGCGGGCCTCTCGCGGCGAGCGACCCAATGGGAGCGCAGGTCCCGCCTTTCCCCCCGGCCCTCCAGCCAGTGGCGTTCTCCGCCTCTTGCCCCGTCCCGGCTCTGCCGCAGCGGCTTCGCTTGTCCTGCAGGGGGCGCGCGAGCCGCGCTGCTCCCTTCCGCGGCCCGTCCGAGGGTCGGGGGCCGCATGGGAGCCCTTCGCGGGCCGCCCTCCTCCTGCTGCCTTCAATTTCTTTATGGGGTGTAGTGTAATTTCCTGATTTAATCTGATTTTTCCTTTTGAAAAATGCTGCCTGTCCTTTTTTCCCCCAGGGCTGGGAGCTCGTTTCTTGACACAGCGTGTGTTTCCAGGCCATACCAGGGCTAGAGATTTAGTAGTAGTAGTAGTAATAATAATAATAATAATATTTATCTATCTATCAGCTCAGCCACTCTGAGCGGCTTCCAGCAAAATATTAAAATACAATAATTCATCAAATATTAGAGACCAACTAAGTTTGTTCTGGGTATAAGCTTTTGTGTGCCTGCACACTTCTTCAGATAAGTCTTCTTCTTTCTTTGGCGATCACTTGTAGCCGAGTCTTAACAGTGAGTCCAGTCCGTAAGTGACTGTGGAGGCCAATTCTGGATCCACACATTGCTTGTGGGGACATTGTTTTCCGGGTGGGAGTTGATCCTGGTGAGGGTTTGCCAAGCATGCCTTCCTCTTAGCACGTTTCTCCCTTGCGTCCTGAGTTCGAGTGTCTTCAAAGCCCATGACACCTTTGGTAAAGGCTGTTCTCTAGTTGGAGCGCTTGCAGGCCAGTGTTTCCCAGTTGTTCGTGTTTATACTACATTTTTAAAGATTTGCCTTGAGACAGTCTTTAAACCTCTTTTGTTTTACACTTTCCATTTTTAAGTTTGGAATAGAGTAGTTGCTTTGGAAGATGATAATTAGGCATCCGCACAACATGACCAGTCCATCAATACCCCCCCCCCTCTGACTATACATAAGGGTCTGGGGACTTCTGTTTCAGTGTATCTGAAGAAGTGTGCATGCACACAAAAGCTCAAACCTATGACAAACTTAGTTGGTCTCTAAGGTCTCAGGGGACCCAGTAGTGCTGTGGTTAAACCACTGAGCCTAGGGCTTGCTGATCAGAAGGTCAGCGGTTCGAATCCCTGTGACAGGGTGAGCTCCAGTTGCTTGGTCCCAGCTCCTGCCAACCTAGCAGTTCGAAAGCACGTCAAAATGCAAGTAGATAAATAGGTACCGCTCCAGAGGGAAGGTAAACGGCGTTTCCGTGCGCTGCTCTGGTTCGCCAGAAGCGGCTTTGTCATGCTGGCCACATGACCTGGAAGCTATACGCCAGCTCCCTCGGCCAATAATGAGAGATGAGCGCGCAACCCCAGAGTCAGTCACAACTGGACCTAATGGTCAGGGTCCCTTTACCTTTTAAAGTGCTACTGGAAGGATTTTTGTTTGTTTGTTTCGACTACATCAGACCAACTCGGCTACCTACCTGCAACAGTCCTACGAAGTTGATGTTGAAGAATCATTGCTTCGACATTGGTGATCTTTGCTTCTTCCAGTACACTGATATTAGTTTACCTGTTTTCCCAAGTGATGTGTCAAATTTTTCAGAGACACCGTTGTTGGAATCTTTCAAGGAGTTGGAGATGGCATTTATAAGTGGTCCATGTTTCACAAGCATATAGCAAGGTTGGTAGTACAATAGCTTTGTAAACAAGGTAAGGTAACTGCCTAAGTAGGAGAAGTTTTCAACATTTTCCAATGTTACACCATTGAGTTGGATTTGTGGCCCTGCAGAAAGGGGTTATTTTGTACTTGTTGGTGCAGCACTTTGGTTTTTTGGATGTTGAGTGATAGGCCAAGCTTTTCGTAAGCTTCTGCAAATATATTTAGGATGGTTTGGAGGTCATCCTCTGAGCGTGCGCACACTACGTTGTCATCAGCATACTGAAGCTCTATGACGGAAGTAACCTTACTACTGAAGCTCTATGATGGTAACCTTACTCTTTGCTTTCAGCCTGCTCAGATCGAAGAGCTTTCCATCTGTTCGATATATGATTTCTACTCCGGTGGGGAGTTTCCTGTCGACAAAGTGTAGGATCAGGGCAATGAAAATAAGAGATGGGGCAATAACACAACCCTGTTTAACACCTGATCCCACTGTGAATGGTTCACTTTGAGAGCCATTGTTATCTGCGATTGTTGCTGTTATATTATCATGGAGGAGCCAAATGATGTTCACAAATTTATCTGGGCAGTCAATTTTCAGAAGGACAGTCCACAGGGCATTACGATTTACAGTGTCGAAAGCCTTAGTCAGGTCAATAAATGCCATATACAGGGGTTGGTTTTGCTCTCTGCATTTTTCTTGAAGCTGTCAAGCAGCAATAATAATAGTAAGAAGAAGAAGAAGAAGAAGAAGTATCTGAGGAAGTATCAGAGGGTATCTGAAGAAGTGTGCACGCTTGTACCCAGAACAAACTTAGTTGGTCTCTAAGGTGCTACTGGACATTTTCTTTCTTTATTTCGACTGTGTCAGACCTACAGGGCTACCTACCTGAATCTAGAATCATCAAATATTAAAAGCTTCCCTAAACAGATGCTTGGGCTGCAGTTTCTGCATGCCCGGGGGTTGGACTAGATGTCCCTTGGGGGTCCCTTCCAACCCTACTATTCTGGGATGCTCTTCTGCAAGCTGCCCTGGGGCGGAAGCGCCAAAGTGTGAGGTTTTGGGGGGAACGGGGGATCCCCCCCACCTTGCGACTGCTCTGCCTGTGAGTCATCTTGAACGTCTTCTGAGGAAAGGGCTGGGGGTATAGATAGACCTCCCCCTGGCTAGAGAGGTGCAGGTGGCCCCTTGGGCCCAGATTGGCCTAGGGAGGGGGTTTCCTGGAGGGGGTGATGGGGGTTGGGGACGCAGCAAAACCTCCAGCCCCAGAGCTGCCATGGAGGGCGGGTGAGGCAGTGTGGCCTAATGGTTGGAGTGCTGGGCAGTTGAGTCCCCACTCAGAAACAAAGCTCACTGGGGGTGGGCTTTGGGGGCCAGTCACTGCCTCTGAGCCTCACCTCCCCCCCCCATGGGGAGGGACAACTGCAAATGTCCACCTTGAGCTCCTTGGAGGAAGGATGGACTACAAATGCCAGGAAGGGAATAAAATAAATGTTGGGCTGCTCTGGGTAGGCAGTTCTCAAACAGTTCAACCTTGGTTTGCAAACTATTTTCAGAACATGCTCCATTTTGAATGTGACGTTTCCAATTTGAGTGTTACTCTGAGGTCTGTCTGTTTTTGCTATTTATTTTGTGTTTTTGTGGCTCTTTTTTGTTCTGTCTTTGTGCCTGTGTGGAACCCAGTTCAGTTACTGATGGTTTGATTGTGAGACTGCAATCCATTGATTATTGCTTTCATTTTATGGATCAAGGGTCTTGTTAGATAGTAAAATTCATGTTAAATTACTGTTTTAGGGATTGATTTTAAAAGTCTGGAATGGATTAATCCATTTTGCATTACTTTCTATGGGAAAGCGTGCCTTGGTTTTGGAACGCTTTGGTTTTGGAACGGACTTCCAGGACAGACTAAGTTTGGGAACCAAGGGACCACTGTACATATAAATATCTTTTCCCCACGCCCAAAGGAAATGACCAATGGCAGATGTGAGGTGGGGGGCTGAGGATGACAGGGGTGGCCACCTGCCAGGGATTATTTCCATGGGATTCCAGAATTGGCAAGGGGTGGACCAGATGCCCCTCGGGTCCCTTCCAAATTCTGGGACTCTGTCTTCTTGTGGCACCAGCAAGTTCCAAGAAAGACCAATACTTTGCTGAAGCCGCAAAGAGGAACTCTGATTTTCATTTGTGACAATCTTAGGGGTGGGTTTTTATGTTTTGGGAAATTACTAAGCTACATGGACTGGGAAGACCTTTAGAACCGGGGGGGGGGGGGACTTTTGTCTGGGAAGCACCAAGAAAGAAGAAAAAAGCCAGGAGGGATTCCCAGGGTGAGCCCCCTTCTGTCTTGCAAACAGCAACCCGTTGGATTTAAGAAGTGTTTCTGTTACTGTTTGGGGAAATTATGATGTGCTTTGATTTCCCTTCCGTATTTTTAGTGACAGGTAGGTAGCCGTGTTGGTCTGCCGTAGTTGAAACAAAATTAAAAAATGCCTTCCAGTAGCACCTTAGAGACCAACTAAGTTTGTCATTGGTATGAGCTTTCGTGCATCTGAAGAAGTGTGCATGCACACGAAAGCTCATACCAATGACAAGCTTAGTTGGTCTCTAAGGTGCTACTGGAAAGTCTGTTCATTTATCACAGGGGGGTGCTAAGGGCCACATTCCTCCCTTGGCAACTTTCTGAGGGCCGCATCCATGGGGGGCAGGGCCAGAGACAAAAATGGGTGGGGCAGAAAATGCAAATTTCTGCCTTTGCTCAGTAATAATAATAATAATAATAATAATAATAATAATAATAATAAAGACTGCACAGGAAAGACTGTCATGTAGGTACTTTTGCCCTTTGGTTGTCACCCAGTGTTTTTGTAGGAAAGAGGCCAGTGGTTGGACTTTGGAAAAGTAGCGCTGTTGACTTAACTGTTGTTGTTGTTTAGTCGTTTAGTCGTGTCTGACTCTTCGTGACCCCATGGACCAGAGCACGCCAGGCACTCCTGTCTTCCACTGCCTCCCGCAGTTTGGTCAAACTCATGTTCGTAGCTTCGAGAACACTGTCCAACCATCTCATCCTCTGTCATCCCCTTCTCCTAGTGCCCACCATCTTTCCCAACATCAAGGTCTTTTCCAAGGATTCTTCTCTTCTCATGAGGTGGCCAAAGTATTGGAGCCTCAGCTTCAGGATCTGTCCTTCCAGTGAGCACTCAGGGCTGATTTCCTTCAGGATGGAGAGGTTTGATCTTCTTGCAGTCCATGGGCCTCTCAAGAGTCTCCTCCAGCACCATAATTCAAAAGCATCAATTCTTCGGCGATCAGCCTTCTTTATGGTCCAGCTCTCACTTCCATACATCACTACTGGGAAAACCATAGCTTTAACTATACGGACCTTTGTCGGCAAGGTGATGTCTCTGCTTTTTAAGATGCTGTCTAGGTTTGTCATTGCTTTTCTCCCAAGAAGCAGGCGTCTTTTAATTTCGTGACTGCTGTCACCATCTGCAATGATCATGGAGCCCCTTCTATTTGCCAGGAGGTGATGTTGACTTGACTATCCGATAGTAATTATCCAGATTATCCCACAGGTTTTCTCCATCTGGCCTGGGAAGGTTAATGTTTTGAAAGGGTTCATATACAGAAGCTGAATGCTTGGAGTGGGCCCTCAGCTCCAGCACTTTCCAGCTCAAGTCGGCAAGAGCGGACGCCCTGGCAAGGGGAGAACCCTCTCTTTGTCTTCCATGCAGGCAAGCAAGAGGCATTGCCAGAGTTCAAGGCCACAGCCCAGGCGGGCAGGAACCTGGCAAGGCAGGGGCACAGAGGGGGGTGGCCTGGGGAGAAGGCGACCTTTGCCACTGCTGCTGCCCCCCCCCAGTTCTGAGGCAGCCCACACAAAACATAAGACTCCGAAGAGCTACTGCTGGATCAGGTCAAGGAAGACCCCCCACAACTTGCTTTATTTACTGCAGCTTTTGTTCCTGCCTTTTCTCCAAGGAACTCAAGGTGGCAAGGACATGGTTGTCCCCCAACCCTGCGAGGTAGGCTAGGCTGGGAGAGGCGGCCGCGATCGCCCACTGAGCTTCATGGCCAAGCTGGGATTTGAACCCTGGTCCATCACTTTAACTTTACACAACGGCTGGCTCCCTAACTTAAATTCCTCCCCATTTCCTGGGCCTCTGCCTCCTACCCCCTGGCAGGCTGCCAGGAAGGAGGAAGGTAGCAGCCTTTTCTGCTGAGCAGGGTGGGGGCACGTGGTTGTTGCCCTTCCTTGCTGGAGCCACATCATGGGAAGGGGTGTCTCTCGGAGCGAGGGGGAACTGTCAAGCTCCCTTGTTATTTTGGCTAGGGGGTGCTGGATGATGTTCATGCATTCTGGTTATATTTACAACACTAAAACGATGCTTTTGGAATGTCCTGTTATTTGCTATGTTTTTACGAAGTTGCCTTTTGCAGTGTCTGGTTTTGAAACTCAGCTCTGGATACGACTTTTTGTGTGGAAAAGCAGCGTGCACATGAAACGAAGGCATGCTTTCACCTGAAGAACCGCAGGCCAGGCCTCCCTCCTCCTCCTCGCTGCCAGGCCAGCAGGAAAATGGGGTCCCCACCCCACGAGCTCCGCTGTCTGGCGTGGGGCAGTCCGGGGTTCCTCAGCTCTCACGGAGGGCTACATCTATCATTGCTCAGCCCAGCTCACTCAGCTCAAAAGAGGCAGCTGGAAATTCCTGCCTGGGGCTGGGTCTCGGCTGGCTTCCTGTCCCCCTGCATGATGGTCTGGTTTCCCTTCCTCAGAAGCTTCTCAGGGCAAATCCAGAGCTGCGTCACCCAAGCCCTGGGGGAAAAGAGCCACACAGCTTCTGTGGGGAAAGGCCAAGGGGGGTGCTCGGGCCCTCCTGCAGGGGAAGAACAGCCAGGCCCTTCGCAGTGGCGTAGCAAGGTCAGGTGGTACCCGGTGCGGAAAATTTCTTGTCACATTGAAATCATTCAAAGAAGGAAATATAAGATACTTACAGTTGCAAGTGTTATTTTCTGGTTTATTTACTTAACATTGTGAGCATTAGCCCTTAAAACCTGTTTTTCACGATGGGAATTTCTTATGAATGGATTTTTATTTTGTTGTTGTTTAGTTGTTTAGTCGTGTCCGACTCTTCGTGACCCCATGGACCAGAGCACGCCAGGCACTCCTGTCTTGCACTGCCTCCGCAGTTTGGTCCAACTCATGTTTGTAGCTTCGAGAACACTGTCCAACCATCTCGTCCTCTGTCGTCCCCTAGATTTTATTTTATTTTTTGCTTAATTTCGCTAGTTTGCAGCCTACTGTTGATGTGGACTGCAGGTAGCTGAGTTGCTGTGTGAGTACAACTGCAAAAAACAAGCACCAGTGCAGATATACCTCCACTCTTAAAGAGTTACGGTACCTAAAATACAAGAAGAGCCAGTGGTGGAGGAAGGAGGTGGGGGTGCAGTACGCCCTGGGTGTCATCACTAAGGGGGGTGACAATGACAAAAAATAGGGTTTTTTTCAAAATAAATAAATAAATAGGGCTCACAAAACACCCGGGGCAGACCACACCCACCACACCCCCTTCCTACACCTCTGCCTTCAGATGTCTTCTAAAAGTAAGATAGTTGCTTATTTCCTTGACATCTGATGGGAGGGTGTTCCACAGGGTGGGCGCCACCACCGAGAAGGCCCTCTGCCTGGCTCCCTGTAACCTCGCTTCTCGCAGGGAGGGAACCGCCAGAAGACCCTCGGCGCTGGACCTCAGTGTCCGGGCTGAATGATGGGGTTGGAGATGCTCCTTCAGGTATACTGGGCCGTTCACGGGGCAGTGCCGGATTAAACCCTGTGGAGGCCCCTTGGCAGTCAAAATCCGGGCAGGGGGCAGGCCTTGTGTGCACGCTGGAATCACATTGAACTAAGAAAGCTTGATTGTCGTTTTCTTTCAAGATCAAATCAATATTATTTTGATCCATTGTCGCGGGACCCTGAAAAAGTGTGAGGCCGGTGCCTGTTCTGCCTATTTGGTAATCCAGCCCCTTTGGCTGCAGGAGAGAGAGAAAAAGGAAGTTGAGGGACACCTCCTGCTGCGCTGTAGCTGTTCCCCACAATGAAATGGAAATCTCAACAATTTTCAGGCACTTTTTCTAATTTTTTTTAAATAAACTTTATTAAACAAGAAAATACCTTAAAATACACACAAAACAAACATACCGTACAAACATTCTATAAGGGGGTGTATGTGAAAGAACATATAGAATGAAAATCAAGAATTTTTACAGAGTTTCTGGTTAATATTTTCCTTTATCTTAGTTTAAACTATTTATAATACTTCCTTCTATCACAAGACTCATTCGATATCTGCCAGGAAACCTTTAGTATCACAGCACCCTTTGAGATATTCCTTAATTCTTTTCCATTCCTTATGAACATCTTGTGCTGAGTTTCCTCTCACTGTCCCAGTTCTCCTTGCTAGCTGTAAATACTCTTATTATAAATTTAGTTTGCCATTCGATCTTTTCCAATTTCTTGCTACTAGAATCCTTGCGGCAGTTGTTAATTGACAGGCACTTTTGGATGCTCAGCAGCCCTGTGTGGTTACAACAACCCTGTAAAATAGGCCAGTGCTATGCGCTCCCCAAATTGCAGCTAAATCCCTCGCAGATTGGCATCCACCCTCTGCTTAAAAGCCTCCAAGGAAGGAGAGTCCACCAATGTCCTAGAAAGTTCTTCCTAATGTTTAGTCCGAATCTCCTCTCCTGCCCACCCCCCTGGAGCAGCAGAATCATAGAATCATAGAGTTGGAAGAGACCACAAAGGGCCATCCAGTCCAACCCCCTGCCAAGCAGGAAACGCCATCAAAGCATTCTTGACATATGCCTGTCAAGCCTCTGCTTAAAGACCTCCAAAGAAGGAGACTCCACCACACTTCTTGGCAGCAAATTCCACTGTCGAATAGCTCTTACTGTCAGGAAGTTCTTCCTAATGTTTAGGTGGAATCTTCTTTCTTGTAGTTTGAATCCATTGCTCCGTGTCCGCTTCTCTGGAGCAGCAGAAAACAACCTTTCTCCCTCCTCTATATGACATCCTTTTATATATTTGAACATGGCTATCATATCACCCCTTAAACTTCTGCTTCTCTGGAGCAGCAGAAAACAACCTTTCTCCCTCCTCTATATGGCATCCTTTTATATATTTGAACATGGCTATCATATCACCCCTTAACCTTCTCTTCTCCAGGCTAAACAAGCTTGCTCCCTCTAGCAGCCCTCAGGTATTGGAAGATGGCTCCTCTCAGTCTCTCCTCTCAGTCTCCTCTTCTGCAGGCTAAACAAACCCAGCTGCCTCAACCGTTCCTCATCAGGCTTGGTTTCCGGACCCTTCATCACCCTGGTCGCCCTCCTCTGCTCACCTTCCAGCTGCTCAATATCCTCCTCCTTCAACTAGCCTGCACTGACTGCCAGCAGATCTCCAGGGTTTCAGATGGGGGGGGGGACATTCCCAGCCCCCCCCCCGGGAGATGCAGCCCAGGACAGAAGACCTGCATGCCAAGCAGATGGTCCAATCCTGCGCTATGGAGACACCTAGCCTGCCTCGAAGGATGTGGGGAAGGTCTCCCTTTGGAAACGGGGCTGCAGGCAGAACAGCAGGTGCCTCTGAATTCCGACAGAGGAGCATCACCTCTCAGGAGGGGCCAGGTCCAGGTGGGGGGGGGGTTGCCACGGTGACAAGGACCTGCCCTCCTTTGTGACATCTCTTGCTTCTCCCTTAAAAGCCACAGACTTGCAAGCAGCCATTGTGGGTTAGTAGTGAGGCGAGTTGAGTAGTAGAGAGAGGAGTTGGTGGTGGTTGGAGACAATCAGGACAGGTGTTCATTTATTTTGATTTTGATTTATTTTAGTTTAGTCGTGTCCGACTCTTCGTGACCCCATGGACCATTCATTTGATTTTATTTCTTTTTGATTTGATTTATTATTTGACTTTTTTATTTCAACACTTTTATTTTACTTTTTGGGACCCAGGTGGTGCTGTGGTTAAACCACTGAGCCTAGGGCTTGCTGATCAGAAGGTTGGCGGTTTGAATCCCTGTGACGGGGTGAGCTCCCGTTGCTTGGTCCCAGCTCCTGCCAACCTAGCAGTTCGAAAGCACATCAAAATGCAAGTAGATAAATAGGAACCGCTACAGTGGGAAGGTAAACGACTTTTCCATGTGCTGCTCTGGTTCGCCAGAAGCGGCTTTGTCATGCTGGCCACATGACCTGGAAGCTGTACACCGGCTCCCTCGGCCAGTAAAGTGAGATGAGCGCCGCAACCCTAGAGTTGTCCATGACTGGACCTAATGGTCAGGGGTCCCTTTACCTTTATTTTACTTTTTATTTTATTGTTCTTTATTTTACATTTTTATTTTGTGCACATTTGGTATATATTTTGTGCATAGAGGAGTAGTTAGGGGTAAGTGTAGGGGTTGGGGTGAGAGTTAGGCTTGGGTGGGCATTTTAGATAGTTACCCAGCTTAGAGAGGAGGGTGGGAATTTTTCGTGAACAAAATATGCAGACTGTAAGTAGGATTCCTTCCCTTTCTCTTGGTCCTCTGGGGGTGGGGGGTGAGTCCTGGGGTCCCCTGCACAGTCTTGGGCTCTCTGGAAATAGACCCAGCCAATCTTCTCCAGAGAGCTCAGCCCCTCCATACTCTTTCCCTGCCTTCTCCTTTTTCTCTCCCCTCTCATCATTTGCATTTACTAGGAGCTCAAGGTGGCCTTCATGGTTCTCCCTGCCACCAATTGTTATCTTCACAGCAGCCCTGCCAAGTAGGCTAGGCTGGCCCAAGGTCCACCAGGGAGCTTCATGGCTGAGTGGGGATTTGAACCCTGCTCTCCCAGATCCCCCTACTCCAGCCCTCCAACCGCTACACCTCTGCCTGGCTCCATTTTGCATCTCTCCAGCTGTCCTACGACATCAGCCTTCTCCCCCTTCCTGGGGGTCTCTCTGGCTCCAAGGAAGACTCCACCGCCTTCCTCATGTTCTGCTCCTCTTCTGGGACACCCTGAGGCTTGGGGGTCCCTCCTAGGGGTCTCCTCCCTCTCCAGGAAGGGCAGAGCAGCCCTTTAACAGCTGGCAATGCTTCTCTCTTTCCTTTGGGCTGGAGCTCTTGAACCCAGAGCACTTGGGGCCTTCCTTTATTTCTCTCTCTGCCAGCCCTTTGTGCTCTGGGCTGCCTCTTTCCAGCTCTGGTGATGCCCTTTCAGGTCACTTGAACTGCAGAGAGATGGTAGGAATTGGGCCAGACTCCCCTCCTCACACACAGACACCCCCCAAGAATTGGAGCTGCCGGCTTCTGAGTCGCTCTCTCTGCTTCATCTCTTTTAGGTTCAGCCGGTGCTTGAGGCTCCTGATCTGCTGCAGCAACGGGGGGGGGGGCAGCAAGGCCTGGAGCAGCCCGGGGCATCAGGTCAGCAAGTGGCCCTCCTTGGGTACCTCCTAGAGGTACTATTGAAACTGTTCTCTGTAATTCCATCACTGTCTGGTATGGTACAGCCTCTAAGCTGGATAAGAAGAGGCTCCAACGAGCAGTAAGAACTGCAGAGAGGGTAACTGGTGCTAGTTTGCCTCCAATAGAGACACTTTATGCCACTTGAGTCAGGAAGAGGGCAGAGAGAATTGCTGTAGACCCTTCGCATCCTGGTCATCACCTGTTTGATTTACTCTCATCCGGACGTCAGTACAGGACTCTATATACAAAAACATCTAGGCACAGGAATAGCTTTTTTCCTTGTGCCATCAAATTGTTGAATCTGTAGTTGTGGGCGGAAGGGAAGCCAGTTGGTGGTATGGGGTCTTTTCGCTGTGATGTTGTATTGTGAGGGGAATAGTGTAGTCAAAGCAAAATTCCAAGTATGGTTGATACTTGGCCAATAAACTCTCCTATCCTATCCTATCCTTTTTGAGACAGAGGAGGGCAGGAATGGGCATGGGGGGCAGCCAGTCCAAAGATGCAAAGAGCCAGACGGCTGGATCCGACCCACGACCCATCTGGCCCAGCGTATGGAAACCACCCCCCACCCCCCCGTGACCACCCCGTTTTTTGGGGTCCAATGGAGGTAGCAGGGGGCTGGGCTGCGGGGCAAGGCAGGGGGGGCAGTTGTCAGCTAGAGGGGCACCTCTGGGGAGCCATGTTCTGGGGGCAGGAGGCCAGGATTGCCCCCCAAGGCCTGGGGTGTCCCTCCCATGTAGTAGGACTTGGAATCCAGGAGAAAACTCTTGGGATAGCCTTGCCAGGGGCTCAGGGACGAACTCACCTCTTCCCATGGCCTTCTCTTTGCAGATGATGAAGAAGACGAAGAGTTTGGATTTGATATCCCGCTTTATCACTATCAGAAGGAGTCTCAAAGCGGCTAACATTCTCCTTTCCCTTCCTCCCCCACAACAAACACTGTGAGGTGGGTGGGGCTGAGAGACTTCAGAGAAGTGTGACTAGCCCAAGGTCACCCAGCAGCTGCATGGGGAGGAGTGGGGAAGCAAACCCAGTTCCCCAGATTACGAGTCTACCGCTCTTAACCACTACACCACACTGGCTCTCACTGCGGTTCCACATCCCTGCCCCAGGGGTGAGCATTGGAGAAAACAAGAGCAGGGACTGGATCCCTCAGACCTGCCCCCCCACTGCACTCTCAGATGAAACTGATAGCCTGACTTTTGCATTTCAGCTGCTGGAGGAAGATCAGTTCTTCCTCTTGGAGGTCACCCAGAACTGCCAGGCGGCTCGGCTCAGGGGGCTCTGAACCCTAAAGCGCTCCAAGGAGGAGGTTGCCCAAGCCATTCTTGTGCGTGGTGGGTGGTGTGAGGGACCCCCGTGGGGAGGGAGGGGCAGAGAGGGGCTTTGGGGGAAGGGTTGTGCATCCCCGGGAGAGGAGGACTCTGCTGGCTTAGGAAAAGACAAGCCTGGTGTTTGGGGTCGGAGCTGTCCCCCAGAGACCCCCCCTGGAAGGAGTGGACTTTCCTTCTCTTCCAGGACATCTTTGGCCACTTGGAGCCTTCAGAGATCGCCCCCTGACCCTGGCCTCCAGCCGCTCACTCTAAGTGTCCTGACGGCAACAGGAGTGGTTGGGTGGAGTATAAATATATTATTATTATTATTATTATTATTATTATTATTATTATTGGGTGGAGTATAAATGGGTGGAGTATAAATATATTATTATTATTATTATTATTATTATTATTATTATTATTATTAGCCTTCCTCCTGCTACTGCTACTACCACCAGCCTCTCCCTCAGTCACTCCATGCTCAGGCAGGAGTAGCACAGCGTGGCGTCCCTTACCTCGGACATCTTTATTATTATTTTTGAAATAGATCTTTTTGCCATTTGTCACCCCGCTCAGTGATGACACCCAGGGCGGCCTGCACCCACCGCACCCCATTCCTACGCCTCTGGCCCTTTGGCTACAGGACTTCCCAGGCGTCGGGACTGTCACTCCCCCTAAGCAGAGTGGCCAGTTGCAGCGGCGTAGCTAGCTGCCTGGCTGCCCAGGGCGGCAAATCCGAAGGCACCCCGCCACCGGACTGGGTGTCCGTCGTGCACATGCGCCGCGCGTCAAGACGCATGCGTCATGATGCACGACGCATGAGTCATGACGTGCGGCGCATGCACACAAAGGAGGCATGCGCCATGCCGCACGATGCACGTGCCACAGTGCGCAGGGCACGCGGCGCACAGCGCATGTGCACACAGGAGGCATGCACCGCGCCGCCGCAGCAAACCCCCCAAGCAAGCTGCAGAGTGAGGCAGTCAGAGCTTCTCCTCCACGTCGCGCGGCAGCCCCGTCCAGCCTGCTGCCCCCTGCCCCCTATTACTACGCCACTGGCCAGTTGTGCCTCCCAATGGTCACGGTTTTGCAGGCAGGAGCCCTCTGAATACCAGAAGCTGAGGTTTGCACATACAAAGTGGATTTTTGTGCCCTAACAAAACAAAGCCACTTTTTTCAAAGGTTTGGAAACTTTTGAGGAAATGCAACAGAAAGTGTGGAGTGAACATATGACTGTGAAAACATCCCACAAGCAAACCAGGAAGAATGTGAGATGGTGATGTTGTTTGCATTGATATCCCACCTTTTCCTCCAAGGAACTCCAGGTGGCAGCCACGCTTCGTGCTTCTCCCTCTCCTGGTTTAATCCCTTCAAGAAGCCAGCAAGGGAGGCTGTGCTGAGAGGCAGCAACTGGCTCCCCAGGTCACCCAGGGAGCTTCGTGATGCCCAAGTGTGGGGCTTTGAACCCTGGTCTCCCAGGTCCAAAGCTCTAAGCACCACCCTGGCTCTCGGAACATTTAGAGGCAAAGCATTGAGGGACGAAAGCTCCTTGCCATGTAACTGCCCCACCAACAAACCCGAACGAATGCTCAATAAAGACTGGCTGTAACCTCAGCTCCATGTAAGCCTCCTGCAAGCAAATCAGGTTGCATGGTCAACAAGCAGGTTGTCTGGAGGGGGGGGGGGCGCACAAAGCCCCCTCCTCCAAGGCAAGGCCTGTCCAGAGCCCTTCGGATCCCCTTCACTCTCAGAGCACATTCAGCAGGTCAGGTGCAAGAGAGAATATGCTACCTGATTCCCCCCCCCCCAATGCACAAGAAGGTGTGTCCTTATCTGAAGCAAATCTCTGCAGGTGCTTCCCCTAGGACATCCCCAGCCGTGCCTCTTTTTGAATCCCCCCCCCAATATTCTGCAGGGTCTGGTCCCATGAGTAAAAACCTCCCTGATGACCTCAATGATCTTGCAGATCTAGAAACAGCCCAGGCCAATGGCTCATCTTGTCCAGCATCCTGTTCTCACACTGTGGCCAAGCAGATATAAGCAGGATCCAAGCACAAGAGCAGTACCCTCCCCTCCTGTGGCTTCCAGCAACTGGTCTTCAGAAGCATTGCTGTCTCCAGCTGTGGGGGCAGAGCATTCTGGCTAGGAGCCACGGAGAGCTACTCTCATCCTCCATGGATTTGTTGCATCCTCTTTTTGAGCCATCCAAGTTGGTGGCCATCCCTGCCTCCTGTGGGAGGGAGTTCCACAGCTTAACTATGTCCTGCATGAAGAAGGACCTTCATTTGTCCTGAATCTCCCAGCCTTCAGCTTCACGGGATGTCCGTGGGTTCTAGCGCTAGCAAAGAGGGAGAAAAACTTCCCTGTCTACTTTCTCCATGCCAGGCAACCCAGTCAGATGGGCGGGGTACAAATAATAATAATAATAATAATAATAATAATAATAATAATAATAATAATAAAACTTTGCACGTCTCTTCTCACTTGCCTTTCGTCTAAACTAAAAAGTCTCAGGCCCTGCACTCTTTCTTCATCTCTGCCTCTCCAGCTGCTCCACTCAGCAACCTGGTTTCCACAACTTCTGGACCGGTCTCTTTCTGGACCGGGTGTACCCAGGATCAAAACTAGGGGGGCAAGGCACGGGAGGGGAGGGGCCACAAAGTGGGAACATGGGTGGGGCTACGGAGCCCCGCCCACAGATATGAACTAAGTCTGATCAGCAGGCACGCCGCAGCGGCACCAAGTCGAGCAGAGTGCATTCCCTCCATGCCTGCCTCCCCCCCGCAACCCATCCAGCAGCTGGCACCGCCAAGCGAGTGAGTGAGGGGAGCATGCCCCCCACCTCCCACCTCCCATCCCCCGCTGCCACCGCCCCCTTCTCCCCCTTTCCACGCGCTCCCGCCGCATGCTCGTGCCGGGGTGGAAAGGCAGCCGCTGCCGCCGCAGCTCAGCTCCTCAGGCACCCCCCATTTTGTCCTGCCAAAGGAGGGCCGTGGCCGCTCGTCGTCACTCACTGGGCTCTCCCGTGCGCAGCGGAGAGGTCCGGGCCATAACCATTTAATTTTTTTGCTTTTTTTTTGCTTCTGGGGGGCAACTGTCCCCCCTGCCCCGCGCTGGGTACGCCCATGACTCAAGCCATCCTTGCCCAGGAAATAAACAAACAAGGACCTTGTTTTGTTTGTCTTGAATCTCCTGCTGCTCATCTCCCTCCAGTTTTCTGGATCTGCTTCTTGCAAACCTCCCATTGGTTCGTTCCTTCATTTTCAGGAGAGAGGCTAGCTCAGGCGGCCTGCCAGGAGGATGGTGCCCCGTGGCTGATGCCTTTGCACAGCCCTGGGCCTCCTTCACCTCCTGCTGCCCTGGAGGCAGCTGAGCTGGCTTCCTTGCCCTGACCCAGAGGCCCCACCTGCACCAGCGGGCAACTGGCTGCCCTGTAGCCTAAGGCTGCCCAGAGGGGTCCATTGTGAGCCAAAGTGAAACAGAAAACCCCTGAATACAACTCTGACCTACCGGTACCTGCTTTTCTAAATTCAGATTATTTGGAGGAAAGCTAGCATCTCCCTAAGGCAGAAATCCCTTCCCCACAAGTCACTCTGGGGCTCCGGCTGGGGCTGCCGGGGTGAGTGATCACAGAATCATAGCGCTGGAAGGGTCATCAATTCAAGCCCAACCGCCTGCAATGCTGCCTTCCAAGTTTTCTCTCTCTGCTGGGGAATCCTTAGCCCCTGCCAACGTGGCACCTTCCATCTGCCCAAAGCAGCATGACCCGGAGTTGGGGGTCCAAGCCCTTTGGAGGGCATGAGGCTGGGGATTGGTCCCTGCTCCCCTCAACTGCCGTTGGGTGGAGCAAGAGGCTGTACCAAAGGCCACCTTCCATGCTGTCTCTCATGCCAAAGGCAGCGGCACAATACATGATGGGCAGAGCCAGGATTTCTGTTGGGGGAAGCAGGCTTTTGCTGGGGGGGGGGAAAGGAACCTCAGATTTGTATTGATTTTGATTTATTTAGGGGGCAGCTTCCCCCACCCCCTTTGGCTACGTCCATGGTACGATAGGTGTCGTGGGCCCCACTTGGAGGAAATCATCGCCAAGGGTGCCAGCTCCCTCCAGAGCACTCTGGCGGGGAGACGAACATAAGGATAGTCTGCAGCCCAAGGGAGCCAAAGAAGAAGAAGAAGAAGAGGAGGAGGAGGAGGAGTAGTAGTAGTAGTAGTTTGGATTTGATATCCCGCTTTATGACTCCCCGAAGGAGTCTCAAAGCGGCTAACATTCTTCTTTCCCTTCCTCCACCACAACAAACGCTCTGTGAGGTGAGTGGGGCTGAGAGACTTCAGAGAAGTGTGACTAGCCCAAGGTCACCCAGCAGCATGCATGTGGAGGACCGGAGACACGAACCCGGTTCCCCAGATTAGGAGTCTACCGCTCTTAACCACTACACCACACTGGCTCTCCCCGTCTAGTCCAGCCCTAGGAAGGAAATGTTTGGGGCTGCCCTGTGAGGTCTCCTGGGCTCTGCACCCAACCAGCAGGATTCAGAGCAGGCTCTCTGCCCCACCCTCCTTTGATTGCGATGGCATTTGATTGCCACTTAGAATCATAGAATCCTAGAGTTGGAAGAGACCCCAAGGGCCATCCAGTCCAACCCCCTGCCGAGCAGGAAACACCATCAAAGGATTCTTGACACTTCAACCATCTAAGGTTGATTCAATTGCCCCCTGGTTCCTGAAAGAGATCTGCACTCACCCTTTCTTCCTTGGAGGGCAAGGGGAATTTTGTGGTTTGCCTCAGGTGCCCAGATGTCTTGGGCTGGCCCTGGCTGCCTCCCACGGTGCAGGCAAAGCACAGCCATCCTGGCTTGTAGCCACCAATAGTCATTTCCTCTGTGCATTTTTCCAATTTCCCTCTAGTTTGGAAGCTATTGCTGTGTCCTGCAGCCTTGAGTTCCACAGTACTTCCCTTGATCTAGACGCTACACGCCTATTGATGCAGCCCAGAATTGCATTGGCTTTTTTAGCTGCTGCATCACACTGCTGACTCATGTCAAGTTTGTGATCTACCAAGACTCCTAGATCCTTTTCACATGTACTGCTCTCAAGCCAGGTGTCTTCCATCCTGTATTTGTGCCTTTCTTTCTTTTTTGCCCAAGTGTAGTACTTTACATTTCTCCTTGTTAGAATTCATCTTGTTTGCTTTGGCCCAGTTGTCTAACTTGGCAGCTATGGTGAGGATGGGCGCCTTCAGGTGCTCCAGCTGCAAGGAAACATGTCTCTCCCGCATCGATCTCTGCAACCGCAGCAGGCGCTGCAAACTCTCCAGGGGGTTGACTGCGCCCGCAACGGCGCCCTCCTCCTTTGTCTTCGGAGCCAGACGGGTGTCAACCCGGGGCGGGGGTTCCCAGCCCGCTTGCAATGCAGGCGCCTCAGCTGAAGCATCCCGACAGCTTGGTGGGCATCATTTGGGCGCAGCTCCGAATGGTCCCTAAGCGCGGCGCAAGGGGCGCTCCTATGTCCCGGAGGGGCTGAAAGCTGCCGGGACCGACTACCGCCGAGCCGCCCCCTCCTCGGATCCAGGCGGGGAGTCCCATCATCCCTCCACCGCTCCGTTTCTCCTGGCCGGGAGATTCAAGGCGAGCTCCGCCTGGACTGTCTGTCGTGGGCGCGGGGGCGCCGCCTCGGAGGGGCTCCGCCACTCCGGATTGGCTGGATGAGGACGCCCCCTCTGCCTCCGTCGCCGCCCCACGGCCCGGCCTTATAAAGGGGGCGCCGCCCCGCCGGGCCAGAGCAGAGATGCGGTGGCGCCTGGTCCCCTGGACGGCGGTCTGGGGCGGCTGCGCCTTCCTGGCGGTGAGTGGCGCTTTCGCTTTCGATTCGGGACTGGGAGGGAGGGAGGGAGGGCGCCGCGCCCACCCCTGCCCTCCCTTCCAGTTAGAGACCCCTGGGCGAGGGGAGGGCAGGCGGGCGGGCGGGCTGAAGCCGGTCCCGGCGAAAGTCTCCCCAAGCCGATCCAGGTCCAGTTCCTCTTTCGGCGCCTGGGAATCCCCTTCGTCCCGGAGCTGCTGCCTCGCCCTTTTCCGGGACGGGGGCGGGCGGGGGTCCTCACTCTAGTTGTGACTCGATCGATTTACCGAAGCGATCCTCAACCATGATCCCGGGAGGCTACGCAGGTCTCACCAACCTAGATCCCCAAAGTAACCCTGCGGGCCCTCCACGACCACTCTCGCCCCTTTGGCCACTGGGGGGGGAATCTGGACTTCACGGTCCTCTTCTTCTCCCGGCTGGCATTCCTGCATCGCAGGGGGTTGGACTAGATGAGCCTTGGGGATCCCTTCCGACTATGCCACTCCCTAACTTGACGGCCCCTTTGGACGGAGCAGTGCCAAGCCGCGTCCTTGGGGGACGGGACGGGGAGGCGGGACCGCTGCCCGCCCCCCAAGCGCGGCGCTCTGGGGACCCTCGAGAGAGCGACCCTGCCTGGAGCCAGGCTTTCCATGATCCTTTCCCCGAGAATTAAAAGCAGGTTCCCTTTAGCTCCCCTGCAGCTTGGAGGGTGGGTGGGTGGGCGGGCTGCCCCCTTGTGGGTCTCTCTGGGCACGGAAACCGGACCCCAAAGGGTGGGCTAAGAGGCGGCCGGCTCCCGCCTCTCTAGGGCTGGGGACGCGGCGGGGTGGGGGTGGGGGGCAGAGGTTTCCAAGGCAAGCGGCGCCTAGACGCGCTTTTACGAGCGCTTTGCTCATAGCGCCGGAGTGAGAGAAAGCCTTGGGTCAGCCGCTTGGATTGTGGCTTTGGGGGGGGGGCTGGGGAGGGGGGTGAGGATGATGACGATGGGGCTGTGACTAACCCTCCTCCTGCGGTGCAGTGCCTGGCGTTGGATCCGCAGGGCCCGAGCTGCTCTGCCACGGAGTACCTGGAAGGGGGAAGGTGCTGCCAAAAATGTGGCCCAGGTAATAAGCTGCGCCGACGCAACTCTTGCTTTTCCTCTTGGACACCCCCTCCCCCACCTTGCGCAAGAGCCCCTCGGGGCGGGGGGCTTCTCACGGGAGGCGGGCAGCATTGTGTCAACAGCATTGTTTCTTGATGAAGTGATATGCCGCTTATGTGCTTTGAAATGGCTTTGAAGCAGTTTGCAATGATGAAGTCAATGGGGAAAGCCGTACTGTAATTAAAGCACACGATAGTGTTTCTTTCACGCATTAAAAACCCCTTAATTAAAAGACACAACTAAACCAGCCAATTAAAAGGCTTTCCAATTAAAACAGTTCAAAAGCAGTTGATACGGTTAAGATTAGAAGTTTGAGCTGAGGGGGATGTTTATACCCATTTATTTATTGCATTTCTATCCTCATTTTCTTCAAGGGGGTCTGCTTGGTTCTCCCCCCCACTCACCCCGTCTCATTTAATACTCAAAACAGCCCAGTGAGGTGGGCTAGGCTGAGAGGCAGTGACTGGTCCCCAAGGTCACTCAGCGAGATCTTCATGGCTGAGTGAGGATTTGAACCCTGATCTCCCAGGTCCAGCACTTTAACCACTGTGCCACACTCTCTTGAATACAAATGACTCTCTGAAAATCAGAGTTGCATAGATAGCCCACCTGGGCAAATTCCACCCCCCCATAGCACTTTTTCTCACAACTTTTGAGCCAGTTGGGGATCACAGAATAGGAAGGGACCCCAAGGGTCATGTAGTCCAACCCCCAGCAATGTCTCTGGAAATAAAACTTCCCCAGTCCAAAACAGGCCCTTCCCCTGTCTCTCCAGCAACACACCTGGGCCACTCAGGACAAGAGGGAGGTGGGGACCCCTTTGGGCTGTTTGGGCCAGATCCCTCTGGGCAAGGTTATCCAACTGTCAGTCATACAATGTCACTATGACTTCATGATTTACAGGTGGGTTGTCCCGCCCACCTGTCTAAACTCCTTGCGGAGCTGGAGGAAACTGAGGAACAATCCTAAGGAGCTTGGGGTGACATACATGGCTCCCCCCCAGTTAATCCCCACAACAACCCTGTGAGGTAGGTTAGGGTGGGAGAGAGGGGCAGGCAGTGACTAAGCCCCAAGGTCACCCATTGAGTTTCACGGCTGAGTGAAGATTTGAGCCCTGCTCCGTTCCCAGGTCCCTGCCCAGCACTCTAACCACTGAGCCACACTGGCTCTTAAGATGCAGCAGTAAAGGGGGGGGGAGAGAAAGAAGCTTCCTTTGCCCCTTCATTCTCTCCCCTCAACCACTGTCTCCGCTGGGGGGGGGAGCGGTGTGGGAAGGACGACCAAGCTCACCTGTGCTGCCCCTTTCAACCTCTGAGGACCCAAAGGATCAGGGCAGCTCTGGGAGGGGGGAGGGGGTGCCATGGGATGGAAGTGGGCCTCCCTCCTTGTGCAAGGGGCGGGGTGGGTGGGGGAATGCCTCATTCTGGGAAAGGAGCCCTCAGGACCCGATTCTCCCTTGGAAAGCTCATCCTTCTCTCTCTTTTTTCAAATAAATTTTTATTTTTTATTTTCATTTTCATTTCTTTAACATCATACAACACATCACACAACAAATAGCTTTGCCAAGCTTGGACTCCCATCCACTCATGCATTTTTCTACTTTAACTAAAAAACAACAATGTAGGATTTATCTTCTTCCCGCTAGTGTCTTCAAATTTTCATAATTATCCTTTACGGCCACTACAAATTTACTCCATTCTTTATGGAATCTCGAATCACCCTAATCCCAGATTCTGCAAGTCAGTTTGGCCATTTCCATATATTCTAACCTCTTTGTCTGCCACTCCGTAATTGAAGGGACCTCCTGGGATTTCCACTTTTGGGCTACGGAAAGCCCACCCTTCTCAGCTTGATGCCATCTCTAGGGCTGCTGGAGGAGGGCAGAGCTTCCTCCCCGCTGATTTGGGAAGAAGGGATACTCCCTTGCTCTGGATTGTCTGTCTGGGGAGGCCGGGGTTCTCCAGGGTTTCAGTCTAGGGCTCCAGGCTTTTGCTGCCCTCCTAAGAACCGAGGAAAAGCCTGTTGCTGGATCTGGCCAGTGGCTCACCAAGTCCAGCCTCCTGCTCTCCCTCCCTATGGCTGACCAGATGTCCATAGTGGGGGGAACACAATCAGGATTCAACACAAGAGCAACTCTCCCTTCCTGTGGTTTCCAGCTACAGTACTAGGATTTCATTTTCATTTTCACTTTTAATTTGTATATCCCCTTCCTATATTACTGTACCTGAGGCAGTTTCCAGCCTCAAAATATACAACAAAGAACAGACACCTTACACTAAAGTGATGGCCAAACTTGGCCCTCCAGCTGTTTTGGGATTACAATTCCCATCATCCCTGACCACTGGTCCTGTTAGCTAGGGATGATGGGAGTTGTAGTCCCAAAACAGCTGGAGGGCCAAGTTTGGCCATAACAAACTAATCTAATACAAACAGTCATCATCAAATGTAACTTTGAAATGGAAAGACTTATATCAAATAAAGGAATATTCAATAATCTATTAGAATATGATAGTACACAATAAAATTAACTCCCAAAAGCTCAGCAAATGATAACAGAAATTCACTCTTAACAATTACAATAAATACTTACTAAGTGAGGCTCAATAAAAATAACTACATGCTGTGGTGCCTAAAGTACCACAATATATACAAAATAGTGTGAAAGGATGAAATCGAGAAACAAAGACACACAACTTCTAAAACTACTTTTCCTAATCCCTCAGCTCCTCCCTTCCCAGCTGCTTCTTCTCACCTGAGAGTCGTGGCCTGCGAGAGAGATTCAGTAACACGGCTGCCTCTGGCAGAGCAGAGCCATCATGTTTTGCGGCCATCAACTGCCTTGTTCTCCAAAAAAACATCTAATCCTCTTTTAAAGCCATTCAGGTTGGGGGCCGTCACTGCCTCCTGTGGGAGGGAGTTCCATAGGCCAACTGCACCTCTCCTGCATCCTGAATCTCCCAGGGAGGTGGAATTTCCAAAGAATTTTCCCATGCCAAACAGATGTCGCTCTGCTGCTGAGCCCTGGCCCCTTCCTTCCTGCCCACCCACCCCAGTCCATGCCAGTCTCCGCCAGAATCGCGTCTGCCCCCTTGCAGGTACGGCCCTTTCATAGAATCATAGAGTTGGAAGAGACCCCAAGGGCCATCCAGTCCAACCCCCTGCCAAGCAGGAAACACTATCAAAGCATTCTTGACATATGCCTGTCAAGCCTCTGCTTAAAGACCTCCAAAGAAGGAGACTCCACCACACTCCTTGGTAGCAAATTCCACTGCCGAACAGCTCTTACTGTCAGGAAGTTTTTCCTAATGTTGAGGTGGAATCTTCTTTCTTGTAGTTTGAATCCATTGCTCCCTGTCCGCTTCTCTGGAGCAGCAGAAAACAACCTTTCTCCCTCCTCTATATGACATCCTTTTATATATTTGAACATGGCTATCATATCACCCCTTTCCCCGCCCAAGGTGCCAGGGCTCACCAGGTCTCCTCGTGTGTTTGCAGGCACCAAGGTGAAGGCGCTTTGCTCCAAGAGCTCTGAGACGCAGTGCGTAGCCTGCGAGGCTCAGCACTTCCAGGCCGGCTGGACCAAGGAGAAGCACTGCACACCACAGGCCTATTGCGACAAGAGTAAGTGCCCGGGGTGGGGGGGAGAGGGGTCCTCTGTGTGTGTCTCCTTCTCCCTTCACCACCGGACAGACTCTGGTCATGTGCTGCCTCCAGAGGTGGCTCTGAGCGGAGGAGGAGAGCTGGAAAATGTTGTTGTTTAGTCGTGTCCGACTCTTTGTGACCCCATGGACCAGAGCACGCCAGGCACTCCTATCTTGGTCAGACTCATGGTGGCTTCGAGAACACTGTCCAACCATCTCGTCCTCTGTCATCCCCTTCTCCTTGTGCCCTCCATTGAAACATTCCCAACATCAGGGTCTTTTCCAGGGAGTCTTCTCTTCTCATGAGGTGGCCAAAGTATTGGAGCCTCAGCTTCACGATCTGTCCTTCCAGGGAGCACTCAGGGCTGATTTCCTTAAGAATGGATAGGTTTGTTCTTCTTGCAGTCCATGGGACCCTCAAGAGTCTCCTCCAGCACCGTAATTCATATATGGAAATAAGGCCCATATATTTCACACCTGGCAACCCGCGAGCCCCTTGGGTTTCAGATGGGTGCCCGAGTCTACAAAGCCCAGGGCACATTTTTTCATGGCCCCCTAGGGCCACATGGACTCATTGGCCAGAGGCATAGAGCAAAATATACATCAGGAGGCTTAGTTTGGTCAGAATCGAGTGTACACTTCCAGAGTTAGTAATAGACTCATAGAACCTTGGAGCTGGAAGATCCCCAGTGGTCATCTAGTCCAACCCCCTGCAATGCAGGGTTCACAATTAAGTATCCATGACAGATTGCTATCCGACCACTGCTTAAAAACTTCTGAGGAAGGAGAGCCCACCACTTCCCCAAGGGAGACTGTTCCACTGTTGAAACTTTCTTACGGCCAGAAAGTTCTTCCTGATGTTGAGTCAGAATCTCCTTCCTTGTCCCTTGAAGTCATGGGTTCGAGTCCTACCCTCTGGAGCAGGAGAAAACAAGCTTGCTTCATCTTCCATGTGGCAGCCCTTGAGATACTGGAAGGTGGGTCTCAGATATCATCTCAGCACCCTCTTTCCCAGATGCTTCAACTGCTCCTCACCAGGCTGGGTTTCCAAGCCCTTGATCTCCACCCTCCCCTCTCTCTTTCCCTGCTTGCGGGTTTCCCAGGCTCTGCATCTGCTTGGCTGCCGGATTCAGATGGCACAAGGGCCCGATTCAGCTCCAAGGCTCTCCTCCTTCTTCTCCCCCCCTCCTCCAGATGCCGGTTTTCTTGTGTTCACGGAAGGGGACGCCACGCGGAACGTCGTCTGCCGCTGTCGGAATGGCACCCACTGCTCCAGCCCGGAGTGCCTGACCTGCCGGGTGAACCGAGTGTGCCCAGCGGGCGAAGGCGTCCAGCGCGAAGGTGAGCAGAGCCTGTTGCCAGAAGGAGGAGGAACACGAGGGGCGGCTGGGCTGGGCTGGGCTGGGCTCCCTCCGCCGTGTGGTGGAATTACTCACACTGCACATGCTCAGAGGCAGACTCGCATCCCAGGGATGAATCGAGCTAATCCTTTCCATGAACAGATGCAGAGGGAAGCCCCACATCCTCTCCCATGGTATCATATGGGTCCCTTGGATGCCTTTGTTGCAATTCCAGCATTTCCGGGGGTTGGACTCGATGACCCCTGGGGGGTCCCTTCCAACTGTGCAATTCTAGGCTGGGGATTGTGGGGTGTGCAGAAGTCGGCTGGACTTTCCCTGCCGGTGGGATTTCTCCCCACACCCAGACAGCCCTGGAGGGGCATTGTTGCAGGAGCTGCATGGACCCCCCAGCCCCCCCGATGCTTCAGGGCCCTGGCGTCTGACGCTGCCTCCCGTGTTCCTTCCAGCCAGCCACCTGAACGACACGGTCTGCGTGGCATGCCCTCCTGGCTCCTTCTCCAACATCTCTTCTGCCACAGCTCGATGCCAACCTTGGAGCAGGTAAGATGGGGGTGGGGGTGGGGCGGCCATCCTGCCTTCTTACACTGGCACATTGCAGTTGGGCAGGAGACGCTGGCAGGATCTGCGTGACGCCCCTGCTCTTCTCCAGGGCCCCTGTGAGCTGACCTGAGTCGGGAGCGGGGTGAGCGGGTCTTGCTGGGAAAGGAAGTTGCCTGCATGGCTAACCGTGCGGTTCATGCAAATGTGTGCAGCTGAGCCCAGATGCCAGTTTAAGAAAAGCAGCTCTCTGTGTGGGGTGGGGGGATTTGGAGTCAAGCTGCTTATCTGCATCTGGGGGGGGGCAGCGGTCAGGCCCCCTCCATGCACCGCTGCTTCTCTCTTCCAAACCGAAACAGGGGCTTGCGCATGCTTGCGCACCTGCCAGGGCTTCGCTTGCGAAATGCTCATGTGGTGCAATGGGTGGCTTCCCTTCTGAAGAGTCTGCCTCTCTCTCTCCGCAGCTGTGTGGACAGAAAGACGGTCCGGGTGGCAAACGGGACCCACATTTCGGATGTGGTTTGCGGTGAGTGAGTGAGCTCCCGGCAAGAGATGTGGGCTTGGCAGGGGCTGCCAGAAGGGAGAGCGACTTTCTCTCAAGCTTGGAAGGTGCTGTGTCCAGGTCTGGATGTGGGCAAACTGGATGGTTCTGGAAACCAAGCCTGATGAGGAACGGTTGAAGGAGCTGGGGATGTTCAGCCCGGAAAAGAGGAGACTCAGAGGAGATAGGAGAGCCATCGTCAAATATCTCCAAGGGTTGCCACATGGAAGAGGGAGCAAGCTTGCTTTCTCCTGCCCCGGAGGGTACGACCTCAAGTTACAAGAAAGGAGATTCCAGCTGAACATCCGGAAGAACTTTCTGATAACAAGAGCTCTTGGGCAGTGGGATGGTCTCATAGAATCATAGAATCGTAGAGTTGGAAGAGACCACAAGGGCCATCCAGTCCAACCCCTTGCCAAGCAGGAAACACCATCAAAGCATTCCTGACATATGGCCGTCAAGCCTCTGCTTGAAGACCTCCAAAGAAGGAGACTCCACCACACTCCTTGGCAGCAAATTCCACTGCCGAACAGCTCTTACTGTCAGGAAGTTCTTCCTAATGTTTAGGTGGAATTTCCTTTCTTGTAGTTTGAATCCGTTGCTCCGTGTCCGCTTCTCTGGAGCAGCAGAAAACAACCTGTCTCCCTCCTCTATATGACATCCTTTTATATATTTGAACATGGTTATCATATCACCCCTTAACCTTCTCTTCTCCAGGCTAAACATACCCAGCTCCCTAAGCCGTTCCTCATAAGGCATCGTTTCCAGGCCTTTGACCATTTTGGTTGCCCTCTTCTGGACACGTTCCAGCTTGTCAGTATCCTTCTTGAATTGTGGTGCCCAGAACTGGACACAGTACTCCAGATGAGGTCTGACCAGAGCAGAATACAGTGGTACTATTGCTTCCCTTGATCTAGATGCTATACTCCTATTGATGCAGCCCAGAATTGCATTGGCTTTTTTAGCTGCTGCATCACACTGCTGACTCATGTCAAGTTTGTGATCTACCAAGACTCCTAGATCCTCTCCCCCGAGAGGCGGTGGGCTCTCCTTCCTTAGAGGTTTTTGAGCAGAGATTGGGTGGCCACCTGCCAAGGATTCTTCAGCTGTCATTCCTATATTGCAGGGGGTTGGACTGGATGACCCTTGGGATCCCTTCCAATTCTCCAGTTCTATGAAGGGAGATCTTGCTGGGGAAATACCTTCTCCTTTTGTCAGCTGTGATACTGGAGAGACAGTTCAGTTCTTATCCAGAATGGCCTGGAGGCAGCAGGGGAGGGCTGCTAGCAGGGCCTGCTTCACGCAGCCCCCTTGGGAGGAAGGAAGAAGCTGTGTGCAGCTGTTCTTGTGTTTACTGCATTCATATCTCCCCTTTGTCTCCAAGGAGCTCAGGTTGGTGTGTATGTTTTCCCCCCTTCCAATTAAATCCCCACAACAACCCTTTGAGGTAGGTTCGGTTGAGAGGCAGGGACTGGCCCCCAAAGGCCACTTGGTGAGCTTCCAGGCCAAGTGTGAGGATTTGAACCCTGGTCTCCCAGGTCCTGGTCTGATGCTCTAACCACTGCACCACACTCTTATTATCATTTATTCCATTTCTGTTCTTTCCTCCCCAAGGGGCCAGTCCAACCTACCTCACAGGGTTGTTGTCCGAATTCAACGGGGAGAGGGAGACCCACACACAGCCGCCCTTGAAAGGTGGCATATGAATGTAATAAAGAAAGAAATAAGAACAGCAGACCTGCCCACACGGTCAGGCTGCATCAACTGAGACGGATCCTGCAAGCCGTCATTTGCTGGTACTTCAGGGATCTCCCAGTGCGCCTGGGGCATCAAGAGGGGCAGGATCTGCCCTGTCCTGCCCCTCCCAGGGCTTCACAAATCTCCCACCGCAGGCTGTGCAGTGGCCTCCCATGAAAAACGCAACACTGATCAGGACCAGCCGCTTTATTTTTAACTCTGCAGTGTTCTAAAAATAAGATGTTTTTCCTTTAAGAAAAAAGCCAGCCTTCACAATAACTCTTTAAATGGCTGCCTTTAAGAAACCTTTAGCAAAAGCTAAATTTGTTTTGGTTTAACTCTGCTTGACGCCTTGCTGTTCGCCCAGCGCCTAATTGTCTTCCTTTGCTGTCGGGCACAAAGAGGAGGTCAGAGCAGAAGACCCAGAAGTATTTAAGGGCTGTTTGTTCCATGGCTGCACCCACTAAACAAATCCAAGCTGGGGGCAGCGAGGGGGGGGAGTGGGTGGGAAGAGGGGTTGGTCCCAGAGGATTCCTGCACTGTGAGGGGGGGGGAATTGCAGGGGGTTGGACTAGATGGCCTTTGGGTGTCCCTTCCAACTCTGTGATTCATAATGATTCTGCCCACAGGGGTGTGCCCTGGTTGCCCTGGCGGTGGGGGGGTTTCATGTGGCTCCTTTCCTGCACCCTCCCACAGGTGTCCTGCCGACACAGCCCCCCCAGGAAGAAGCCAGAAGGACCCACATACTGCTGGTAGTTCCCCTGGTGGCCCTCTTTGGGCTGCTGGCGGGGGCCCTGTTCCTCTTCTGCCGCCACCATCGGCGTCGCCAGGGTGAGTCACTGGACCCTCTGGTGCTTGAGAGGGAGTGCTGAAGGGGGGGGTCCCTGGGGGCAGGCCCTCAGCTCCTGAAGGTCACGGGTCCCTTTCTATGTCCAGCTGTCCTTTGTCAACAACAAAGTGTCGCTGTTTTTTTGTGTTGAATACATGCTAGATGGTCATTTCTGGACCTCATAGGTGTCTCAAGCCATTCACACGTAACAAAATACGTATTGTATCAAAGTAATTGTTGAACTGAAATGCAATTAAGAACCCGTGATATTTGAGGGAGCGGGCTAGCAGGCGGGGCCCATGACTTGCACTGTAGTTGCATCAACTGTTAAGAACAGTTTCAGGTTAAAAACGGACCTCCGGAACGAATGACGTTCGTAACTAGAGGTACCACTGTAAAATAAAACCTACATACTGTACAACAACAATGTTGTGTGTTGTGTAGGTCTGCCTGCCTCTCTTTTGACCAGCAGCCCAGCCATGGTCCCCTAGCAGCGGGATCCTGCAACAGAAAGGGGGGGGGCTTTCCTTTCCCACTCTTTGGGGTGAGCTCCCTTCTCCCAAGTGCCTGTAGCTGCCCTTCCCCTGAGGGTCGTAGTGTCCCGTCCTGTCCCCCCCCCCCCGAACCAGCCAGGGATCTCCCTATCCAGCCTTGACTGTTTCCCTTTCTCCTGCCTAGATCTCTGGAAGCCTCGCCTGAATCAGGTATGTGCGTCTGTGAGTGAGCAAAAGGGCCTTTGGGGAGGGGGCTTCTGCTGCAGTTGGCAGCAGGGGAAATGGCGGGCAGGAGGCCCTGGTCCCGGATGCTGCTGCATGTCCCTGCCTGCTGAACCTGCCCCCCCTCCCTGCCTCTCTCTTCACAGCCAGAGGCCCCCTTTGACCAGCAGGAACCTGAGGAGGTAGAGGACCCTCCCTTTCCCACTCAAGAGACGCTGCTTGGGGGCCAGCCTGTGGCCCAGGAAGATGGCAAGGAGAGCTGCCTAGCTGAGCAGGAGCAGAGCTGAGCCCCCCCTCACTCTGCCTCTGTCGTGTCTGCCCCCCACCGCTGGACTCTGCCCACGCCGCCTGCTGGCTCTGGTTGCTTCCCTGCAGGACCCCCCCCTCCTCCTCCTCCTCTTGCAGGGCTTTGTCCTGTCCTGGACCCCTCTCAAAATCAGGGTGGGTGGGGGTTGCCCTGGTGGGGGTGGAGAGGGCCTGCCTGCCAGAAAGTGGGAGGCAGGAGGCGAGGGGTGGGGTGGCATCGCAGGGGGTTGGACTAGATGACCCTCGGGGGCCCTCCCTTCCAACTGTGATTCTAGGGCAGCAAAGCCCCCCTTTGCCCTTGGCATGCTTCTGTTGCAGCTTCCACCTGGTGGTGAGCCAAAGGGTTCCTTGGAGCTGAGCAGAACCTCCAAACCCTGAACCTCTAACCATCGAGGGGCTTCTGTGCAGCAGTTGAATAAACTCCCGGTTTGGGGGGAAAGCTGTGTGTTCCCCGCCAACCAGGAATTCTTCCTAGTACCCCAAGACACTGGTCTCACCCCCCCACTTTCTCCTGTTCCACAGCGGAAGGAACTCTCCTTCCCTGGAGGGTTTTAAGCAGAGGCTGAGTGGCCACCTGTCAGGAATACTTTTGCCGAGATTCCTGCATTGCAAGGGGGTGGACTGGATGACCCTTGGGGGTCTCAGACACTCTCTCAGACAGCAGCTTCAATGGGCTTTGCCCTCTCTTAGGTGGGGGGGGGCAGACTGGACTGCTGGGGGAGTGGCCTGAGCCTTGCAGAGTGGCCTTCTCCAGCAGAGGTCGGCAGTGTAGGGGAAGCAGCCCCAAAGATACGGGGTGTGGGGTGCATTGGGTTCACAGCCCTCTGCCTCTCTGGGTGCTACTGGAGCCACGCTCTGGGCTGGTTGTCCTGAGCGGCAAAGGTGTCACTTTAAACAGAGTCTAAATTCATGGTTTTTATAGGAACCATTTTTTATAAGCCATTTTTAATATGATTGTGTTGGAGACGTTTCCTGTTCTCTTCCAGCCACAGAGAGTTGGGGAGAATAACTTGTTTGTACAATTCCTCCATCTTCTCTTCCCTGCAAAAAAAAAATCAAAACATTTTATTGTTTTGACTTATTCATATCAGAAGCAGCAATCCATACTCAACAAGCCCACCCCAATTTCTGTACCTGCCATGTCAATCTACGTGGGTCGAACCACCTCCACCCTCAAAGGGAAAGAGACTGCCCTTCTCATTTCCTCCCAGAAATTGAATCGTCTTTTGAGCACCCATCTACCCGACTTGCCTTGTGTGGGGGTCTTCAGTTTGGGGTCTCCTGCCTGGGGGTGGGGGGTGGGCTTTGGGTTCCTGCCTGGCCAGGAGAGGCCAAAGGGTGACCCAGACGCCTCTTGCTCCTTGCGGTGGCCAGTCAGAATGCCTCTTCATAGAATCGTAGAATTGGAAGGGACCCCAAGGGACATCTAGTCCAACCTCCTCAAGCCCCCTAACAGGGCATCAGTGATGTAGCGTGGGTTGCCAGTGACCGGGCCAAGGCAATTGTGTTTGGCACTGCCTGCCGATAGGCTGGAATGTAGGGGCAATAGTTTGGCGGTTGCCAAGTGGCACCCTGCGAGCGTCGAGCAGGACGGGGGATTGGCCGGGATCTTTCTAAAGCCCTGCAGAGGGCATCCTGGCAACTGGCCATCACCTATGTGAAGACTGGGATACAGTATTTTCTGTGTGAGGGGGAGGGTGCACTCTTTTTTATTGCAACTTACTTTTTTTTCCTTTGGAAATTTTGTGCACCTAAGAATTTTGCACCCAGGGCAGCCGTCCCTGTGACTTTGCCCATGCTATGCCACTGCAGGTCAACTGTTGCCCCAGCAGCTGCGCCTGGTCCGTCACTCCCTCCTAGCCACTGGCAGGAGGGTCGTTTTCCCTGAATCTGCCCAAGGGTTGCTGCTTGCGCTCTGTCTGGTGGAGCCAGGTGAGCTGTAACCTACCTGCCTGCTGGGGCAACGGATAGGGAGGAGAAGGAACCTTTTGAACACACTGGAAGGTGGGGGAATCCATGGCTTGGACTAGACCACTCTTTGGGGTCCCTTCCAATTCTACGATTCTCTTGATTCATTGGAGGTTTTTAAAGGTTGGGTGGCCCCCTGTCAGGGAAACTCTGATTCCTGCAGTGCAGGGGGCTGGACTAGATGACCGCTGGGGATACCACCCAACAGTGCAATTCTGTGGGGTGTGTTCTTTTTTTCCTGTATTTATTTTCCAGACTTCTTCAATTAGGAATTACCTGTGTGTTTGTTAATAAATCTGGATTTTATTATTATTTTGATTTATATAAGTAGTTCTGATCTTTGGGGGTTCTGGCTAACCTTCCCTCCCTGCCCACTTCATGCCTTACCCTCAAGGTGGAAGTCCCTGCCAGGGCATTTCAAACTTCTGCCTGGGGGGGAGTTTGGAGGCTGGGACTAATACCAGTGTATTGGAAGAAGCAAAGATCACCAGTGTCAAAGCAATGATTCTTCAACATCAACTTGGTTGGACTGGTCATGTTGTGCGGATGCCTGATGATCATCTTCCAAAGCAACTACTCTATTCCAAACTTTAAAATGGAAAGCGTAATGCTGGTGGTCAACAAAAGAGGTTTAATGACTCCCTCAAGGTAAATTTTTAAAAATGTTGTATAAATACCGACAGCTGGGAAACACTGGCCTGCGAGCGCTCCAATTGGAGAACAGCCTTTACCAAAGGTGTCATGGACTTTGAAGACACTCGAACTCAGGACACAAGGGAGAAATGCGCTAAGAGAAGGCACGCTTGGCAAATCCTTGGACTTTGGACTTTGAATGCACGCTTGGACTTAGTCTGACCTCTGTGTTTTCCTCCCTCATGGCTTGGATTTATGGACTACTTAAAATCAGGCTGCATTTTAAATTTTAATACTGTATTTTAATCTGTATTTTAATTAATTGCTTTTTATGTTTTATTGTAATTTTATTGGTGTGAGCCGCCCTGAGCCTGGTTTTGACTGGGGAGGGTGGGGTATAAATAAAAATTTATTATTATTATATTATAAATCCACACCGTGATCAACTCCCACCCAGAAACCAATGTCCCCACTGTGTAAGGACGTGTGGATCCAGAATTGGCCTCCACTGTCACTTATGGACTTGCTGTTAAGACCGTGTTCATGGAAGACCATCTTACTCGGCTACTGAGGGAGCTGGCAAAGGCATAACAGGGAAGGCCATTTAGAGAGGGCAGATCAGGGCTTGTGTGTGTGGCCTGGTTGGGGGGCAGGAGTCTTGAGGATCAGACTGGGTGGCCTGCAGGGCTGGATTTGGTCCTCCATTCCTGCTATGCAGCTTAGCAAGCCATGTCTCTGTTTTGAGAAAACTACAAAATGGGCCATTCAAAAGGGAGCAGGAAAATCAGTGGCTGCTCTTGTTGCGAGCTGGGAATCCCCCAGCAGCCCAGCTCCCTGCTGGGTGGGCCATGAGGCTGAGTTTAGATCAGCTGCTTTGCATGCAGAAGGTCACAGGTCTATCCCCGCCATTTCCAAGTAGGGGCTGGGAAAGACCCCCCCCCCATTTGCACGCAATGAGTCTCTGTAGAGACCCTGTGCTGAGCCAGATGGACCTGGTTCCCCCCAAAGGCCTCTTCCTCAGTTTCCCCATAAGCCGGCCTTTCCCCAACGTGGAGCCCTCCAAGCTGTGCTGGTTGGTGCTGGTGGGAGTTCTGGTCCCAAACCGCCGCAGGGCACCAGCTTGGAGACTGGTGGCTTTACAACCCCACCCCACCCCAGCTCGCCCAGCAGCCGGTCTTGCTTGGTTCATTTAGGGTGTTTTTTGTGCCACGCTGCACTTCATGCCAAAAAGAATCACAGCATTTGACACAAATAGAAACTCCATAAAAAAACTGAAATACAAATCTAGAAGTTCCAGCCAGTCATAAGAGAACAATGGAGGGCCTGACTGGATGTGGCACTGAGGGTGTGAATGCAACCCAGGGGCATATTTAAAAAAAATGCAAAGTGAGGGGGCCTAAGAAGGGGGGGCAGTGAGGGAGAGTTTGCCCCTTTGCCCTGCCAGAGCCACACAACAACCCTATGAGGCAGGTTAGGCTGAGAGGCAGTGACTGGCCCAGGGTCACCCAGGGGACTTCATGGCCGAGTGGGGATTCGAACCCAGATCTCCCAAGCCCTATCTGCCTCTCCCATGCCGATCATCCAGCCCCCAGTCATGGCACTGCCCTACCTTGAAGGGCTGTTGTGTGCTGTGTGCTTTGCACAACCTCAAGTAAAACCTCCACAGGTTCCATGCTCCTTGCAGGAAGATATCCTGGCCGGTGGGCAGGCAGGCAAGCAGGCAGGCAAGAGGAAGAGCATCTGCCTTCAGTCCCAGAGGGCATCTCCAGGCAGACTGCCTGGAGAGCCACTGCTGCCAGTCAGTGCAGACAATACTGCACTAGATGAACCAGTGAATCATAGAATCATAGAGTTGGAAGAGACCACAAGGGCCATCCAGTCCAACCCCCTGCCAAGCAGGAAACACCATCAAAGCATTCCTGACATATGCCTGTCAAGCCTCTGCTTAAAGACCTCCAAAGAAGGAGACTCCACCACACTCCTTGGCAGCAAATTCCACTGCCGAACAACTCTTACTGTCAGGTCTGATTTAGTATAAGGAGCCAGGGAGAATGAGCCTTCCTAGGGATTGGAGCACCTTCCCTAAAAAGCAGGAGGAGGGGGCATGGGTGGGGCTCTTCGTGACGTTGCTGGACCCCCAAGGTCCATCATCATCGCCATCCCTGACCACTGGACACGCTGGCTGCTGGGGCTGGTGGCACCTGGAGCCCGACACCCTCAGAAAGACCACCGATGCTCGCTGTCCCTGACCTTAAAGCTACAGTAAGTAGACCTTGGCGGCGGCTGCCTGCTTGGCCCCTGTAAGGGGCGCATCTTCCGAGAAGGCGGCTTGGCGGGCCGCATCTCGACGCTCCACGGGCCGGTTCCGCGGCGCTTGTTGGAAGCGACGAGTCGCTCTGACCACCAGGTGGCGCCCTCGTCACGCGACCGGCCATTGCGCGCCGCCAAGTCCTGGCGCTGGGCGGGAGGGGAGGGGAGGGGAGAGTCGGGGAGCAGAGATGGGGGGGGGCTTTGTTTTGCACGCGGCTGGGGCCGTTTCGTATGCAAGCAAGCAGCTTCTCTTCGCACCTGACTGAGCAAGCCCTCCCTCCCCGCTAAAAGCCACGGCCTTGTTTTAGGGGCGCCATGGCATCCCCCGGAACCATTGCATGCCCCCCCGGCCCTTTCGCACGATGGGGCAGGAGGCTGGGCGGCCCGCGGCGCCAGGTGGCCTCGGGAAAAGGGGTGCCTTCGCCTCGACTCTTCCAGGACCCCCTTTGGGGAGGGAGAGCGCGCCAGAGGCTTCCGCTTCGCTGCTTGGCACTCGCAGGCGCCTTTCTCCGCGCCGCAGATTTGCAATATTTGCAGACTCCTCAAGTGCTGTAAACTTTCCAGAGCCGGAAGAAAAGCGTCGGATCTCGAGGAACGGGTCGCTGCTGGGCGTGCGCGTTTCTGAAAGCGCCTCTCCCGCTGCAGCTTCGCTTGCCAAGGGATGGCGGCGGCGGCAGCGTCTGGATTCCCGCTTGGCAGCAGCTGGAAGAACCGCCTGAGTGCGGGCTGAATCCGAAGCGAGAAGAATGCCAAGTTCACAAGAAGAACAGAAGCAGAACCGATGAGCCGTCTAGCAGCCCTCCCCTCTGAAGGTGAAAGGAAGAGCCTGCTGGATCAGGCCAAGGGATCATCTCAGCTAGCATCCTTTCCACCACCCCACCCCACCCCACCCCCAAATTCAAGCAGGAATGGACCCCAGAGCATTTCCCTCCCCCTCCTGCAGTTTCCAGCCCCTGGGATTTAGAAGCATCGCTCCCTCCAGCTGTGCAGGCAAAGCCGAGCCCCCCCCCCTGGGTTTTTGCGCTCTCTGGGGAGTGCAGTGCCCCCACAAAGGCCAAATGTGGCCCCATAGGCTGGGCTCCTTGGGAGGCTCCTTGGAACTGCTTTACTCTGCAGACCCTGCTGTATCCAGAGCCCCCACCTTGGGTTGAGAGAGGCCAGTTGTGTCCTCTTTCTCTTGACAATCCCCCCCCCTGCTGTGGTTTCTGCATTGCAGGGGGTGGGCTAGAGGGCCCTTGGGGGGCCTTCCTGATGCCACAGTTCCATAGCTCTATGGCCCTGCTGCCCCCGATGCCTTCAGTGAGTCTCCTCCAGCACATCTTCTCCAGTGATGCAGCAGCTAAAAAAGCCAATGCAATTCTGGGCTGCATCAAGAGGAGTATAGCGTCTAGATCAAGGGAAGTAATAGTACTACTGTATTCTGCTCTGGTCAGACCTCACCTGGAATACTGTGTCCAGTTGGCACCACAGTCAAGAAGGATACTGACAAGCTGGAACGTGTCCAGAAGAGGGCAACCAAAATGGTCAAAGGCCTGGAAACAATGCCTTATGAGGAACGGCTTAGGGAGCTGGGTATGTTTAGCCTGGAGAAGAGAAGGTTAAGGGGTGATATGATAACCATGTTCAAATATATGAAAGGATGCCATATAGAGGAAGGTGAAAGGTTGTTTCCTGCTGCTCCAGAGAAGCGGACACGGAGCAATGGATTCAAACTACAAGAAAGAAGATTCCACTTAAACATTAGGAAGAACTTCCTGACAGTAAGAGCTGTTCGACAGGCGATTTGCTGCCAAGGAGTGTGGTGGAGTCTCCTTCTTTGGAGGTCTTTAAGCAGAGGCTTGACAGCCATCTGTCAGGAATGCTTTGGTGGTGTTTCCTGCTCGGCAGGGGGTTGGACTGGCTGGCCCTTGTGGTCTCTTCCAACTCTACGATTCTATGATCTCCTTTCCCCATTGATCCTCTGGGTCAAGTGGGGTGGGGCTCTGCTGGCTCTTGCTTCCTGGTGCTCCCCCTCCCCCAGCCTGGGCCTTCCTCTCCCCCCAACCCATCTTCCTGCTGTGTCCTTCTGCCCAGCCGCCAACCTGCCAGACTGGCCAACGCATTTGCTGCCTCCAGACTGTCACCTTGGCATCCCCCTGCCCCTCCCAGTCCTTTCTCTCTGTTGCCCTGACAATAGGGACAATTATGTGCCATTATCCCTCCTTGCAAGGTGACAAAAAAACCTGGTATTTAAACAATAATTATCCTGTTGCAAGCCGCTGGCCAGCCTGCAAAGGCTCCCTCCTTCTTCTGCAGACTCCACAGCAGCTTGGAAGCAGAAAAACAGCCCCCCCCCAGGGGCCTGCCCCAGATGCAAGCAGCCCCCTCTGGGGCTGGGCCCACACATGTTTCTTACAGATGCAGGTCACTGTTCTGTGTGGAAGGATAATTTCCATTTTATACCACAAAGGTTAAAACCGAGGCCCTTTGGTTGCCTTGACCGAAGTCTAATGTTCAGATTGGAGGAAGTCATGGTGCCCCTCTGTTCTGCTTTGGTCACCCCCCCCTTTCTGGGCACCACAGTTTAAGAAGGATACTGGCAATTTGGAAGGAGTGCAGAGGAGGGTGACGAAGATGATTAAAAGTCTGGAAACCAAGCCTTGTGAGGAACTCTTGAGGGAGCTGGGTATGTTTAGCCTGGATCAGAAGAGGCTGAGAGGAGATAGGAGAGCCATCTTCCAATATCTCAAGGGCCATCGCTTGCAAGACGGAGCAAGCTTGTTTTCTATTGCTCCAGAGGGGAGGACCAGAACCAACCAATTCAAATGGCAAGAAAGGAGATTCCGATTCAACATCAGAAAGAACTTTATGTGGGTCAGAGCTGGAGCAGGCGACCTTGGGCAGTCCCAGGGGGGCCAAAATATCAAGCTGTGTGAGCTTCATGACTGAGTGGGGATTGGAACCCTGGTCTCCTCGGGGCAAGTCCCCACATATTAACCCCTCTGCCACACTGGCTCTCCAGTATACTTGGCCCCAACAGAGAATCATAGGGTTGTCAGGGGCTCCTAAGGGTCATCCAGCCCAACCCCCTGTTACTGTCAGAAAGTTGCTCCTTTCCCAGAACGTATGAATCCATATTCTGGGCCCTCCTCAACACTGCTCCCTGCCTTCTCCAAGGGGAAGAAGAGAAAACTGAAAGGGCAGGCACAGAATGGACAGTCTTGAGACAGATGGGGGAGGGGCCCACCAGGGAGCAGATCTTGGAGCAAAGGGACCAGAGGGGAGCAGCCCCTGGCCAAGGGGAGCCACCTCCTAGTCCAGCCCCCAGTCCCCTCCTCTCACAGGGCCAAGCCCACAAGCAGGATCCGAGCACAAGAGCAACTCTCCCCTCCTGCGGTTTCCAGCAACTGGCATTTAGAAGCATCGCTGCCTCCGACTGTGGAGAGCAGGGCAGAGCCACCATGCCTCGTCGCTATTGATGGCCCTCTCTGTGAATTTGGCTAACCTTGGCAACTCCCTGCCACTTGCACGACTCCATAACATGATAAAACTGCACATAGGTTGGAGATTAGGGCCCAAGCAGGAAAATGAGGGGTGGGGAGCCATCATGGGTCTCCCACACTGCCTGCCTGGGGGGGGGGTCATTCCACAGTGACCCTCCTTCCCTGCCTCCCTCCCACTCAAGGGACCTCACCAAAGCTAGACTTCCTCCAACCTTAAGGGTTCTCTGGCTGAGATTCCTGCATTGTTGGGGTTGGACTGGGAGACCCTTTAGGCTCCTTCCAACTCTACAATTCTAAGAGTTGGACTGAGTCCGCTTCCCCAAAGAAAGCAAATGGGACGTGGGCAAGGCCAGCAGACCCACAAGGCAAGAATGGGTCTGTTTTGCAAACTGCTCCAATATGCGGGGATCTGTTCTAAGCCGCCTCAAAATAAGCTGTGCCCATCTGTTTGGGGTAGTTCCAGGCCTGGGAATTTGGGGTCCTTGTTGGAGGCAGCAGGCAGGAGAGGGGGAAGGGGAAGCAGGGGGAATTGAGCGCAAGGGGTTCTCCAGCCCTGCATTTTTATTTCCTCCCCTCCAAGGCAGCCTATGCGCTTCCTGGCATTGTCAATTCTGCTGCAGCTCATCTCCCTGTTTGCATAAGCCGAGCGCCTGCCCGTCTCGCTGAGGGTCCTCTTGGAAACTGGCATCTGCCAGGCTCCTTCCTGGAGGATCTGCAAACCTCCTGTGTTTGCAGTCCTCTCCCGCACCCACCAGAAACACTCTGGTCCACCTGGGCGCTGGCATCACGTCCCTCGGAGCAAGGCCTGCCCTGGCAAGGGGCGAGGGGAAGTCCATCCCTCCTGGCTGCCAGAGAAATGGCCAGCCTCAGGGGCTCTCTGGCCCCTGGAGCCTGTGGCCTGGCCCAGGCAGAACCCTATGGGACCGGAGAGAGGACTGCACCACTTATGGGGCTCAACAGAGTAAAGAATAGCAAAATCCTAGCACTGAATGTTAGATTCAGCATTTGTAACATGCTGCGTAGAATGAGAAGGGATCCCAAGGGTCATCTAGTCCAACCCCTGCCCTGCAGGAATGACAGCTGTCAGTTGAAATACCAGCATTGCCGGGGGTTGGGCTAGATGACCGTCGGGGTCCCTTCCAACTCTCCCACTCTGGTTCTTGGAGCCCCTCAGAAAAACAATACCCCCCAAGAGAAGCCAAGAGTCCAAGGAATGGGGCGGCTTCTCCTCCTCCAGAGGTTGTTAAAGAGAAGTTGGATGGCCACCGGTCAGGGATTCTCGAGCTGTGCTACCTGCAAGGCAGGGAGTTAGGCTAGACTAGAGGAGCCTTTTACATTTCCATGGTTCTTTGACCCCAGAAGGTGGTGCCTTTTTAATAAAGAGAGGTTGGCTGTCCATCTGTCAGGGATGTCCTTAGCTGTGATTTCTGCATGTTCGGGATCATTAGGAAATGAAAATAAAACTGCCGATAGAACGCCGTTGTGCAGATCTATGGAGCAGCCGCATCTGGAATACTGAGTGCGGTTCTGGCCGCCTCTCGTCAAAGAGCTGGGAAGGTTCAGAAAAGGGCCTCTGACAGGACCCAAGGGGTGGAGAGGCTCCCCTGGGGGGGGGGGGGAGAGCTTGCAGCACTTGGAGCCTTTGAATTCAGAACAAAGATGAATTTGCAACGGGGTGGGGCAAGATAGAGGTTGATAAAGGATTGCTGCAGGGCCCTACCTTGTCTGCCCTGGGAGCGAGGGCAGCTCAGTCCCACCGGAGGGCAGGGGCCACTCCTTGACCATCCAAGGCCCTGCCTGTCCAGCTGGGGGGCGGTCAGCGCTTGGGGCCAGGCCAGGGCTCTGTCGGCCGCCGGCTCCGTCATGTCAGGCGAGCAGCATCTCATTAGGCAGGCCTGGCCCCGGAATGAGGCAGGAGAGCGCCCAGACCTAATTGAATGTAACTAATTATTCACTCGGCAAATGTTCTGTTTAAATGGGATTGTGAGGGACAGAATTACTCATTCCGAGAAAGGGGGGAGGCAGGCAGAAAACAAATAGAGGGGGGGTTGCGGCACAGAGGCTCCTCTGCTCCCCGGAATACCAATTACCGGATAAAGTGATTGGATAAATCTTTGCGGAGGGAGAGAACCGGACCAGTCACTTACTTCTGTCCGGCTGTTATTAGGAAGCGATGAAAAATTACGGCTCATCCCCAGCTTTGCTGCCGCCGCCGCTGCTCCTCCACCTTTTCCTCAACTCCCCAGCCGACTCTGGCGGATGCTGCCAAAGGGGGCTCAGCGTTGGGGAAGTGGGGCTGAGAAGCAGGTGGGGATGGGAGGGGGGCAGAAGGAGGGGGGTCTCTACCTTTGCAGCCCTCAAAGGGAGAGGTGGAGCTTATACCAAGACAGACCACTGGTCCACCGAGCTCAATATTGCTTGCACTGACGGGCAGCAAAGGCTTTGCAGGGTTTGAGGCCGGATTCTCTCCCAGTGGTCTCTCTTCCCTGACTCCACCTCTCATCAAGTTGCCTGTCACTACCGTGTTTCTCATATTATAAGACATGTCTTATATTTATTTTTTCCTCAAAAAAACACACTATGGCTTATTTTCAAGGGATGTCTTATTTTTTTCCTCCTCCTCCTGCTGCGGCCGGCATTGCTGCTGCGCCTATCACTATGTCTTATTTTCGGGGTATGGCTTATATTCCTTGAATGCTTAAAAATCCTGCTATGGCTTATTTTATGGGTATGTCTTAAAATATGAGAAACAGGGTACCTGATAAGGGCCTTTCCTGAGGCATCATTTTGAACTTGGGAATATCTTGACATTGTCAAGGACCAGGTCAGCTTGGCCATTCAACAGATACTATGGTTGCCTCTGTGTGACTTGGTACTCCAAGGTGTCCTATTTCAGGCATGTGCTTCATGCACGGAAGAATGTTTACCTTGTGCACATCAGGATTTTATTTGTGGCACCTTAGAATTCTTCTAACAAGTGGAAGCAGCAGGAGGGGGGCTCCCCTGGCCCCTCCCTCCCCCACCTTCTGGGGTTCAACCCGGGTCAGGATGCCTCCTGCCACGGAGCCATCCTTTCTCGCTAGGATGTGCAAAGAGAATCTTTTTTTGGGGGGGGGACGATGTAAGCACAGTCTCCAAAGAGATGGGTGCCCACCACCCGACTTGCCTGCCCGATAATCCCCCCATGGCGAGCTGTTCACATCGCCTTCCCTCCCATTAACCGCACAAAGCAATTACTCACAATGCAACTCTGAATGTAATTACAGTAAACAAGAAAAGAAGCTGAGCTGCCTGGAGGGGGGAAGGGGGGGCAGAGCAATTATCCAGCACTATGAAAATCAGCCTCTTGGCCTCTTCCTGGGTCCTCCAGGTCCTCGGGAGGGGGGTCCTGGGAACTCTGCCCCCCGCCCCAGGTGCACCTATTCCGGGATACCTTTTATGCTGGTTGTTTTATAAAAAGTAGATCTTTTGCCCCTTGAAACTTTGTATTCCCCTTACCCAAGTCTGGCAACCCCCCCCCCCCATCCCAGGACCTTTCTGCAGCCAAAGTCAGCCCAGTTCCTCCATACACACACACACACACACACCAGTGCAGAAACACAAACACACCTTCATTCATGATGGCTCCAGATCCCAGGAGGAAGAGGAAACAGAAGCCATTAATAGATAGATAGATAGATGATAGATTAGATAGATAGATAGATAGATAGATAGATAGATAGATAGATATAGATAGATGATGGACGGACAGACAGACAGACAGACAGACAGACAGGAAAACCATGACCAACAGGAACTGGAACTAATTGGGATGTGAATTAATAATTATACAATAAGTATAAGTAAATAACCACAGTTCTAGTTACAGGTAGGTAGCCGTGTTGGTCTGCCGTAGTCGAAACAAAATAAAAAAATTCTTTCCCGTAGCACCTTAGAGACCAACTAAGTTTGTCATTGGTATGAGCTTTCGTGTATCTGAAGAAGTGTGCATGCACATGAAAGCTCATACCAATGATAAACTTAATTGGTCTCCACTGGAAAGATTTTTTTAAATTTTGTTTTAAATAACCATAGATCATTGTCTCAATATATGACCACAGCAAAAAGGGAATAAGGGTCAAGGATTTATTGTTTCTCAGTATTGGAAGTAAAGGTGTTATGTTGGATGGGAGGAAGACTATTGTTGACTTTTATCCATAATAGCAATTGGGGAACCTCTCTTAGACTTTTTGTGTGGAAGGACACCCAGACTAGAAGACTGGGAAAACATGGACACCAGCCTGGAGTGAACATTTCAAATACTTCAAATTTCTATATACAACTTCTACCGTGTTTCCCCTTTTTTAAGACGTAGTCAGAAAGTAAGCCATGGCAGGGTTTTTATGCATTCGCGAAATATTAGACATACCCCGAAAATAAGACGTACCATGTTGCTTTCTTTTAGAGCCTCGGAGAGGCTTGAGACCAGATGGGAGGGGGTGCATGAATTGAGCGCGTCGCCAGGTGAGCCACGCTGGGAGCCTCCCCGCTCTTCCCAGGACTTTTTTCCACTCGGGCCGAGCGCCCGGACGGGGAAACCTCTCAGCGTCGGGAGCCCTGCTGGCCCCCTTCACACCGCCAGAATGTTGTGGGCCGCATGGCCAGAGGCAGAGCGGTGGCGGGAGCCCTGCTGGCCCCTTCCGCGCCGCCAGAACATTGTGGGCCTCATGGCCCAAGGCAGAGCGGCGGCCGGAGGTCCGCTGGCCCTTCCGCACCGCCGGGGCGACTGACGGCAGTGGAAGCCCTGCTGGCCCCTTCCGCGCCACCAGAACATTGTGGGTCGCATGGCCCAAGGCAGAGCGGCGGCTGGAGGTCCGCTGGCCCTTCTGCGCCTCCTGGGTGACTGAAGGCAGCGGGAGCCACGCTGCCGGAACGTTGTGGGCTGCATGGCCCGAGGCAGAGGGGCGGCGGGGTGACTGACGGTGGCGGGAGCCATGCTGGCCCCTTCCGCCTTCCGTGAGCAACAAAAAGAAAGCGAGCCAGCCAGCCAAGAGCTTGCGATCGCTCCTCCAGATGCTCGGGCACCCGAATGGGAAGAAAGACCCCCTCACCGGATTCTGAGTGCTCCCTGCTCCCCAACGGATCGGGCAAAACCTGGCGCGCAGCGCAGGCGCGGGACGGAAGGTGCGATCCAGCCTCGGCAGCCCTAGTGAGCCATTTAAAGCTGTGGCCGCCGCTTCACTGCTTTTTACCCCCCTCCAGCTGATAGCCGGCTTTCTGCGTCCTTTTTGTGGTGCGTGAAGAGCGCTGCCATCAGGCTGCGCTCTGGCCGCCTTTCTAAGCTCCCCCCCCCAGTTGTTTGGTAGCTTTTGTGGCGCATGAGGAGTGCTGCCATTGGGACGCGCTCTGAACTTTTTTCTACCCCACCCCCCAGCGGTCTGGCCAGCTTCTCCTGCCTTCGCAGGGTGCTGCCAGCCCAGCAGCAGCAACGCCGGTCGCGGCAGGAGGAGGCAGGAACCATACTAAGACACCCCCCGAAAATAAGCCATAGGCTTATTTTCTTGAGTAAAAAAATTATAAGACGGTGTCTTAAAATGTGGAAAACACGGTATATACAACTTCTATATGCAACTTCAAAATGAAGCAGGGCAAAGGCTAATAGAATTCTGTCAAGAGAACAAGCTGGTCATCACAAACACTCTTTTCCAACAACACAAGAGACGACTCTACACATGGATATCACCAAATGGGCAGCATCGAAATCAGATTGATTATATTCTCTGCAGCCAAAGATAGAGAAGCTCTATACAGTCAGCAAAAACAAGACCTGGAGCTGACTGTAACTCAGATCATCAGCTTCTTATAGCAAAATTCCAGCTTAAACTGAAGAAAGTAGGAAAAACCACTGGGCCAGTAAGATACAATCTGAATCAAATCCCTTATGAATACACAGTGGAAGTGAGGAACAGGTTTAAGGATTTAGATTTGGTGGACAGAGTGCCTGAAGAACTATGGATGGAGGCTTGTAACATTATACAGGAGGCAGCAACGAAAACCATCCCAAGGAAAAGGAAATGCAAGAAAGCAAAATGGCTGTCCAACGAGGCCTTACAAATAGCGGAGGAGAGGAGGCAAGCAAAATGCAAGGGAGAAAGGGAAAGATACAGGAAACTGAATGCAGATTTCCAAAAAACAGCAAGGAGAGACAAGAGGGTCTTCTTAAATGAGCAATGCAAAGAAATAGAGGAAAACAATAGAATGGGGAAAACCAGAGATCTGTTCAAGAAAATTGGAGATATGAAAGGAACATTTCGTACAAAGATTACCATAATCAAGGACAAAAGTGGTAAGGACCTAACAGAAGCAGAAGACATCAAGAAGAGGTGGCAAGAATACACAGAGGAATTATACCAGAAAGATATGGAGGTCTCGTACACCCCAGGTAGTGTGGTTGCTGACCTTGAGCCAGACATCTTGGAGAGTGAAGTCAAATGGGCCTTAGAAAGCACTGCTAATAACAAGGCCAGTGGAAGTGATGATATTCCAGCTGAACTGTTTAAAATTTTAAAAGATGATGCTGTTAAGGTGCTACACCCAATATGCCAGCAAGTTTGGAAAACTCAGCAATGGCCAGAGGATTGGAGAAGATCAGTCTACATCCCAATTCCAAAGAAGGGCAGTGCCAAAGAATGCTGCAACTACCGCAGAATTGCGCTCATTTCACATGCTAGCAAGGTTATGCTTAAAATTCTACAAGGCAGGCTTAAGCAGTATGTGGACCGAGAACTCCCAGAAGTGCAAGCTGGATTTCGAAGGGGCAGAGGAACCAGAGACCAAATAGCAAACATGCGCTGGATTATGGAGAAAGCTAGAGAGTTCCAGAAAAACGTCTACTTCTGCTTCATTGACTATGCAAAAGCCTTTGACTGTGTCGACCACAGCAAACTATGGCAAGTTCTTAAAGAAATGGGAGTGCCTGATCACCTCATCTGTCTCCTGAGAAATCTCTATGTGGGACAAGAAGCTACAGTTAGAACTGGATATGGAACAACTGAACATATAAGTTAAATAAGCAGGGAGCTTCGAGAACACTGTCCAACCACCTCGTCCTCTGCCGTCCCCTTCTCCTAGTGCCCTCCATCTTTCCCAACATCAGGGTCTTTTCCAGGGAGTCTTCTCTTCTCATGAGGTGGCCAAAGTATTGGAGCCTCAGCTTCACGATCTGTCCTTCCAGTGAGCACTCAGGGCTGATTTCCTTAAGAATGGATAGGTTTGATCTTCTTGCAGTCCATGGGACTCTCAAGAGTCTCCTCCAGCACCATAATTCAAAAGCATCAATTCTTCGGCGATCAGCCTTCTTTATGGTCCAGCTCTCACTTCCATACATCACTACTGGGAAAACCATAGCTTTAACTATACGGACCTTTGTCGGCAAGGTGATGTCTCTGCTTTTTAAGATGCTGTCTAGGTTTGTCATTGCTTTTCTCCCAAGAAGCAGGCGTCTTTTAATTTCGTGACTGCTGTCACCATCTGCAGTGATCAAGGAGCCCAAGAAAGTAAAATCTCTCACTGCCTCCATTTCTTCCCCTTCTATTTGCCAGGAGGTGATGGGACCAGTGGCCATGATCTTGGTTTTTTTGATGTTGAGCTTCAGACCATATTTTGCGCTCTCCTCTTTCACCCTCATTAAAAGGTTCTTTAATTCCTCCTCACTTTCTGCCATCAAGGTTGTGTCATCTGCCATAGCTGCCAAGTTTTCCCTTTTCTCGCGAGGAAGTCTATTCAGCATAAGGGAAAATCCCTTTAAAAAAGGGATAACTTGGCAGCTATGCATCTGCATATCTGAGGTTGTTGATATTTCTTCCGGCAATCTGAATTCCGGCTTGGGATTCATCTAGTCCAGCCTTTCGCATGATGAATTCTGCATATAAGTTAAATAAGCAGGGAGACAATATACAACCTTGTCGTACTCCTTTCCCAATTTACCTTTACCTTTACCTTTCTCTGTGTTAAGGAGGGGATTGCAGACAGATGGGGCGATGGAGGGCTGGAGAAGGCGCCTGTGTGAGAGGCAGGGAAGGGAGAATCTCCCTCTGGGCACCACAATTTAAGAAGGATGTGCAAGCTGGAAGTTGTGCAGAGGAGGGTCTGGAAACCAAGATGATCAAGGGTCTGGAAATCAAGCCTTATGAGGAACGGTTGAAGGATCTGGATTTCATAGAATCATAGACTCATAGAGTTGGAAGAGACCACAAGGGCCATCCAGTCCAGCTAAACATCAGGACTAACTTAAACAGAGATTGGATGGCCATCTGTCATGGATGCTTTAGCTAAGATTCCTGCATTGCAGGGGGCTGGACTAGATGACCCTTGTGTCCCTTCCAATTCTATGATTCTAACAGTGTGGAAACCAAGCTTTGTGAGGAACAGTTGAAGGAGTTGGGGATGTTTAGACTCCTCTGCAGTGCAAGGAGGTGAGGGAGGGAGCCCAGAACAAAAGCTGGTGACCATTTTTAAAACCCTCAGATAGTACCTGCCCCTGTTGCAGAAAGACCATACCAAAAAAAACGCCACATTTACGTCACAAATCAGATTATGCTCAGAGTTCATGTTTCTCCAGTGTATTTACAAGTCTGTCAATCAAGATGCCTGACAATACCTGATAATGGCTCTTCATGGCCTGTCTGAGGCATCTTGATGAAATGGTGAATACCTTCACTCCAGATTCCATTGTCAAAGACCTGTCTTCACTCATGGAGAATAAACCCTTTGGAGAGGATTGCTTGGCAATTTTGACAGATCCTTGCCGGACCAGTTTTGCAGAGGGGTGTTCCATCCAGAGGTTTTCGCATTGCATGACTTGAGGGGGTCTCGGAGGTTGAGGGGGGGGCTCCACATGGCTGCTGCATTGCTCTCTGTACTACTTCAGACATGTGCTTTATGCACTAATGTGCAATTACCTTGTGCACTTAATGAATGCGAAATTTTTTTAATGGCACCTTAGAATTCTTATAACGCTTGCAAACGGGGGGGCGGGGACTCTTCTTGGTTGAAGGTTTTTAAGCAGAGGTCAGATGGATTCTTTATCTGCAATTCCTGCACTTCTGAGGGGCTGGACTAGATGGCCCTTGAGGGTCCCTTCCAATCCTGCGATTCTCTGGGTTGCAGGATTCATTGGCTCCCCATGGGCTCTGCTTGCACAGTTGGAGCAGGCCGGGATGTTTCAGAAGACGAGCGACCCCCCATTCCTGGGAGGGGAAAGCCCAGCAGGTCGGGCACAGTGCCGGGAGCCAGGGAAGCGGCGCCCAGGTTGGAAGCGGCAGCGGTGAGCCAGCCTGCCAAGTCGGAGGGAGGAGGGATTTTCTTTGCAGGCGCCTGGATGCTGCAGCTTCGCCTGGCACCGCCAGCAGCAGCCGCTGAGCCTGCCGCCTGCACAGCTTTGCGCCGGGACAAAAGCTCCATTGTTGGCCGGGGCTGCAGCGAGTCCCCCGCCTGCTGCTCACGGCGGAGGCGATAGCATCGCAGCATCATAAGTTATAGCATGTGCAGGCGCCGCGGCTCATTCTTTGCTTATTGGCTTTCTTCTGTTTATCTGTAAATAATTGCCGGGACACAAAAGACTTTTAGGGCCGCTGAAGAGTTACTAACTGAATTGCCACCTTATCTGCCTGGAGGAAGGCGGAGGTGGGGGAGAAATATTTACTGCTGGGGATATTTGTCATCAGCAAATTACAGCCGCCTCTAATCCGGGCCTCGAGGAGGGAGCGAAGCAGGCAGGCAGGCAGGCAGGCAAAAGGGATCAAGATGGCAGAGCGGCGCGGACGCCGGGATTCCCAGCTGCACACGAGTCTTGCCATGCACACACACGCACACAGGCACGCAGACTCACAGAAAGGCATTATTATTATCATTCCATACTGCCCTTCATCCAAGGATCACAGGGTGCTTTACAATATAGAAACGCAAAAATACACAGCATAGTCACAAACAAAAAAATAACACCCCCACCCCCGCCTTAAAAGTCAATAGATTGTTTCCTTAGCCAAAGACCTGGTTATAGAGGAATGTTTTCGCCTGGCACCTAAAGATATGCAAGGAAGGCGGCAGGTGAGCCTCCCTGGGAAGAGCATCATCATCTGACCACAGGGTGCCGGGGGGGGGTGTTGGGGGAGAGGCGGTGCTGCTGGAGGTATTGCACACCTAGGAGATTGAAGGCTTCAAAGGTCAAAAGCGATTGTAGAGCTGAAAGGCACCCCAAAGGTCATCTTGCTTATCCCTCTGAGAAGCCAGAATTGCAGCTGAAGAATCATAGTTTCCTGCTTGGCAGGGGGTTGGACTGGATGGCCCTTGTGGCCTCTTCCAACTCTAGGATTCTATGATTCTAGAATTGTAAGGTTGGAAGTGACCCCAGCGGTTATCTAGTCCAGGGGTCCCCAGACTTACTGGCGTTTGGGCCGGTTCCCACCGCGCCGATCGCGCGGCGGGCCGGAGGATGGGGGAGCGTGCGCCTGTGCGGGCCGGTGGGCGGGGGAGTGCGCACGGGCGCTTACTGGCGCGGCGGCGCGCTTCCAGGGTGGAAAAAGCGCTGAAAATCCGTTGTGCGCATGCGTATGGGCCTCCCCTAACCCGGAAGTGCACCAGAAATTACCTCTTCCGGGTCGGGAGAGGCCCATACGCATGCGCACAAAGGATTTTCGGCGCTTTTTTCCCCGACCCGGAAGAGCGCTGCCGCACTGCGCGCCGTAAGAGCGGGCGGCGGGGGGCGTCGCGGGCCGGATTGGCAGGCCAATTGGGCCGCATCCGGCCCCCGGGCCGTAGTCTGGGGACCCCTGATCTAGTCCAACCCCAGCAGTGCTCCTGGCTTCCCAATGACTCCTCCTGGCACCTGTCCTGGGTGCTGCTCACCTCCAGGCCCACTGGAAGGCCAGAGGCGGGGAAGACAGGGGTGTGGCTCGGAATGACGTGGCAGCAAATCCTGGGTGCCTTTTTGTTGCTGCTCCCAGAAGACTGTTCCCGGAGGGTGACTAGAGAGCCAGCGTTGCATCATGGTTAGAATGTCGCTCTCAGCTCCCGGGAGAGACCAGGTTTCAAATCCCCTCTCAGCCATGAAGCTCCCTGGGTGGCCTCGGAAGCCTGTCGCCGCCTCTCAGCCCAGCCTACCTAGCAGGGTTGTTGTGAGGCTCAAATGAGGAGCCCCACCCATGCATGCCTCCTTGAGCTGCTTGGAGGAAAGGCGGGGGGGGGGGCAAATAATAGAATTATATAATCCTAGAGTTGGAAGAGACCACAAGGGCCGTCCAGTCCGACCCCCTGCCAAGCAGGAAACACCATCAAAGCATTCTTGACATATGCCTGTCAAGCCTCTGCTTAAAGACCTCCAAAGAAGGAGACTCCACCACACTCCTTGGTAGCAAATTCCACTGCTGAACAGCTCTTACTGCAATAAGCAATAATGCAATAAGCAAGCAATGGGCAGAGGCAGTGAATCTAACAGGCGCTAGTGGATATCCTTATTGTGTTTGGGTTGCATTCTCTCTGCTGGGGGGGAGGTGGGGGCAGGGGGGAGGTTTTGTGGCTCTTCTATCTTGGGTGCCCAAAGCACTGGGCTGGCCTTGGGTGCTTGGCACCTTGACTAGGTGGGGGAGGGGTGTCCTTTGCTCTTCCACCTCAGGCCACAAACTGCCCTTCATTTTGGGTCGCTGCTGCAGGTCCCTGGCTGGGCAGAGGTGGAACAAAGGAAGGAGCCTTTTGTCCTGGCGGCCACTGGAGGGCACCCATGCGCCAGGGAGGAGGCCCTGGCCTGGCACCTGCTCTGGCTACAGCCAGTGGTCAAAGAGAACCAGCCCACGGGAGGGAGGGAGGGGTGGATAGGAAGGGTCCCTGTCCCATCCAGGGGAGGAGGGCCTGGACTCTGGAGGTGCAGCTGCTTCTCGGGGCCTCCTTCCCAAAGGCAGGTGTTGCCAGACACCCCAGGAGGAGAGAGGGATCTTGTGCTCAGGTCCTGTTCTCATGAAGCCCTGCCCGTGCCTCCCCCCCCCCCCCCGCGGGGGCTCCAGGGTCTCTCCTTTCTGGCCCGGCCAGGCTCCCTGCTCCCCTCTGCCCCCAGTCCCTGTTTGCCTCTTTGGCGGGAGCTCCATTAAATGCTCATCCTTTCCAATTCCAGCCGTAATTTCCCAGGTGGTGCCGTATCAAATGCTTTGCCGGAATCCAAATAGGCGAGAGAGATCCCTCGTCCGGGAGCGAGGTTTCCTCTGCGGCTAAAGGGCCTCACCTTAGAGCTGCCATCAGGCAGATGGTCAGTGATGGACCCACCCAGTGGCGGCTGGTGCTTTGCTCTGCTGGCCAGCCCCCCCCCATCTCCCTAATTATACCTCCCTATAATGTTTTCCACAGGATCCCATTGACTGCAAATTGTGAAAGGAGCAGGGCTGCGCTTTCCTTGACTGCAATGGCAGGACACGAGGCAGCCTCTCTTGCAGACATCCGAGAGATGGGTGGAAGGAAGGAAGGAAGGAAGGAAGGAAGGGGCCTTTCCAGAGGGAGCCCAGGGCCATTGCTCACTGACAGGTGAGTTGTCATGAAAGAGCAGAGGCGGAGGATTCGGGAAGTAGCCCTGCTTCCCTCCCGCCTACCTGGGGGGTCTACGGTCCTGGCACCCTCAGGGCCACCCAGGCTGCCTGCAGCACCCAGGGCCACCTTAGATTGCTGCTAAGCTGAGGAGCTTCCTGTAAGTCTCCAGCTCAGGCTGCTAAGGGGGCTCCAATAGACTCCACGGAGAGGCCCCATTTTCTTGTGGTCTCTGTAAAATGTTGGCCTTTGTGGACAATTCTCGCTGCTTTGCCTTCGTCTTTCCTTTTTTGCTTTTAAGTAAAAATCTGGGCCGGACCCAACTCCCCTCCCCTACTCCAGGCCTATGATTCTGTGGGGCTTCTTTGCTGGCCTGCCCCCCCCTGCTTGCTTAAGACTCCCCCCCCCATCTTTTGCTATTAGCCCGATTAAGACGGTTCTTCATCCAGTTATGCCTGGAACCTTTTCTGCAAGTGCAGAAGGCAGCTAATCTGGGCGCCTGGTAGATTTAAAAGCAATTTCCTTCCTCTCCTGCATTTGGAGTCTTCAAATGCTTCCGTCTAAATCTGCTTTGGGGGTGGGGGGGGGGCAACTTCCCAAGCGTCCCAAAATGTCGCTTGGCGAATAAATAAATGAGACCTGGCTGCCGACTGGCAGTTTCCACAGGGTTCCGTCTGTTATGCCAATCAAATCAAGCAGAAACATTTTCTGGTGACATAATCCCAGGCTGCTGCTCCTGACCATCTTCCCAGTTGTCTGTGAATCCTCGTCAGAATCATTTTGGGAATCAGACTGATGTGCTCCAGTCCCAGCAAAGCATCACAGTCGCAAACCAGGTGCGCCACAAGAGACATTTCGCAGGCTCTCGATGGCCCCGAGGCACAATGGCTATGCCAGGCACCCCCAAACTGAGGCCCTCCAGATGTCTTTGGCCTACAACTCCCATGATCCCTAGCTAACAGGACCAGTGGTCAGGGATGATGGGAATTGTAGTCCAAAACATCTGGAGGGCCAAAGTTTGGGGGTGCCTGGGCTATGCCCTGTCTCTACAGGGGGAGGCAGCAATGCAACTGGATACCAATTGCTGGAAACCACAGGAGGAGAGAGGGCTCTTGCTTGGATCCTGCTTGCAGGTTGCCCTTTGGGCATCTGTTGGCCACTGTGAGGAAAGGAGGCTGGGCTACCGGGGCCATTGGGCTGATCCAGGTGGTTCTCCTTAGGTTTATGCAGGTCTGCATAGAATCATAGGATTGTAGAGTTATCTTGATTTCAGCAAGGCCTTTGACAAGGTGCCCCATGATATTCTTGTAAAGAAGCTGGTCAAATGCGGGCTAGACAATGCTACAATTCAGTGGATTTGTAACTGGCTTACCGACCGAACCCAAAGGGTGCTCATCAATGGCTCCTCTTCATCCTGGAGAGTAGTGACTAGTGGGGTGCCACAGGGTTCTGTCTTGGGCCCAGTCTTATTCAACATCTTTATCAATGACTTGGATGATGGGCTTGAAGGCCATGTTCAAATATATAAAAGGACGTCATATAGAGGAGGGAGAAAGGTTGTTTTCTGCTGCTCCAGAGAAGAGGACACGGAGCAATGGATTCAAACTACAAGATAGGAGATTCCACCTAAACCTTAGGAAGAACTTCCTGACAGTAAGAGCTCTTCGACAGTGGAATTTGCTGCCAAGGAGTGTGGTGGAGTCTCCTTCTTTGGAGGTCTTTAAGCGGAGGCTTGATAGCCATCTGTCAGGGATGCTTTTGTTATGAAAAATGTACCCCAAAATGCGTTGCCTTTTAAGAAGGACAGACGCGGGTCGGAAGCTCCAAAATTTGCACTAAGTTCAGCTCCGCCGGGAAAATGACAGAGACCACACGATGCTGTCAGGAAAAACAAACTGATCCCTTTATTGCAGAATGCAAAGCTACAGCTGTAGGGTCCCTGCCTCTGGAAAGAATGAAGGAACCCCGGGAAATGGTGAAGTCCCCCTATATACCCTCCTGTTCATGCATGGAAATCTCTGGACTAGGAGGGAGGGGGAGACAAGGGCAACGGGTGGGAGATCGGATTAGCTGGGTGCGGAGATGACTTTTCCTTTCAGATGGAGAGATGTCAATCTCTCTTCTCCTGTCGTTGATGGTGCTCCCTGTTGTTTGGCAGGAAGGGCAATCAGTCGAGATGGGTGCAGAGGTGGGGCAGTTCCTGGCGATTTCCATGGGGTGGAAGTCCGCCCGGCAGTGTTTTCCTCCAGGCCATGGAAGGGTGGGCTACGTTGAGGATGGCAATTTATTTGAATAAAGTTGTTCCAGCTAATCCCTCTATTGTCCGTGTGTCCTTGAATGGGTATAGGGTGGTAGTAGGGCAAGGTTCAGGTGGGTTGGGATCATACAGGGTTCATACAGAAAATATACCTGGAAAACATACCTAATGCAGGGATTTCTAATTAAAAGGTAGCAGTCCTGACATATACAGTTCTAAGATATAAAACAGCAATTCTAATACAGAGGCAGCGGATAGAGATTTCATGGTAAGAGAACATATAATAGGCTGTATTATTAACTTGAGTAGAAAAGTTTAACTTTGGATTTGGGCGGTTCCCCCCCCCCCTTCTTCTGGAAACATTGTTTTGTTCTGGGCGGAGGGGAGGTGGAGAGGGGAAATGTGTGAGTTTATGCTAACTGTTGTGCATATGCAGATCCTTAAGCCTTCCTTCAGGCAGGGTCGAGTCCTAGCTGGAGGGGTGGGGAGACAGGGAAGATGGCATTGAACAGGATTCTGGGTATTGCAGCTGTCAAATTCTGTCACCCCTCTCTGTTCATTAATAATGGTGTCCTGCAAACCCCCCCCCCCCAATATGATTTTATAACACTTTGATGGTGTTTCCTGCTTGGCAGGGGGTTGGACTGGATGGCCCTTGTGGTCTCTTCCAACTCTATGATTCTATGAAAGGAATCCCAAAGGTTGTCTAATCCAATGCAGAAATCTTAGCTCAAGCACCCATGACAGATGGCCATCCAACCTCCAAGGAAGGAGAGTCCACAACCTCCTGAGGTTCTCCATTCTACTGATGAAAGGCTTTTACCACCCGAAAGTTGTTCCTGATGTTTAGTCAGAATCTCCTTTCTTGTCACTTAAATCCATTGGTTCAGGTCCTGCCCTCCAGAGCAGGAGAAAGCAAGCTTGCTCCACCTTCCCTGTGACAGCCCTCCAGGTGGCATACCCTCCAACATTTCTCAGATGAAAAGAGAGACATCCTATGGAAAAGCGGGACATTCAGGGATCAAATCAGAAACCGAGACGGCTGCTCTAACTCTAGGACTGTCCCTAATAGGGACACTTGGAGGGTCTGTGATGGGTCTCCTATCATCTCTCAGCCCTCTCTTTTCCAGCCTAAACATACCTGGCTACTTCAACCATTCCTCATAGGGCTTGGCTTTCTGATCCTTGATCACCTTGGTCGCCCTCCTCTGAACAAAGTATCCCCCACCCATGCCATGGGCCTTTCCCCCAGCCAATGTCTTCTCCGGTACACTTTTTTTTTGGGGGGGGGGACAGTGGGAACCTGCCAGTCTCCCTGGGAGAAGCGGAGCAGCCTGATGGGCCCACGATCTGGCTGCCCCCTCCCTCCCTCAGCCCATCTGCTCCCGGCACTGAGAAGATCTGCTCTTCCGTTTCCCATTCTGTCCGGCACGTGCGGCAGCCGTCTCCCTCCCTGCGTCCCCCCCCACCCCTTTTGGCCCCTTTCTTCTCTCCCTTGCACAAATTATTCTGGCCTCCTCCTCCTCCTCCTCAGCCTTGGCCAGGGCCATGCCAGCCTGGCTCACGGGCGATGGGCAGGCGGTGTGTGTTTGCACTAATCAGCACTTCTGCCGTATCGACACGCGGATGAAATTATGGGAACGGGAGGGGTCAGGGGTCAGCCGTGCTGGCAGGGGCTGCACTTGGCAGTAAATAGCATATGCTAATGAGGAGCGCTGCAGGGAGGAGGGTCTGGGCCACGGAGCTGTCAATCACAGGCTGGGTGGCAGCTGGGAGAGAGGGAAGAGTCCTGAGCTCCTTTCCTTAGGGGGGGTGAGTATGGGATGGGGGGTGGGATCTGGTGCAAATCCTCCCATCCCATATCACCTCATGCCCCAAGCACTGGCTCTCTCCACCCACCGCTCCTCGGTGGGTCAAGAGACCGAGGAAGCTTGCCTGTCTCTTCCATCCCATTCAGGAGAGGACATCTCCTCCCTGCCGGCTCTTCCCTTATTTCGCTCTCTCTCTTTTACGCCTCCCCTTTTCTCCCAAAGGAGCCCAGGACAGCAAACAAGAAGGGATGGAATGACTAGAACACCCTCAAAACATTGCAAAAAAACAATTCCGCCATCGATGAGGTCTGGGAAAGATTCCAGCTTCAAAAGTCGGTTGGAAGAGCAAGGTCTTCGGTGGATCTCCAAAAAGACAAAAGAGAAGGTGCCTGCCTAATATTCAAGGGGAGGGGAGTTCCAAAGGGCAGGAGGGGCAACCCCACAAAAGACCCATTTCTTGGTTGGGTAGAATAGGCCTCCTGGAAGTTGGTGTCTGCAAGACTCCTCTGGGACAGAATTGTTCGGGGTATCGAGAAGTTTTACTCCTTTGTCATGACTGGCACACACAGGGAGAATCAGAATTGTAGTTGGAAGGGACCCCCGAGGATCACCTAGCCCTACCCCCTGCAATGCAGGGATCTCAACTAAAGCATCCCTCCCCTATGATATCCCTGTGCTGTTAGTGAAATAATCATTTTTCCCTCAATGAGGACAAGAAACTTAGCTTGAAAAGGAAAAGGAAAATACCAGGCTTCAATTCCATGCAAGCCCAGCCAGCAAAGAGAGCAGTCAAAAATCCTTTCAGGAGACTGGAAGTGATGCCTTGGAGCAATCGTTAAACTGTGGAACTCCCCGCTGCAGGAGGCAGGATGGCCAGCACCCTAGATAGAAGAGGACTGGAGGAAGGGCCTATGGATGGCTCCTAGCCAGGATGGCTCTGCTCTGGAAAACCCCAGGAGAGGAGGAGGCTCTGGTGCTAGAATCCTGCTTGCTGGTTTCCCATGGGGGCATCTGGTTGAGAACAGGAGGCTGGACTGGATGGGCCACTGGCCTGATCCAGATTCTTCTGCGATTGTGATGGAACCTCCAGGTCCAGAGGCAGTCTGAGAAGATTCCCAGGTTCTTAGGGAATTTGGCCACTGTGGTGGAAACAGATGCTGGACTGGATGGGCCCTGGCCTCATCCAGCAGGCACTTTTTGCATCCGTCTGGGCCTGGCACAGAGGGCTCCTTCCTGCTCCTGGGCCCCTCAGTGCCTCCCCCTCCAAGCTCAGGCTCCCACTCTGGATTCTGTGCGCGCTGCAGGAAAAATGCCTCCTCCCGCGTGTGCCTGGCACCGAGAAGGAATAGCAGCGCCAGCTTTTCATCACCTGCGTGGCTCGAAAGGGCACTGCCTGTCAGTCAGGTGCCAAAAAGCCCCTGCTGGCCAGAGGCTTGCAAGTGGAGAGGCAGCACAGAGCTCAGAGCACCCTTTGTGCCAGTGTCACGGCTTCCACAAGACTGGGGGGGAGTCTGCCCCCCCATGAGGAAATCCCCTGTGCCACTTCTCCACCGGGCAGACTCCAGAGGCTGGCTGCGGGTGCTGTGTTTGCCCTCCGTGTTGTGTGGTTGGGGTTTGTGTGTGTCTTTCCTTCAGCCGCTGGCCGAGCTGGCCTTGCTCTTCCGGGGATAAACGCAGAGGCGTGACTGGCCTCCTTCTCCTCTGAGTTCAGAGGGTCTCGCTGGAGCTGCTGTGCCCGCCCTACCTGCCTTTGAAGAAGCCGGCAGGTCCAGCGAGGTCAGGCCCCTCCCGGATGAATGTAAGGGATCAAAAAAGCCCCGGAAAAGGACGCAGCCTCAGTCACTTCCCCCATGTGGAGGCAGAGAAACCGAGACTTCCTGAAGGGCAGCAAAGTAGGTCAAATCCAGACATCAGCAGGTAGACCGTGGGCAAGGAGACTTGCCACTCCTCACCCCCCCCCCATGGCAACCTTCCAGCGAGGAGCTGCCAATCCCTGCTTCTCTCTTTGCCCCCCACCCCCCTCTGAAGGCCTGGTGGGGCAGGAGGGTCATAGAATCATAGAATTGGAAGGGGTCCTAAAGGGCCATCTAGTCCACCCCCTGCAATGCAGGAATCCCTACTAAAAAAAAAGTTCAAGGCAGCCCCATTTGGTGCTCCGGGGTCAGGATGATGCTGGACAGAGGCAAACAGCACTGGGCGGGATGTGGGGCTGAGAGGGACCCAGTTTATGCACAGGGAGGGAGGGAGGGAGGTGGCCTCAGGACTGATGGGGATTTGGGGGGGAGGACCTGACTTTTTTGGGAGGCTTTGTTGCAAAGGCTGGAGGTGAGCTTGCTGCTGCCCCATGTCTCTGTCTGGGGCCGACCCCTATCTCCACTTCAGATGCACTGTTCAAAGGAAGCAGCCAAGCACAAGAAAAAGGGGGGCAGAATCATGCCCAAAGGCAGGACCCCAAATATCCGACTGCTCTTGATGGGGTCAGGAAGGCCCGTTTCCATCTCCTTCAAAGCTGCGTTTCAGGAGCTTCCCTTGGTCCTCAGTCTCCTGGGAAGGATTCCCTTCTTGCCCTCTGGACCCTGGTAGTGCCCCCCCCCCAGCTGAGCCTGGGGCAAAACGCTGTTGCCACTCTGGAGGGGGGGGGGCTCCTGTTGCTGAGAGGGGAGAGGAAGAAGAGAGGCTGCCAGGGAGAGGGAGGCGGAGAAGGGAGGAAATTCTCTTGCTCAACGTCAGGGCGGCAAGAGCCTTGCAGTCACGGAGGGGGGGGGAGTCTGGCCAGGAGATTTACGGCCCGTCTCTCATTGTTTAAAGACTCTCGCCCAGGCCTGGTGCTGCGAACTTCACACGGGGAACGAACGTGGCAGCAGTGGCAGCGGCAGCGCAGATGCGGCAAATTTATGACGCCGGCTCTGAATCCCCAGTCCCATCGTGGGCCAATCCGTCTTCCTGGCGCTGAGGATGGAATTAAATTATGGCAAAATGAATCTGTAAAAATGATGGAAAGAGTGTCGGGCGGCGGCAAGGGAGGGGGCCCCTGACAGATGGACTGGTGGCCTAATCAAGTCCTGGGCTGCCCACCGGAGTGCCCCCCCCATGCCCACCCTCAGGTAGGGCCACATGGGCCAAGGAGGCAGAAATGCCCTGGGGAGGGACAGTTCCCCACACAGACAGAGCCGCTGGCCCAGAGGGTCAGGTAGCAGACACAAGTCAGGCTCTGCTTTGGGTGATGGTCAGCCGCCACTCATCGGATCAAGAAGGCTGGGAGAGAAAAGTGGCCAGAGGCTGTGTGCCCCCTCCCCACCCCAAGCAAGCTCCCTGCCCCAGAGATCACCAGGCATTGCCCCCTGATATCTGTCCTGGGAGCTGTGATGCAATAAAGGAGGATAGAGTGCCTCTGAACATATGCAGAGTGCCAGCATGGCTTTACATAACATGGGACCAATGGGCCAACTAGCCCGGCATCCTTTTCTCATAGGGGCCGGCCAGGTGCCCCTTATAGGAAAATTAACTACAAACCCCCAAATTTGTGATCCCCTCCAAACCTGGGACAAAGTTTTGAAGTTGTTTTGCAGCGCCCACAAACCAAGTAATTGATACTTCAAACACAGGGTCCATAGATAACACCCCAACCAGCAGTCAGGATTCGAACACAGGAGCCCCTCCCCTCCTGGGCTTCAACTGTAGTGGCAGAGCAGAGCCATTTAGGCCCATCATTGCTGTGCTCCTTGGAGAGGTGTGGGAGCACCCAGGGAGGCCTGACCCAATGACCCAGGGAGACCCTCGCTCTGGCGGGATCATAGCTGCGTCCCCAGAATGGGGACCGGGAGGAAGCCGGCGTCTCCTCTCTGCCGCCTTGGCCAGAGGCCTTGCCCGGTGGCCAGCAGGGCACCCAGGGGACCTTCCCAAGCCCTGCATGGTGGGAGGCCAAGCTCAGTATTGATCGGGGCTGTTAAGCTGATTACTGCTGGGCGGTCCCTGCTAAGTACTGAGAGATCCTGTCAATAGAGATGCTAATCACAGGAGCCCCAGGCAAGCGGAGGGCGGGAGGAGGGGAGCAGGGAATGGGAATGGGGCTGGCGCAGCAGACAGAGTCAGGCCCAAATTTGCTCCAGCGCAGAGCAGCTGGGAGCCAAAAGTGCCAAAGCTGGGAGAGGTCAGGCGATTTGTGACCTCCTGGCAACCTGCCGCTGCATTTTTCTGGAAGGGGGTCTCCTGCTTTTCTTCCCTCTGTGGTAGGCAGAGATTCAACAGGTGCAGCTTTCATTCACATGAACCTTAGGAGTATTGCTCTAAAATTCATTTAAAATGTTTGTTAACCAGCCTTCATCAGAAGATTCCAGGCAGGGCACAAAAGCATGAAGAAAAATAAATTCCATCCACATCTTCCAAATAAATTCCGAACCAACAATTTGAGGGGAGGGGGCAAGTGACTCCTTCTTGAGGAGTGAGGGGTTGGGGGTCTCTCTTATAAACCTCTAGTGCTGGGATTTACAAGAGGTACCCAGAGCATGTGGCTCCATGCACCATTTCATGCGCAGTGTGTCCATGTCTCTAGAGAGAGGAATACCTCTCGTTCCAGGAGAAAGAACTGTGGGGTGCAGTGGGACTTGGGGTGTCTTTGTCATATGCCTTTTATTTACAACAATTTGAGCAGAGCTGAGAATCCTAGAAGTGTCGAGCTAGAAGGGACCCCCAGCAGGAAACAGCTGAGGAATCTCTGAGTGAGAGCCATTGCCTGACCTCTGATGAATAACCTGCAGTGGAGCTGAGTCTTCGAATCCACAGCTGCCAAACTCTCTCTCCCAGCCTCTTTCATTGAAACCGCAGCCCTGTGGGTGAACTGACCATTAGGTGAACCCACCCGCAGCCATTAAGAAATATTCAAACTCTTTTGTCAAAAGCCAGGCTCTACGGTAATCAGGAAACATTTCCCTGCAAAAACCCTCCTGGGAGGGAGACCCACACATGCGAACAAGACAAACACAAACCCACACTGGATTTGCCTTTTCCATAAGCGGATAATGTGGAGGTTGGGAAGGCAGAGGGGCTTCCTCAGGAACGGCCCCTGGGGACCCTTCACAGAGCAGCAGGATCAGAGCTCGCTGGCTTGCTCTGGCTGAACACTCAGATTCTGCAATGTGACTGCCTGCCGGGTGTGTGTGGGGTGTTTGGGGAAGGGTGGTACCTCTGGTGGGGGACACATCATGCTCCTTCTGGGGTCATTTGTCCACCTTTGGTCCCCACCTGCACTCAGCTAGCACCTGTGTCTCCTAGGTGGTGTCAGCAGGCGACAGCGGCCACACCTGGCTTCGACTGGCTGGCCAAACCAGGTGTGGGGAGCCCATGGGTCTCAAACGATCTGGGAGTTAAGAACTTGCCCTGCAGGTGAAGACAGGCTCTGGTGGAGGGACCAGATGAGACCAAGGGTGGGTCCAATGGTCAAGAGGGCAGTTTCTAGAAAGGGCAGTGAGGGGCAGGTGGGGCTCATCGACCTAAGGCGGCTGCCCATCTGGGAGAAGGAAAACTCTGGTCCCAAGGCTGGGATTGTATTGGATGACATGAGACGTCCAACTCTGCAGTCCTACGATTCTATGCTCAGTGGCTGGAAGGGGGGGGAGGGCAGGGGGCCATGGCGGCGCATTTGTGGAGTCAGCACTCTTGGGCAAGCTGTGCGCTCTCTGCCCTGCCTGGGGAAGGATGGCAGCTGGCAGAGCACAGCTGCGGCTGGCGGGTGGCCTGCTGTTGGAGGGAGGGAGAGAGGGGGGAGCGTTGACCTTCACCCCAAGGAAGGCACCTGAGGAGGAAGAGTCTCTGCAATGGCTGCAAGGAAGCAGAATGCGGCCTCGAAGAGCACCCCGCTTTGCCAAGTACTGAGGACCACAGATAGCAGGATGCCACAGACACGGCCACGCCTGAGCTTCATGAGAGAGCTCACCAGGAACCCCGATCTCAGCAGCAATGAAGGAGCACCCTGAGCCTCAAAGCAGCAGGCCGGGGGGGAGTGGGGGGTCACTTCTCCCTCCCGCCTTGGAGCAGCAGCCAATGGAGTGGGAGGCGGGTCAAGAGATGGTCAGTGCCAAATGTGCCTCTCGTGGCTTTGCAAAATGTGGCTCCTTCTGTAGGGTTGGGAGCAAGGCTGGGGCCCCAAGGAGGAGGGTGGGGAGAAGGGCACAAGGACAGACAAGTGTGGGGTTTCCAATCAAAATCACAAATGCATGATTGGCAGACAAGCTCATGAGCGGCTGACCCTCATAGGGTTCCTGGATCAAGATAGGACAGTAGGAGGTTACTTCCTTAATGCTTTGGTGGGAATTTTCGAACAAAGGAGATAATCTTATGTACTTCCTTCCCTTCTGTGCTCGTTCTCTTCTTTCAAGCCAGCAATGTAAGCGAACTCAGAGCCCAGACTCTATTTTTGAAACTCACTTTGTAATTTCCCAATAAGAACATTTTTTCCCCTGCATACTACTTTCATGTATTTGCTGCCTGCATTGAAATGTAAGTAAACCTTTTGTGCTCCTTACTAAAATGTGTGGTTCATTATTGGCAATGGGGACAAAGAGGGGAAAGCTCAGCAGAGAACCAAAAAACAGGGATAAAAGGGTGTAATTACCTAATTCCTAGCTTCCAGTGAGCTGCGAAAGCACCTAAGTGTTTTTAATCTGCAAAAAGGGCTTCACAGCCTGCTTACTCTCCCATTTATCCCACACGTGGGACAGGAGGTTTGAATTTTAATTGACAGATGAAATCCTTAACCCACCTCCATCACCAAGGATAGTGGCAAGCCAGAGAGAACAGAGCTGTCAGGCTGCTCACCAATATGGCCCTGCTCTTCCTCCACAGCTGGAGGCAGCCATGCTTCATAGAATCATAGAGTTGGAAGAGACCACAAGGGCCATCCAGTCCAACCCCCTGCCAAGCAGGAATCCCAGTTGCAGGAAACCGCAGGAGGAGAGATTGTTGTTCTTGTGTTTGGGGGTCCTGCTTGTAGGTTTCCCTTTGGGACATCTGCTTGGCCCCTGTGAGAAGAGGAAGCTGGACTAGATGGGCCCCCATTGGCCTGATCCAGCAGGCTCTCCTGTTTGCTGGCTTCCCAGTGGGGCATCTGATTGGCCATGGTCAGAACAGGATGCTGGGCTCTGGTGGACCTCTTTGGGCTGGTCCTCCAGCGGCCCTTCAGATGTTCCCATCTCTCGCCTCTCTGGATCACAACAAAATCCCACCTAGTCCAGCATCCTGTTCTCAAAGCGATCGACCGGATGCCTGTAGGAAACCTTCAAGCAGGACCCAAGCACAAGAGCATCTCTAATAATAATAATAATAATAATAATAATAATAATAATAATAATACCCCGCCCATCCGGCTGAGTTTCCCCAGCCACTCTGGGTGGCTCCCAACAGAATATTTTTTTAAAAAAAAGCCAGGCCGGGCTGGGCCCCAGGCCTCAGTGTTTCCAGAGACCCAGGCTGGTGCGTCAGTGTCTTCCTGGCCGAAGCTCTCCTGCCCCAGGAAGCCGTTGCAGCCGCTGCTGCTCAGAAGCCGCTGAGCTGGGGAAGGCGGCTGCGCTCCGTCATCCAGGAGTGATCAGCCACTCAATAATTGACCGTCACTGAACCGTGGCAAGAGCAACAGGGGTGGCAGAGGATGGAGGCCCCGCCAGGAGTGCCAGGCGAGCGGCTTAGCCTGGGGCGAAGAAGCGTGTGCTGGGGAGAACACAAGGGAGCAGCGCGGCCCCTCCTGCTGCCCCACCCAAGCAGGTCCCTGGGGTGCTGACGTTGCCCCCTTCCTCCCAAGCTCCTCGCCAAGATGGGACGTCCTGCAAAGGGAACGGCTACCCCACTCCCAGCTCCTTGGTAGGGAAAGTCCCCGGTTGGACGCGAAGGGCTGCGATGGCTAGAGTGGGTCGGCTTCATAGATATGCAGAGTTGGAAGGGACCCCCAAGGGTCATCCAGTCCAACCCCCTGCAGTGCAGGAACCACAACTGAAGAACAGTCTCTTCTGAAAAACCTCCGAGGAAGGAGAGCCTCCCACCATCACTGGAGGTTTCTCCACAGGTTGGCTGGCCATCTGCTGGCAGGGAGCCCCTTTGTCCTTAAGCCATGCTCTTCTTATCCCCATTTCACAGAAGGGACACCGAGGCTGCCAGAACGCAAGTCACCCAAGGCCCCACAATGAATCTGCTGTGGAAACTCATTTCCCTGTATCCAGCTTCCCACAGGACCACGGTGAACCACTGCTGTTCTTAGGGACCTCTGGCCTCCAGGGACAAGACCTGCTCTCAGTCCTCCTGGGGGGGGTGTGGCAAATAGAGCAACTGCCCCACAGTCCTGGGGTGGCAGTGGTGGTGCAGAGGTGGAGTCCCCCAAAGCTTTGCAGGGTTGCCTGGCCAGGTGCCTCAGTTTCCCCGCTACTCGATGCCCAGCCCTGACCCTGCAGCTCCCTCCTCCCCCATCGCTTCCCTCTCTTGTACAGGCTCCTCTGGCTCCTTGTCCTCTGTTTTAGGGCTGAGAGCCCTTGAAGGTCCCAAGGCACCTCGCAACCTGGCAGCAGCAGAAATGGTGGGCGGGCGGGCGGGGGGTGGGCAGAGAAGCTCAGAGAAGCATGAAATCTTGGCTCCTATTATTGATTGGGGGTGGTGGCGGTGGCAGTGTGTATTTTTAAACCCGGCCGGGGAGTTGGGAAGCTTCCACTTTGTTCTGGAAATGGGAAGTTTCAGGGTTTTATTTGTGTGCAACCAAGCAGAAACGACTTCCCCCTGCTTCTCCTTCTCCGCCAGCTCCTTCTTCCTCTTCTTCTTCTTCCTCTCCCCTCCTGGAAGGACAAGAAAGGGGAGGAAGGAACCCGAGAGAGGCCAGAGCCAAGTTAACCCTTCCTGAGGAGGAATGGCATCATAGAATCGTACAGTCGGAAGGGACCCCCAAAGGTCCTGTAGTCCAACCCCCTGCAAGGCAGGAATCTCAGCCAAGGCCTGAAATCTTGGCAGCAGAAAGCTGGGCTGGGAGGAGGGGGGCTCAGCCAGCCCTCCCACCACTGCCCCCCTTCCTGCTATGTCATGGCTGGGGTCCCAATGGAGAATAAGCAGAAGAGGGAACCAAGAGATTCTGCTGGCAGACAGGAGTTCCACCCCTGGCAGCATCTCCACGGAGATGAGTGGGGGGAAGCAGTGGCATAGTGTGGGGGGTGTCAGAGGGGCTGTTGTCCCAGGCGCACAATCTGGGAGGGGGCACGAACCAAGCACCCACCCCCCGCAGAGATCCCCATGGTGCCCTGGGGAACGGAGAGTGAAGAGCATCGTCTTTGCTCCCCAGCCCCTGCCGAGGGAGCGCTCACAACTTGAGAGAGGTGGGGAAGCGAGGGCGCTTGCCATGCGAGTGCCCCATGGCAGAGGGGCAAGTGCTGGGTGAGGCCACTCTGCACCTGCCTAAATGGTGCTACGCTACTGGGTGGAATAATGCAAAGGTTCAACGGGCAAGAGATTTTTTTCAAGCCTAAGGTCTCCAGCAATCCCAGCCCTTCTCCTCCTCTGCAAACTGGCTCCCAGTCAGAGGCCAAGAGGCTGCTTTTTATTGTGCTGGATAATAGCTCTGGTCCCCCCCCCCCATTTTCTCATTTCAGGCAACTCAGCCACTTTTTCTATTTCCTGGCTGCAGATAAGGCAGCTTCCGCTACGACCCCTGGTGTGGGGTGGGAATTGTCCCACCTGCCGAAAGACCTGTTGGTTGGGAGGGCCTTTTGGTGCAGATGGAGCTCAGAGCAGAATTGGAACCTATGGCCAGGAACTCAGAAACAGCAGCCTGCCTCGCCACCCAGCTCCTTCCTTTCTGCCACCGCCGCCAATTGACCTTAGCCAACACCCCAGCCCAGAAGAGAGATGGGGAGGGCGGGAGGGAGGGAAAGAGGGCAACGTCTGCTCCACGGGATCCAGAGCAGAGTTGGGGCCCCAGTCAGGCCGGGTGGAGGGGAAGAAGCGCCTGCCTGCCTGCCTGCTGCGCCAGGAACTGCTGGAGAGGAAACCAAGTGGGCAATCAGGAGCAAGAGAGGCTGAAGAGGCCCTGATTGAGGAGGAGGAGGAGGAGGAGGAGGAGGAGGAGGAGGAGGAGATGCTCTTCTGGAGGGGGGGGCTGCAAATCCTGATTAAGAGGGGGAGGCCCCTTCATGCTGGACGGGAGCAAATTCTCACTGGCCCATTTTTCAGGCACTGCAGACCTGGAGAGGTGGAAGGCTGCCTCCTCCAGGCAGTGGCGGATTTAGGGTGGGACGGACAGTTCCCCTGCACAGGGGGCCAAACTGAGAGGGTGCAAAAATGGGGGGGGGCAGGAGGGAGGGGGTCAGGCCCAACAACTCCGGGAAAGACCCCCCTCTCTCTGCAAGGTTTATGCTTTCGGGGGCAGCAGGCATGACAGAGCTGCCCCTCTTGGCTGCGGGGGGTCTCCCCAACAGGTGTCCTGGCTGGCTGGTGCCCGGCTCCCCCAATCTGGCACCTCCGCCCTGCCTGGGGTGGCGCACGCTGGCGGAGGCAGATGGCCTGGCATGCTGATGCTGGGACGTTTCCTGCCATCTGCTTGGTCTAATTGACTTCCTGCAGAAGTTTCGCTCTCCATCTCCTTGCTTTAAATTAAACCAGTTGAAAGGATAAAATGGTTAATTAAAAGGCCTTTTGATTAGATAGACAAATATTTACCAATTACGAGTGACCCCAGCCATTCTTCTTTGGTGTCTGCAAACTCAACCATCAGCAGTTATCTCCGCAATTACGTGGCCACTGATGGCTCCCTCCCGCCTCCCCTGATCTTTCCCCTGTGAGCATCTCTTGGAGGAGAAGAGAGAAAAGAGAGGGGGGGACACAGTGGCACTTGGTGTGCTTTGCTGAGTCGCTGCAGGGGAGCCAAGCACAGCCCTCGCCAGCTCATCCATGGCTCCCCAGGCAAAAGCACGCTCTGGGTGAAGCAGCCAGTTCCCCGAGTCAGCAGATCGGTGCCCTCATTCGCTCTGGTGATGTATGGCTGTGCGTGTCGGTGGTGCTCACCCCAGCGGGGCTCGTACATTTGCTGGCTCTCTCTGGAGGGAGAGAGAGAGAGAGAGAGAGAGTTGGACACTCAAATAATGGCACATCTGGGCACCTCGCCTCCGCCCTCTGCTTTCAAGGGGTCACAGGCAACTTGGGTGGATGGCAGCTTGGCCCCTGCAAGACCCCCGATGCTGCAGAGACTTTGGAGGCAAAGCCCAGAGGGAGAGGATCTTCCTCCCCAGCTGCCCAGGGCACAGGCTGGGACTCTCCCCATCGGAGTCCAGCCCCGAAAGCCAACCAGGGGAAAAAGCAGGCAGTGCTGGCTGAGGGCTCCCAGGAAGAACTACCGGTAGGTCTGCGGGAGGAGGTCCATGGCCCCTCTAGCCCACCAGAGCAGGGGCGTAGGAAGGGGGCGGTAGGGGCAGGCCACCCCGGGTGCCCTCACTGAGGGGGGTGACATTCGGTGCGCCGCCCAAGATTTCCAAGCCTACCCGGAGCCTTCGTTTTGACAGCCTGGGAGTTGTGGGCAGGTAGTGCCCCAAATGTCCACCATGGCTGGCTCACTCCACGCCCGGCTGCAGGGCACGTGCAGGTCTGGGCACCCGAGTGGCTGGGAGGGCACCCTCCGCGCCATGTCCCCCTCGGCAGCGCGCCTGCCCTGGGCAGCCCAGGCATATGCTCTGCCGCTGCCCCAGAGCACAAGAGTCTTCTCCCCTCCAACCGTGTAGGCAGAGCACAGCCATTAGGACTGGCAGCCATGGACAACCCTTGACTATTTTTAAGGCATCTAGGGCAGAGGACATCGCTGCTTCCTGGGCAGGGGCAGACCTTGACACCTCAAATTTCAGAGGCGTCCTGTGCATTGCCAAAAACCAGTTGCCACCCCCCCATTGCCTCCCCTTGGATGTCATAGTTGTGGCACTCCCTTCAGCACCCCAGAAGTTCCCCGTCTGGAACGACAGCACCGTGACCGATTGCGCTCCCGTAGACCCACTTTTGTCCGGTGGGAGGCAGTTCCACAGTTTAACTGTGCTGCATGAAGAAGCCCTTTTTACATGCCTCATTACTGTCGATTGTGGCAGGAGCACAGTTGGTGTCATTCAATATGCCATATACCCCTAAATGAACTTTCCTGACCCTGGTCTACAGTCCTGGTCTCCAACGTGTCCTGAGATTTCCTGAGCTCCCAAGACTTTGTGTAGCGATCAGCACCCGTAATCTGCAGCCTCCAGCAAAATCCAATTAACTCCCTCCTGTAAAAGGGTTCCACATATACAATAGTAAGATAACTTTAAGACTCAAGAAACAAACAGAGATAACCAGTTTAGTCATTCCTCACTGGGATTATGCTCTTCCAGCTACCAGCTGAGCAAAGTAAACAAAATAGGCAGGAAATTAATAGGAAAGAAGCAACAGAACAATGGAGTACAGGTATTATAACAAATTACTCACCCCAAAGACCCCTCCGCTTTCCATTCTGATGCATGGGCTAAAATTAGTACAAAACCCCATTGGATCTTCACTGGTGGGTGATTTCTCCAAGCTCCAAGAAGGATTTTACTCAACCCCCTTAAGGAACCAACAAACACTGCAGGACAGGGATACCCCTCCGTATTAAATTAACTATGAACCCTAAAATTTGGGATCCCCTCCAAACCTGAGCCAAAGTTTTGCAGTTGTTTTGCAGGGGAAACCCTGTGTTTTGCAGAGCCCCACAAAATGAGTAATTGATACCTCTTCTGCCTCCCCTGTTGTCTTCGTCCATGGAGTTTTCTTGGCAGGGATACTGGAGCGGCTTGCCAGTTCCTTCTCCAGGTGGATCACGTTTAGTCAAAACTCTCCACCATGACCTGTCCATCTTGGGTGGCCCTGCACGGCATAGCTCATAGCTTCTCTGAGTTATTCAAGCCCCTTCGCCACGACAAGGCATTGATCCATGAAGGCTCACTGGAAGGACAGATCGTGAAGCTGAGGCTCCAATACTTTGGCCACCTCATGAGAAGAGAAGAATCCTTGGAATAGACCCTGATGTTGGGAAAGATTGAGGGCACTAGGAGAAGGGGACGACAGAGGACGAGATGGTTGGACAGTGTTCTCGAAGCTACGAACATGAGTTTGACCAAACTGCGGGAGGCAGTGCAAGACAGGAGTGCCTGGCGTGCTCTGGTCCATGGGGTCACGAAGAGTCGGACACGACTAAACGACTAAACAACAACAACTGCCTCCCCTTCCTGCATTCTTCTTAAGTCTAGTTTCTGAGGCAAAATTCTCTCCCTCCCTCCCTTTAGGTTTTTGGGCATAACTAAAGAAAGCTTTTCTTATGCTGTGCTGATGCATTCCCCCCCCCCATCTTGTAAGCCGGCTTGAGCATTGTGTGAACTGTGGAAAGGCAACATACAAATAAAGTTATGTCTGTCTGTCTGTTCCAAACCTGCTTGCTCACGTCCCACAGGCAGGTGCTCAGGCCCGGTGCTTCTTCGGTGCTGTGGGTGGCCGTTCTTGAGGAGAGCATCATTCCACCACAGAAGCCCCCACCTGCAGCCTTGAGTGGTATAGTCCAGACAGAAGGTGACCCCCCCCCTCCATGTCCCCCTGCTGGATAGTGGGCCAAGCCAAAGAGCCGGGGCCTCCTGCCCCTTGGTGCAAAGCCCCCCCCCCCCGGCCTGTGCCCCTGTGTCATCTCAGCAGATGGTCAGGGAGACCCCAAAGGCCCAGACCTTTGCTGAGGTGGAGCTCGGCTGATTCTTCCGATCCCACTATTCCATTTAAAAATAGTCACAGCAGCTGACATAAGCAAATAAACCAGTTAAAATAAATGAAGACAATGCAATGATGTGGACGCCTGAAAATATTGAGCAAGACAACCAGTATAAAGTTTAAGAATAGTTTATCAATGTTCAAAAGCACAGGTCTCAAGTCTTGTCTCCTACCCAACTACCGTGTTTCCCACATTTTAAGACACCGTCTTATATTTATTTTACTCAAGAAAATAAGCCTATGGCTTATTTTTGGTGGGGTGTCATATTTTTTTAATTAAGCAATCTACATTTTGACCTTTGGAGCTGGGCGCACGTCATACTTTTTCACAAGCGAGCGTGGTCAGAGCCAGGAGCGCGCCCAGTGGTGCCCGCGCTCCTCCTGGGGCTGCCACGCTCAACTCCCATGCCCAGCCAACCCAGAGACCCTCCCTCATTGCTGCGGGGCATTTCTTTTCATAGAATCATATGATTCTATGCCTCTTTTCAGGAGGAGGAGGCAGATGCCCGGAACCGGCTGCTGCAGCTGGGCCACGCGGAGGCGAGGCCGCTGCCTGCCCCTGGGGGCTGCGGAGGCGGCTGGGCGGGGACAGCCGGAGCCCAGCCAGGTAGCAGCAGCAGCGGGAGGACGAGTACGGTGCTGCTGCTGGCCACAGCAGGAGGAAGCAGGCGCCCGAAAGTGGCGGCTGCTGCAGTCCCGACAGAGCGCGGAGCAGCACCGCTCGTCCCGAGGCAGTGGGACCCAGCAGCAGCGCCGTCCTCATCCTCCCGCTGCTGTTGCTGCTGCTGCCGGGCCAGGTGGCTCCTGGGGGTCGCAGAGGAGGCTGGGCGGGGACAGCCGGAGCCCAGCCAGGCAGCAGCGGAAGGACAAGGATGGCGCTGCTGCTGGCCGCGGCAAGGAAGCAGGCGCCCGAAGGCGGTGCGGCTACTGCAGCCCCGACAGAGCGTGCAGCAGTGCTGCTCCTCCCGAGGCAGCAGGACCCAGCAGCAGTGCCGTCCTCGTCCTTCCGCTGCTGCCTGGCTGGGCTCCGGCTGTCCCTGCCCAGCCTCCTCTGTGACCCCCAGGGGCGAGGCGAGCAGCGGCTCGCCTCCACCTGGCCCGCTTTCGGGCGCCTGCTTCCTCCTGCCGTGGCCAGCAGCAGCACCGTACTCGTCCTCCCGCTGCTGCTGCTGCCCGGCTGGGCTCCGGCTGTCCCTGCCCAGCTGCCTCCGCAGCCCCCAGGGGCAAGCAGTGGCCTCGCCTCTGCTGGGCCCAGCTGCGACAGCCGGTTCCGGGCGTCTGCCTCCTTCTCCCGAAAAGAGGCAGACAACCTCCTCCTCCTCCTGCGGCTAGCATGCTGTGTATCACTGGCTGGCTGGGCGCTCGCGGTCTCACTCCGCGCAGCGCGGAGGTATGGCTTATTTTCAGGGGGTGTCTTCTATTTAACAAATACTTTAAAAGCCTGCTATGGCTTACTTTATGACTACGCCTTAAAAAGGGGGAAACACGGTAGGAAAGGAGCAAGCCCCTCCCCACCCAAACCCACTGAAAGGAGGGGGGAGGATTCTGAATGGTGCTGGGAAGAGACTCAGCCCCACCCCCAGCACCTGCCTGCCATTTCCTCCCATGCTCAGCCCATCAAGGGGGGGAGGGAGCTGGGGATGAACCACCGCTGGCCGCCCTCTTCAGAGAAGCCCCCTGCCCCATGTTCGAGGAGCCAGCCAGCTGCATTGGGCAGGAGAGGCTCCTGGCAGGCGCTGCTGCCCCCCCCCCCAGCTCTCTGCAGTCCCCGGCACGCGCTCCCCAAGAGCCGGTTGTCGATGGTAACGTGCGGAGAAACTGATGGATGGTTCTGAATGAATGTTCCGTTTAAATTACCCGTTGTGCGGGCTCCAATTCATGGCTAATTCATTAGACACACATTCATACACAAAAATAAAGAGCTCCTCTCTGCCTCTCTGCCCACCCCTCTCACGTCGTGTGCTGAAGACGACGATGAAGAAGAATCCCAGAGGAAAGGAGGACTAACCACCTCCCTCCCAAGGGAAGGAGGAAGCTGTCTTATACAGAGTCCGATCATGGGGTCCCTCTAGCTCAAGATTGCTGACTCTGGCTGGCAGCAGAGACTCTGCAGGAGTCCCTCGCAGCCCCACCTGGAGATGCCCACGGGGGTTGAACCCAGGTGCTCTGACACTGAGCTAGGGCCCGTCCCCTAGAAAGAAGCCAAGATGCCAGTCCTCATGGTTCTGAAGAAAGGATTGTCTGCACTGACTAGCAGCCAGGGCTCTCCCGGGTTTCAGACAGCAGCCTTTCCTAACTCCGGCTGGAGATGCAGGGGGAGATTGGACAGGGAAGCTTCTGTAGGAGAACAAACCCTAAGACTGGCAGAAGCTTCCCAGGCTTGGGGAAGGAGGCGTCAGGGGAACTTTTAGGGGTCTAGCTTAGTCCCCCAGTCCCCTGACCCCACTGCATGGCAGCTTCTGCCAGCAAAGCCACAGGCCCTCCCCACCCCTGATTCAGAGGTGCACATGCTGGAGACGGTTTCCACTAGAAATGTAAGTATTTTACCTGCGTGGTTTTTACTGCTGCTGTAGCTGAGAACCAATGCAAGGCTAGGTAAAGGTAAAGGGACCCCTGACCGTTGGGTCCAGTCGTGGACGACTCTGGGGTTGCACGCTCATCTCACTCTATAGGCCGAGGGAGCTGGCGTTTGTCCGCAGACAGCTTCCGGGTCATGTGGCCAGCATGACTAAGCTGCTTCTGGTGAACCAGAGCAGCGCACGGAAATGCCATTTACCTTCCTGCCGGAGCGGTACCTATCTATCTACTTGCACTTGACGTGCTTTCAAACTGCTAGGTGGGTAAGGCTATGAGTGAGTAAATCACATTTTAAACTTACTTTGCAGTCTGTTGTCAAATTCTTTGTTAAACGGAGGCAAGGAAAGAGGGAGGCAGTTTGCTCTGCAGCTGGACTTATTTAAAAGGAGGCTCCACAGCCTATTCCTATATGCTTTGATTTGCTTGCTAAGGAAGGGGCTTGAAGCTCTACTCAACCCACACACGTGGGCTCCTGGGGGAATAAATAGCAATTAATAGATCCTCTCCTGCCCATTGAAACCCATCCCACACTCTCTGGGGGGATGGCAGGAAATGTTCAGCTCCAAAGGGAGGGTTCCCTCCGCCTGAAGAGGGAACCTGGCCACTGTGGGAACAGGGTGCTGGGTGAGATGGGCCACTGGCCTGATCCAGAACCCCCCTCTGCTGCTCTGATCCCCTTCCCCATCCAGAACACAGCAGTGACTTCTCCACAGGGGGCAGGTGACAGAGGCACATTTGGGGGGGGGTTGTGGGGGTGGGATCCCAGAGTCTGTTTGGCTTGCCTCGATAGGGCAGTTGCTTGACGGCCTCCTCAAGCCATGCTTGCTATTGGGTTGGGCATCTCTGAAAGGGTGTCGTGTGCAGAGCATATCTGTCCTCTTGAGCAAGGACACAGGGCTTAGGGTGTCAGCACCCAAGGGGGCCTGTGGAGGCGGGCGCAGGGTGGGGATCCCCGCAGTGGAGAAGCAGAAAAGGGCATCTCTGCGGCAGGAGAGTGTTGGGTGCCAGCCCTCCCCCCTCTTTCATGTGGGAGTTCAAATAACTGGTGAGGGTTATTAATGGCGCAGGAAAGATAATTGTGACTCAAAAAACAGAGTGAAGCAGCCCAGAAGAGCAAAATAGATTCCTGGAATCTCGCTTGCAAAACGAAAATACCAGCGGCCGGGGGAGGCAGGCAGGCGGCCATGCAACTCTCTCCACCAGCGGCAGCTGCCAAGGGAGTGGAAGATGGCAGGGAGGGCGGGTGCCTGGGGAGGGGGCAGCAAGGATGCCTCCAGCGCCCGAGACACAAAGCGCTGAGCTCTCAAGGAAAGGGGCTGAGCGCCCGCCCAGGACCCCAGAGTGCTAGCATTTCTATGACAACCACACTTTCTGCAAGGAGAGGAAGCCAAGGCCAGGTGTTGGAGGGAGGGGGCACCCACTATTCACCCTCCCACGCGGCAGCGGAAGGAAGAGAGGGAGGGAAGTGGCCAGGTCCTGGGGGCAGGGTGGAAAGTAGTACCACTTTGGACTGCGGCTGGCTGGGGAGGGTGGGGTGCTGCTTGGGAAGGCCCCCTCCCCAGGCAAGCAAAGGCCAGCGCTCCCACAAGGGAGGCTGCCCCCTCCCCTCTCCTGGCTGCGCTTGTCCCCCACTTCCTGTGGTGCTCAGCTCCAGCTTGCTTGGGGGCTTTCCAGGAGGGCATCCATTGGCCACTGGGAGAACAGGATGCTGGTCCAGGGGAGCCACTGGCCTGTGGCAGAAGAATCTTATGTCATTTGCTCTCCCTGCACAGTACAGGCTTCAGCCACTGCTGCCCAGACTTCATTTTCAGCACTCTGCAACACACAAAGCAATCAAAGTGTCTCTGAGCATGTGCAGAGTACTTTCCCCTCACCACTCAGCATGCCAACCCCCATACCTCTGGGACTAGTGGGCTGAGGTGCCAGGTGGGAAGGCAGGGCTTCTGGGCAGCCGTGGGCTCCAGCACTTCTTGGCTGCCCCTTAATTTTGGGGGGTGGGGGGGTCAGATCCCCCCTGCATTGCTTTCTTCCTTAGGGACCACAAACTCCTCGCTTAGTTTAGCCCTGGACCAAACATGTGGTTGGGGGGGGGGGGCTCCAGCCGTCTCCAGGAAATGAAGCCTGGCTGGCTGGAGTCCCTGAGAGATGCATTGTGGGTAGAGCAGGAAGCGAGAAGAGGACTCTTGAGATGAGGCAACAGGTGATGCAGCAGCAAAAAAGGCTAACGCAATTCTTATTCTTAAATTGTCTACAGAGCCCTTCACCCAAGGATCACAGGGCAATTTGCAATATAAAATTCTAGGCTGCATCAGCAGGTATTTGGTGTCCCGATCAAGGGGAGAAATACTGTAGTCTAACCTCCCAGTCCCGGCAATACAGAAATCTCAGCTAAAGCATCCCTGGCAGATGACCATCCAAACTCTACTGAAAAACCTCCAAGGAAGGAGAGTCTACCACCTTCTAAGTGAGTCTGTTCCCACTGTCAAGCAGCTCTTAGCATCAGACAGTTATTTCTGGTATTTTGTCGGAATCGCCTTTCTTTTATTTGAATCTGTCAGTATGAATCCCACCCTCCAGAGGAGAAGAAAACAAGCTTGCTCCCTCTTCCATGTGACGGCCGTTGAGATATTTGAAGGTAGCTCTCGTGTCACCTCTCAGTCCCAACTCCCTCAACTGTTCCTCACAAGGCTTGGTTTCCATACCCTTGACCCCCCTTGATCAGGGCCGGCCCTACGGCCAGGCTGCGTAGCGCATGGCGCCAGGGCGCTGGCCTGCCAGGGGGCGCCATGCAGCTGCGCCCGCCTGCCCGCCATGCAGCAGTGCCCGCGGCAGCCACGCAGCAGTGCCTGCCCGCCACGCTGAGAAATGGGGCGGGGGGGAGCTGGAGGGATCTGTCGCACCACGGCGCCAGGGTGCCAGAGGTGCCCTTGATCCCCCTCCTCTGCCCACTTTCCAGTTTGTCAACATCCTTCTTGAAATGGGGTTCCCAGAACAGGACACAGGACTCCCGGTGGGGTCTCTCAAGGCAGGAGAGAGCAGTGCTGGTCCTTCCCTCGCTCTGACACTAGACTTGATCCTGTCCACTTTCAAAACAAATGAAGCAGGGAAGACTTGGGAGGATTTCCCTTTCATTTCTTTGGCTTTGGTTGCAACATCCTAACAAGCACCAGAGAGGAGCAGCTCTTGCCAGGCAGCCTTTTAACACTCCTGACTCAGCCCCGACTGACCCTGGGCTCCATTAATTACAGCACTTATCACAGATGTTCCCTGGAGGATTCAGAAAAGCTTCCCCTCCATCAGCTCAATAACACAACAGCCGTACAAAGTAGGCCAGTGCGATCGTCCCCATGGCAAGTGGGGGGAAGGGGCTGAGGCTGCTTGTCCTGGGGGCACCATGGCTGAAGAGGGGAGCCTTGACCTCTTCCAGCCTGCCAGCTGACCCACTGCAGCTCTGCACTGGGGAAACCTTTTCTCCCTCTCTCCCATAACCCTAGAACTCATGGACATCCCATGAAGCTAAAGGTTGGAAGCTAAACGAGAGAAAGTCCTTCTTAACACAGCACAGAGTTAAACTGTGGAACTCACTGCCACAGGAGGCAGGGGTGGCTCTGCCCTGCCCTCCACAGTTGGAGGCAGTGATGCTCCTGAATAGCAGTTGCTGGAAACCGCAGGAGGGGAGAGGGTTCTTGGGTTCGGATCCTGCCTGCAGGTTTCCCAGTGGACATCTGGTTGGCCCCTGTGAGAACAGGAGGCAGGACTAGGTGGGTCCCCTTTGGCCTGATCCAGCAGGCTCTGCTTATCTTCTCATGATGGGCCTCTGGTCTGATCCAGGTGCAGGGCTCTTTGGAAGGGAAGCATTTACAGCGGAGGGTCTGTAAGGAGTAGGGAGGGGGATTCTGATCTTGGAGTCCAGCCAGGGCAAGAGCTAGATGGGTTAGAGGAGAGAGGATTTGCAGGGGAGACTTGCCAGGCAAACAGAGGCCCTGCAAATGCCAGGCAAACGGAGGCCCTGCAAATGCCCAAGCATGCTAGCTTTGCAATCCCACCGAGATGGGGACCAGGGAGAAGAGGGAACAGAGTGTCGTGCACATTCTCTAATCTACCAGAACGGGGCAGGAGGAATGGGAAAGGAAACATCCTGAAGCTGTGACAAATTGGACACGGAGGGAGAAGCTCACTCGTCCGATGCATCATTGCGCATGTCAAAGCCGCCACCCCCCCCCTTGAAAAATGATGGGAGGGCAATGCTATAGTGACACAGAGCTATGGAGACGGTGTGGCCATTTCATTCTTTCCCCAAAGGCTAGATTCTCTGCAGTCTAAAAAAATATGGAAGACGCACAGGGGAAAGTTAGGGGGTGTGGATGTGAGAGAGGGTCCTCAGTGCCTAGCAAAGGAGCCTCAGCATTCTCCTGTCTCCACCTCCAGCCCTCTGAAGGGGTTGTTAAGAACACAAGAAGAGCCTGACTGGATTAGGCCAATGGCCCTGTTCCCACAGTGGGCAGCCAGATGCTCCTGCGGGAAATCTGCCAGCAGAACCCAAGCACAAGAGCCCTCTGCCCTCCTGTCCTGTGGCTTCCAACAACTGGTCCTTCTTTGAACGAGGCCCTTCAGCATGATTTTGTTGGGATCTCAGGGTGGAACGGTGCCTCCAACTTTTGTCGATCAGAACTGGACGGGCTCCTTCAGCAGCCAAACAGCCGCCTGGCAGAGTGGACCCCCCTCTCCTTTCTGATGGGCAGGGGGGCACCTTTTCTTTGCCTGTGTAGCTGCTCTGCCCTTGAGATCTGCCTTCCCTCCCTCTCTCTCTCTCTTGCCCTTTCCTTTGGAGGAGCCTTCTGCCATCCCATCTGGAATCCTCTTCTTCTCATCTCTCCTGTGCACCAAAGTCACATGCAACTGGGCCCCTGATGATGTCACCTTTAGAAACCGCCAGCCTTCCTGACAGTAAGAGCTGTTCATCAGTGGATTTTGCTACCAAGGAGTGTGGTGGAGTCTCCTTCTCTGGAGGTCTTTAAGCAGAGGCTTGACAGGCATATGTCAAGAATGCTTTGATGGTGTTTCCTGCTTGGCAGGGGGTTGGACTGGATGGCCCTTGTGGCCTCTTCCAACTTGATGATTCTATGATTCTATGATTCTGGACATTTTTTCCACATTCCCAATTTCCTGACTTTGCACAGCCAGCCCTGTTCTGCTCCTGGCTCAGGATGAGCTGAGGGACATTCCCCCTCCCCCGTCCTGCTGTGCCCAGATCTGCACATGTGTTTGGTGTGCGCATGGAGCCCCCTCTTCCCAAGAGTCAGGGGCTCGGGTGGGCAAGGGGCTCGTCTTCCAGGCCACCAGCTCTTTCTAGGTCACAGAAGGCAGGGATGGAATCTGAGCTCTTGCAGGAAGAAAAGCTCCGCCGGTGGCCTTCCTTAATCCCTTGCAAATCCCAGCCTGTCCAGGGGCACCAGGGAGAGCTGGGAGACTGCAGGGCACACGGGGGGGGGGGGGGAGAGGAGAGAGAGAGATACAGACCAGCCCCCCCCCAAGTGGGTGGATGCAACCCACTTTTCTGTTCTCCCTCACAGCTTTGCAGCTGGGAACCAGCATGAAAAATGCCACCAAGTTCTCCTGAATGGCATCAATCCCAGCTGCAGTACCAGTGGATTAGCAAAGCCTGGCAAGGACCCCAGCAGAGAGAGAGAGAGAGAGAGAGAGAGAGAGAGAGAGAGAGAGAGAGAGAGAGAGAAATGTTGGAGGCCCAGATGATAATGGAGAGGAATCCAAGCACAGCTGGAGGGCACGAGAGAAGGTGCCACAGATCAGTCCTCCTTTGGTGCCAGGCTCCTGTCTGAGGCTGGAAGCCGCCCAGGCCCTCAAGGCGGGTGGGGGCTCATCCCCCCCAGCCCCCAAAGGCTGAAAAAGATCCACCAGGCACCTTCCACTCCAGAGGGATATATATTATCTAAATTTGATAAGACAACTTAATTTCTCTCCATGTCTGTTACTGGCGATAAAACCGGGAGACTTTTATGACCCGGAGTCCTCTGCAAGATTGTCAGGAACTTATTATACAAGGTATAACTGGATTTCTCTCCGCAGATGGCTTGCAGCCATGAGCTGTAACGCAATTCTGCAGCACATGGGCTGGAATAAATGCAAAGCACTTGTTACAGCAACTTAGATAAGAGAGAAGGGAACACGGTTGCTCTTGCAGCCTAATTCCCAATCAGATCCGCTTCTTCCTGGCTGTGAAGGGCGAGAGGAGGAAGGCACCTGGCCTGGCTGAGCCTCGCCACATCGAATGGGGGTGGGGGGCACGGGGGAGAGGCCTTCTGGTGGCCAGGTGGACCCGCTGCGCTGCTCAGATCCACAGGGAGGGGGCCAGAAGACACCCCCCCTTTTTCTGCCAATGCAGTGGAACAGCAAGGGAGGCATTGGGTGCAATTGGAATCCCCAGCACAAGGACATGGGGGACACACCCAGTTGTCATCTGCAAAACCTGGAAGGAGAAAACACACATGGTGGCAGCAGCAGCAACAACAACAGAAGGGGTTTTTCCTCCTGTGCCCACAGTAGCTGACCATGAGAATTATAAGGTCTAAGATATAAAACAAATGTACCAAGCAAACACATACTTAAATATATAAACCACATGTCTGAAACAGTACAGGGAAAAAAGTCCTGCAACCAATTTGTCTCTCCCAAATTGACCTCAAATGTTTTTCTGCAAGGGGGGAGGAAATAGGCAAACCTGTGACCTGGACTCAAGAATTAAGTATTTATCATCACAAAAGAATAGTCACCAGGCTGCCCAGGTAAACCCATTAACAGCCAGGTAACAGGTTTCCTTCTCCGAAGAATTGATGCTTTTGAATTATGGTGCTGGAGGAGACTCTTGAGAGTCCCATGGACTGCTAGAAGATCAAACCTATCCATTCTTAAGGAAATCAGCCCTGAGTGCTCCCTGGAAGGACAGATCGTGAAGCTGAGGCTCCAAGACTTTGGCCACCTCATGAGAAGAGAAGACTCCCTGGAAAAGACCCTGATGTTGGGAAAGATTGAGGGCACTAGGAGAAGGGGACGACAGAGGACAAGATGGTTGGACAGTGTTCTCAAAGCTACGAACATGAGTTTGACCAAACTGCGGGAGGCAGTGCAAAACAGGAGTGCCTGGCGTGCTCTGGTCCATGGGGTCACGAGGAGTCGGACACGAGTAAGCGACTAAACAACAACAACAACAGGTTTCCTGCTAGACAGGATTGTGTTGTAGACTGCCCCTTCTGTGATGTATGTATGATGTATTGGGGGTGTGTGTCTTGGGCTCCAGAGTGGGCAATTTCAATGTCCATATAAGGGATTTGTGTGCCATTGTTCAGGGTCCCTCCTGCCTCCCGCGTGTGGTGAGTGGGGGACCCTGTTGCAACAGTTAATAAAGATCAGGCTTCCTAGCTGCTTTGCTTCTCAATATTCTCTGGTTGGCCTCTGTTATTTTCTCCTACCGATAGAGAACCTACAAAAGGACTCTACATGGGCTCTTGGGTACCCCATAAGGGAAAAGGAGCCCATGATGGGAAATGTGCAAGCAGGATTTGAGCCCAAGAGCCACTCTTCCCTCCTGCAGGTTCCAGCAACTGGGATTCAGGAGCATGGCTGTCCCTGACTGTGGAGGGAGAGCAGAGCCACCATGACTAGTAGGCACGGAAAGTCTTCTTCTTCTCCATCAATTTGCCACATCCTAGGCTGGTGACCCCACTGCTTCCTGTGGGAGAGAGTTCTGTAGTTCAACAATGCACAGCATGAAGAAGGACTTTCTTCCTTTTGCCCCAGGCTCAAACCCTGCTCAGGGTTTGTGTCCTTGGACTGTGGAAATGTGCCAAACTGCAGCTTTTTATCTTAAAGCATCAGAACCACCAGGAGGGTCAACTCTGAATCCAGGTGCACATTTGCCAAATGTGGGTGTTCCAGTGGACCAGTGGACACAGGATCTTCTGCCGAGGACCTGCACCTTTCACAATCATTGCTTCTCCAGAGAAGAGGAAGGGGGTTCCTCCTCCCCAGGCCTGAGCATGGTCCAGTCTCCTCCCTGGGACGGAGGCCACTGCATTGCGTTCTGTCATTGAGTTGGCTGACCAGGGAAGGATTCATCCCTGGAACTTTGTGGCTGCTCAAGCAAAGGCCCAAGGGCATTCCTCCCTCCAGGAGATCCAGGTACAGTGGCGAACGGTGCCACTTGGCTGCCCGGGGGTGGTGCCCCCTGGGGGCGGGGCATTGCTCCGCAGCACACATGCATTGTGACATGATGCATGATGCGTGTGCCAGGATGAGCCAGGACGGACTGCGCATGTTTGCACATGCGCAGTCTGTCCGGGTTGGCGCTGCTGCTGTGCTTGGCTGGTGGTGGTGCTTGGCTGGCGGCTGGCGGTGGCGGCTCAGGCGGAGAAGGCGAGGGGCGGGCCAGGGGCCAGGGGCGCTGCCCCAGCACGCTGCCCCCGCCAGACTGGAGCTAGGGGCGGCCCGTCCCCTACGCCCCTCCCTTGCTACGCACCTGTCCGGGTGCTCCCCTGGTGGGGGAAGGCAGGGTCTGGATCTGGGTCTGGGGCGGGCATGGCTTTGGCTTTGCTCTGCATCCAGAGTCCACTGACTCTGCCTGGCCAGTCCCTCTCCTCCTCCTCCTCCTCCTCCTCCTCCTCCTCCTCCTCCTCCTCCTCCTCCTCCTCCTCCTCCTCCTCCAGGTCTGGCTCATTCTTCCTCTTTTCCTCATTTGAAGGCTATCCAAAGCAGAGGCAAGACAACTGGCCAGCGATTCTTCATGCACTTAGCCATTTTCAGGGCACCCTGTGGGCAGGCAGCCGCCACCTGGCACCCTCATTTATCTCCATTTGCTGCTTCCTGCCTCGCGCCCCCAATTTCCAGCCAGTGCCTCAGAGGTGAGAGCCTTATCTGCCTTGCCGTTCCCGGATCGGAAAACAATTGCAGCCCCTTCTCTGGGAAGGCCTGGCTGACAGGCCTATTAGTGTCAGCGAGTTTGAGACACGGCTGGGCTGGCAAGGCAATCAGGCACCCCCAGGCCAGCTGGGGAGGTGGGCACCTGCCCTCTCCCTGGCACCATGCCCCCTGGATGGCACAGGAGGAGGAGGAGGAGGAGGAGGAGGAGGAGGAGGAGGAGGAGGAGGAGGAGGAGGAGGAGGAGGAGGAACCATGGAGGAAAAGGTCTCTTTGGAGAAAGAAACTGGCATTTAAAAACCCCTTCTTTTCCCCATAGCCTTTGAGTAGGGAGATCTCTTAGATTGGACCAGCTTCCTTTGTTACCTGCATGAGTTGCTGGATTCACATGGGGATTCTGGTCATAAGAAGCCAAGCAGAGCCCACTGGATCTGGCCAATGGCCCATGTAGTCCAGCATCCTGTTCTCACACTGGCCAACCAGAGGCTTTGATCAGGAACTCGCAAGGAGGATGGGAGCACAAGAGTCCTCTCCTGTCAAGGAAGGCGGTCTGGGGTCTGACTCGGAAGAGGGGGGTCCATGATTTTTGGGGTCCTGCAGCAAGAGTCAGAGGCAGGGGAAGCTTCAGAGCTGGAGGGTGGAGCCTGGGTGGGTCAGAAAAAGAGGAGGAAGAAGTGGGTTATGCAAGCCAGGGTCTTCCCCACACTCTCCTGCACCGCTCTCTCCCAGAACCAGGAGCGGACTGAAAAGGGGTGAGCAGGGGAAGTTTCCACGCAGGCCTTGTCTCCAGCTGTGTGTGTGCATGTCAGGGACTGGCTGGATGAGGAGCGGTGGGGGGAGGCACCAGTTGGGGAACCCCCAAGGGAAGGAGGCTCAGAGCCTGGGAGTTGGAGTTGGTCAGAGGGAGAAGCAACAGCAGACTGGGAGGAGGAGGTGTTGGAAGAGACAAGCGGGTTAAGTGAGCAGGAAGAGGTTGTGCCAGAGAGCAGTCCTGATTCAGAGGCTGGAGAGGATGGGGGCAGGAGACAGAGATGAGGCAGGCTGCTGCAGAATCCAAGGGATCCCCCCCCCCCCGCTGCAACCAGCTCCCCTTCCCCCAGTTGCTGCAATTGCTGCCGCTGGGATGTTGAGCACTGGCCTGATCCAGCAGGCTCTCCTCGCGTCGTTCTGCTGTGCCCTGTTGGCCTGGCTCAGAGGCTGGCAGACTGGCAGGCTGGCTCTTCTTCCCAGACCCTCCTGCGCCCACGTGGCTCCAGGTTTCCTTCAAGCCGGCATTTAAAATTCCAAAGAAAGGCAGATTCAAAAGTAAGTTTCTTATCGGGTGTCAGGGAGGAAATTATGAGTGCCTCGTTGTCCAAGGTTAAAAAGTGAGGGCTGTGCTCGGCTGGGGAGCGGCAGCAGATAAGATGAAATGTTTTCTATTCAAATGAATGGGCTCCTCTCTTCTCTGTAATAAACGATCAGTGTCAATATGACAAATTAATCCTGCATTGAGATCCATTTAGAGTGCAGGCAAATGGGGGGGGGCGAGGGAGAGGGAAGAGGCGGCCAGGTGGAGAACAGTCAGCATTTCCGCCACCGCCATGTCCATCCCGGGGGGGGGAGGTTTCTTGGAGGGGGCGGGAGGAGACAAAGGCCACTGGCAGGCAGTCACCAAGACGGAGGGGGCTGAGGATGCTGCTGTGGCAGGGGGCAGGGGGTGGTCAGGGGCCAGCCATTTGTCTCGGCACAGCTGCTTCTGTCCCCATCCCTTCCACACTTGTGGGAATGCACAATTGGAAGCTGCGGGCATCCTGGGAGCCAGGCCCCTTTCTCAGCCTGGGCAGGAGAGGCAGCCGTGGCTACGCAGGCATTGCAGGGCATCACAGCAGCACTGCCTTGCAGGGGGTTGGACTAGACCTCCCTCGGGGTCCCTTCCAAGTCTCCCTTGCTATGGTTCTATGTTTGGGGTGGATGAGCACAGCTTGAGTTCGGCCTTAGAAAGTGACGCTCCGAGGGAAGAAGTCAGGAGCCCCCCAAGGCAGGGGCAGAGGGAACCAGGCAGAAGCTCTCCTGGGACTGACCTGCCGCCTGTTGGCTCCTGGACGCAGCAAGCAGCCACTGCTCCTCCTGGGCCCTCATCCTGGGGGGTGAGCAGGTGGCTTCTGTGGGCTCAGAGGATGGAACCAGCCTTGCTTCCAGAAGGGCATCAAGAGCAGATCAGAAGAGAACATCAGAAGAGCCTGCTGGATCAGGCCAAGGGGGGCCAATCTCATCCCGCATCCTGTCCTTACATTGTCCAATGGGAAACCCTCATGCAAGATCCAAGACAAGAGCTACTCTCCCCTCCTGCGGTTTCCGGCAACCAGGATCCAAATGGATTCCGGCAACCAGGATCAAGAAAGAAGCTTCCACCTAAACATTAGGAAGAACTTCCTGACAGTAAGAGCTGTTCAACAGTGGAATTTGCTGCCAAGGAGTGTGGTGGAGTCTCCTTCTTTGGAGGTCTTTAAGCAGAGGCTTGACAGCCATCTGTCAGGAATGCTTTGATGGTGTTTCCTGCTTGGCAGGGGGTTGGACTGGATGGCCCTTGTGGTCTCTTCCAACTCTATGATTCTATGATTCTATTAAATGCATTGCTGCCTCCAGCTGTGGAGGCTGAGCATGGTCACCCTGGCCTGTAGCCATCAATAGCCCTCCCATCTGTGTATTTGTCTAGCCCTCTTTGGTGGCCATCCGTGTCTTGTGGGAGGGAGTTCCGTGGTTTAACTATGCGCTGTGCAAGCCTTGCTGCATCAGGCCAGGTTGGGTCTCTCCGCCCCACTAGCGTTACCCGACAGGTGCCCTCTGCCCCTTGTTAGGGAAAATTAACACCCTGAAAGAAGGGTTTTCTCCCTGCAACGGGTCTTCCAGGGCAGGCAGGCTCTGAGGTTCTCCTGGATCACTTTCTCCACGTGGTATTTTACCACCCTCTGCCCTCAAAGACACATTTTCTGCCACGCTATAAAGCCCCAAACGTTGTGGCAGCCTTTCCTTGGAGGAGAACGTCTCCGCATCCTGCACCTTTTCCAGAGCCAAAGCTCAGTGGTGGAGCCCCTTGCAGGTAGAAGGTGCCCGGTTCATTCCGCAGCAGGTCCAGATAGGAAAGAATGGGAGAGACTCCTGCCAGTCCATGTGGGCAGCACTGGCCGAGATGGGCCACTGTTCTGACTCAGCAAAAGGCAGCCTCCTCTGCCCCTCTGATCTCGCGCCGCAAATGTGGGGGAGAGAGAAGCTAGGTGAGATGAGGCTGCAGAGGTTAAGGCAGGGGTCCCCAAACTACGGCCCCCGGGCCGGATGCGACCCAATTGGCCTCCCAATCCGCCCGCGACGACCCCCGCCGCCCGCTGCCGCTGCCCGCTCTTACAGTGTGCGGCGCGGCAGCGATCTTCAAAATCGGCAAAAAATCGCCGAAAATCCTTTGTGCGCATGCGTATGGGCCTCTCCCGACCCAGAAGAGGTCATTTCCGATGCACTTCTGGGTCGGGGGAGGCCCATACGCATGCGCACAAGCGATTTTCAGCGATTTTTCCCCCGACCGTGTGCGTGTGCGCACGCGCACGGGCGCGCACTCCCCCGCCCTCCGGCCCGCTGCGTGCGCACTTCCCTGCCCTCCGGCCCGAAGCCCGGTAAGTCTGGGGACCCCTGGGTTAAGGGGTCCAAAGGCCCACCCCTGGGACCCTTCTGCCTGGTCAGGATGACCCCAGCCCCTGCCCGGAGGAAGTGGATGGGGTGGGAAGGCAGCCCCCCCCCCCCGCATACATGCAGGCTGCCTCCTTCCTCCAGAGTTCCTCCCCACCCCCACCCCCGTTGCATTACAGCTGGGTGACCCACGTGGCTCCCAAGATACGGAACCCTTGAAAAGAGACAGTGACAAATGGGACTCCTGCTCCAAGTGGCAGGAGCTGCTGGCGGGGGCCGGGGAGGGAGCAGACGAGATGCGCTTTTCAGGGAGAAGCTGAAGGTCAGGAGCAGCTGCTGCAGGGGGGGGGCGTGGAGGGGGGGCTGCCCCACGGAGAAGGCGCTAGGCCAGGAGGGGATGAGAAGGAAACAAGAAGAGCCTGCTGCTGGATCAGGCCCAGGGCCCATCTAGTCCAGCATCCTGTTCTCACAGAGGCCAACCAGGTGCCCCAATGGGAAACTGGCAACCAGGATTTGAACACAAGAGCACCTTCCCCTCCAGCTGTGCAGGCTGAGGAGAGTCATCCTGGCTAGTCAGTGGCAATGGGGGGGCACAGGGGCAGTTGCCCCAGGCGCAAAATTGTTAGGGACACAAACTTTCAACACCCAGTGCTGTCTCCATACAGCTGTGCTTCTCCATCACTGGGCTCGGTTGAAAAGAACTTCTCCACGTGAACCAGGAAGCGACTTTTCCCGGCAACAGAACGACTCTTCTTTTCTTATCTCTACGGCCATAACCTCCTAGGTGATGTCGACCCCATGAGGCAGTTGAATGCGCAGGCGCACTCCATTTCCCTCCCTCCCCCTCCCCTCGGTGTGGCTCCGGGTGCTGGCATCCCACGCTACGCCACTGTGGCTGGTAGCCCTTGACAGCCCTCTCTGCTCCTCCATGTATTTGTCTGATCCTCTTTTAGAGCCATCTACGAGAGTTGGTGGCCCTCCCTTCCTCCTGAGGGAGGGAGTTCCGTAGGTTAACTCTGAACTGCTTGAAGACAGCTTTTCTTACATCCATCCTGGATCTTCCAATATTCAGCATCATTGGATGTCTGGGCATTCTAGTGGCAGGTGAGAGGAAGAGAAATGTTTCCCTCTCCCCTTTCTCCATGCCAGGCGAATTGCAATCATGTTGCCTCTCACTTTCTTTTTCTTTAAACTACAAAGTCCCGAACGCTGCGACCGTTCTTCATAGTGCAGCCACGCCATCCCACCCTCAATCCTTCCAATTTGGCAGTGGAGCAAACCCAGGCGGACGCTGAGCTCTCTGTCTCCAGCAGTGGGACAGACCTTGCAGACCCTCCCAGTTTGCTTGAAACGCGAGGAGCTCAGGGGGGCTTCTCTGCCTTTTGCCCACCAAGGCTGGCTTCTCCCCACTTCCTTCTTGTCTGGACTCCTTTTTCTCCAGGTCCCCGTGAATTCAGGCCCTGTAGGGGTTTGGGTTACTAATTTATTAATCTTCCCTAAACTGCACCCTGGAAGGCGCAGGTCCTACTCAGAATGGTGGAAACGTGCCAAGAATTTCCACATTTCTGTGATCAGAGCCAGGATTCGAAATGGTGTTCTGGGGTGTTTATTGGGAGGGGAAATGTGCAGACTTGGCCACACAAACTGCTGCGCCCCCCAGCAAATGCCCTCCAGCCATATACCCCAAGCAGGAAATCCTTCACCTATAGGTTGCTGACAGAGGCTGGCCCAGATTGTTGAATCTTCTGAACACTCCAGTTTAAGAAGGATGTGGACAAGCTGGAAGGTGTGCAGAGAAGGGTGACCAGGATGATCCAGGGCCTGGAAAGCAAGCCTGATGAGGAACGGTTGAAGGAGCTGGGCATGCTTAGAAGAGAATGATGGAGGGGTGATCTGACGGCCATCTGCAAAGAGCTGAAGGGCTGCCATGTGGAAGATGGAGCAAGCTGTTTTGCTGCTGCTGTAGAGGGGGGACCTGCAAAAAGGGAAGGGAGGGGGCAACTGCCCCCCCCCCGCTGTCCAGGCCAGCCAGGGGGGGCCTCTCTTTGTCCAGGAGGTGGCAGACACAGAGTCCTCCTCCTCCTCCTCCTCCCATAGCCCTGATCAGCATCCAGCCGGTGTAAGCTGGGTAGGAAAAAAAAACATTTGAGAATTGGGAGTCGGTGAAAGATTACATTTATTTGTTATAAACTGATTATTTTTCTGTTTGGCTGAGGCTGGCTGGTACAGCTGACACCCTGAATTGTGATTTATATTCATGTTTAGTCATTTATAATGAAGAGCCGGGAACTTGCTCTCCTGGAGACGGGCGGCCTGGTTTCACCTTCCTGCCTCACAGGGCCCCGGAGGTAGAATCATAGAATCATAGAGTTGGAAGAGACCACAAGGGCCATCCAGTCCAACCCCCTGCCAAGCAGGAAACACCATAGGTAGCCCAGCCCAGATCCCAAATGGCCCCCATCCAGCACTCCTTCTGCCACCAGACACTTTTGGGAATGTGGAAGGCCCACTTCTTCTCCAGATAATGGAGGGGGTAGCGAGGGGCTCAGTTGGTGTGTCCTGCTTTGCCCATCACAAAACCATGGCATCAATGAATTGTATAATTGGATGGGACCTCGAGGGTCATCCAGTCCACCCCCCTGCAGTGCAGGAATCTCAGCTAAAGCATCCCAGACAGATGGCTATCCAACCTCTGCTTAAACATCTCCAAGGACTTGGAGTCCACAACTTCCCAAGGGAGACCGTTCCACTGTCAAGCAGCGCTTACTGTCAGAAAGCTTTTCCTGAGGTTTAGTCGGAATGTCCTTTCCTGTAACTTAAAGCCATGGGTTCAAGTCTTCCCCTTCGGAGCAGTAGAAAACAGGATTGTTCCACCTCCCATCTGACAGCCCTTCAGATATTTGAAAATGGCCTTACCTCACATTATAGAGAACCTCTCAGTGAATCTTTCAACCTTTACTAGATCCTTTGATTTCTAGAAGATTTCTAGAAGATTTCTAGAAGATTTCAAGTTTGATCAGAATTTAATTCTGGCCCAGGATCCCTGTGTAACCCAGACCAGACAGTTCAAGGAGGGTTAGGTGCTGCCCTCTTGGACTCCACCTCAGTGTCCTTGGGGTGAAATAAAAGGCAATCCAAACCTGACTAGAAGGGGTGGGCTCCCCCACACAGATGCAAAAGGTGGCTGCAGCTCCTCACCTGTAGCAGGTGAGGGTTTTTTGGGAGGGAACTACACCTGGGTGACCTGACCAAGGAGCCCCTTTACCTGATAAAAGGCCCACTGCGCCCCTTTAAGTTTATCTCTCTGGGTGGTGTTTTCTGCCTCCACCCCATCTGAGATGCATCTTTGGCTAAGCAATGGTCCTCCTGTGACGTGGTTAATGGCTGAGCAGCTGGACTTGGGGGGATGTTTAGACACAGGCAATTAGAGCAGCCGAACCAGAATGTACATCTTTCTTAATTAAAGTTCATCAGAATAAAACCAACACCACATTTTGTGGCACCTTAAAAGGCTAATATCGATATGGTCCTTTGAGCTTTCATGTGTTGGGGTGAATTTCCAAAGTTGTGAGGAAAAGGGAAGTCCCCCACCTCTCTCCTCAATTAATCCCCAGGTCGATTAGTCTGAGAGGCAGCAACTGACCCATGAGTGGGGATTTGAACCCGGGTCTCTGCCAGGTCTTAATCTAAGCCCCCCCCCCGCTGCCTCTCCACAGCCCTGACCTGAGACCACCTTCCTCCCTTTGAAGAGAAGAGGGGAGACGGCTTCTCCGCTGCAGGGGAGAGAATCAGGGCCATGTGCTGGTTTGAAAGAGGGGAATTGCTAATATAATCCTCAAAGGGTTTGCTTTTTCCTTTTTCCTTTTTTAAAAATCTAATATCTTCATTTCCATACCTTTTTTAAGCTAATTTGTGGAAAATTAAAATGGCGAGGCCCACAAAGGCTGCATTTTAATTGAATCTTGTATCTGAGCTGTGGCGCGGAGTCTCTCTTGGCCTCCTTGATTAGCCTCCTCCATTAAATCATTTTTGCCTCGTTTAGCTGAGATACCGTCTCCTTGCGAGGCCTGGGACTTGGGGACTGGAGGAGCAGGAGGAGGAAGAAGCTCTCGCCATCCTTCCATGCCAAAGCAGGTGAGGGCCCACCATGGTGCCAGGAGGGACAGAGGGAGGGGGGAGGTGGCTAGACCCACCCAGCCTTGTCTGAGGTCTAGGGGGCTTCAGGGGCAGCTGCCCAACACTCAGCCCTTGGCCAGGAAGACCCATCTTGGCTCAGACATAGAATTGTAGAGTTGGAAGAGCCCAAGGGTCATCTAGTCCAACCCCCTGCAATGCAGAAATAGGGACTCCCCTGCCAGGCTAGGAAGGTGCAGCAGGTTGCCCAGGATAGGGACCGTGCAAGGTACCCTCAATCCAGCACATCACCATCACTGGATCCCTGGCACCAGGGCCACCTGCAGAGGGATGTTTAATCATTTGACTGTCACTGAAATGGGAATGTATTGATGAAAGGGTTTAACACTGCAGTATTCTAAGGGACTCTGAGCTTTCACTGAGTTGATAATTAACTATCACTGTTTTCTGCTAGCTCACACATGAGTATTTAACCTTAGATTAAGGCAGGCATTGGCAACCTCCGGCCCATGGCCGTTTATCCAGCCCATGGGCCGCCCGTGAACCGAGCCGCCCACTTGGCAAGTCCCCCGTGCACTGTGGTAAACTGGCGCAGCGCGGTGTGGGGACTCGCCGAGCGGCGCCGAAAATCACGTCTATGCAGCCGCAGAAGCAATTTCTGGCGCTGCGGACATTCTGGAAATGAGCAGCCAGCACCGGAAATCGCTTCTGCGCAGCCGCGGACATGTGCAGAAGCCATTCCCGGTGTTTGGGACATGGGCAGAGCGGCACTGGAAATCGCTTCTGCACCTGTGGGGCCCATGTCCGGCCCACGGACGATAGACCGTGGGAATCCTCCGGCCCACGGGCAGAAAACATTGCCGATGCCTGGATTAAGGTATTGAATGGCAAATTAGCCATCTTGGAAGCATGGTGACGGAAGTTTCTTTTTCTCAGACTCTCGGAGAGTAAGGATGTAACTGAAGCTCTCCAGGTTCACCCAGACTCAGGCTGGAATCCAGGCTGTGGTCGGAGACAGAGCTCTGCTTCTTGGTCTGTTGGAATTATTTCATATTTTGTAAGATGTTGAGCCTGTGTCTTGGACGGGTATATGTCTCATGGACAGATTGTGAAGCTGAGGCTCCAAGACTTTGGCCACCTCATGAGAAGAGAAGACTCCCTGGAAAAGACCCTGATGTTGGGAAAGATTGAGGGCACTAGGAGAAGGGGACGACAGAGGACGAGATGGTTGGACAGTGTTCTCGAAGCTACCAACATGAGTTTGACCAAACTGCGGGAGGCAGTGCGAGACAGGAGTGCCTGGCGTGCTCTGGTCCATGGGGTCACGAAGAGTCGGACACGACTAAACAACAACAACAACAACAACAACAACAACAACAACATGTCTCATGGAATTGTTTCGATGTATCATTTGATATTTTTGTTTTGTTTTGAAGAAAGTTCTGCAAGTGAAGCTGCTGAATAATATCTCATGGGTCTGGACAATGCTCCATGTCCAAACAGAGTCAGTTTTTAGGCATCCAGTTGCTTCAAATAGCACAATATTAATATCTGCAATAACAGATATGCAAAGCGGGGGGGGGCGGCAGTGGAGGGGTGGGCACCACCCACCTCCTCCTGGTTCCGCAGTTTGCTGATTCCGGGGCCAGGGAGGGAAAGGAAACCTGGAGGAGGAGGAGGAAAGATTAGCAGGCAGCAGCTGGTTTCATCAAGCCAATGCCAGGAAAAAGGAATCCCTGAACGAGAGAGAGAGAGAGAGAGAGAGAGAGAGAGAGAGAGAGAGAGAGAGAGAGAGAGAGAGAGAGAGAGAGAGAGAATTGGAAGGGAAGGATGAAGCCCAGCGGACCCCCAGCAAGTGATGGAAGGCAGGAAGAGCTCCTTGTCAGCTGTGGGGATGGATGGAAGGAGTTGGAGAGAGAAGTGAGAAGTGCCTGGTGGTCTCCACAGAGCGATTCAGGCAGTTTGAGATTCTTCCAGCCAGAGCGGGGGGGGGGGGCTGACACTCATAGAGCTCTAGCAGTGCAGACCTGGAAGGGGACCCCGGGTGGAGGTTGCGTCCAGGATGTGTCAACCTGCAAATTCCTGTCCTGCCGCCCGATTTGTCATTTAATCAAAGTGTCTCCTGGCACACCCTCTCTAACCCAGTCGCAGCATAGCGCCTCTCTTGTATTAAGAGCTATTATTTATTTCGCTTCTATTCAGGCCACCTTCCTGAGTGCTTCTCCAGCCAAAGCCACTCGCACCATCAAAATGCAATATGACGTCTGCAATGCAAGGGGAGAATACAGCCATCATGGAATTCTGCAACTCCCCAAGAGATACAAAGCAAGGGAAAAACTTCCAACAGAGCCGGGTTGGTGGGGGGGGGTTAAGAGATTTTCCACCCAGGGGCCACATTTCCTTCTGGGCAATGTTCCAGGGGCCGCATGCCAATGTATGCTACTTTGACTTTTATGCAAGAGGATAGTTCCATGCACACACGGAGACACCTCTCCCTGCCCTCCATCCAGGCAAGCCAGAGTGCAAGGACACAATTTCCCCCCCCCCCAGCCAAAAACACTCAGGGAGGGAGCAGGGAGGGGGGTGTCCATGTCCAGGAGAGAGTCCCGAGGGCCAGGGAGGGAGGCCTGGAGGCTCCTGAACCTGAGGTGCCCCCCCCCTGCAGCAGAGAGAATCTCAGGTGGGGAAGAGTCCTGCTTCCGGGTTTCCCTTGGGGGACACCTGGTCGGCTGCCGAGAGAAGATGATGCCAGACGATGCCAGACTTGAGGGGCATCCTTTGGCCTGATCCAGCAGGCCTCTTGCGTTGTTAGGTGAACTTGATCTCCCTCCCTCTCTCCCTATGGATTAAGGTTCACCCTTAAATGCGCCGGGATCGATGCTCAGACGCAGCCGGGTGGGGAAAGGGGCTGGAAGCAGGGCCTTCAGAGCAACTTGCTGCTGCTTCTGAAGCTGGCCAGGAGAATATTCTGGGCCAGACACAAGAGGCCCAATTTAAGGATGTGCCCATCCATGCGGCTCCCCCAAAGGAACCACGCATCTTCCAGAGAGACTCTGAGCATCGCTGAGGAGTTTGTGGCCCCTCTGGTGAAGAGGCAGTGTTTGCACTGGGCTCCATCCTCAGACCCTCCAAGGCTCTCTGGGCTCTGCGCCCCCCCCTTGAGCTAGAAGCCCCCACTCAGGTCTGGCACAGTGGGGAAATGGGGAAGGGGGCAGCACCCAGAGAGTCATGAGCCCCGGCCAGCTGGGATGCACAAATGGCCCTTGGAGGCTTTGGAGCCCCAGAGCTGCAAAGCAGATTGATGGTAAAGCCATCAATCACCCATCAGATTACCCAGGATTAACCTTGATCTGAGTCATAGATACTCTAAATGGAAGTCCCGCTCAGGAGGGTTTGTGCAGCAGAAGAGACATGAAGGATTGGAGGTGGTGAGGGAGCCACTGGTGGGACTCTGAAGAGCTCAAGAAGCCCATCAAGGACTAGTCCAGACACCAGAGTAAAAGGCCCTTCACAGAATCATGGAATGGGAAAGTTGGGAGGGTTCCCGAGGGTCATCTAGTCCAACCCCCTGAAATCCAGGAATCTCAGCTAAAGCATCCCTGACTGATGGCCACCAGACCTCTGCTTAACCCCCCCCCCCCAGGAAGGAGAGTCCACCACCTCCCCAGGGAGACCCTTCCACTGCCAAAAACCTCTTACTCTCAGGAAGTTCTTCCTGATGTTTCACTGGAATCTCCTTTCCTGACATTTGAATCCATTGTTTGGGGTCCTGCCTGAAACCCTCCAACCTCTTCTCCCTCCCCTGCTGGACCCATTGACTGGTTCAGAGCGCTCAAGCCACCTGCTCAGGGTCGTCGTCGTCCATCCCCCCCCCCGCCAACAATGGTCAAGACCGGGGTGGGGGGTTGCACTGGGGGTTTCTGGCTTGCAGCCTTTTCTGTGCTCCTCCTCCTCCTGGCATTTGGGAATCCTTCAAGCAGAGAGGCTTAATGGGAGGGACTCATCCTGCTGTCAGTCACAGGCCCTCAACCTCTTCATCCTGCCGGCAGAACAGCGCTATAAATGAGCTGTCTTGCAGAAGGACTGACAGGTGACTATCAAGCGCTAAACAGTAGGAAGAGCCGCACAAGGAAGTCTGTTTGCAGCCATGGTGCTCTTAAGTTCCCAACCAATAAAAGAATAAAAGACGCCCCCAGCTGCTCATGCCCCTGGGCTCTTGCAAGCTCCACCCACCCACCAGTACCAAGATAATTGAATTCTCCCTCTCCCTCTCCCTCTCCCTCTCCCTCTCCCTCTCTCTCTCTCACACACACACACACAGAGAGAGAGAGGGGGGGGGCAGTTCAAGATATTGTGCTGCCTGAGGACTGAGGTGAAGGCTGAGATGCTGCCAAGTCCTTGTTCACACCACACAGTCAAACTATGGAACTCCCTCCCACCAGAGGCACTGATGGCTGCCAACCTAGATGGCTTTCTAAGAATTCATGGAAGAGGAGAGGGCGATGGATGCCCCAATAGCCCCTCTGAGAACAGGATGCTGGACTAAATGCCCCCCTTTGGCCTGACCCAGCAAGGCTCCTCTGATGTTCCCATGTCCCCCTCACACCCCACGCAGATCCCGGCTGGACTGGCGGCTGAAGCGGCTGGTGAGGAAGCCGTGTCGTCCTGCACCGCAAAGGGCTTTGCTGCAGGGCCCCAGCGTCAGACCGGGAAAGGGCAGCAGTGGGGAAGCAGCAGCACGCCTGCAGGTTTCTAGCAAAGGACCTTCTGGATGTTTGCTGGAATCACAGACTCCTAGATTTGTAGAATTGGAAGGGACCCCAAGTGTCATCTAGTCCAACCCCGCTACAATTCAGGAACGGGAGCATCCCTCGCAGATGGTGCCAGAAGCAAGCGAGGAGGACCCCAGGGTCAAGCAGAAGCCACCAAGGATCCACAGGCTCAGGAGGAAAGGACGTCTCCTCTTGTCACAACAACAACAACAACAACAGCCCAAACATGCACACCACACCACAGAGGTTGTGCTGCCCCAGAAGTGGGGCTGCCAGCAAGGGACTCTGCAGGGTGGAGTTGCAAAGGAGACACTCCTGGGTAAGGAGGAGCCGGGAGGAGCAGAGGCTTGGAAGCCAAGGCAGATGGTGGCCCACAAACGTCAACGCAGAAGCAGATCCCGTTGACTTCAGTGAGTGGGTGCTGTAGGACTGCGGCCTCAGTATCCATGAAGCTGTGTCCCTGAATCATAGAATCTTGGTATTGTAGAATTGTAGAGTTGGAAGGGACCCTGAGGGTCATCCAGTCCAACCTCCTGCAATGCAGGAATCTCAGCTCAAGCATCCATGACAGATGGCCATCCAACCTCTGCTTAAAAACCTCCAAGGAAGGAGAGGCCACCACCTTCCATCCCATGGTCAAACAGCTCTTACTGATGGGAAGTTATTCCTGATGTTTAGCCAGAATGTCCTTTCTTGTAACTTGAATCCATTGGTTCAAGTCCTATCCCGCAGAGCAGGAGAAAACAAGCTTGCTCCCTCCTTCCTGTGACAGTCCTTGGGATATTTGAAGATGCCTCTCCTGTTCCCTCTCAGTCTCCTCTTTTCCAGGCAAACCATACCCAGCTCTTTCAAGCGTTCCTTCTTAAATTGTGGTGCTCAGAACTGGACACTGGACTCCAGGCAGAATAGTGTAGAACTAGGACTACCCTTGATCTGGAAACTAGACTTCTGTGATGCAGCCCAGAATTTCATTAGCTTTTTTGCTGCTGCATCACACTGTGGAGTCATGTTCAGCTTGTGGTCCAAGAATAATTGGAGTCGGGGAGATGGTCCTTCCGCCTCATACATGCCACACATGGAACCCAGACATAACTCCTGCTGGGGGTGCAATGAAGCCCCCCCCCCGTTGACCTCTGAAGATTTTCTGTCCCAAAGATGCAGCCAGAAGCACTGCAGGGCAGCTGGAGGAAAAAGCCAATCAGCCCTTGGCTGATAAAGGAAGGAACAGGCAGTGGCAGAGCTTGGAATACGGTCGGTGTGTCAGATCATTGGAGCCACTGAGCAGGAGGGCTGCTGCTGCCAAGCCAGCAAACTCTGCCTGTGCAGGAAGTTTTCAGAATCCTTCCCAATGAAGGGAGCAGATGACAAAGTGCGGGGGGGGGGGAGTGAAGTCACCCCGAGACCCTTCTTGCCTGCCTGGGGAGCAGCGTGAACTGCAAGGCCAATGGCTCTCTGCACAAGGCAGCTCTCTGCCTGGTTCCAGAGCCCCCCTCACACCTGAACAAGGGGCTGAGTCCTTGGCAGAAGCCGGCGACCTTGGACTACAAAGAGAGCCTGAGCAACGCGGAGCCGTGCTGCTCACTCTGCAATCATCCCCTACTGTTAATTGCACTGCGAGGTTTTGCTCCACAGAGGGAAATGTGCAAAAGTGGCTCCCAGAATGGAAAATATCCCTGGAACTTGCAGGAGGTTCTGTAGGGGAATTCAGGAGGTAGCTGCCTGCAAAATCTTTGAGAAGAGACAGGGACAGAAATGCACTGGCAGATCCCAAATGCAAGTCCCAAAGCAGAGGCTGGCCCCCTGTTTTCAGAAGTGCCTGTTGGGTCAGGTCAGGTCCATGGCCCACCCAGCCCAGCATCTTGTTCTCATTGTGACCAGGCAGATGCCCCAAGGGAAACCCACAAGCAGGATTTCCAGCAACTGGCCTTCAGAAGCATTGCTGCCTCTGACCGTGGAGTCAGAGGGCAACCATCTTGGCTGGTAGCCATGGTCAGCCACCAGCTCCTCCATGGATTTTTCCAGTCCTCTTTAAAAGCCAGGGAAACAGGGTGCCGGCTTCCTTCCCAGCCCCCCCCCCGGGCGTCCCTTCTTCTTGGGGTGTAGTGCCCAATGCCAGTCTCATCTAAATAAGGTCCAAGAGAAGCGGACATGGAGCAATGGATTCAAACTTCAAGAAAGACGATTCCACCTAAACATTAGGAAGAACTTCCTGACAGTAAAAGCTGTTCGACAGTGGAATTTGCTGCCAAGGAGTGTGGTGGAGTCTCCTTCTTTGGAGGTCTTTAAGCAGAGGCTTGACAGCCATATGTCAAGAATGCTTTGATGGAGTTTCCTGCTTGGCAGGGGGTTAGACTGGATGGCCCTTGTGGTCTCTTCCAACTCTAGGATTCTATGATTCTATGATTCTAAGACAAACATACTTGGTACACTTAGACCTGAGAAACCTCGCTGATGAAGAATCATCGAAACAGGGCCTTGTCCTGATGTTGATGCTCACTGGAAGTTATCCTGAATAAAACTTTGTGAAGAATTTTTGAAATTATCCTTTCTGGCCCGAGTTCTTGTAATTTTTTGTTTACTTCGGAGTTTCCTGCTTGGCAGGGGGTTAGACTGGATGGCCCTTGTGGTCTCTTCCAACTCTAGGATTCTAGGATTCTATGATTCTAAGACATAAGCCAGTTTCCTCCTGCACCAGGAGTGAGCAGAACTGGGAGATTTGGAATGTCCTGGCAGATCTCTGGCCACAGGAAGGGCTTCGGACTCCCAGCTGTTGGAGCACCAGAAAAAGCTTCCTGCCCCACGCTCTAAATGAAGTTGCTGGAAAAGAATGCATTTGGAGGAAACCAGGAGTGCGTTTTCCTGTGAAAAGGCATGGAACGGTAATCACAAATGCTTGGCTTGAGCATATGCTCTGAGAGCAGCACCTTCCTTAATTCTTTGCCTTCTGCCTGCCTGGCTAAGCCAGTATTTTCCACCTGGTTCAGGCAGATGGACTTGGTTGGCTTCCAGATTTCACAAGCCTCAAATCTGCCCATCTCTCTACGGCTGCTGAATCACACATCTAGCAGACCACATGTTAGAGTGGCTCAGCAGAATCTCTGATCTGGACTTGAGGTAGCAATGAATTCTCTCTGCCAGAGGCCCAGAAGTGCAACTACCCCGAGCAGAGGGGCGGTGGCATTGCAGCGGCAGAGCCCGGAACAGCTGAGGATTTTGTAAAGGGATGATTCAGATTCCAGACATTACGATTGTGTGAGTGGGAAATCAACTCGCCTGCTTGTCCCCACTGGGAAACTGGGCCCCCCATGCAACACCACTTGGAAGGCCTTTTTCCCAGTCCTCCATGGGAGGTTGGAGTTGGGGGGGGACATATTGTACCAAAAAGGGGTAGAGCCCACTGGGGTTGGACACTGGGGGAAGCTGGTACTTGTGACCATAAAACAGTGGTGCCCAAACTTTTTTCAAAGAGGGCTTTGAGATTTGATGAAGTGAACATGTGTGAGGGCCGACCAAAGTTGTTGAGGTGTTTTTTTTTAGGATTGAAGTGTTGAGCTTTTTTTTTTTTTTTTTTTACAATTTCACCCCAAAGTTGTTGAGTTTTTTTAAGGATTTGACCCGAATAAATAAACTGCCACGTGGTTAGGCCCCCAAAACGGACTGTGGACATGCCTGCCATAAAGCTAAAGAAGGAAGTGCTGCTATGCCAGGATTTGAAGACAGCTGGAGACTGTTGCAGGAAGACACCCCAGGTGGTGAACCTCTGGAGCTGCTGCAAACCAGAACTTGCAGAGTGTAGCTGTGTAAACTACTGGAACTTAGAGCACGATAAAAACCCCAAACAGGCTACTTGCTGCAGGAGTGTCTGCACTTGGGACTGAGAACAGATTTGCAAAGAGAGTCATCCTGCAAGCTCAACAATGGTTTTGAAATGCTGTGTTGTCTTTCCTTTGCTTGCATGCTGGTGTAAAACAGAGAAACTGTTTTAAGGGTTTTTAAAGAATTGCTCAGCTAATCCTTGTGTGTGTTTGAAAGCTGTTTGGAAATGCAGAATTGCAGGAGGAGGAGGGCGGCCTCCAGAGACCCTGCTGGGATGGAGCCTTGCTTGAAAGGGATGAGCAGTGGCGGTGTCTGTGTCGAGTTTGCTACTGTGTGCAGTTTTTTATGATGTGCATTCTAATACATTTTTGTTATTTTGCACACCTGAGACAGATGTGCGCTTTTTGAGGGAGTGTAATGTTGTCTCTTGCGGGTGCCAAAATCAAGAACACCCATAATTTTTTAGAATTTAACCATTGTTTGAAGTCTTCACCTTAGCAGTGAAAAAGGCAGGCCGAACCAACTTCCTGGCCTGGAATTGCTTGGGGGGGGAGGGGGGAAAGAACCCTCCTGTAGTACAAAGCAAGATTACCTTGGCCGCCTAGCTAAGTACAGAGCCATTAGCAGACAATCCAGAGCCATTAAGGGCCATTGACAATGCAAAGAACTTTCCTTCCCCCCCCCCCATGGCTCATGCCAGGTAACTGGAGTGAGGTCACACAGGAATAATGTTGTCCTTTTGAGCAGAGGTTTTTTGGGAAAGGAGGAAGGGAGACCATGAGGTTGGAGCAGGGCCAGTTCTAGGGTTTTTTGCGACCTAGGCTAGATCACCTTCTGGCGCTCCCCCCCCCCAAATTAATAAAAAATAAAATAAATGAAAAAAGAAAATAAAAAGTAGAAAAATAAAAATAAAAAATATAATAAAAAACAGCTGAGAGGCGCGGCGAGGTGGCCCCAGGCTTGCGCTCCCCACACACCTCCAGAGCTTAACGCGGGGAGCTCAAGCCTGGGGCCGCCTCCACCGCACCTGTCAGCTGTTGAGCGGCTTCAGGCCGCTCTCCAGAGGCACGTGCGTGCCTCAGGATAGCAGCCTGAAGCCGCTCAACAGGTAACAGGCGCAGTGGAGGCAGCCTCAAGCAGCACCGGGGTGCGGTGGGCATGCTGGCCAGCGCCCCCGCCATTTTGGCACCCTAGGCAGCTGCCTAGTTCGCCTAAATGAACGTGCCGGGCCTGGGTTGGAGCCATCTTGGCTGCTGGCTGGAGAGGCTGCCACCCAGAGCAGGCTGGCGGCCTGGACCCAAGCTGGCTGCAGCTCTGAGAGAAGCCAGGACCAGCGTTCTGGAGATGTCATGCAGCTGGGCGCCTCTCCATCCTAGGCTCAGGTTGTCTAGATGTGAATGACCCATAGATCTTAATGTCACGGTAGTCTCTGTCCTGTCTCACTCTCCCCAAAGGGACACCCACCCTGGGAAATCACTGGGACCCCCTGGCATCTTGCTGAGAGTGTCGCCCAACCTCTGTAACACTGGCACTAGGTACAATTAGAGAAATATTACAATGTAACACTGTCATAATGTGGTAGAGACTCTTGCTCTCGTGCAATGAATGTTGGGAAATCTGCAAAGGATTTTGGGGGAGGCTTAGCTGGGAACATGACCTTTCTACCCTGGGAAAGCCCAGCCTGGGAAAGGAAACAGTATCTTACACCCTTTCCTTGATCTTAGTGCTAATTGCTGAGAGTTACAGCTGGGGAACCAATTTGTTTAGAGTGAGAAAACCTGATAAGGGAAGTTATTGCCTTCACATGGGGGAGTCAAAGACTTGAGACCCGGTTGTAATGTAAATCACCTGAGACCTGGAGATCGTCTCTTTTGACTGTCATCTCTAACGGTCAGCTTAATCCTGATGGGTTGATTCAAACACAAGCTAATTATTGATTGGATGTGTGCCTTTCTCCCCTCGTGGGTCACTATCACACCCTGAGGCGAGATTAAAGTTGTTGTTTGTTGTTGTTGTTTAGTCGTTTAGTCGTGTCCGACTCTTTGTGACCCCATGGACCATAGCACGCCAGGCACTCCTGTCTTGCACTGCCTCCCGCAGTTTGGTCAAACTCATGTTCGTAGCCTCGATAACACTGTCCAACCATCTTGTCCTCTGTCGTCCCCTTCTCCTAGTGCCCTCAATCTTTCCCAACATCAGGGTCTTTTCCAAGGATTCTTCTCTTCTCATGAGGTGGCCAAAGTATTGGAGCCTCAGCTTCAGGATCTGTCCTTCCAGTGAGCACTCAGGGCTGATTTCCTTCAGAATGGATAGGTTTGATCTTCTTGCAGTCCATGGGACTCTCAAGAGTCTCCTCCAGCACCATAATTCAAAAGCATCAATTCTTCGGCGATCAGCCTTCTTTATGGTCCAGCTCTCACTTCCATACATCACTACTGGGAAAACCATAGCTTTAACTATACGGACCTTTGTCGGCAAGGTGATGTCTCTGCTTTTTAAGATGCTGTCTAGGTTTGTCATTGCTTTTCTCCCAAGAAGCAGGCGTCTTTTAATTTCGTGACTGCTGTCACCATCTGCAGTGATCAAGGAGCCCAAGAAGGTGAAAGATTAAAGTATAAAGGTGAAAGTGTCCCTTTGTTTGTGGTCGAAGCACGCGGGACTGGCCTTGGCATGCTGCCCTTGCCAGGACTCTGCTTTGTCCAGTTACTGACTGCCTTGGGCAAAAGGCTTGCTAAGTGAATCTTTACCCAAGCTGCGCTCTGCCTGTGAGGAGACCTTGCAGCTAAGAACTTTCCAGCTAAGGTGAAGCTAATTATTTAGTCAGTAAGTTTGTTGTTTTGTTTGTAACCTTTCTTGTTGAATGAGAACTGTTTTATGTTTTACTTTTCTGTAACTTTTGGTTGTTAACCTTTTTAGTTAATAAATCTTTAAGCGCATTTTGTGTTGGGGTTTACTCGTCCTTGCTACCTGAGCTAAACTCAGTGCCTCCGCAAAACCACTCTACCAGTTTGTGAAGTGTTTGGTGGGCACCTTTGAGGAGGGGCCCTGGTGGCAGCAATACCCGCAGGTTGGGAGGATTCCGCTTGTGTTTTGCCCTTGCCGTGCACCGTCTGCCTTACCGGAACCCAGCTTGCCCTCGGAGAAGGGACTGGGGGGGGGGGGTGAGTCTGTGACTGAGTGGTGGCTTGGGGACGACGGCCCTGGACTGGAAAAGTCTAGGAGCGTTAGGAACATTATGACAAACACATTGCAAGGAAGCCAAGGGGTGCAGTCCTCTATGCAGTCCAGTAAACTTTCCCCTCTCTGGTCCCAGAGCAGTGCCGGATTTACGTTCTGTATAAGCTGAACAAGCTCTACCTTAGGGCCCCACTCTCTTGGGGCCCCCGAAAAAAATTAAAGGAAAAAAAACCCTGAATGTACATTTCCAAAATATATGATAAATAACAAATAAAATGGCTTTAGCTCCTATTAGGTCCATAAATGACCACATATAGCATAAATTCAACACAAAAACCAGCGACAATTTGTTGTTGACAAAGGGCAGCTGGACATATAAAGGGCTCCATTACCTTCAATAGCTTAGGGCCTCATCCAACCTAAATACAGCCCCATCCCAGAGAGAGAGCCTAAGCTGTTCATCTCTGCATCAAGAAGAAATTTCTCACCATAAGAGCTGTTTAGTGGAGCTGTCTCCCTGGAGAGGTGGTGGACTCTCCTTCCTTGGAGGTTTTTAAGCCGAGGTTGGATGACCACCTGTCAGAGATGTTTGAGCTGAGATTCCTGCACCGCAGGGGGTTGGACTAGAGGACCCTTGGGGGTCCCCTCCAACTCAACAGTTCTCTGATTCTATGCAGTCTCAGCTCCTGGCTGTTAGTAGCCATCTCCAACAAGCACACACAGAGGCTCCTCAGGTTTCAGCTTCCTGCTGTGACCACTAGGCAGCTCTGCTTTCAGAGTTGAGTCATCAGAGAGCTCAATCTAATGTCAAAATATATGCCTTCCTTGACTCTTTTGCCAGAGTGGAATCATAGAGTTGGAAGAGACCACAAGGGCCATCCAGTCCAACCCCCTGCCAAGCAGGAAACACCATCAAAGCATTCTTGACATATGGCTGTCAAACCTCTGCTTAAAGACCTCCAAAGAAGGAGACTCCCCCACACTCCTTGGCAGCAAATTCCACTGTCGAACAGCTCTGACTGTCAGGAAGTTCTTCCTAATGTTTAGGTGGAATCTTCTTTCTTGTAGTTTGAATCCCTTGCTCCGTGTCCTCTTCTCTGGAGCAGCAGAAAAAAACCTTTCTCCCTCCTCTATATGACATCCTTTTATATATTTGAACATGGCTATCATATCACCCCTTAACCTTCTCTTCTCCAGGCTAAACATACCCAGCTTCCTAAAGCCGTTCCTCATAAGGCATTGTTTCCAAGCCTTTGACCATTTTGCCGAAGGTAAACTTCTCACTACAGCATTGTCAATACAATGCATTCAAACACAGCCTGTTATGTGCATTAAACCTCTAACTTGAACATTACACCCCTACCATTGAACATCTGCTGGTTAGCGTTATTCTTATGATTCTTACTGCATTTATGAATCACTTCTCATCAAGGAGAAGCTAATGGAGGCTCCTAGCCATACTGGCTCTGCCCTGCTCTGCCTCCACAGTTGGAGGAGGAATGCTTCTGAATCTGAGTGGCTCTTGGGCTCAGCTTCTGCCTGTGGGTTTCCCTTTGCGGCATCAGGTTGGCCCCTGTGAGAACAGGGAGCTGCACCAGAGAGGCCATGGTCCTGATCCACCTGCAGGACTCGTCTTATGACTGTCTATTGTGATAACAGAACCCCCATGCTCAGAGATAGTCTACCTCTGAATGCCAGATAATGGGGAGCAACAACTGGAGAGGGCTCTTGTGCCTCAAACAGGCTTGCTGGTTTCCCACAGGCTAATGTGAGAACTTTTTGTGGGCCATTGGCCTGATCCAGCAGGCTATTGCTATGTTCCCATGAGTCACCCTGAAGTGATTTACAGTAGAATAGCATATATAAAACAAATACATATATAAACATAGTTAGAACAATCACGTATATATAAGCAAGCTGAGGAAACAGTTATAAAAATGAAAAAATTCCTTCAGTAGCACCTTAAAGACCAACTAAGTTTTTATCTTGGTATGAGCTTTCGTGTGCATGCACACTTCTTCAGATACACTGAAACAGAATCCACCAAACCCTTATGTATATTCAGAGGGTGTTGATGACTGTTAACGACTTGATCATGTATAATGAGATAAGAATCCTATGTCTTTGTTCATTCCAGGTGGCTCCATGGTTTTAAGCTTGCTAATGAGTTGCAATTCAGCAACTTCTCTTTCCAGCCTGTTTCTGAAATTTTTCTGTAATAAAACAGCTGTGATAACTAGTGGTGTTCTGTTATTTTATTTTTTGGGTCTGTCTTGCAGCAGGTTCTCATTCTATACAAGATCTCAAAGCAGCTGTTTTATTACAGAAAATTTTCAGAAACAGACTGAAATTTGATCAAGCTTTCCTTAGCACCTCAGCCCTTGCTCCCCCCCCCCGCAAAACCAATTGCAGTCATTAACAGTCATCAACAGGTTTACCACTCCTGTCAGCCCATCACCCATTCCCATCACCCCACCCTCTGAATATACATAAGGGTCTGGTGGATTCTGTTTCAGTGTATCTGACAAAGTGTGCATGCACACGAAAGCTCATACCAAAATAAAAACTTAGTTGGTCTTTAAGGTGCTACTGAAGGAATTTTTTTATTTTGTTTCGACTCAGACCAACACGGCTACCTACCTGTAACTAGTTATAAAATGGTTTGAAATAGCAGCACATGCATAAAATCAATTCAAATGCAAGGCAGGCAACTGAGATAAAGATTTCAGAAGGGTCGCAGAAAGAGGCAAGTTTGAATGCGCTTCCCGAGAGTCTGGTTGGTCTGCGTAATTTTCCTAGCCAGGAAAGGCCACTTACAAGAAAACCACAGGTCTGAGTTCCCAAGGAGGAGCTATCCAAGGTGGCTGGAAATGAGCAAGGAGTCTCTGTGATATTTGCTGCACAAGAATAGATTCTGCCTCTCCAGCCATTTTTCCATTTTTCTGAACTGGAGGAGTTAATTCCTGGCTGCCCTGAGCTGGCATTTAAAATTCTTCAGTTAGTGCAAGCAAAGAAGGAAGACTTTTCGACCTGCAGAAAGATCAAACTCCTAAGACGATGCTACTGAATCATGACAAGGCCATTTCTTTATAGCTTAGAAACATAAAATTGTAGAGCTGGAAGGGCCCCCAAGGGTCATCTAGTCCAATCCCCTGCAATGCAGGAATCAGAGTTAAAGAATCCATCATGACTGATGGCCACCCAAGCTCTGCTTAAAAACCCCCAAGGAAGGAGAGGCCACCACCTCCCAAGGGAGTCCGCAGGGCACAAGACATTTCCTTGTTTTAACCAACTTCCACCACCAAATTAACTTGGGGGTCGGGGCCTCTTTGATATAGAAAATGTCAGTAGGGCCCCTACCCCAAATGCTTGCAGATGCTTTATAAAGACACCAAATCTTTTTGTAACAGCCCGAGCACAGAAGCATACCTGAAACTGGTTTTGGAGGGACCTGTGGAGAATCGTCTTCATTAGAAAGCATGGTTTTAAAGTTCAAGCCATCCTCTAAGCAAAATTACATTTTTAATATTGCTCTACTCTGGCTGCCCTGATATTTTATGAGAGGGTGACAAAGAAAGAAAGAAAGAAAGAAAGAAAGAAAGAAAGAAAGAAAGAAAGAAAGAAAGAAAGAAAGAAAGAAAGAAAGAAAGAAAGAAAGAAAGAAAGAAAGAAACAGGTTGCTGACGGCCCTGGCCAGCGAAAGAGGATGGAGGAGGAGGAGGGGTTTGTCTCCCCCAAAGTCCTCCTCTTTGAATCCCAGGGGAATCAAAGAGTCCACTGAAGATTGCTGGGGGGGGGCGGATTACCTGACTGAGCAGCTCCCACCCACCCTTTGGGGGAAATGGAGGAAGAGAGGGAAGAAGAGAAAACTGCAAAACATTTGCTGATGTCACAGAAAGGCAGGAACGGCACTCAGACATCAAGGAAGAAGGGGGAAAAGATTACCAAGCACTTCTAGACACTTCACTCAGAGGAGAAGAAAGGACAGGATTTGGAAAGGCATTTGCTAGGAGAACCGGCTCCTCAATTGTGCGGGAGAAGGGCCTGTGTGCATGAGGAGGGCTCTCCAGAGAAACCACCGCTTGGCTGTGTTTACTGCCTCTGATGCTGGAGGGAGCGCATGGCCACCGGAACAGGCACAGAAAGACCTGGATTGCTCACAAAAAAATAATCTGGCCTCAAGGTGAGGCAGAGCGAAGCAGATTGCCAGAGGATTTTGCCATGCAACATCTAATCTGTTTACGCAATCCTCTGCCGAAAGAGAAAGCAAGGACCAGCGGCTTCGATGGCTTTTTAAATGGGTTAGTTGCAGGCAGGAAGGAGGAAAGTAGAGTCCCAGGGACTATGCACCAGGATAGTGAAACGCATTCTACCCTCCTTCCTTGCAATCCTTTAGAGACTAAGGTGCCTCTGAGGATCAGGTGGAGACGGGGACTCAGCCACACTTCTTCTTCACCTGCGTCTAGAAGTTTCCTGCTTGTCAGGTTTTGAGGATAAAAGGTCCAAATTTCAAATAGAATTGTTGGAAGGCAGAACTAAATTACTGTCAAAAATGTATGATTTGTTGTTGGAATGGTATATGAAAGATGAACTGACAAATGATGTGATGATAAAATGGGCAAAAGATTTTGGGCATAATATTGAATATGACGCGTGGTTGAAATTGTGGAATCAAACATTGAAGTTTACAGCATGTACTGCCCTGAAAGAAAACGTTCTGAAGATGATGTATAGATGGTATTTAACACCAGTAAAATTGGCTAAGATGTATAGAATGAGTAGTAAATTATGCTGGAAATGTAAGGAGAAAGATGGTGAGTTTTATCATATGTGGTGGACATGCGACAAAGTCAAAAGATTTTGGGAAATGATATATAATGAATTGAAAAAGATTTTTAAATATACTTTCCCCAAAAAACCAGAGGCGTTTTTATTAGGAATTATAGGAGAGGAGATTGTAAAAGAAGATCAAGTATTGTTTATGCATGCAACAACCGCGGCTAGGACATTGTTAGCCCAAAAATGGAAAACCCAGGAGTTACCAACGATTGATGAGTGGCAGATGAAAATGATGGACTATGCGGACTTAGCAAGACTGACTAGCAAGATCTGAAACCAGGGAGAGACAAGGTTCCGAAAAGACTGGAGTAAATTTGTGGATTATATGGAGAAGAACTGTAGAAGTTTAAAGACACTCGCAGGACTGAAATAAATCCTATGAACTGACTAAAGTAAGGGTAACAAAGAACTGCAAGTTAGGAGTGAATAAGAAAACCGGATGGAGGGAGGGAGGGAAGTCACAGCTCGGCAGAGCAAAATGAACTGAATGGGTGAATTTAAGATGAATTGTATAAAAAAAATTGTTGTTTTGTTTATTTGGAAAATTTAATAAAAAATTATTTTTTAAAAATAGAAGTTTCCTGCTTGTCCCCTTCTTCCTAGGCAGGTGTCCAAGCGGTTTCGCCTTGGCCACCCCTCCAACTTTCCTGCAGAACGCTCACTCTTCAGTGCTAAATTGGATGAGCCCTTGGATGGTTCTGTGAAAAAATTTGGTCACTGACTGCACCTAAAAAAGGAGACATTGTAATCATATTAATGTAGAGTTGGAAGGGACCCCAAGAGGCATTTAGTCCAACCTCCTGCAATGCAGGAATCTCAGCTAAAGAATTACTGGCAGGTGGTCATCCAACCTCTGATTAAAAACCTCCAAGGAAGAAAAGTCCACCACCTCTTGATGGCGACAGCCTCACTGTTGAACAGTCAGAGAGTTTTTCCATATGCCTATAGTCAGAATCTCATTTATTGTACCATTTGAATCTGTTGGTTTGGGTCCTTCCCTCTGGAGCAGCAGAAAACAAGCTTGCTCCATCGTCCATGAGGCGGCCCTTCAGATCTTCCAATGGCTCTCAGATCCCCTCTCATCTTTTCTTCTCCAAGCTGAACATACCCAACTCCTTCAAATGACCAAACCCAAAGAGTGCTCCCTAATAGTTCCTCGTCATACTAGAAAAAAGTGACCAGTGGGGTGCCATAGTGTTCCATCCTAAACAATGGGTTCAAATAATAATAATAATAATAATTAATAATAAATTGTCCAGTAGCACCTTAGAGACCAACTTAGTTTGTTCTGGGTATAAGCTTTCGTGTGCATGCACACTTCTTCAGATATCTGGGTTCAATGTCTTTAAAAATAAATTGAATGAAGCAATTGAGGGGGATGCTCATCCAATTTGCAGATTACACCAAACTGGGAGGGGTAGCTAATGCAGAGGAAGACAGAATCAGAATTCAAAATGACCTTAACAGATTGGAGAACTGGGCGCAAGCTAACAAAATGAATTTCAATAGGGACAATTGTAAGGTTCTGCACTTAGGCAGGAAGAACCAGATGCACAAATATAGGATGGGGGGCACCTGGCTTACTAGCAGTACATGTGAAAAGGATCTTGGGATCTTGATAGACCACAAGCTGAACATGAGTCCACCGTGTGACACAGCAGCATCAACAGAAGTCTAGTGTCCAGTTCAAGGGAAGTCATAGTCCCACTCTATTCTGCCTTGGTCAGACCACACCTGGAATACGGTGTCCAGTTCTGGGAGCTAAAATTCAAGGACAAACTGGGATGTGTGCAGAGGAGGGCGACCAAGAAGATCAAGGGTCTGTAAACCGAGCCTAATGAGAAATGCATTCTTTGATACTACCCTGTTTCTCTGAAAATAAGACGAAGCCATAAAATAAGCCGTAGCAGGATTTTTAAGAATTCAAGGAATATAAGCCATTCCCCGAAAAGAAGACACAGTAATAGGCGCAGCAGCAATGCCGGCCACGGCAGGAGAAGGAGGAAAAAAATAAGACATCCCCTAAAAATAGCCATAGTGGGGGTTTTTTAAAGGAAAAATAAATATAAGACGGTGTCTTATTTTCGGAGAAACACGGTATGATTCTGTGAGTGAAGGCCTGCATCTTTAAGAAAGCCTCTCTTTAATCTGCTCCAGGCTCCTTTGCAAGAAGCATTTGAGAGTCTTACAGATGTCCAGAGGGAAAGAAAGGATTAAAGCTGGCAGCCCTGAACATTGGTCTGTTAGCAAACCTGGCCGTTTAGTCATGGGAAGAGGAGAGCTACAGCTCAGGTGCAGCCATGGGAGCCCCACATCACCTGGGCAGGGGGGTGGAGTGATGTGTCCCCCTTTGCAGAGGACTCTCCCATCTGAATGACTGTCCTCCCCAGTCTTGAGTCTGGTTAAAAGAAAAAAGAACCATAAGAAGTTATTGGGGGGGGGGGCACGAAGCCTGCCTGGCTCTTTCCCCTGCACAGGCGTCTGCTGGTCTTTTGTTCTTTGGAGTTATTGTGTCCTCTTGTCCCAGTGGCTTAATATGGATTACAGCAGTTACAGCAGAACACTGTCGTCTCCCTCCTGAGGGATTCCTGCTCCCAAAGAAATAAAGGCGAAGAAGAGGATTTGGACGTCTATGCTACACTTTAGCAGCCAACTCCCAATTTATGGGCAATGTGGGTTTTAGGAGGTTTGGTATATTTTTTGCCATATTATCTTTTGGCGACAAAGGAGAGCGCAGGGCATGCAGTTTTACAGATAGAAGAAAAAAGTCAATTAAAATAATTATCTATTTATTGCTTTCCACACAGAGACAAATGTCCTAAACACAACTCTGCATGAAACAAGGATAAAAGGCACAGCATAAATGTGCTCATTCAGGAATATTTATGAAAGGACTCTCCTTCCTTGGAGGTTTTTAAGCTGAGGTGGGGTGACCATCTGCCATGTATGATCTAGTTGAGAGTCCTGCATTGCGGGGGGTTGGACTAGATGCCCCTGGGACCCTTCCAACTCTGCAGTTCTGTGATTCCAAGAAGTGCACTAAAGGGCCAAAAACATAACTCACTACCCTCCTCAATCAAAGGAGCTGGCAAACAGAAATGTTCTAGCTTGGCGCCCTAAAGGCAAACGCCAGGCATACTTCCATGCATGGAAGTGTTGTGTCTGGAGTTGGGATCCTAGAATAATAGGCAGGGAGGATTCTAGAAGGTGGCATCTGATTGGCAGTGGAGCCATCCAATCCAGCTCCAGAAGGGAAGTTTGAACTAACCTATCAGGTGGGACCTAGGCTGTGGCTACAGGATATATAGGCTGGGTCTGGGAGGGACCAAAAAGCCGAGACACACCTGATGATTGACTGTTTTTATCTGACTACTCTGAAATAAACTGGATGAAACTGATGGCTTCTCTCTGAGTATATTTCAGAAGCGTGCCATGTTCCGGGAGCCACCACTGAAAAGGCCTTCTGCTCCTCTCTCAGAGGAAGAACCAGGAGAAGGGCCTCAGGTGATGGCCACTGTAATATCTGGGGCCAAGAGGCAGAGTGGAGACAGGCTACTGAAGAAGCCAGGGAGTCCCCTCCTCCTCCTGCAACCAGCTCCCTTCCCCTCTGGTGTCCTAGGAACCCCCCCCCCCACACACACACACTGTTTTCTTGCCTAAAGAGTTAACGGCCCTCTTGCTTTCTTGCTGACCTGCTCCTGCCTCCAGCCCTGACAGCCCTCATGCCAGAGCAGCTGGCTGGTGTTCCAGTCAGCAGTCAAATCCTGCCCTGGCTGCAGTTCCCCGAATCATCTTCAAAGGCAGCCCCACATAGAAGATTCCACACCTTCCTTTCGAGAAGAAATCCCAAGACAGTTCCCAAACCGCTAAAAGCCAACAGCAAAATAAGGAGAATAAGACTGATTACAGAAATAGAGCGACGCATAATGAAAATGCAGAGCAGAACAATTTCGTCAAAACATTAAAACATCCGTAATTAAGGTGTATGGTAAACAAGCCTATTAGAACAAGGCAACAGTTAGAACAATAATTAAAGCAGTAGGGTCAAGTCGGGAGATGGTTGTTGAAACAGGCAGAATGCCAAGACTGATGGGACCGCTTGCTTTTGTGCAGGGAGAGTGTTCCGCAACACGGGCACCACCAGTGGAACATCTGCCTCCAGGTTACCACAAGATGATGGGCACCAGGCCTTGGCAAAGTCCACCGGGGTCCATGGGCTGCTCTTCATACCCACTCCGAGCAGAGATGGGTGAGGGGTTTTCAGGGAAACTGCTCCAGAGCTATTTAGAGCTTTGCTATGTAAGCTGCAGCATCTTAAAACTGGCTCAGCGGTAAATAGGCAGCCAGGATAGAACCCTTAATACTGGGTGGGTGGTAAGGAGCGTCATTCACCACCCGGTTGTGGCAGCACCCTGGACCAGTTGCAGCCTCTGTGGGAGCCCCACACAGAGAGAGGCTGAGATGGGGGCAGAGTCCCCACAGACCTCTGCACCCCCTTCCACCTGGAGGAAACCCGGGGGTGAAACATGCTGGGTTGGACTGGATGACCTTTGGGGGATCCCTTCCGACTCTACAATGCAGTGATCCTAAGGAGGGCGCCCCGCCCAACCGCAGGCGCCGGTGTCCTCCGAAGGGGCCTGCGTCAGAGGCCGAGGCTGGTGGCTCCCTGTGCCTCCCTCCTGCCTGCCTGCAGTGCTTTCCGGGGTCTTTGAGTGCTGGGGAGGGAAGTCAGACGGGGAGGGGACGTGTTTGGTCGTCCCAGCTCAGCCGCCGCCGCCGCCAAGTTGCTGTACCTGACCAGGAACGACATGGAGACACGGGATCCAATCCAAGGCCGGAGCGGAGGCGGCAGCTCGGCTCGCAGACGGGAGGGACATGCCCGGAATGCAGCCGACGTCGTCCGCGCGCCCATGGGGAGCGTTTCCCGGCTCACGTCCCTCCCTCCCTCCCTCCCTCGCAGACGAGTCTGGCTAGCTCGGCAAGCCGAAGTCGCCTCCTTTCGCAGGACCCCTCGAGCCCATCCAAGCAGACCCCGCACTTCGAGAGGGACTCGAGGGTTTGGGGCAGGAGGGCGGTCCTCGTCCCGGCCTCCTCTGTTGGGTGGGGCCTCCTCCTCCACCACCACCTCCTTCTTCTCCCCCCCCCCAGTTACTGGGAGACTAAGGCCACTTCCTCCCAAGCCACCAACCTAGATGGCTTTCAAAAAGGGTGAGAGACAAATTAAGGGAGGATATCTGTGCTCTGCCTGCACGGTCGGAAGCGCCAACGCTTCTGAAGACCGCTTGCAGGAGAGGAGACCAGAGAAGAGAGGGCTCTGGCCCTCGGATCCTGCTTGCGGATTTCCCAAAAGAGACATCTGGGAGGACACTTGACTGGGTGGGCCACTGGCCTGATCCAGCAGGCTCTGCTTATGGAGGTCTGATATGATAGACTGTCCCTGAGCATGAAGGTTCTGCGATCTCTGAATACCAGCTAGTGAGGAACCACAATTGGAGAGGGCGCTTGTGCTGGACTCCTTTGGGCACCTGATCAGTCACAGGACGCAGAACTAGATGGGCCACTGGCCTGATCCAGCGGGCTCTCCTTATGTTCTCAATCCTTCGGCCTTCCAAGATCGCGGGACGCGTCCTCCCTCCCTCCAGGAGCTGGTGCCGGGAGACGGAGCTTTGGCGCAACCTGCTCCCTGGCCCGCTCCGTCGGAAAGAGCAGGGCGCGCTTCCAGGCAGAGAGAGCATAGCTGCCAAGTTATCCCTTTTTTTAAGGGATTTTCCATTATGCTGAATAGGCTTTCTCGCGAGAAAAGGGAAAACTTGGCAGCTATGAGAGAGAGGCAGCGAGCAGCGGGACCCCCGTGAAGCTCTCGGGAGGAGGAGGGTCGGAGAAAGAAAGAGACCCCCGCCCGAGGGGCAGCTCCTTGGGTGCCCCATCTCTCTTTGGCTCCCCCTCCCCTCGGTCCCTTCCCGGCGCAAGACGGGCTTGGCCAGGCGGGCGCGCCCGGGCTCCGCGCTGCCACCTCGGCTCGGGCTGCCTCTTGACGACGCTGCGCAATCCGAAGTGACAGATCTATCGTGGTCCATCTGCCACTCCGCCGTCAGCCCGCAGCGCTGCCTGACATTTCCAGCTCGGCCCTGACACACGAGCCCGCGCGGCGGGAGGAGGCGGCGGCGGCTCCGGCACGAGCGCAGCGCAGCGGCGGATGGCGCAGGCAGGGAGCCCGCCGTCGGAAGGGAGAAGGAGGCTGACAGGCCCTCCAGGGGAGCGGGCGATGGGAGGACCCGGCTCGGTCGGGACTTCTTCAGGGGGCCACGTGCTGGAAAGAACCAGGCCTAGACTGCGGGGAGGGAGGGGGGACCAGCCCGGCGGCCGCCCCCTCGGGGCTCGGCAGACCCCCCAGCAGCAGCAGCCTCCTCCTCCCCAGGGAGGAAGAGACCCACGTGGCTGAGCCTTGGCCGGATTCCAGCAGGCCCCGAGGGGCTGCCAGCTGCCGCCACCCTCCGTCTCCCTTCATGGTCTCAGCAGGAGAGCCGATCAGCCTCGGCTCCGTCTCCTTCTCCCCCCCCCCCCCCCAACTGTCACTCCAATTCCATCTCCTCCTAAGCGACAGGGAACAAGCTGTGCTCAGGCAGGCGAGCTGGGCAGGCAGTTCCCCACCCCACCCCACCCCACCCCTCTCCTCCTCCTCTTCCTCTTCCTCTTCCTCCTCCTCCTCCAGGAAGCTACAGACCATTGGTCTGCAACAGACCATTGGTCCATCTTGCTCCGGATCGATCAATCAATCAATCAATTGCAGTTCTCTACCGCCCTTCATCCAAGGATCACGGGGTGGTTTACAATATAAAAACACAATTTTCCACTGCTCAGTCAGCAAAGCATGGACTACTCTGCAGGGGTGGCGCAAACCACACACCCTCAGCCACAGCCCAATCTACAATGTGGAGGGATTAACAATGGCCTTTGCTTGCCTTGACAGCAGCAGAAACATTTTCACAGGGATTACAGACTGGAAAGAACAAAGCACAAAATCAGACCTGAGCCTGAACTCTTGGCTGCCCTGCAGACTCCGCTTCCCGGCTGGGCCTGATGCCCACTCACAGATACACCAGAAACTTCCGTAGTTTCCTAGGGGCAGCCATATCTTCTGATCAACAGAAGATGCCTCAAGGCAAATGAGAAGACATCTCAGGGGTCACCTAGGGTAGTCCAACGCCTTGCAATGCAGGAATCACAGCTAAACCAGGAAGTCCCTGTAACCCTTTCGGGGTCTCTGAAGCCATTGCTGCTTCCCTAAATGTCACTCATAAGTGTGACTTCCCTTATTGGTCAAGAGCAATGGGAGGCGGGTTGCAGGCTCATATCTTGGAAGAACATTTGGGCAGAATAGGGCTGGTACATTATGTCTCCTGTCCTGATTCTTTTTCAATAAGGACTAGAGACTTGGGGGAAGGAAAGGAAGGAAGGAAGGAAGGAAGGAAGGAAGGAAGGAAGGAAGGAAGGAAGGAAGGAAGGAAGGAAGGAAGGAAGATCTGTCTCAGAACTGAGCGCCAGCTGAAACAGGCTTGGCAGTTCCTTGGCAGGTTGCAAGAGGGCAGAGTGTGCCCCCCTCTTCCCCCTGCCAAGCCTGGGGAAACATTTCCACCATGTTCCGTTTGCCAGAGGCAAGCAGGGAAAGCAGCCTGGGTGCCTGTTTGTCTTCTTGGCCCAGAGACAGCCGTGCCCCAGTGCCCTGGAGGGGGCATTTGGAGGGCAGACCCCTGTGCCCACCTCTCCCTTGCTCAGCTGACAGGAGGCGCCAGGTCTCTTTTGCCAAGTGGCTCAGCTGCAGCCCTGCCTGCTTCCTGCTGCCTCCGCTCCGCCTCTGGAAGGATTTCCCTCAGCTTTAATCTCTCCTTGGGATGGAATTAAAACTTTGCACGAACAGCGCAGAACAAAGCCTGGGTGGCGCATTGGCGGGGCAGGAGCAGGCCAGCCTCTCTCTCGCTGCTGCTGCTGCTGCTCTTCGCAGCCGTGTGACTCTGATCTGGCGGCACAAAGGAAGCGAGAAAGGACAATTATCAATTTTAATTAAAGGCAGAATGTTAGTGAGAAGGAGGGCTGGGCTGGCTCCCAGACAGTTCCTTGTCACTCCAGCCTGCTGACGCCGCAGAAATTGTCGTGGATTCATCTCTATTAAAAACTCCCTGAGCACATCTCTTTTCCAGGACCAAGACAAGCAGGCCAGCCATGACGCTTGGCCACAGGGGGATCACGGGATTGGGGGGGGGAGTAAGGCTTGCAGCGGACAAAGGAGACCCAGAGCCTTTGCCCCTTAGCCCTAAAGCAGCATAAGAAGCCCAAGAACAGCCCTGGTAGGACAACAACCTGCTTGCTCTCTGAGCACTGGATAAAGGGTGGGCAGGTGGGAGGAGAGTCACCTGGCTGCAGGTGAAATCAACTGGCCAGGCCTTTCACCCGTTTGGAGCTGTATTAAAAAATGAAAGAGCTGTGTATTGCAGCCTTGGAGAATGAGAACCAAAGGATGTGTGGGTGTAGATAAGGGAAGAGAGAGAGGCTGGCATGGAGGTGGGGGAGGAGGTCCAGCAGACATGGAATCTTTTGGCTTGCAAAGAGCTTTCGACAAAGCCCCCAGCCAGAGGCTCCTGAGAAAATGGAGGCATCATCGTGGAATAATAAGGGGAGAAGCGAAGCCCTCTAACGGACCGGCCACGGGTTCAAGGAGCAGTGAGCAGTGGAGGATTTTGGGCTTTCACATTTCAGCAGCTGCCTGTGCAGCACCAAATTTTGGTGCACCCCCACCTCTCGCCTTCTGTTCTAAGCCCATAGTTGAGGCACCTCCTGAAGCCCCCTCTCGGCTTGGTGCCCAGTGCAGGCAAACTGGCTGAGCTCCCCTAAATCTGCCTCTGCGGGGAACTGCAGTGAATTGGGCATGTCTCAGATGAGGAAAGGCAAGCAGAGGAAGCAGGGCGGGGCGGGGGAACAATATTTAAAAGATGCTGCTTTGCTATTGAAAATATCCAAAAGGCTTACAAGAAAAGCCACCCAGCAGACACCAATAAAATCAGCAAAACAGCAGCAGAAAAAACCAGTTAGCTTATCTCCTCAGCTCATCATCTAATAGACAGCAATGTGGGACCTGCTTGTGGTAAGATGTTCTACCAACCAGCAGGTGCCATGGTGGGTAAGCCTCTCTTCTGCCTCATCATCTAGCCATCCTCTGAAGAAAGGAGAGCCTTGGAAAGGATCTACAAAGAAGCAGAGCCATGTACTGTACGAGGAGGTGGTCCTTCCACCAACGTGACTCCAACATCTTTGGGGCCTTAAAGATCAAAACCACCTCACATTGTGCTTTGAAAGTCAGCACAGATTTTCCAAAGCCGCTGAGAGATGTTCAGACCAGCGTGCTCCAAGTAACAAGGTAGCTAAGCCAGTAATCGAAACCAGCGGAAGTTTCAGAACAGTGTTGAGGGGCGACCTTCCTACACAGAACACATTGCAGAAACGGCACCTTGATATTGCAGGAGCGTGGAAGATTGCAGTAACCGCAACCAGGCTCTCTCAGCCCAGGAGGGGTCTCAGATGGGGCTGCTTCTCACCCGAGGCTGGGGGGGAAACGCCAGCCAGAGAGCTGAAGAAGAGGGACCTCAGCCCATCGCAGGAGACAGTGAGGGCCACCAAGAAGAGAATTAGACAAATTCAGGGGTTTTAATGGCTACTAGCCAGGATGGCTTGCCGACAAAGGTCCATATAGTTAAAGCTATGGTTTTCCCAGTAGTGATGTATGGAAGTGAGAGCTGGACCATAAAGAAGGCTGATCGCCGAAGAATTGATGCTTTTGAATTGTGGTGCTGGAGGAGACTCTTGAGAGTCCCATGGACTGCAAGAAGATCAAACCTATCCATTCTGAAGGAAATCAGCCCTGAGTGCTCACTGGAAGGACAGATTGTGAAGCTGAGGCTCCAATACTTTGGCCACCTCATGAGAAGAGAAGACTCCCTGGAAAAGACCCTGATGTTGGGAAAGATGGAGGGCACTAGGAGAAGGGGACGACAGAGGACAAGATGGTTGGACAGTGTTCTCAAAGCTACGAACATGAGTTTGACCAAACTGCGGGAGGCAGTGCAAGACAGGAGTGCCTGGCGTGCTATGGCCCATGGGGTCACGAAGAGTCGGACACGACTAAACGACTAAACAACAGCCAGGATGGCTGTGTTCTGCCTCAACAGCTGGAGGCAGCAATGCTTCTGAAGACCAGTTGCTGGAAGCCTCATTGTTCTTCCAATGTTCTAATCTCATGGCCCCACAGGGTTGCTTCCAGTTGTGGGTCACTCAGCTGTGCCAGTTTTGAACACTGTCCACAGGGGGTCACCCTCTTCAAAATTCCAATCCATTCCCCCCCTTCCATTCAGATTTACTGTTGGGCTTTAAAAAATATGTGTGTTGGATGTTCTCCAGAAATGGTAAGGCAGGAAATAATATGGGCTGGCCTTTTGAGAAGGATGAGGTTGTGCGGACACTGTGCAAATCAGCCACTCTTGAGCAGCCCTGTCCTGATGGGAGAGGCTTGAAGCCCCAACACAACTTGGTAAAGGACCCCCGGACAGTTAAGTCCAGTCAAAGGCAACTAGGGGGTTGTGGCGCTCATCTCGCTTTCAGGCTGAGGGAGCCACCCTTTGCCCACAGACAGCTTTCTGGGTCATGTGGGCAGCATGACTAAACCGCTTCTGGCGCAACAGGACACTGTGATGGAAACCAGAGCGCACAGAAATGCCATTTACCTCCCCACCACAGGAGTACCTATTTATCTACTTGCACTGGCATGCTTTTGAACTGCTAGGTTGGCAGGAGCTGGGACAGAGCAATGGGAGCTCACCCTGTTGCAGGGATTCAAACTTCCAACCTTCTGATTGGAGAGCCCGAGAGGCTCAGTGGTTTAGACCAGTGGTCCTCAACCTTGGGCCTCCAGATGTTTTTGGCCTACAACTCCCATGATCCCTAGCTAGTAGGACCAGTGGTCAGGGATGATGGGAATTGTAGTCTCAAAACATCTGGAGGCCCAAGGTTGAGGACCACTGGTTTAGACCACAGCACCACCCATGTCCACAAGAGTGCCAGATCTCACAGCACTCCCAAGCTATGAGCCGTGTGTGTGTGTGTGTGTGTGTGTGTGTGTGTGTGTGTGTGTGTGACCCCCCCCAGAGGAGCCACTTGTAGGACCAACTGGTTGAGACACCTCTGTTTTAGATGGGCTGATTATGAAGGGAGGCGGCTGGCAGACAGGCCCTAGTAGTCCAATGGATGTTTAACTGTTTCTCTATCCTATGGAAGAAGAAGAAGAAGAAGAAGAAGAAGAAGAAGAAGAAGAAGAAGAAGAAGAAGAAGAAGAAGAAGAAGAAGAAGAAGAAGAAGAAGAAGAAGAAGAAGAAGAAGAAGAAGAAGAAGAAGAAGAAGAAGAGTTTGGATTTGATATCCCGCTTTATCACTACCCGAAGGAGTCTCAAAGCGGCTAACAATCTCCTTTCCCCTCCCCCCCCCCAACAACAGACACCCTGTGAGGTGAGTGGGGCTGAGAGACTTCAAAGAAGTGTGACTAGCCCAAGGTCACCCAGCAGCTGCATGCGGAGGAGCAGAGACGCGAACCCGGTTCCCCAGATTATGAGTCTGCCGCTCTTAACCACTACACCACACTGGCTCTCAGTGTGAAATAACAGGACCAGAGAATTAGCAATGGTAACAATGAATATACAAAGCCACAGATGAACCCAACCCCAGTTATGTCTGCAGATGGCGGAAGAGCAAGTCCTCATGACCAGCCCCTCCTGCTGTCTGGTCTGCTTCCATGGGGTCCCTTTCAGCATCTGAGACCTGGCGAGGTGCCCAGGGTGCGGCAAGTGTTTGCCCAACCTCCTGCCCTTGGGACACGCCCATTGTGACTGATTTGATTGGCCAGGAGGGGGTCTGGGTGGTTACAGGGCGCAGGGAAAGTGATTTTACACAAGGAAAACACAGGCAGGAAGCATCCGGTGGAAAAGAGAAAGAAGGCAAGTCCATCTCAACACCCTGCAGTTTTTTTTTGGGGGGGGTAGAGGCACATAGACCTTTTTCCCCATTTGGGAGGAGGAATCTTAGAAAAGTTCATCAGTCGATAAACTCCAGAGACAAAAAGTTCATGTTTGATGTTTGACAGGATCATCAGGAAATGTTTTTTGGACTTGGCTGGTCAGAGAGGAAAACAAACACTTGGGCACTTAGAGAGAAGCGCAGGGATAAAAACATTTCTCTGAGGTTTGACAGCTGACACACCCTGGTTTTGCAGGGGGGAAAACTGCTGCATGGACAGTTTATAAGATTGAGCCGTAATTGCTCTCCAGAAAGAAAGAAAGAAAAAAATCTTATTTCCAGGAATCTAAAAGATTAAGTAATCAGCTCCCCGAGAGGCCATGCTAGGGAGGGGGCAGGCAGAGGTCTGGCGGCAGCTGCCATGATGACACATGATAATCTTTTAGTAACATGCAAGCAGAAATCTTGCAATTGGCTAAACTGTAGCTTGACATCTCATTACGTAAGCAATATTTTACACAGTAACGTTAAAAGATATTAGTACATTTCAAAGGGAATACCAGGGCATCAAGAAAAGGCATTGATTTCCTTCAAAAGAGATGTAAGAAATACTTCAGTTAACAGTGTCCTGGAGGTACAGGTGGTTGTTTAATCTCTCCTTCCTATTGCACATGGTCCAGGAAGAGAAAGGAAAATACTGGAAGGAAGAAACTAGCTGTGGAAATGATTTTGTGGGGGAAGATCTGGCTTCTTGAACCATGGCCTCTGCTTCCATGAAGAGGGAATTCTTTGCACCTCACAGCAATCAGAAAGAAAGTGTTTGCTAGGAGTCTAATGAGCTTTAAACCTTGCCGACAAAGGTCTGTACAGTTAAAGCTATGGTTTTCCCAGTAGTGATGTATGGAAGTGAGAGGTGGACCATAAAGAAGGCTGATCGCCGAAGAGTTGATGCTTTTGAATTATGGTGCTGGAGGAGACTCTTGAGAGTCCCATGGACTGCAAGAAGATCAAACCTATCCATTCTGAAGGAAATCAGCCCTGAGTGCTCACTGGAAGGACAGATCCTGAAGCTGAGGCTCCAAGACTTTGGCCACCTCATGAGAAGAGAAGACTCCCTGGAAAAGACCCTGATATTGGGAAAGATGGAGGGCACAAGGAGAAGAGGACGACAGACGACTAGATGGCTGGACAGTGTTCTGGAAGCTACCAACATGAATCTGCCCAAAATGCGGGAGGCAGTGGAAGACAAGAGTACCTAGCGTGCGCTGGTCCATGGGATTACGAAGAGTCAGACACGACTAAATGACTAAACAACAAAAGGTGGAAGGCAACACTATTTCAGAGGACTGGGGGACACAAAGTACTAGGAATTAGAACTTCCTTGATGTACAATAAACTGAGGTCACGCTATAGGAACCTGCTAATGGGCAGGAAAAAGCAAGATGGAAGCAGCTGGAGGGAATGACTCATGTTTTCAATTATTTCTATACTAATGCACAGAGTATGGGGGATAAGCAAGATGAGCTTGAGTTCTTAATTCAGGATAGCAAATATGATGCAATATCCCACTGAAACCTGGTGGGATGAGACTCATGATTGAAATGGAATAATTGAGAGGTATAACCTATTCAAAAGGAATAAACCAAACAGGAAGTGAGGGGGTGTAGCATGCTATGTAAGGGATGTGTACACCTGTGGGGAAATTAATGACTTGTATCCAAATGACACAAAATTAGATTCTGACTAAATATTAGGAATAATTTTCTGATGGTAAGAGCTGTTCAGCAGTGGATGGTGCTGGACTCTCCTTCCTTGGAGGCTTTCAAGCAGAGGTTGGGTGGCCATCTGTCAAGGATTATTTAGCTGTGATTCCTTCATTGCAGGGGGTTGGACTGGATGCCCCTTGGGGGTCCCATTCCAACCCTACAATTTTATGCTTCTATGTGTTTAAGGGGAAAAGTCCTGGGCACCATCAGCCACTTCAAAAACTCCCCATCATCGCCCACCTGGCCATTGTGCCTCTTGAAGATTCACACCCAACCTGACAGGTTTCAGGTTTCCTCATAAACGGCAGTTGGTGCCATTTAAGCTCATTCCCATTGATGTAGTTTTAAAAAGGAGAAGAGGAGATGATCTCTGCAGCCTTACAGATGTGTAGCTGGGCACCCCATTAGTTATTCATGTTCTCGAGAAAAATCAATACAGCATCAGACCTTCAGTTTTGGGCTGTCAAGAAAGTTAATTAGGCAAGTGATAAAGTTTTACTTTAAAAGGAGAGACAGTAGATTTTGAAATGGAAAACCCACAAGGCCCAAACGAAGAATTTTTATTGTTTTCCTCTTCTGTAATCTATTTTCGGACAATGCCAGGTGGAGGAGTGGGAAGAAAATTAATTTAGATTTCATAAGAAACTGAGATACTTTGATCCTCCTTGTAAATATTCCTGGTCTTTTGAGATCTACCCTGAACAAAGCTAAAAATTTAGGGCCTTTTGGGGGGACTGACTCCCCTATGAGGAACGGCTGCTGCGTCTGGGGCTATTTGGTTTAGAGAAAAGTGAGTGAGAGGTAACAGAGGTTTCTAAAACTCTGCCAGGCCTAGAGAAAGGTTTTCCTCCCTGAAAATTGTGAGCATCAAAGGAAGCTGAAAGTTGGGAGATTCAGGACAGGTAAAAGGAAGGCTGGCCTGTGAACTTTGGGTGAAGGGTGGCATATCAATTGAACAATAAACAAATAAATATTTTTTCCACACAGCACAAACTATGGTATTTGCTCCCGCGGGAGGCAATAATGCCCCTCTGGCTTGATGGCTTTCAAAGATGATTAGACAAATTCCCAGAGGAGGAGGAGGAGGAGAGGGCGATGGATGGCCAGGAGTCACAATGGTCACACACTGTCTCCATAGTCGGGGGCAGCAGACCTTCTGAATGCCTGTTGCTCTCGCGCTTGGATCCTGCTTGCAGGCGTCTCACTGGGGGTATCTGGTCGGCCCCCGTGAGAATAGGAGGCTGGACTGTAGGGGCCACTGACCTGAGCCAAAAGGCTCTTCTGAGGTTCTTAATGACAATCCCTAAAAGGGGTGAGTTTGTTGGTCGCAATGATTGTCTGACAGAAGGCGCTTCAGAAGCCTCTCTTGGCCCAGCCTGCTTGGCCAGAGGTCCAACCTGGACATGAAGCAGCCTAAGGCACACCTTAAAAGGTAAAGGGACCCCTGACCATTAGGTCCAGTCGTGACCGACTCTGGGGTTGCGCGCTCATCTCGCATTATTGGCCGAGGGAGCCGGCGTATAGCTTCCAGGTCATGTGGCCAGCATGACAAAGCTGCTTCTGGCAAACCAGAGCAGCACATGGAAATGCCGTTTACCTTCCCGCTGTAGCGGTTCCTATTTATCTACTTGCATTTTGACGTGCTTTCGAACTGCTAGGTTGGCAGGAGCTGGGACCAAGCAACGGGAGCTCACCCTGTCACAGGGATTCGAACCGCGGACCTTCTGATCAGCAAGCCCTAGGCTCAGTGGTTTAACCACAGCGCCACCTGGGTCCCTTAAGGCACACCTTAGGTCTCACCAAACTGCGGGAGGCAGTGCAAGACAGGAGTGCCTGGCGTGCTCTGGTCCATGGGGTCACGAAGAGTCCGACATGACTAAAGGACTAAACAAAACAAGGCACACCTTGGCATTGTTATGGAAATGACAGTGGGGGGGGCACATCTTTAAAGTTGTTACAATGTTACAAATATTATGCCTGAATATGTGTCCTTTCCACTTGACAGCTCAGGGAAGAGACCTAACTTTATAAATTCATATAAAATCAGTAGTTGGAGCAATTCTCTTCATTCCAAGGCCATTTTGGCCTTAGGGGAAAGGACTCCTTTACCTTTCTCTCCTGCCATAATCCCTCAAGCATGAGGCCACATACACAACACCCCACCCAGGGAGTGCCCAAGGGTGGCTATCGCCAAGCTGATAGACTACCATAAAATCCCAAGAGCTCATCCCCGGACTTGTCCCAGGACAAGGATATAAAAATAGTTCTATTGTTATTTGGTACTTGAGAGGTATTAAGAGACGAGTCTGGACATGTTTTTCCAAGGTTGAACTAGTGTAATCCCTGTCTACCCCTCCCCTTTTGTGACATGTCAGTGATGTAAGGATGGCTTACACCTGGCTTGAGAGCAGAACAGGTGAAAAGGATCTAGGAGTCTTGGTAGACCACAAATTTGACATGAGTCAGCAGTGTGATGCAGCAGCTAAAAAAGCCAATGCAATTCTGGGCTGCATCAATAGGAATATAGCATCTAGATCAAGGGAAGTAATAGAACCACTTTATTCTGCTCTGGTCAGACCTCACCTGGAGTACTGTGTCCAGTTCTGGGCACCACAGTTCAAGAAGGATACTGACAAGCTGGAACGTGTCCAGAAGAGGGCAACCAAAATGGTCAAAGGCCTGGAAACGATGCCTTATGAGGAACGGCTTCGGGAGCTGGGTATGTTTAGCCTGGAGAAGAGAAGGTTAAGGGGTGATATGATAGCCATGTTCAAATATATTAAAGGATGTCATATAGAAGAGGGTGAAAGGTTGTTTTCTGCTGCTCCAGAGAAGCAGACACGGAGCAATGGTTTCAAGCTACAAGAAAGAAGCTTCCACCTGAACATTAGGAAGAACTTCCTGACAGTAAGAGCTGTTCGGCAGTGGAATTTGCTGCCAAGGAGTGTGGTGGAGTCTCCCTCTTTGGAGGTCTTTAAGCAGAGGCCTGACAGCCATATGTCAGGAATGCTTTGATGGTGTTTCCTGCTTGGCAGGGGGTTGGACTGGATGGCCCTTGTGGTCTCTTCCAACTCTATGATTCTGTGATTCTATGATGTATCAGTGATGCTGTACGAACTGTATTCTGTGTGATTTGGGGAAGTTTTGAAAGAGGATGTCACCCTGTGCTTGGGGTTCTAACTCCTGTGGGAACCTGTTGCACAACAAGAAAGATCCTGGTCTACTGACCGCTGTTTTGCTCCAAATTACTTGGCTGAAACTTCCTTCTTTTACTGACCACATGGACCCACAGGGGACTTGGACGCAAACAAACTGGGCTGTTGAGTAGTCTCTCACCCCAGAATTTTCCTTATCAGTGTATTTTTCCACAAGTTCCTCGGGATCCTTACCTTGCAGAGCTTCCAAATGAATGTTTTTGAGCTACTTCAAGGCAATATGTACGTTATGGTATTTTTGTATGGAAAAGGAAAAATTGTTTAGCCTTATTGACAATAGGTTTCCATGGGAACGAGGGCTTTACAAGCATGTGGCTTTTGAGACACTGCTTTGTGTGTCTGTGTTTTCTCTTTGCCAAGCTGGGTGGATCTGAGATGTTACCTGCTTCCTGGCAGGTGGGGGGTTGCTGCTGCTTCCTAGGAGGGAGAGGGGGAGGGAGGAGGCGGCAGGGAGGTTGGCGAAGCATAAAAGCAGCAGCAGTGGAGCCAGCCCCCCCCACTGGTCCCCAAGAGCCCCCCACCTGTCAGGAAGGGTGGGAGGCTCTGCTTTCGCCCTCCCCACTGGCCGGCCTCCTCTGGCTCCTCCATACCTCTAGTAATTGCTGCCCCACTTTTACAGTCAAGGCCCTGAGGGAGGCCTGCGGGGTATCAATAAAAAGTGCATGGCGTAAAGAGCTTGAGCTTGCTAACTTTCTTACTAGTTGCTCCAAACCTCAGGAGGGGAGAGTTGCTCCCCTGCACAAATCCTGCTTGCAGGTTTCCCATGCTGAGAACAGGATGCTCTCCTAGATGAGCCATTGGCCCTGATCCAACAGATGCTCTCCTGCAGGGTGTTCTTATGGCTCTTCAGCAGAGCAGGGCCTGCTAGGGGTTTCTGCTCCTGAATAAGTCCACCCTGAACCCAGAGACATTTCTCAATTACCCCGGGAACTGGATCAGCCTTGGCTTCTGTAGAGCAGAGGAAGCTCTTTCTCTTTCTCACTTTCTCAGCAGTTTCGGGTACCATGAGTTGCTGAATCTGCCTAGAGTGGCTCCATGAGCGGCCAAAGCAAACAAGATGAATTTTAACAAGGAGAAATGTAAGGTACTACACTTGGGCAAAAAAAAATGAAAAGCACAAATACAGGATGGGTGACACCTGGCTTGAGAGCAGTACATGTGAAAAGGACCTAGGAGTCTTGGTAGACCACAGACTTGACATGAGTCAGCAGTGTGATGCAGCAGCTAAAAAAGCCAATGCAATTCTGGGCTGCATCAATAGGAGTATAGCATCTAGATCAAGGGAAGTAATAGTACCACTGTATTCTGCTCTGGTCAGACCTCACCTGGAGTACTGTGTCCAGTTCCAGGCACCACAGTTCAAGAAGGATACTGACAAGCTGGAATGTGTCCAGAGGAGGGCAACCAAAATGGTCAATGGCCTGGAAACGATGCCTTATGAGGAACGGCTTAGGGAGCTGGGTATGTTCAGCCTGGAGAAGAGAAGGTTAAGGGGCGATATGATAGCCATGTCCAAATATATAAAAGGATGTCATATAGAGGAGGGAGAAAGGTTGTTTTCTGCTGCTCCAGAGAAGCGGACACGGAGCAATGGATTCAAACTACAAGAAAGAAGATTCCACCTAAACATTAGGAAGAACTTCCTGACAGTAAGAGCTGTTCGGCAGTGGAATTTGCTACCAAGGAGTGTGGTGGAGTCTCCTTCTTTGGAGGTCTTTAAGCAGAGGCTTGACAGCCATATGTCAAGAATGCTTTGATGGTGTTTCCTGCTTGGCAGGGGGTTAGACTGGATGGCCCTCGTGGTCTCTTCCAACTCTATGATTCTATGATTCTATGATTCTATGAATTGGGGATTGGGGGCTGCAGTGGTTCCGATTTCAGAGAGCAGCCTGGAGCGGCTGCATCTCGGCCCCCTGGCAACTGTGCCAATTGGGGGGGGGGACACAGAGGACCCTCTTGTCTCCAGCGCTGCTTAACATCTCTAGGAAGCTACTAGGACCCGTCCTTTGGGGCTTTGTAGCTGGATGTCACCAGTATGCTGATGAGCCACAACTCTATTTCTCTGTTACATCTGAATTAAGCGCGGCTGTACAGACCCTGGACCACTGCCTGGTGTGCTGGATGAGGGCCAGGAAGCTGAAGCTGAATCCGGAGAGACACAACCGTGGCTGAGCAGTTCTTGGGCCCAGCAGCTTCTATGCTCATGACAGAGATGCACTTTAGCCGAAGAAGCAGGTACTGTATGCAGTTTGGATTTCAGCAGGAAGCTCCACCGCCTGCACCAACTGGAAACAAAGGAGGATGCCCATCCCAATCTCTTGTATAAAAGAGTGTGGAACTGATCTGGTTTGATCCCCATATGGGACAACTGCGTATTCCTGCATTGCAGGGGGTTGGACTAGATGACCCTCAGGGTCCCCTCCATCTCTACAATTCTGAGATTCTTTGAAAGTGCTGCTAAGCGTGTGTTCTTGAAGGTGTTAGAGCCCGGTTCTTGGGTTCCAGGTGGTGGTCCTGGCAAATGGGCCAGGGCAGGGGAGGAGGAGGAGGAGGAGGAGGAGGAGGAGGAGGAAAGTGTGGCAGCCAGAAAGGAGAAGCTGTGAAGCCATCAGCACCCCAAAGGGCATGGGCACTGGGGGGGGGAGAGACCCTGCCTGCAGCTGCAGGAGAGTTCCCCGGGGCCCTTGCCTTCCCCTTCCTCTACCCTCCGCCTCACCCCACTTGTGTGGCTGGTGGGTGGTAGGGTGGTAATCAGCCCTAATCAGCTCAAGAAATAATTGCCAAGCCTCCCGCCGCGAAATGATGGCTGAAGGGCCCCCCAGCCTCCCTCAAGTGACTGCAAAGCAGATGCGGGAGCAAGAGGCTCTAGAACAGGGCCAGCGGCAAAACTCTGGGACATCTGACTTGAAGGACGGAGCCAGAGGGGAGGGGGCTTAGCTCCTGCTCACAGGGCAGAAGGAAGGACTGCTCTGAGGTCGGGGGGGGGGGAGGGTGGACCCATTGAGTGCAGAATTTGGATCCCAGGAGCAGCTGGGCAGGAGGAGCCCCAGGAAAGGACTGGCAGGTTCCTGAATCAAACACGCTCTGCTTCCTCACGGCTCTCTCCACCTCCTCAGAAGTGAGGAAGGGAGCCGAGCATTGCTCTTGACTCATTCCGTATCGGAATGGCGTTATACAAATCTATAGTGCCACCGCAGTTGGGGGGCTGCGGACAGTTCTGGTCACCTTGCCTCAAAAAGGATCTTGTGGGAAAGGGTCAGAAAAGGGCTACTAAAATGATCACGGGGTGGAACGACCCCCCTATGAAAAAAGGTTACAGCGTTTGGGACTTTTCACTTCAGAGAAAAGGGAAGGGAGAGGTTGGTGGAAGTTTATAAAATGATGTATGGAATGGAGAAAGTGGAAAGGTTTTCTCCCTCTCTCATAATGCTATGAATTGTGGACACCCAAGGAAGCTGAATATTGGAAGATTCAGGACAGATAAAAGGACGGACTTTTTCACACAGCACAGGAGGCAATGATGGCCACTGACTTGAATAGCTATAAAAGAGGATTAGGCAATTTCGTGAAGGAGGAGAGACTGGCTCCTAGCCAGGGTGGCTCTGCTCTGCCTCCACATTCAGAGGCGGCAAGGCTTGCAGTTGCTGGAAACAGTGGCATAGCGTGGTGTCACAGTGGCCGGATGGGACTACAGAGTAACGACTCTACACCGCTCTGCATTTTATCTTTTTATTGGTGCTGCGTATTTACAGTGCTAAAGGTAGAGCTATTTACAGAGACACATCTTTTCAGCTTGAATCAGTACCTCCGAATGGCGTTTGGCGCGTCTTTCGCCAGCATAACAACTTGGGGAGACCCATCCTCTTTCCCCTACGCTTTTTGCGCAATTCCGGAGTTGGGGGGATGGGTCTGCCCCCCTTTCTTCCTCCTTCCTGTCCCACCTGGGACGATGGCTCCTCTACCCTGCTAGAGCCTTGGACACCACTTCCTGGAACTCAGGAGGGGAGGGACTTTGTGATAGCCCCTGTCCCTCACATCCACCCCCCTCCCAAGCCCTCCTTCTCCCCTCCCGAGAGGCTGCCCGGGTGTCGGTGACGACTGAAAGCCTAAAAACTCCGTGCTGTCCGAGCCGGTTGGTGTGAATACCTCCCCCCAGTCCCGTTGGCTCCCTCCTTCCTCCTGGGAAGACTGAAACCCCAAAAAGTCTGTGGCCTCAGAGCTGGTGGGGGTGAAAATCTGCTGCCAGTCCGCCTCTTCCTCTGACCGGGTGGACCGCGGAGACGCCCATACCTCTTCCTCCGGGTCCTCAAACTCCGCTTCCCATCTCCATGGCGAACTGCTCTCTGCGACCTCCTCCCCTTCTCCCTCCCCCTCCCTTTCCATGTGCCAGGGTTTGGGCCTGTGTGGGAAGAGGGCGTGGAATTCTTCCACCAAGAATTCTTCCCGTATCTGAGTGGCTGGGACCCATTCATTCTGGGATGGCGGGGCGTCCTCCCATGCCATGAGGTACTCCAGGCCCCCCACCCCCCTTCGTGAATCAAGGATGGCCGTTGCTTCATTGAGTGGCTCCCTGCCTCCTCTCTCCCCCCCTCCCTCAGGGGGCTGTTCGCTGCCTCGGAACCTGCTACTTTCCCTGTACGGCGACAGCAGCGATCTATGAAACACTGGGTGCACCCTCATGTCCTCTGGCAGTGCTAGCCTGAATGCCACCGGGTTTACCTGTTGCGTGACTGTAAAGGGGCCCAGCCGTCTGGGTGCCAGCTTTTTGCACCTCCCTCTGGTGGGAAGGCCGTCCGAGGACAACCAAACCTTGTCCCCCACCCTGATGACCTCCCCTTGTCGCCTGTGGCGATCTGCCCCCTTCTTGTACGCTTCCTTGGCTCTCTCTAAGTGTTCTCTGAGCTGCTGGTGCACCGTCTCCAGTTCCTCTGCCCAATCCTCTGCCTGTGGGCCCTCCTCCTCCTCCTCCCCCTCCCCCTCCCTCTCCGAGAAAGATCTGAGGTCGCGCGCGTAGTTGGCCTTAAAGGGCGACACCCCTGTGGAGACGTGCACCGCATTGTTGTAGGCAAATTCTGCTAGTGGCAGGCGATCCACCCAGTCCGTTTGCCTCTGGCTGACGTAGCATCTCAGGTACTGCTGCAGAATGGCGTTGACCCTCTCCGCCTGTCCGTTGGTCTGCGGGTGCCGAGCTGTCGACAAGCTGACCTCCACCTGCGGGAGGTTCATGAGCCACCTCCAGAACCTGGAAACAAATTGGCGGCCTCGATCCGAAATAACTCTCAAAGGTAATCCATGCAGTCTGAATACGTGGTCAACAAACAGTTTGGCCGTCTCTTCTGCAGAGACCGCCCTGGCACACGGTATAAAATGGCACATTTTGGACATGAGGTCCACCACCACCAACACTGCGGTCTTGCCCCTGGACGACGGCAGGTCTGTGATGAAGTCCATGGACACTACTTCCCACGGCCTGTGCGGTGTGGCTAATGGCTCCAGCAACCCTGCTGGTGGTGCTCTGACCACCTTTGCTCGCTGGCAGGCGTCACAGCCCCTTACATAGTCCCGAACATCTTCCCGCACCCCTGGCCACCAGAAGTGTCTCATGACTAGGTGAGTGGTTTTGTCCCTTCCAAAATGACCCGCCGTCGGGTTGTCGTGCATCTGCTTGAGGACCTTACCTCTGAGCTGGTTGGTGGGCAGGTACAGGGCTCCCCTGTAAAAAAGGAGCCCCCCGCGTTCTGCAAAGTCCTTTGCCTGCTCCCTCCCCCCTCGCACCTTCTGAAGATGCGGGTGGCAAACTCATCTGCTGCCGTCAGTGCTGTGAGTTCTGCCTCGCTCACCACTGCTGCTCCGCAGGACCATGCTGATGGGGGGAAAATGTGTCGGGGTGCCGGTGGCAACTCCTCCTCCATGTACTCCGGCTTGCGGGAGAGGGCATCCGCCCTGACGTTCTGCTCCCCCGGTATGTAGTGGATGGAGAAGTTGAAGTGCGAGAAGAACTCTGCCCACCGTATCTGCCGCTGGTTGAGCACCCTGGCTGTTCTCCAGAACTCCAGGTTCTTGTGGTCCGTGCACACCTGAATGGGGTGCTTGGCGCCCACCAGGAAATGTCTCCAGTGTTTAAACGCAGAATGGATCGCGAGAAGTTCCTTATCAAACACCGTGTAGTTGCGTTCTGGCTGTGTCAGCTTTCTAGAGAAAAAGGCACAGGGTCTCCACTCTCTGTTGGCATCCAGTTGCAACAGGATCGCTCCCAAAACTCTGTCTGAAGCATCGGTCTCAACGCGTAGGGGCGCATCCTGCACCACGTGGAACAGGTTCTGGTCTGAAGCGAACACCCTCTTGAGGCTTTCGAACGCTGCTTGCGCCTCCTGTGTCCACCTGAACTTCTGCTTGCCTCTCAGGCAGTCAGTGATGGGAGCCGTTACCCGCGAGAAGTTCTTGATGAACTTCCTGTAGAAGTTGGCGAAGCCTAGTAGGCGTTGGGCATCTTTGCGCGTCCTGGGGCTGTGCCAGTCCAGGATGGCCTGCACCTTGTCCTTGTCCATCGCTAGCCCCTTGTCTGACAGTTTGTAGCCCAGGAAGTCCACCTCTTTGGTGTGAAACTTACACTTCTCCAGCTTCACATACAGGTGGTGCTCCTTCAGGCGCTGCAACACCTCCCTGACATCCTTCACATGCTGCTCTGGGTCATTGGAGTAAATAAGGATGTCATCCATGAAGACCAGGCATTTCTTGAAGAGGAGGGACCCCAGGACGTGGTGCATGAAGGCCTGGAAGCATGCTGAGCCCCCTTGCAAACCGAAGGGCATCACCAGATATTCAAAAGAGCCCAGAGGCGTGAACATCGTGGTCTTCCACTCATCGCCTTCCCGGATCCTGATCAAGTTGTACGCCCCCCTCAGGTCGAGCTTGGTGAAGATCTTGCCCCTGCGTGCCGCTGTCAGCAGATCGTCCACTCTGGGCATTGGGAAAGCCACCGGTTCTGTCATGTTGTTCAGGCGCCTGAAATCCACCACCAGACGGCGCTGTTGCGTGTCTTTCTTGTCCACCCAGAAGACCGGGCTGCCCCCTGCTGCCTTGCTTTCTCTGATGAACCCCCTCTTGAGGTTCTTGTCTATAAACGCACGCAGATCCTCCAGCTCCTGATCTGACATGGAGTACAGCTTGGCTGGGGGTAGCGTGGCCCCCGGCACCAGGTTGATCTGGCAGTCAAACGACCTGTGCGGGGGCAGGTGGTCGGATTCCGCTTCACTGAAGACCTCCTGCAGGTCCCAGTACGGCTTGGGTATCACCTCACCCCCCTTGACGTGCATGGTGGCCACCGTGGCTATATCCCCTGGTTGGTGCTGCATGCAATGTTCCAGACAAAAGTCCGATCCAAACGTGATGCATCTCTGGTGCCAACTGATGGAGGGGTCATGGCGCGCCAGCCAGCTCATGCCCAAGACGATGGGGGGGGTCTGAGATGGTGGTGACGTTGAATGCCAGTGTCTCTGAGTGTCGCCCCACCGTCATTCTCATGGGGGGGGTCTGGTGGATGATGGCCCCTCCCAGCAACTCCCTGCCGTCAATGGTGGAGACGTGCAGGGGAAAATCCAGCCGCAGAAGTTGGATCTGGTGCGCTTCTGCAAAGTTTCTCGAAAAGAAGTTGGCCGACGCCCCCGAATCGATTAACGCGAGGACCGTCAGGGGATACCCATTAGGGAGCGTTAGCGTCACTTCTAGAACCACCCCTGCTCTGGGGGGGGGTGGGCTGGCGCTGTTCCTCGCTGTGCGGGTGGGTGGGTTGGGGCTGTTGTTTGCCGATTGCGCCTGGCTGCTGCCCCTTGTCTCCTGCAGCCAGGCTGTCTCGTTTCCCTGCTGTGGTGCTGCGTCAGTGGGGGAGGGCACAACCGTTCCCGCCTTTCCTTGCCACTCCCTGCGATGTGGGCAGTCTCTGACGAGATGCTGAGGGGAGTTGCAGAGAAAGCAATTCCCGCCTCTTCCCTCCTTGCGTCTTGGTGCCGCTGGGGTTTGAAAAGCCCCCCCGCGCGCGCTATCAATTTGCATGGGTTCCTGGTCTTGGCTGGCCCCTGGCATGGCGTGAGATGGCTGTTGGGGGAGTGGCTTCTCCTGCGACCGTGGGAACCAAGCCCGCTTTGCGCGCGTTGCTTGCTTGTCGTTCCACCGGGATTCCTGTCTCACCCCCACCGCCAGAGCCGCTTTGCTCAGCTGATCCATATTACTGGGCTTTGGACCTCTCGAGAGCTCATCTTTCACATCCTCATTCAACCCCAGGTAGAACGCCGCTTCCATCGGAGGCGAGTGCAGTTCCCACCCCAGTCTGTGCACCAGCATGGTGAATCTTGACCAATATTCGCGAACTGTCATTGTTCTTTGTCGTAAATTATGCAGTTCCTCTTTGGTCTGGTCCATATGGCTATCAGACGCATACATGGTTTTTAAAGCCTCTAAAAATAGTTTGACATTCTTCATGCAAGGATTTTTTGTCGCGATTAACGGTCTAAGCTACTCCCTGGCTGCCCCGGTAAGGTGTTCCACAATAAACGCTACTCTGTGCCCATCATCAGGGAACTCATCATGGTGCAGCTCAAGAGCATACACGATCTCAGTCTCAAAGCCATGATATTCCCTCGGGTCTCCATTGAACTTGCTTACTAGGGTCCCTGCTCTCCTTCCTGGCAGCACTTGGAGTTGGGCTCCCCCTCCTCCCTTGTTTTTCTCTGCATCCAACTTGTTTTGGAGGTCCACTGCTACCGCCCTTAACTGCTGCTCTTTCTCCTGAAGTGCTCTCACCTGTTCAGCAAGGTTGTGCCTGTCCTCTTTGACTTTCTCCGTTTCTTGCTTAGCCGCCTTTAATTCCCCCTGTGCCTGCAACGCCAGTTGCTGCAGGTCCTGCTGGGCTTTCTCCGCGATCTGCCGCCATTTCTCCGCTTCTGGCGCGCTCATCCCGGCAACTCCAAAGTAGCCCAAAAAAAGATTCGGAGGTAGCTGTCACAGTGGCCGGATTGGGGCTACTTCAGAGTAACGACTCTACACCGCTCTGCATTTTATCTTTTTATTGGTGCTGCGTATTTACAGTGCTAAAGGTAGAGCTATTTACAGAGACACATCTTTTCAGCTTGAATCAGTACCTCCGAATGGTGTTTGGCGCGTCTTTCGCCAGCATAACAACTTGGGGAGACCCATCCTCTTTCCCCTACGCTTTTTGCGCAATTCCGGAGTTGGGGGGATGGGTCTGCCCCCCTTTCTTCCTCCTTCCTGTCCCACCTGGGACGATGGCTCCTCTACCCTGCTAGAGCCTTGGACACCACTTCCTGTTTCCCCACTTGAGCTGGAGCTTTCCCTGCTTTCAGCCGGGCTCTGGGCTGGGCTGGAACTCAGGAGGGGAGGGACTTCGCGACAGCCCCTGTCCCTCACACGTGGGTTGCTGGCACCCAGGACGGGGCAAGTCTTGAGCCTCCCTGGTGAGCTGAGCAGCTGAACTAGGGATATGCGCCGGTGGGGGGGGGGGAATGTGTGGAGCCCATGTGGAGGGTGAACAGAGCCCGCCTTCAACAAGCTCCTTGCCTGCTGCCTCCATCCACCTGACCACTAGACCAGGGGTCTGAAACCTTTAAGACAAAAAGAGCCACTTGGACCTGTTTCCGAAGAAAATAAATAAACTGTGAGCCGCAAAACAGGGACGTAATTAGAAATCAGAGGGCCCCATAGCAAAATTTGCTATGCCCAATAATCAATGCCCCAAAATGCCATAGAAAATTAATCAGGGCCCCAGTGTACCATAAATCATAATCAGTGCCTGATGTAAATAATAATTAATAATGAGGGCCCAATGTCATCCTCGTCATTATAAAAATAACTTTGAGTTTGGGCTGCCTTGATTACTTGGAATGGGCAAAACTCTGACTCCCTTATTAGGACACCTGTATGGTTTCATGTGTGTTGCTCCCATCAAGTGAACTTATACAATTTCCTCATATTGAATCAACCCATTGATTAATACATCTACCTCAATCTCCTGACCAGGCCGGCAGGAGGCCACAGGCAGGCCGCAGGCAGCAGCAGCAGCAGCAAACAGGCGCTCTGAGCCCGCAAGCCTTTTCTGCTGCTGGGCGGGAAGAAGCACGCCTGTTTAAAAAAATACATAACTCCGCCCCTGCCCCCCGTGAGCCTATTGGCTGCAGAAATGCGGCGGAGAGGGGCTGATGCAGGGAGGGGGCCGACCACGCTCCCTGGGCTGCTAACGTCACCTTGCGTCCTTTTTGCACAGCGCACACGCACAGCGGAGTTGTGACTCCGGCGGGCACCGTGTGGGGTACAGGAGCACAGGGCGCCGCCGCAGCTGTGTGCTTCGGTGGCGGTGGGCACCGTGCGAGTGTCTGGCGGGCGTGGCAGGCACCGCCGCATGGCTCAGGCGGCGCATGGCTCAGACGCCCCTCCCCTCGTATCTGCTCCGGAGCCGCAGCAAAGGTGTAAAAGAGCCACATGCGGTTCCGGAGCCGCAGGTTGCAGACCCCTGCACTAGACCAACCTGCTTGCTGCTGCGCCTCAGCTGCCAGGGCTCCATGCCTGTTATGGGGGCGCAACCTGGAACCATGGCCTCCCTGCTCCCCCCCCCCCGCTACACCTCTGGCAGGAAACCCCAAGAGGGGAGAGGGTTATGTGCCTATGTTCCTCTTGTGGGTTGGCCACTGTGAGAGCAGGAGGATGGACCAGATGGGCCACTGGCCTGATCCAAGAGGCTTTTCTTGTGTTCTGAGAGAGAGCAGCCAGCCTGCCTCTGTGCAAAGCAGGCACCAGGTCTCTAGAATTCGGAAACTGCCAACATCCCCTCAGGCCCAGGTCCTTTTTTGCTGAGGGAAACAGTCTCTCTCTCTGCTTCCCAATCCTTCCCTTGCCTCCACCATGACTTGCCTTGTTCTTCCAGAGAGAGCGGGGGGGGGGAATTATGAGCCCTCAAGCATCTCATGCCTAGGTTGGTGCAGGATGTTGCCTTCTGCCACCAGGGAAGCCACAAAGGACCCTGCACAGCTGAGTGACACAAGGGGCAGAACAAGCTCTTGTTGCCAGAGGCCATGCCCGGGGGGGGGGGTGACACACCAAAAGCTGATTGGCGGCAGCAATGGCTCTCCAGGATTCCAGGCAGGAGTCTCTTCCAGCCCTCCCTGGAGACGCCAGCAGGGACTGAACATGGGACCTTCCGTTTCCAAGTCAACAGATAGCTCAGTCGGTAAAGCATGAGACTCTTAATCTCAGGGTCGTGGGTTTGAGCCCCACATTGGGCAAAATATTCCTTCCAACTCTGCAATTCTGATTCTTCGAAGGCAGATGCTCCACCACTGAGCTATGGCCCTTCATGGATTGCATGTCCCTCTCTCTATGCGCAGCTCCCCCCTTTCTATTGTACACAGAAGCTCACATTAAAGCCCTATATACCTGGGGCCCAGGAGACCTGAAAGGTTGTCTCCCCCCTCCCTCACCTACCGAAGTGATCGCAGCTCTTGCTATCTTCTCAGGAGGCCCATTTTACACAATAGGGGTGGTGACCTCAACCCTTTGGCGTCCCCTCTCCTTGAATATCAGGACGGCTCCATCTCTGTTGCGCCTTCCTCTTCCAACAACCCTTTTAAGGAGAGATACCATCTTATCAGGAGCTTCTTTCTGCACAATGGCTGCCCCTGGAGCCGCCTCGGCTGCCTTTTTAACACCAAAAAGATCTTTATTTTCTGTTTCAACAGAGGCCCCCACCCTTGCAAAGAAGTGGGGACCCAGAACAAAGATGTGTCACAACTTCTAAAGACCAGAAGCTCCCTGACCCCTTAGCCAAAGACCAAGCAGAGACGGTTGAGAGAGGACGGCTTGTCTCCCCTCTTATCAGATGGAAGACCTTCCTCTTCCAAACAGTCTTTCAAGTGGAGATCTTTCGCACCTGCATCTTCACTGAAACTGGTTTTTAAGAGGTTTCTGTTGCTTTCAGCTTGCTGCTTGCTGCCCTGGGCTCCCTTGGGAAGAAGGGGGTGAAATAGAAATGTAATAAAATAAATCTGCTTCTGAACGAGTGAAGAGGACCCATGCAGGACCCATGGAGCCACGGGTGGGTCGCCCAACACTGGGGGCATCTCAGAGGGTCGCACTGGGCCTTATGCAGCAGAGGAGGAGGAGGAGGAGGAGGAGGAGGAGGAGGAGGAGGAGGAGGAGGCAGGTAGCCAGTCCAGAGAAGCAACAGGGCAGAGGGCCCACCTGGGAGGCATCTCTCCAAAGGACATCAGAAGGGCAGCTGGCTGCACCTGGCTCAAGCCAAAAGACCCACCCCGTCCCTCCAGCATCCTGTTCCCACTGTGGCCAACCAGATGCTCCCAAGGGAAGCCTGCAAGCAGGATCCAAAAGCAAGAGCCTTCTCCCTTCCTAGGCTTTCCAGCAAGTGGGATTCAGCAGCATTTACTGGCAGGGCAGAGCCATCCTTAGTCCTCTCCTTCTCCATGAATTTGCTGAATCCTCTTCTAAAACCATCCAAGTTCATGGCCATCATTGCCTCCTGTGGGAGGGAGTTCCACAGTTTAAGTCTGCACTGCTTGAAATTTATCTGTCCCGAATCTTTCAGCATCCAGCTTCATGGAACATCCACGGGTTCTAGTGTTACGAGGGAGGTTTTTTTTCCCTCTGCTCACTTTCTCCATGCTAAATATCATCTCCTCTTTCCCTGCCTCCGCCCCTCCCCTTCTGCAAGAGGATGTTCTCAGGGCATGTCCTTTTTGGCCCTGCCAAAAGGGGGGCCAGCAAGAGCCAAGATGGGGAGCACTCAGCCACACCCTGCTTTGCTTGCAGGGTCCTAACTGCCTGGCTACACTGGCCCCTTCTGCGGAGAGATCATCAGCCTGCAGCCTCCGGAGACCCAGGTAGTCTCTCTCTCCTCACACACCTGGAGCCTTTGCTCTCCCAGACTTAGTCCAGGTGTGCAGGGCAGGCACAAGGAAGCAAAATGTTCTGACACCTGACAAGAGAAGCACATTGGATTGGAGGCAGCACTGCTTCTGAATGCCGATTTCTGGAAACTACAGGGGGGGGGGCTCCTGTGCTCAAATCCTGATTTGAGCCACCTGTGGTTGCGATTTGGCATTGTTAGGGCAAAATTCTGGGTGCGGGAATGCTCAGCCACCCAGCTCATCAGGCAAGGGCCTGTGGTCGTTGCGGAGTATAAAAGGAAGGAGTCCAGCCATGATCCGGAGCAAACAGCAAGGTTTATTACTGCGCAGCAGGTTCAATGCCAGACTGAACCCCGTGAGCAGGGCTTCAATAACCTTTAAAACTTCCCACCACCATCCCATAATGCACATCGAAAGCATCATACATACATCACTTGTGACAGGGTAAAACATCAGAAAAGGGGAAGGTGCAAGGGGCATTAGCATACAGGTAAACAGGAGGTTACCCAGGTGGTGCTGTGGGTTAAACCACAGAGCCTAGGGCTTGCCGATCAGAAGGTCGGCAGTTCGAATCCCTGTGACGGGGTGAGCTCCCGTTGCTTGGTCCCAGCTCCTGCCAACCTAGCAGTTCGAAAGCACGTCAAAGTGCAAGTAGATAAATAGGAACCGCTACAGCGGGAAGGTAAACGGCGTTTCCATGTGCTGCTCTGGTTCACCAGAAGCAGCTTTGTCATGCTGGCCACATGACCTGGAAGCTGTACGCCGGCTCCCTCAGCCAATAATGCGAGATGAGCGCGCAACCCCAGAGTCGGTCACGACTGGACCTAATGGTCAGGGGTCCCTTTACCTTTACCTTAAACAGGAGGTAAGCAGGATTAGCATAAGGTAACAATGCACGATGTCCCAGGACATTGTTAAGCAAGTACCAGTAAGTATCTGGGAGGGGATCCTTGAGTACCTGGCGGGGAAAAACAATGGGTCCAGGTGTGAGTATTGCCTCTGGCTTCGGAGGGTTGGGAATGGCAGGAGATGGTACCTGAATGGATTATGGATATGCACCCTGGCTACCTGACCTCTTGTTTAAGGGATTATGGCTGTTCCCTGCATCCCTGAGAGCCCTTGGCCAGAGTAGAAAAAGGGGGTTTCATGTAGAAATAAAGATACACTGTATTCATTCATAAAGAAATATGGTTACATAGAGTCTCAGGCAACAGAGAAAGGGTAGGAAAGGGAGCCTTTATTACTCAGGTCTTGATCTTGAGGGGGTTCGTGTTGGTGCGATACTAGAGTGGTGTTGTAGGATCAAATGGGGTCCCCTTGAGGGCATTTGTGCCAATCTTGATTCCCAAATGAAGCCTCGTTTGGGTGCCCCCCCCTATAAAATTCCCTAACAGCATCTGGTTGGCTCCTGTGAGAACAGGATGCTGGACCTGGTGGGTCCTTGGCCTCATCCAGCAGGTTCTTCTTGTGTTCTTATCTTCACATGATCAGCAGAATCATGTGTGGCAGATCTTGCAGGGCTGCACCCTGTTAAAGGAAATTTCCTGGGCTCACTTGGATTGCCAAACAAAAACAGCAGCCTTTAGGCCTGGTCTTTATTCAAAGACTGTTGCAACAGGACTTCCACCCACCACATGGGAGAAGCAGGAAGAAGAAGCCCATCACAAAGGATGGCTCCCTTTTGTAAATAAGTTTTCCCTTTGAAACCCACAACACCCCAATGTAGCATCACACATACACAATCAATACATCACAAATTGGGAGGGTCTGGCGACAGAAACCTGAGTGTCAAGTCTGACTCCATCCCTCTCTTGACCTCCACCTCACACCTATCAAGTGATTAAATATATATATAAAAAATTGTCCAGTAGCACCTTAGAGATCAACTACTGAACAATATTGTTGTTGTTGTTGTTGTTGTTGTTGTTGTTGTTGTTGTTGTTGTTGTTATCAACTGCATCAGACCAACACCTACCTGAATCTATCAAGTGATGTGAAGGAAAACATTTACAAGTTCCTGTCTTCCTGGTCAAGATAATCACCCTCCTTTGTCCGGACCATTTCTGGACGGTTTGCCATTGTCTGTGGGGTGGCTACGTGTCTGGTACCCACCTGCCAGGATGCCAGTGATTATCTCTTGCGCAAGAGGCTGTCGAGTACGTGTTCTCAGGTTTGGGGGATTATGGCTGCCTTTACTCTCGTTCCAAGTCCCCCCCCCTTCAGTAGCCATCTTTCTCCTGAGCAGAACAAAGTTGGAATGGCAGAAATCTGAAAGTTTTCCCATAGAGCCAGTACATAGATATATCTATCAGTGAATTGGCACATTTGGTAATGGGCAGTGGAGGCCTTTGAATAGAGATTGGGGTGGGGGTGGGGAATCCTGTGTGATGCAGTGTTTTGTGGGGACAGATGTAGGAGTGATTGTGTTGGTTTTGGTAGTGGATGTGGGTGTGAATGATGTCCGCTGGAGGGGCAAACTCCCCCCCCCCCAACCTTTGCATGAATTCCAGTAACAACCTCACCTGCCTGTTTGAATGCTTCTTGGGTCCTGGCTTCTCCCTGCCCTTTCTGGGGCTTGGAAGAGATGGGTGCAACTCTACAATTCTGTGATTCTATAGTATTTTGGGTTGCCCTGTTCCCCCCCGCTGGCACGCCCTTGGCCTGGCGACTTCCTACCAAGCTCACGTCCCACCCCCCAAGGCTCCCCTGCCTCCCTCACTCTTGGGATGCCTCGGTGGCCATCAATCCTGGCCATGGCCCCCGGGTCCAGGCATAAATATGTCTTGCTTTCTGCAGGGCTGGCCAGGATTATTCCTCCTGACACCAGCAGCAGATGCAACACACACACAAAATAAGCGCAGGCAGCCCCACGGAAAAGGGACCTCGCCGGGCGGGGGGGGGGAATTGTGCTGAGTAAGCAGGAAAAGAGCTTTGGAAGGGAGGGGGGAGAGATGTGGTGGGCAATTAATTATCGGCCTTTGAACAGCCATAATTTTATATTAAACAAATATGCAAATGTGGTGTAAGTGGCTGCTGTTACTGTTTGGGCGATTCAGCTGGATAGCTGGTCATCACTCATCCCAAAAGGCTTGGGTTTGGGGGGGGGGTGTCTTCCTGCCTTTTTCTTAATGGAAGCGCAACCCCTCCCCCCAACCTGCCAGGAGGATAATGCATGGGGTGGGAAGCAGGAGCGGCAGCAGCCTGGGCAGGTGAGCAAGCCCCCTCCCAGCTCCCCTGCAGCCCTCCCCCTGCCCCCATCCCCACCCCGCAGCCCCTCCTTGCAGCTGTCTCCATGGCCCTGACGGTGCCAGCGGAGATGGGTGGGGGGCAGGCATAGGTGGCCCTCAGAGGCCCTCCTTGGCTAGCAGACCACTGAGGAGGGCCTGGCAAGAAGAAGACAGGTGCTCCCTCCCTCCCTCCCTCTCTTTCTCTCTCCCTCCCTTGCTCTCTTTTCTTCTTTCTTCTTCGCTGAAGGTTTTTAAGCAGAGAATCAGCCATCTGTCCATAGGATTCCTGTGTTGCAGGGGGTTAGACTAGATGACCCTCAGGGGTACCATACCCCAGAGCCCAGGGTTTTCCCCTTAACACGTCCAGTCCTACAATTCTGTGATTCTAAGACTCTCAGAAGGGCCTGCTGGGTGAGGCCAAGGGTCTGTCATCTGGCCCAGCCTCCTCTTCTCACCAGATGCCCCACAAGCAGAGCGGGAGCACAAGAGCAACTCTCCCATCAAGTGACATTCAGAAGCATCACTGTCCCGAACTGTGGACAAAACAAAATAAAAAATAAAAAATTCCTTCCAGTAGCACCTTAGAGACCAACGAAGTTTGTCATAGGTATGAGCTTTCGTGTGCATGCACACTTCTTCAGATACAGTGGTGCCTCGCTAGACGAAATTAATTCGTTCCACGGGTCTTTTCTTATAGCGAAAAATTCGTCTAGCGAATCCCATAGGAATGCACTGAATTTTTTCCGACTTTCTTTTTGCCCATAGGAACGCAGTAATTGAATTTCAATGCATTCCTATGGGAAACCGCGATTCGCTAGACGAATTTTTCGTAAAACGCATTCGTCTAGCGAGGCAAGCTCCGCTCGCAAAATCCTTTCGTTAAGCGGAAATTTTGTTAAGCAGGGCATTCGTTAAGCGAGGCACCACTGTACACTGAAACAGAAGTCACCAGATCCTTATATATAGTGAGAGGGTGGGGAGGGGCATTAGATCCCCTTGGAAAGCCCTCGCTGGCTGCCTTTGGTTCCATGGCTAACCTACAGACGGTAGAACCAAGTCCTTTCTTTTCTCTCCCAGGCAAGGGCTCTTCCATTTCTCCCGCCCCCAATCCTTTCCCCCTGCAGAGAGGAGCAGAAGAGCAAGCAGGCTGCTGGGGGCCCCATTGCCTTGGCTGTGGGAATTCCACGTCCCATACCTGCTCGTTGGCCCCCTTCCATGTCCCCCAAGTCTCCAGTCTCTCGGAGGGTCAGCGCAAGGCTGAAGAGCTGCTTTGACTGGCATCCATGCCTCTCCAAGCAAGCTCCCTCCCACTCCTGGCAAGATGGTGGTGCTGAGAGTGAGAGGCGCCTGCCTCTGTCCAGTAGAGAACTGGTCCATTGCCTGCCACGAAGTCCTGCTCCTCCTGAAAGAGCAGCTTCATCGCTGCAGATGGACCCCCATTTGTCACTGGTGAGATGGCCTTCTCCTCCAGCAAATTGACAAGCTGGAAGGTGCGCAGAGGAGGGCGACCGCCATGATGGAGGGTCTGGAAGCCAAACCTTATTGATGAGGAATGGCCAAGGGAGCTGGGGAGGCCTAGCCTGGAGAAGACTTGAGAGGCAACACAAAAGACATCTTCAAATATCTGAAGGGCTGTCAAATGGAAGATGGAGCAAGCAAGCTTTTCTTCTGCTGTTCCAGGGGGGAGGCCCAAAGCAAGAGATTCATTGGACAGGAAAGGAGATTCCAACTCAACATCAGGAAGGAGCTTCTGATGGCAAGAGCTGTTGGACAGTGGAAGGGAGCTCCTTGGATGGTGGTGGACTCTCCTTCCTTGGAGGTTGTTAAGCAGAGGCTGGATGGCCCTCTGTCAGGGATGCTTGAGCTGTTGTTCCTGCATTGCAGGGGGTTGAGCTAGATGACCCCCGGGGACCCTTCCAACTATGACCCAATGAAGGTGAGGGCATCGTTCTTGGCAGGGGCGAAGAAGACTGCCTGCTTCGCTTCTCCCAGAAATCAGGACCAGAGGATGCAGACGCCGTAACTGGCGGCTGGGAGCCCCTCATGGGGTCCCTGGAGCAGCCCCAGCAGAGCCCCCCACATTAGCACCAATTAGCAAACAGCTGCAGAGACAAGAAGAGCTTTGAGAAGGAGGATGTCGCCACAGTCCCAGCTGCATGCCTGGTGCCACGGTGCAGGAGGTTGGTCGCAGCTGCGCCGGGTACCCCCCTCGGATTCGCTGCAGCCTGTGTGCCAACAGGTGTGCCTGAGAGGCCAGGCCGCAAGCCAGAGGACTCCTGAGGGCACCCTGTGGCTCCTGCAGGTGGGCAGCAAGTGGGGGGGGGCAGCCCAAACTGCCGCCCAGCTGGGTGGTTCAGAGTTTCAGGGCTCAGCCTGCCAGCTGCTCCTGCAGGGAGTTGCTAATTGCTGGAAACCACAGGAGGGAAGAGGCCTCTTGTGCACGGATCCTGCTTGCTGGTTCGCTGTGGGTGAGAACAGGATGCTGGACTGGGTGGAACCTCCAGGTCCAGAGACAGTCTATCTGGGTTCTATGGGGTACCTGGCCACTATGGGACAGGGCGCTGTCTGTCCACCAGGCTCTTCTCATGTTCTTAGGAGCCCATGGGGTGTGTTTAAGGATCCAGGACCTTGCCCGGCTCCAGGGCCACATTCTGCTTCCAAGCCGGACCTGAGCCTTCAGCCCCCCCCCAAGCAGTGGTGCTGTTCTGTTCTGTCTCTGTGGCAGAGCCCCGTCTGGCCATGGTAGAAGCTCCAGGATCTGTGCTGGAGCCCGGCAGCACGACGTTGCGTTGAGGCACGAGAAGCGTGGCAGAAGCTCTGCAGATGGCAACCCCCCCCCCGCCTCGTGTCATTCTCCCCCCCTGCAGACCCTCTGGAGAGCAGGCCTGCGGCCCCAGCGTGATGGATTGAGAGGCAAGCCAGTGACATCCCCTCGTAAGTCATCGAGTTTCTTTATGGGGAGATCACAAGTAATAAGCTTCCCCTCCGGAATTAGAATGACATCCTGGAAAATTACAGTCTGGCTGAACAATGGCTGATGGAAGCGCAGAGGATTCCCTCTCCGTAGGCAGACCCCCCTCCCTCCTGGCAGTGGAGCTGGGGGGGGGGGGAGAGAGAGAAATGGCTCTCAGCTCAGCACCAGGCAGCCAGCAGCTCTGCCTTGGCCCAGCACCCTCCGTGCCCTCGGCTCTTGACTCGTGGTGCCAGTTGACCCCCCTGAGCTCCAGCAGGACGGGGGAGGGGAGGGGGCGAGACTAGGGCGGATGCTGAAGCTCACCAGGCAGAAGATTCACCAGGCTGCCACATGGCTAAGTCGCTGCTCCTGCGATGTCAGAAACTGCTGTGTGGGTGCTGAGTGGGCACCTGAAGCCTTGGCACAGGAGTGGCAGAACACCGTGGCACAGGGAAAACAGCCAGTGCCCAAGGGAGCCCACCCAGAAGGTGGCAGGCTCCTTCGTTGGAGGTGTCTCATGTCCTCCAACCAGGACCAGAGGCCCTGGGGAATTCTGGGAAGGAGAATTCTCTGGGCCCCACTCAGCTCCTCACATGGGCCCTTAGCAGGCACCATTTATTCTCCATCAGCTCCTCCAGGGGTGAGGGATGTCTCAGACTTAGTACCAACTTCAGTTAGAATAGAATCGTAGAGTTGTTAGAGACCACAAGGGCCATCCAGTCCAACCCCCTGCCAAGCAGGAAACACCATCAAAGCATTCCTGACATATGCCTGTCAAGCCTCTGCTTAAAGACCTCCAAAGAAGGAGACTCCACCACACTCCTTGGTAGCAAATTCCACTGCCGAACAGCTCTTACTGTCAGGAAGTTCTTCCTAATGTTTAGGTGGAATCTTCTTTCTTGTAGTTTGAATCCATTGCTCCGTGTCCGCTTCTCTGGAGCAGCAGAAAACAACCTTTCTCCCTCCTCTATATGACATCCTTTTATATATTTGAACATGGCTATCATATCACCCCTTAACCTTCTCTTCTCCAGGCTAAACATACCCAGCTCCCTAAGCCGTTCCTCTTAAGGCATCGTTTCCAGGCCTTTGGCCATTTTGGTTGCCCTCTTCTGGAAACGTTCCAGTTTGTCAGTATCCTTCTTGAACTGTGGTGCCCAGAACTGGACACAGTACTCCAGGTGAGGTCTGACCAGAGCAGAATACAGTGGTACTATTACTTCCCTTGATCTAGACGCTATACTCCTATTGATGCAGCCCAGAATTGCATTGGCTTTTTTAGCTACTGCATCACACTGTTGATTCATGTCAAGTTTGTGGTCTACCAGGTCTCCTAGATCCTTTTCACATGTACTGCTCTCAAGCCAGGTGTCTCCCATCCTGTACTTGTGCCTTTCATTTTTTTTTGCCCAAGTGTAGTACTTTACATTTCTCCTTGTTAAAATTCATCTTGTTTGCTTTGGCCCAGTTGTCTAATCTGTTAAGGTCATTTTGAAGTGTGATCCTGTCCTCTGGGGTATTAGCCACCCCTCCCAATTTGGTGTCGTCTGCAAACTTGCTCAGGATGCCCTCAAGCCCATCATCCAAGTCATTGATAAAGATGTTGAATAAGACTAGGCCCAAGACAGAACCCTGTGGCACCCCACTAGTCACTACTCTCCAGGATGAGGAGGAGCCATTGATGAGCACCCTTTGGGTTCGGTCAGTAAGCCAGTTACAAATCCACTGAATGGTAGCATTGTCTAGCCCGCATTTTACCAGCTTCATTACAAGAATATCATGGGGCACCTTGTCAAAGGCCTTGCTGAAATCAAGATAGGCTACATCCACAGCGTTCCCTTCATCTACCAGGCTTGTAATTCTGTCAAAAAATGAGATCAGATTAGTCTGACATGACTTATTTTTCAGAAACCCACAGCTGGGGGAACCAGCTGTGCCAGCACCAAACCTTCCCCTGCCTTCAGCGAGTTCCCCAAGCGCTCTGTGCCCAAGCACCCTAAGGACTAGCAGCTTGGTGGGATATTTCAAGAGTGCGGAATCCTGCGGCCGGTGCTCCCTTCTGGGTCTCCGTTGCCCTTGTGTGGAGGACGCAGGGAGCTGGCCTGAGCTAATGGCGACAGTTTTCTCCTTTAAAACCCGGCAGACCATTTTATCCACCTGCTGCCATTTGCTCTCTGTTCAGCGTTGTAAATAAACGCAGCTCCCCTTCCCACTTGGAGCTTGGCGTGTGGGCAGCCTTCATCCTCCAGCCTGGGTTGGTTTTTCAACTTAGCTGCTCTCCTGCCTTTTTTTCTGGCCAGCCTCTACTCTGGACTTCAGGAACCGACACATTTGTCAGATGGACGCTCAGCTTCCGCGTCTGCCAGACTCGGCACTGGGCACCTGTGTGTGTGAGCTGTGGCCATGGAAGAGGTGCCTGGGCAGCCCTGAAAGAAGGAGAGCAGGTGTGTTGCTCAAGGTGTTTGCTTGGGAGCGCTGCACCAGAGGAGGGTCTGCATGCAGTAACTGGAGTTGGGGGGGCAGAGTGACCCTTTGGACTCTCCTCCCCCGCTTCCCTCCAACTGCATCTCTCCAGCACTCCCAGGACCCACCTGATGCCCATTCCGGGTGCTCCGACCTCCTTGGAGTCAAAGGGAGGAGGCCACAGCCTCAAGGGGGCCTCCATGTTCCTCTCCCCCTCCCCAATTCCTCTGTGCACCTGACAGGCACCCGGAGCAGAAAGCTAATTGATCCCGGCCTTCCTGCTGGCCTCCCGGCTGCTTCTACAATGTCATTTTCTCCAGAAAGGCTCCTGCAATTACTGAGAATTACATATGAAAAGCAGGCGGCCCCATATTGATTGGAGCCCAAGAATAGCTCTCCAACCATTTAGAGTAGATTAACTTGTGGGTGGGGTGGGAGTGGGGGGTTCACAGTTATTTAAAGAGATTAATCAGTTCATTTCAGGTAATTCCTCCGCTGCCCACGGCTCCTCCTGCCCCGCCGGGTGTGGGAACAAGGAAGGACAGCCAGTGCCAGAGACTGGCTGCATTGGGGCAATGCCAGGGCTGGAGGAGAGCCCACCAAGCCAGCTGTGCCGCTGCCAGCTCCACACCCTCCTTCTTGCCGAGAAGTCTCAGGGAGAGAGCCCACAGGGACTGGCTCATGGGGGCTGGGCAGAGGGACCCTGGGGAGACATTGGCTCACCCCTCCCTTGCCCCACCGTTCCCATCTCCTTCCCTGATGAAGGGGGGCCACAGATGGGCCTGGTTAAAGGGCCCCCACCACCCCGATCTTGAAGGCTTGTGGCAAAGTCAGCAGACAGGGCACCCAACTTCTTTTTACACAGGCGGAAAAAGGTCCCTGCCTGCAGGATCTTCCACTCTGAGACAGACCGTAGAGCAGGCATCCCCAAACTGCGGCCCTCCAGATGTTTTGGCCTACAACTCCCATGATCCCTAGCTAAGAGAACCAATGGTCAGGGATTATGGAAATTGTAGTCCAAAACATCTGGAGGGCCGAAGTTTGGGGATGCCTGCCGTAGAGGGAGGGAAGGGGGGTGAGAGCAGGAGGTTCACAGCAGCCGGGTTTGGAGGGTGAGTTTGCATACAATATCTACCCTCACCCTTCCCCTCAGGTGGGCGGGCCACCTGGCCAGGTAGGACAAAGGACGCCTGGCCAGAGTGGGCAGGGTAAGGCCGAAGAAAGGAGGCAGAGCACATTGGAGAAGCCTCGTTGTTCTTCTTGCTTCTTTGCAATAGCAGGGAGATTGACACATTGAATTTTAGAGTTGGGAGGGACCCCAAGAGTCACCAGTCTGACCCCCTGCAATGCATCTCCAGCACAAGACCAAAAAAACACAAAGACAAAAACACTCATCTTGCTCGGGAAACCCTTTTTATATGCAACATTTCAATAATACCAAGAGAGATGGAGTTTGGAGGCAGGAGAAGAGGTCCAGGTGGCAAGATCAGTCCTGGGGGCAAAGCTGGACCTCAAGGAGCGCAGCATTGGAGGGAAACTCCAGTAGCCAAAGAGGCAGGCAGGTGGTCCCAAGAGGCCTCTTGGCTTCCAGGAAGCGGGTCTTGGCCATTTCCGCCTCTGCACGCCTGAGGCATCCCTCCCACCATTGCTGCAGGGGGGGGGGTGTAGTCCGGAAAGGCTCCTGTTCCGCTCTTGCCTTGACAACCAACTCCCTACTTCCCACACAGCCATCTCTGCCACACGGGAACAGCCATATTGGTCTCCTTCGCATGACTTTGGAAAGGATCAGGGGACGTTGCCTTGTCCCGAGACAAAAGAACCACCTATAGCCCAGCCCTGTCTGCGCTGCCTAACTGCGCTGACCACCCCCACTTTTCAGGAGAAAACGTGGCCATCTTGGGCCCAGCCTTCCCAATCTCCGCTTTGTTCCTGCTGAAAGAGGAGGCAGGCGGCTTCTGCGCTGGGTGACTTTCCAAATGTCAACACAATCTGTGCTCCATTACAGCTAAATGTGATCATCTTAACGGCTGGCTTCTGAATGTCAGAGGTAGTACCCCAGTCGGATAGATTGACAAACAGCCCCCAGCAGCACAGGGGAAGGGAGGGCCAGGGGGAGGGGGTTACAGAGAGCATAGCCCCCCTGTGTTTTCTCCAGCCTGTGCACCAGAGGGTTAAACTGTGCACACACCCCACAGCTGCCCTTCCCTGGACGCTTCCCTCCTCAGAAGAGGCTGCTCTGAGTCAGGGGATGAGCTTGTCAGGCAGGTGGGCTGGAATGACAGGGGGGGCGTGTCGGAGAGGCTGGGAAGGAGAACATTTCTAATGGGCTGCTTGCGTGTTGGTGTGTGTGTGTGTGTGTGTGTGTGTGTGTGTGTGTGTGTGTGTGTGTGTGTTTAGCAGCAGCTCATGTCCCTGTTGGAGGTGGTGGGCAGGCAGACAGACTTCTGCCCCTGGGCCAGTCTGACCAGGCAGAGAAGTGGGGGGGTGCATTGGGAAACATCCTCAGGGCAGCTGCTGGGGGTGGTGGCAGCTCAGGGACCCAAACGGCAGGCAGGCAGCCTCTAACTCGTGAAATGGGGCTTGTGGGGCTGCAGCAGCTCCACCCCCAACACACACAAACACACACCCTTCTCATCTCAGCAGAGGAAATGGCAGAAGACAATTCAGGACAGATAAAAGAAAGAAAGTCCTTCTTCACACAGTGCAGAGTTAAACTATGGAACTCCCTCCCCCAGGAGGCAGGGAGGATGACACTAATGCATGGGGGAGAGGGCGGGGGGGGGGAGCTCCCCAGTTGGAGGCAGTGATGCTTCTGAATCCCAGTTGCTCTTGAGTCCTGCTGTAGGGTTTCTGGCTGGCCCCTGCAGGAGCAGGAGGCTGACTGGCCTGATCCAGCACAGACTCTTCTCATGCAGAGCAAGGCAGGGCAGAGCCCAAGAGGTGAAGCCATCCCTCTTGCAAAGTGCACATAACGTGTCCTGGGACCTTCTGATGAAGGATGGATGGCGATGCTGCAAGAAGCGCATGGCAGCTGCCCAGCCTCTCCAATGCACAGGAGCATTGGGGAACTTGGCCATGCTAAGCCTCACCTTGAGCGACTTGTGCTCAAATCTGGTGCCACAGTGAGAACAGGATGCTGGACTAGATGGGCCCCTTTGGGCCTGATCCAGAGACTCTCTGCTTATGTCCTTACTTCCTAGGAGAGGCGAATGGCCTCAGGGCCTTGAGGATCTAGGGTCCTTTCTGCTCCGAATGGGTTGGCAGGGGCGGGCGCTGGCAGGAGGGGGAGAATTTCCCCGTCCTGCCTGCCTTCCTGCCTGTATCCTGAGGCAGAAGGATGAGCAAGGCCTCAACTCCATGGTCAAGAGGTTTGCTTGGCTTCCTTTGGCTTCGGTTCCTGAAGTGGGAGCACTGCAGAGTTCCTACTCTCTACCCTTTTTGCAATGGCAGACCTACTTTTGGGGGGGCCTTGAGAACTGTTATGGAGGCCCCTTTGCAACCAGCAACCAGCAATGAGGTCTGGGCAACCACTGCTAACTCCTTCAATGGGGTTGTTTACAACAACCATTGCAACACCTGTGTTACTCTCAAACTCCAAAATCGTTTAAATATGTACCACAAAAAATAATGAGTCGTGAGACTCAAATTGTGTCTACTAGTAGTGGCGGAGGAAGCTGCTTGGGCCCCCGGAGCGGCAAACATGACGTGCACCCAGGGGCGGGGCGTCACTAGGTAGCGTGCATGTACGGCGTCGCTACATACGACGCATGCACCGTAACTAGCGACACCGCACATGCACGCTACGTAGCGGTTTGCCAGCGGTGGTGCTCCAGTGCCGTACAGACAGTGCCAGGATCCCCTGCTCATGGCTGCAGCCGCGAACGGCAGATCCTCTACATGTGGCTGCAGCTGCGAGCAGAGAATCCTGGCACATGCAGCTGCGGTCGCATGATGGCTGCTCACGCCGCAGCGGTGGGGCGCTGTCTTCTCACCCCAAGAGACGTGGCACCGGGAGCGCACCGCCCCCCCCCCATTGTGACGCTACTGTCTGCTAGACCCATTTTCTAAAAGCAGTGTGGACCAAAGTCACTTCTTGGGCTTCTCTGGGATTTGGGGCCTTGAAGCAGAAGCTTCCTTATCTCATGGGAGATCCGCCCTGTCTCTTTGTGCCCCCTGCCCACCGGAGCCATCCCTCCCAGTTCCTGGTCTGTTTGCCTTTCAAGGCTGGGAGAAGCTGTTTGCTTTTCAGCTCAGCGCACCAAGGCAGCAGCTCCTTCCACTGTTCTCCCCCCGCCCCCCCCCCCGCTGCCCGGCTGCCAATGAATTCCTCCTGCACCACTTGCGCAAAAGGGGTTGGGGGTGCTTGTGCACACAAGCCCTTCAAGAGGCTCCCAGAATGGGCGTGCACCTGGTGCCAGGAGGGGGGCAGTGCTGGTAGGCGCCTCCAGCTGCAAAGTTCTGGGCACTTCCATGCTTGTCCCTGGGGCAGGCAAGGGCCAGGTCAAGCACAGACCCACCAACTGTCCAGTTTTAAGCGGCACATCCCAGATCAAAGAAGCAAATCCCAGAATGTCCCTTTTTTAGTGTGCAGCTCTCTGGCGTGAGCACCGGTCCAGCAGATGCATTGAATGTGGAGGTTGTCCTGCTCCTCCTCGTGATGCAAGGGGGGGGTCAGGGCATCTGTACCTGGCAGGAGCTCAGAAGCATCCGCAGCCTTGGCACTGCCCGGGGGGGGGCGGCCTTCCCCATGGCAAAGGCTCAGAAGATGGATCTCCCCCCTGGGGTGGGAGCACAGAGATCTCGCTTCCTTCCCACGACCTGAGCACATCTGTCTCTGCCAAAGCTCTCTCCGGAGACTCCTTTGGGCTCTGCCTGGTGCATCTAGAGCAGCTTGCAGAGGTGTCTTGATGCCCCCCCCCCAAGAGGAGACTCCTGGGAAGAGGCGCTTCCTCCAGGACTCGGATGGGGGGACCAGCCTGTTCCCTGGGAGGCAGGAGGACGTCCGAGTGCCCTTGGCCTTGAGAAAGGGGTGGGGGTGGAACAGGGAAGCTTCGTCTCCCACCCCCTGGCCTAAGCTGGACCCGGATGGCAGGACTTCCTCTACTGCTGCCCCCTCCACCAGCCCCCATTATCCACTCCCGTCCTGACCCAGCCGCTCCTGCTTCCTGTCCAGGGAGAAGCCGGTGCAGGAAATCCCCCCTCACACACACAAATCTCCCTGCCTGCTGTCTTATCAGGCTGTGGCCCACACTAATTCCTCAATTTTGTTTTCTAGGAAGAGGAGAGATAAAGGCCTTGTTACCTTTAAGCTGCTTTGAGCATCTGCTGCGGCTGGAGCCTCTTGAGGCACATGGCAAGGCAGGCTCCGCTGCTGCCAGCTGCAAAGCTGCCCGGCTTAGTCAGGATGTGGCCCCTGACACCACTTGCTCTGTCCAAAGGCAAGGACTGTGAGTTTGGGGGGGGATGGCAGCTGCCCCTCTTTAGCTCCCCCCGTCCATTTCCACACCCCACACATGCTGAGGGTTCCTCCTCACTTCCATTTGCCCAGAAAACACGGGTGCAAGCCCTTTCCCAGGGAAAACTCTCTTTAGTGTTACATTACATCAAATAGCAAATTTGGCACTAAGGAGCAATTTTCGGATTCAACATCAGGAAGAACTTTTTGATGAGGAGAGCTGACAATGGAACGGACTCCTTTGAAAGGTATTGGGCTCTCCTTCCTTGGAGGTTTTTCAGCAGAGGTTGAATGGCCATCCGTCATGGATGCTTGGGCTGAGATTCCTGTATCACAGGGGGCTGGACTGGATGACCCTTGGGGTCCCTTCCAACTCTACCGTTCTATGATTCTCAGCTCCACTCCTGGCTCTCCCTTTCTAGCCACTGCCTCAATCGGGCGCCTCTCCCCATTTCGTACAGTAACTAGAAAACGTGCCCAATCATAAAAGCAACAGATTCAAGGAGGCCAGGGTGCCCCTCAGGAGTGCCCTTGGCATGAGAGCCCCTGGCTCTGCCTTGGCATGCCCTGCCAGTCGCTCTGAATCATCAGGAGATGGACAGCTGCCTGGCCCCACCCTCTGTCAGTGTGCCCCCCCCAGGTCAGCTGCAGGCAGACACTTGCCAGGAACCGACACGTCTCCCCTCGGACCCCTGCTTGGCTCTTGTCACCCAGGAAGACTCGAGGCTGAGCTTAGCCTTCCTTTGGCCTGGCTATCGATTCCTCTCCTGGAATCCTGAGCGTTTGTTTTGATTTTCGGTGGTGCCAGAAGATTTGTCTCTATTGAATTTCAATATACTGCTTTCGGTACAGCCTCCTAATTTATCAAGGCCATTTGAACTCCCAGCTTATCACCTGCAGGGCTTGCAGCAACTCCCCAGTTTATGTCTGGCAGTTAAGGAAAGCACACCATCTCCGTTGAGTCTGCCTGCAGGAGGGGGAGCGAGAGACCCCTCCCCATTCAAGGTGCAGCATTCAGGGGGGGGGGCTGCAGGGGTTTGGCTGCCTTCACTTTCCAAACAGGATTTCCAGGCAGGCAGGCAGCTGCTGAGCCCAATTCAGACACATGGTAGAAAGGGCGGCAGGGCTCTCCTGGTCCTGCAGATTGCTGGGGACACCAAAACCAGGAAGAGACTGACGCTGATCAGATCCAAACTGACCTAAAGGATCTGGAGTGCGGGTATGAAGTGGAACGGCCCTCAGGGATTGACCTCTTTGCGGAGGACAATACTGGGACTGAGCCAGACCTCTCCTCCTCCTCCAGTGCACAACAGGGAACAGGGTGGGCCCAGCTGCCCCAGTGGTTGGTGACAGCATCCTTCCCTGAGACAGCAGCCCACCTGGAATCCTAGAAGGGTGGAGCTGGAAGTCCGACCCCTTGCAAGGCAGGACTCACAGCTAAGGGAGCCCTGACAGCTGGCCATCCAACCAGCCACGAAGGAAGGTCAACCACCTTCTGAGTTGTTGGCTACAACACCCTTTTGTGGGCCAGCAATCACCTCTCCCTGGTTCTCCTCTGGCCCCTTGAATCTCCTTCAGGAACCCCGCTCTGCACCCAGGGGGACAGGCTCCACTCCTCAGGCCCTTCCTTCCCATCAGGCACCCGAGAGGGCTGGCTTCAAGGGGGAGCAACCAGGTAGGACTCCTGCGAGCGACATCAGAGGCTGCCTTCTCCCAGGTCAGGATGGCCCACTCATCTCCACTCTGACTGGCACCTGCAGCTCTCCAGGGTCTCAGGTTCAAAAGGGACGTTCCCCATCACTTGCTAGGACTTCATCTTGCAAACCAAAACAGCCCTGGAAATCCCAGGGGTTGAATCTGGGACCAGTTTGGTCCCTGGCTCCATTTTTGGCCCAGGTGTGCAAGTGTGGGACGACCCCTCAGGTGATCTAGAGCAGATTCCAATCCAACTTTCCAGTCGGTGCAGAAACAGCCTTCGTTGCCCTGCTGGGGAAATCCTCTGGTACTTCTCAATGGCCTTCAATGCCACCAACGGAGCATGGAGGGATTGGAATCTGGTGCCTGTGGCTCCTGTTCTTCCTGCAGGGACACTTTCCTGGAGAGGGCTACTCTCCCAGGATGGTTCTGCTCTGCCTCCACAGTTGGAGGCCCCAGCGCTTCTGGACACCAATTGCTGGCAACCACAGGAGGAGAGAGAGCTCTTGTGCTCGGATCCTGCTTGCAAGTTCCCTCCAGGCACCTGGTTGGCCACTGGGAGAACAGGATGCTGGACTAGATGGGCCATTGGCTTGATCCAGCAGGCTCTTCTTCTCTTTCAGAGGGTGTGCCTTGGCTCCTAAGCTCATGGTGGCCCCCAGGAGCTCTGTTCTGTCTCTCTGGCTGTTTAGCATCTGCAGGAAGCCGCTGGGAAAAGGTTGTATGGAGATTTGGAGCCATCAATACGGAGATGACAAGCGGGAGAGCCTCTCTCTTCCATCACAGTCAGGGCGGCGGCTGGACCGATGCCTTGAGGTGGAAACAGACTGAATGTGGCCAAACACAATGAAACTCAATCCCCATCAGGCAGGGGGTTGAAGGGGAGGGGGGGAGGGAGAGGGGGAGCAGCACCCCATCGGAAAGGCAAGCTTGTCACTTGGAGTCTGGCTTGTCCTTGGAACGCTGACGGCTACAGTCAGATGTGCTTTTGCTCAGCTCAGGCTGGTGCGCCAGCTCTCTCTGTTCCCGGAGAAGGCAGATCTGCCCATCATGACAGAGGCCTCGGATGCATCGCATGTGGGCTCCTGCCTCTGGAAAATGCCCAGAATGTGGCTGCCATATTGCTTAGCTGGACCTGTCTCTCCAGAAGATCCAGCTTGCCCTATCCCAGTTCAAAGGTCCGTTCAGTATGGGACCAGGATATCAGAATGACTTGATCTCCTACCTAAGCTAAAGGGACCCTATGCCCCCATGAGCGACCCTGTGTTGTGTTGGGGGGGTGCCCCTCCCTCCTGAGGGAGGCAGCCGAGTGCTTCAATTGCTCCAAACAGCCCTGCGCTGCATTGGCAAAACCTCCCCTTTCGGAGAAGCCGTTTGGCGGAGTATATTAAATGTGTTGGAAGCTGCTTTAAGTGTCTAACTGGGTGTTTTTAATTATATTGTTTTAATCTCTGCCACTTTCAAGTTTGTGTTGTTTTAATGTGGCTGCATTGTTTTAATTGACTGTCACCAGTCACCTGGAAGTCTTCTGGTGAAAGGCAGGATTAACATGTGGCCAGGAACTTTACCAGTGATCCAAGCCATTTATTTCTGCTGCTTAATTACTCCCACCCATGGGTGCTCCAAAGCCTGGAAATTCTTAGTCCAGAGACCAGCCGCCCCCATGAGTGACTCTTGGCTGCCCAAGAAGACTTCCTAGCTTGGCTGTGGGCATGAGAGGGGAGAGGGAAAGCCATGATCTCCCCCCAGTCTGCACCTGCCCAGGAATGCTTAAAAGAGGGTTTCTGGAAGCTGGGGGACTGACCCCAGAGGTCAGCACACAGCGGAAGAGGGCACACCCCACATGGGGCTCTCATCCTCCCTCTCCTCCTAGCATCACCAGTTTCCCCTCCCAAGAAACCGCCAAGGAATGCAGCAGACCACTTGGGACACCTTGCCAGGATCCTTCCCTGGCCCTTCCTTCCCCTGCAAGCAGCTGTTGGGGGGGGGCGAGCGGAGAGGAGCTAAATTTGGGGGTGGCTCAGAGGCTCAAGCGCAGACTACAAATTAGTGGCAGATTAAAAGGGTTCTTGCAGGAGACGCCAGAGACTCCGCTTGGCTGAGACCTCCCTCCTCCTCCTCCTCCTCCTCCCGCAGACCAGCCAGGAGTCTCGCCTGACCCCTGAGCCCCTTCAATTCAATGGGAATTGTAAAGTACAGTGTCATGAATTACAAATTACGAATTGTGAATTATAAATTAAACGCATTACAAAAATATGTGGGTCGTGAAGAATTCAACACCTCTGAGGGCCACGTGACAATTCAAAGAGGCACCAGCAGGAAGCACTGCAGGAAGATCTGCTCTGGACCCCTTTTAGGATAGGGAGAGTCATTTCTCTTTTGTGGGAAGAAGGGGGTTCTGAACGCCTGCCTGGAGCCAGTGGCACAGACCCACTTCTGTGGGGTCGCCCCTGTACAGCTCTATCCACTGGAAAGGGGCTCAGGTCCCTGGCAGGCTCCTGGCTGAGCAGCAAAGGGTTTCCTAATATCATAGAATGGTAGAGATGGAAGGAGTGCCCAGGGTCATCTAGTCCAACCCCCTGCAATGCAGGAATCTCTGCTCCAGAATCCCTGGCAGACGGCCATCCGACCTCTGTCTGGAAACCTCGAATGAACCAAAATTCCCACATGACAGACACATCAGCCAGTCCCCAGCGTGGTTTAGTGGTTAAGAGCAGTAGACTCCTAATCTGGGGAACCAGGTTCGAGTCTCCACTCCTCCCCATGCAGCTGCTGGGTGACCTTGGGCTAGTCTGAAGTCTCTCAGCCCCACTCACCTCACAGAGTGTTTGTTGTGGGGGAGGAAGGGAAAGGAGAATGTGAGCCGCTTTGAGACTCCTGAGGGTAGTGATCAAGTGGGATATCAAATCCAAATCCAAACTCTTCTTCCCCTTCTGAGCACCAGTCCCAAGTCCAGGAGCTGCAAAGGGCAGCCACAGCTTCTCCTCCCCACCTCACGCCCATGGAGCAAGGCAGGCGCTGCCCCCCCCTCGTCTGTCTGTCACATACAGGGTGGGTACCTGCCCTCCCCCCTTCCCAAAGGAAAGCAGCAGAAAGGACTCCAGGAAGACGACAAGGAGATCATTTATTTCCGGGTCCCAGAAAGACCAAAGTGTGAAAATACCAAAGGTGAGCAACTCGGCTGGCTCAGAACTCAAAGCGCAGCTGCCCCCCCCCAAATGCTCCATGGGCCTGCCAGCTCCTCCTGCGGGGGCATCCTTTGGGGGGCAGGGGAGATGCACCCCTATTTGCAGGTGGGAAGAGGCAGGAGGGGGGGGTGTCACCAGGACAGCAGCTCTGGGCAGGTGGGTGGGAGGGCAGGCAGTGGGGGTGGGGGGAGCGCCAGATACATACCCTGTTTGGCCCGTGGCCTGAGAGGGAACAGGGAGGGGAGAGCATGGGAGGCGTTCCTGAGGAGGAGAGGGAGGGGGGCAAAGAGCCGCTGTCCCTGCATCTGCCCCCACCCTTTGGAGAAGGAGCACGGGGGGGGGGGGCTGCCATCTGCCCAGTTGCCTCTCTAGAACCAGAGGGGAAGTCACAGTGAAGGCCAGGCTGGCTTAGGGAGACCCATCCCTCCCACCACCACCCTCCCACTGCCGGTGCAGCCCAGGGGAGACTGGGGGAAATCCTGAGAACCAGTGACTCGGCTTGGTCCGAGCCATAAAGTCAGGCAGACCTGCAAAGGGGTGCGGGGGGGGGGGGGAACTGGCCAGGAACAGGGAGCTTGGGGGTCACAGCAGGTGCCAGGGGGAAGGGGAGTCACAGAGGCTCCCATCCCCCCAACACACCCTTCAGGCCTGTATCTTGGCCCCAAGTCCCAATGGGCCCTTGCTGGTCTCACGCCCGAAAAGCTGGGCATTTTGTAGGGAGAAGTGGGACCGGCAATGAGGCTGTGGGGCAACCGTTTGCCCCAAGAGAGTTGCCTCCCTCAGACTCACGGCAGGGAGAGGTGTGGGGGGGGGGAGTCCCAGGAAACCAGCTTCTGCCATTGGCACACAACTTTTGCAAGAGGGGTGGATCCAGAAGGGGGCGGTTGTTGGGGGGGGAGACCCTACAGAGCCGTGATGCACCTGCTGGAGGGGAGGGGGTGTCACACTGCAAGCATCTGGGGAGGACGAGGTGGGGGTGTCTTTGCCGGGGGGGGTGTCTGAGGCTGTGGGGGGGGGAGGAGCGCTCTGCTGTGGAGAATTAGAAGACCCTGAGGATTGGTCCCCAAGAGGGGTGGAAGGTTCTAATCCAAAATGCAATAGAGAACGCCGCCAAGGGAGGGAATCAAAATGGTCCCCCCCTCACTGCAAAACCGCTGTGCCCCACCCCCTCCCTGGAACCCACAACCAAAGGCCTCCCCTTCCCAGAGGATGAGGTGAGAGAGGAAGGTCCTGGGAGAATGTCTTGGAGAGAGAGCGGGAGGAGCAGCCTCCTCTTGGCAGAGACTCCGCTTAGCAAATCAAAGCTTGTCAAACGTTGGAATCAAGTGACAAAATCAATTTCGACAACAAAAGCCTCCCCTCCCACCCTCCCAGGCAGGCTGCCCCCTCTCCTGCGCGGATCCATTTAAATGATAATTTGCCAGGGGAGAAGTCCTGGCTGGCAGAGACGCAGTCTTCAAGGGGCATGGAGAGTTTCACTGGAAGAGGAGGAGAGGGGGCAAGCAGTGGGGCTTCCCTGGCCCCTCCCTCACCCCAAGGCCCTCCCCTTGCACCCCCTTGCAGGCAGGCCAGGGCACTTGGGGGGGGGTACTGCTGCATGGCTGGACCTGGCTGCGCCCGCACGGTGGCCCCCCAGAAGCCACTGCCAGCCTGGCTCTCTGTCCTCCACTGCGGGGGGGTGTGTCTTTTTGGTTTGGTGGGCCTAGGAGTCTGCGCCACCGTCCTCTTCCCCTCCCCGGCGTCCGGCGTAGAGGGCCGCCAGCTGCCGGAAGCGTGGCCCCCAGCTGCCCAGGTAGGAGAAGTCCTGCTCGGAGCCCGTGGAGCGGGAGGCGATGGAGCTGAGCGAGGCGGGAGGGGAGTCGGCCCCCTCAAAGGCGTAGGTCTGGAAGGAGTCGTAGGGGGGCACAGAAGGGTCCTCGTCTGCCTGCCCCACTTTCCTGCTGATATAGTCCCTGAAGATGGAGAAGTCCAAGTCGGGCGCCGGGCGCCACTGGGGCAGCGAGTGCAGCTCCGAGGGCAGGACGGGGGGCCCCTCACCCCCACCTCCACCCCCTTTGGTCTCCGCAAAGTCGTAGAGGCTGCGCAGGGCAGACATGTCATAGGCCTCGGTGTCCTGCTCCCCGCCTCCCTCGTCGTTGTACTTGATGACGTTGTCGCGCATGTCCTCGTCGTCTTCGGAAGAGAGGTGCCCCTTCTGGTGCCGCTTCAGAGTCAGGATCAGGAGGACCAGCACTGGGGGGGGGGGAGGAGAGAGGGGTGGTCAAGGCTGGAAGAGGGGGGGGAGAGAGAGCAGGGGACCCAAGACAAGAGCCAAGGGCTCTTTCCAAGCACCTCCTACCCAAAGGGGCGCAAACCACCTTCTGGCTTGAGAAGGGCTCAGGCCCCATGGAGCCTTCAATGTGGGGCTCCTCAGAGTCTATATTATCCCTCGTGCTGTTTAACATCTACGTCAGGCACCCCCAAACTGCGGCCCTCCAGATGGTTTGGCCTACAACTCCCATGATCCCTAGCTAACAGGACCAGTGGTCAGGGATGATGGGAATTGTAGTCCAAAACATCTGGAGGGCCAAAGTTTGGGGATGCCTGATCTATGTGAAACCTCTGAGTGGGGTTATCCAGAGTTTTGGAGCGCGTTGTCAGCAGTATGCCGATGACACTCAGCTCTATTTCTCCTTGACGTGGCAGTGGAAGTGCTGGATTGGTGTCTTGCCTCCGTCATGGACTGGATGAGAGCCAACAGACTGAAGCTCAATCCAGATAAGACGGAGGCCCTGTTAGTGGGTAGCTCTTCAGACCAGACGGCTGGGAGGTTGCCTGCTCTTGATGGGGTTATGCTGCCCCTGAAGGAGCAGGTTCACAGTTTGGGGGTCTTCCAGGATCCTTTGCTGTCTCTCGAGGCTCAGGTGGTCTCAGCTGTGCCTGTCTGGACAGGGGTAGCCTAACTACTGTTGTCTATGCTCTGGTAACCTCAAGGTTAGAATACTTGCAATGCGTTCTATGTAGGGCTGCCTCTGAAGACGGTTCAGAAACTTCAGCTGGTGCAGAATTTGGTGGCCAGGCTGCTCACTGGAACAAGACGGTTTGAGCCTATTGCACTGATCCTGGTCCAACTGCACTGGCTACCGATGAGTTTCCGGGCCCAATTCAAAGTGCTGCTCTTGACCTATAAAGCCTTAAATGGCTCAGGAGCGCAATAACCAAGGATTGCCTCTTTCCATATGAACCTAACCGGACCCTGAGACCCTCCTCTGAGGCCCACCTTCGTGTGCCTCCTCCTCGAGGTGCGGAGGGTGGCAACACGAGAATGGGACCCTTTCTGCTAGTGGCACCTTCATGCCATATCTTTAGATGCCAGGCGAAAAGTTTCTCTTGCACCCAGCCTTGGGCTGATGAACAGTCTCTGCCCTTTCAAGTGTTTATGGGAGGGGGTTCCTTGGTTTCCTTCTCTTTTATTATGCATTTGTGTTCTCATTTTATATTTTTAGGTGGTGAGTCTAAGCCTATTCTTGGAGGAGCAGGGAGGGGGGCGCTCTGTGGGGCGCAGAGACTCACCGATGAGGATGAGGACACAGACCAGCAGGGCAATGAGGGCTCCGGGGCTGAGCGAGGCGGAGACCACAAAGGCCGTGGTGTTGCAGGACTGGATGGCGCCGGAGCTGTCGCAGCCGCAGATGTGGATGGTGAGGGTCCCCGTGCTGCTGAGGGTGGGGGGGCCGCTGTCCACCACCAGGATGGGCAGCAGGAAGAGGTCCTGCTCCTGCCGGTTGAAACCCAGGCGCTGCGTGTGCACGGCGGCCGTGTTGTCTGTGGGGAGGCAGAGGGAGGGGGTCACCCCAGAAGGGGCATCGTGCATTGCAGGGGGTCAGACTGGATGGCCCTTGGGGGTTCCTCTCAACCCTACAGTTCTACCATTCTAATCCAAGGAGGCAGAGGGTCATGAGATGGGCAGAGAGCGGCCGGCGGCCCCTTCCCCAGGCAGGCCCCCCCACACACACCTGAGGGCTGTCAGGGGCTCTTTGCAGCTGGTGCAGCAGGATTCGTCCTCGGGGCCAGCACAGAGTCAGTTGCTCTCCCCCCGCCCTCCTTGCAGGCACAGACTCTGCAGATCCTCTCCCGCCTTCCTCTCTTCACTGTCAGGGTCCCCAGGAAGCTGCCAGCTCCTCCTGCCCCCCCCCCAAAAAAACTTTGCTTCTAACGAGATCTTTAGAGACTTCCTGCATCTGCTCCTTTTGCCTGCAGTCAGGAGCCGTCCGGTGTCATTCCCAATTAGCCACCAGCCAGCCAAGAAACACACACAGAGAGGCAAAAAGCAGCCCAGCAGGAGAGAAACCTTCTCATATTGCAAAAGTGGGAGGTTGGGGGCTGCCGTTCTGGGATGTACTCCCACCCCAAGCTGGACTCCAAGCAGCTTAGCAGGCCTGTCCTGCCTCATCTCTGCATTGTGTGTTTTGGGGGATGTCTAGAGAGGGACTTTAGGGGGCTCCCATCTCCCCCACCTGCACCCTGCGCTTGTTCCATGCAGCCCAGCAAAGCCTGCCTGCGTTGGGGGGAGGGAATGGGATGCTCATAGAACCATAGAATGCTAGAGCTGGAAGGGACCCCCAAGAGTCATCTAGTCCAACCCCCTGAAACACAGGGATCTCAGCTCCGGCATCCAAGCCAGATGGCCATCCAACCTCTTCTTAAAAACCTCCAAGGAAGGAGAGCCCATCTCCTTCCATCCCACAGACAAACAGCTCTTACTGGCAGAAAGTTCGTCCTGATGTTGTGTCGGAATCTCCTTTCTTGTAACTGGAAGCCATGAGTTCAAGTCCCACCCTCCGGAGCAGGAGAAAACAAGCTGGCGGGATGGGATGTTAGCTGCCATTCAAACTCCCCAGGGAAAGGCACAATGGCATTTGGGGGGGGGAGAGAGATTGGAGGGTCAAAGCCCCAGACATGTGGGACCCAACGGACTCACAGGCTGCCCCTAAGGTGGGGCAGAGAGCGGCAGCTGGGGCACCCTTGCAGGCCAGCCCAGGACCAGGCACCCAGTCAGCTGTGGGTGGGGGAAGATGTGACCCTGCAAGCTGCCTGCACAACAGGCAGAAATTCACCAGGGAGGTGCAGGGCTGGAAAAAGCTTCCTTGGGTCAGATTTCTGCCTGCTCAGATCCCAGAAGCCCACCTGGAAAAATGAGAAACTCCTTGGGGGCTGCTCCAGATGCAAATTTTATATTGTTTGAGTATTTTTTTTTACTTTTGGTATCTTTTAAGAGATTGCTGTACATTCTTTCTGGGTTTTACCATTTTCTAAACCGCCTTGGGGGTTGGGTTTTTTCCTCCACAATTGAGCAGCATATAAATCTTATGAAATAAATAAATGAATATGAAAGAAATCCACCTTGTCAGTGGCTGCTGCTGCTGACTGTTGTGCCTGTTCCTGTTTTCTTGCTCTCCGTGGGGAGATTTTGCTAAATGGGCGCACAGAACTCTGTGGGCTAAAGAAATGCTGCCCTGCAGTCATGGAGGGGGGCGGAGGCCCCTTGAAGCTCACAAGCCCAGGAAGGAGAGGAGTTGTCCCCCTGCCCCACTTTTCTGGGCATTTCACCCCAAACCCACATGCGCCACAGTGGAGCTTAGATTCACAGAACCGCAGAGCTGGCAGGGACCCCCAAAGGTCATTCAGCCCAACCCCCTGCAAGGCAGGAAGGCTTGCAGGCATGGCAGGAGAAGAGCGAGTTTCTTGCCCCTCGCAGGAACCAGGGCGCCCTCCTTTTCCCCAACCCGCCCCCTTCTGCTGGCCTGACCCCGGGGAGCCCCATTGAGGCCAGGCAGGAAGGGCTGTGCGGAGCTTTGCGCCCGAGTCTCTTCCTGCCACCGCCGAGGATGTAAAAGGAGAAGATTTAAGTGAGCACTTTGTGTCTCCATCTGGGCTGGCATCCATCAGTGTCTTGTCTTGGCTCCAGCAGCAATATTTATAAATCACATCTCAAAACTGGCTACAAATTTGTACAAAGAAACAGATGGGCCATTGGCGGCCGTTTGTCACTGCCGATATTTATACCGTGCCCAGGAGAGAGCAGAGGGGGTCATGGGGGGGGGCTCACCAAGGGTGGGGCAGGAGTCAGCCCCGGGCATCCCAGGGTGCAGCTGCATGCATGTATGAATGAGGAGGGGGCCAGGGGGCAGGGTTGCCGGCCTCAGATGCAGGAGAGCAAGCAGAAGGGCTACCCGGGAGGGGGGCAAGGTGGGTGGGCTGGACTAGATGACCCGGGGGTCCCTCCCCGCTCTCTGGCTCCATGCCACAGCTTACCCTCGATATCCAGCAGGGAGAAGTGGTGGCTGGAGGAGGCCTCGGGGGCCAAGGTGAAGTAGAAGCGGTGGCCGCTCTGGGGCTCATCCCGGTCGACGACGCTGATGGTCTGGATCAGCTGCAGGGAAGGAAGAGAATCTCAAACGACATGCCCAACACCGCGGGGGGGGGGGCTGGGCAATTGGTCAGCGCCAATGGATTCTCTGTGCCCCCCCAAAGACTGATACTGATACATTGGAAAGACACAGATAGCCCCCTCCCCCTTTGATCAATGGATAGGCAAACTCTTCCAGCCCATTCTTCAGATGAAGATTATCCATGGATTCACAATGCTTATTTGTCAAAAGCATTGTGAATCAACCCATACTAAGTTTATATTTCAGCTTTGTAACCTTAATTACATTTACTGTATTGCTGTTACGTATTCTCGTTCAACTTTTTCTTCTGTTTTAAAAACTTACTTTAATTTGTTAAAATAATCTCAGTAAAAGAGACGTCTTCTAGAGGAGCCCCTCCCCCTCAAGGGGTGGGGTCTGGGGCAGGTGGGGCCACAGGGGTCTCTCCCTGCAAGCACCTCTCTCTCCTCAGGGGCATACAGAGACTGCAGCTCCCAAAAGTCCCCCCCCCCGGCATGGCAGGACAGGAAGGGCGGCCTCCACCCCTCCCCAGTGGGGGTGATGGCCTCACCCCGATTGACAGCCGCTGAGCAGCCACCCCAACAGCTTGGGGAGCTGGGATGTGGGGAAGAAAGGAGAGACAGAAAGGGGAGAGAAAAGCCCACCCCAAATGCCATGCACCAGCCCCTCCCCGCTCTTGCTGGACCCTAGCTCCCCTTGGCCCCACAGCCAGTGGTCAGGGCTGCCATACCCCCCCTGCACCTCCCTAAGCAAAGCAAGCAGTTGGGGGGAGGGGGTAGTTTCCAGGGTTTTTTGGGGGGGACCTTTCTGCCCAGCAAGGCTGTCCCTGCCCCATATGGGTCCCACCCCTGGCCTTTGATGGGTCCCCCCCTCACCCACGCCTGAGGTCCCCCTGCAGGAGACGTGGCGGAGAAGCTGCCAAGTCCAGGGCATGCCTTGTCGGCTCAGAGCCCTTCGTCTGGCTGCCCCCCCCCAGCTGCCCTTCCTTCTGCTCCTCACCTGCCCAGGCTTGGCGTCCTCGCAGACAGCAGCCTCGTACGGCGTGGCGAGTTCGGGAGGATTGTCATTCACGTCCAGGATGCGGATGCGAAGGGTCTTCCTGGACACCTGAGCGTGATTGTCTGGAAGACAGAAAAGGGGAGGGGGGACTGAGAGCCGCCTTCCAAGGGACCAGCTGGCTTTCTTCTGCTCCAGAACTAAAGGAGGAGATTCCAAGTGCCCCTCAGGAAGAACTTTCTGAGGCCAAGGGGAAGAGTCTCCCTTGGAAGCTGGCAGACTCTCCTTCCCTGGAGGGAGGTCTATAAGCAGAGGTTGGATGGCAACCTGTCAAGGATGCTTTAGCCTTTGGTAAGGCTGTTCTAAAAATAAAATTAAAAAAGAGTGCTCCAATTGGAGAACAGCCTTTAACAAAGGTTTCCTGGGCTTTGAAGACACTCGAACTCAGGACGCAAGGGAGAAACATGCTAAGAGGAAGGCACACTTGGCAAATCCACACCGTGATCAACTCCCGCCCGGAAACCAATGTCCCCACTGTGGAAGGACGTGTGGATCCAGAATTGGCCTCCACAGTCACTTACGGACTCATTGTTAAAACCGTGTTTATGGAAGACAATCTTACTCGGCTACAAGTGATCGCCAAAGAAGGAGGAGAATAAGCAGAGGTTGGACGGCAATCAGTCAAAGATGCCTTAGCTCAAATTCCTGCATTGCAGGGGGTTGGACTAGATGCCACAATCTCTCACCTCTACAATTCAGGGAGCTCTGAGAGGGAGCTGTTGGCTCCCCAAAAGCATCTCCCAGCCAAAGGTGGAACCAGGCCCCTCCAGCCCTAGGGAGAGCTCCCCTGACCCCCCCCCCCTCCATAGCCAAAGTCTCTCTGATGCAGCCGCCTGGGAGGACGAAGGATGGAGGCCGTGGGGAAGGAGCAGAGCCTGACCCACGGCAAGTGGAGTGGCCCCCAACCACAGGAAGTCCTCTGGCCAACAGCCCTGAAGAAATGCAGGCTGGCCCCAAGCTCCCTGCCCATCTCCAGGTATGCCCCTGCCAGCCCCACCTGGTGCAAAGACACAGCTGCCTCTCCCCCTTGCCCACCTGCTGTGAGCCTGGAGACGGTGTCTGACCCTGCTTGTAGGGTGGGAGCAACACGGATAATGCCCCTGCCCAGCAGGCACAGACCCCGCACACACACCTCTGACTCCAGGAGCTGGTGCGCTTTGCCAAGAAGCATCGCTCCGGCCAGGGCTGGCAGCAAGCCCAGCTGACGGGCGCTGTGCCAGCCTGCCTCCTCCATGGCAGAGAGCGTCTGCTGGAGAGAAACGGGCAAGGAGGGGGCATCTCTCTCTGCTCAGCTCTGCCAATGCCCAAGAGAGTCCATCACCTCCATCTCAGGGCATCTTGCTGAGAGCACCCATGGGAGAGGGCATGCGGGCACCTCTGGGGTGAGGAAGTTTGCCCACAGCCTTCCCTGCCCCACTTTCATATCACCATAAATCCAGGAAATGGAGGCTAAAAGCAGCACTAGTCGGCCTCTGAGCATGCCGTGAAGGCCAGGTGCTGGGGAAGGAGCTGGCCTTGCAACCCGTCCTGCCCACAGGGCACCCAGTTGGCTGCTGGGAGGGGCAGGATGTGCTGAGCCTGACCCAGCAGCAGCCATTTCTGGGAGCCCTTTGCAGCAAGGAGGGGGTCGGCATTCTGGAATGCAGCCAGGAGCAGGAGACACCCCCCCCAGGAAGTGCAGCCCCAACAGCAGCCTAGCCAGGGAGGGGGCTCTGCCTACCCCCGACTCCTTGGCAATGCCACCCGCAGGCTGGCCAGCTAGCCTGGCTCTGCCTTGCCGGCCTCCAGCATCTGCCTCTTTGCTGATAAGTTTGCAAGGAACCGCCGTTGCCCAAAGGCCTGGGGGACGGGGGCGAAGGGGCATCACGCCAGCCAGAGCCGGCCTTCAAAGACCCCCCCCCTCTTCCAGCTTGCTCTGCCGCGGCTGCCACTTTGCTGATTAGAGGGGAGGGTCCCGGCGGAGGGGCTGGCCCCATCCATCAAGCGCCTGGCACCTGCCCTGTTCCTCTAAAGGAGTGGGAGAGACGGAGCTGCGAGGATGGGCTGGGCAGGGGCCGGATCTGGGCAAAGGAAGTGGGCAGGTGGGCACAGGAGGGGGGGCTGCTGGATCTGGGAAGGAGGGGCAGGGGCTGCCCATTGCCCCCTCCCTCCCACCTCTTGGCCACTGCTCAGATTTCCTTAAGCAGCCTTTTCTTACAAGGCAGCTCAGAAAAAAACACATATGAAGCAGCACAAATTTAAACCAACAGAAGTAAGCGCAGCTCGCAAGAAATCTCAGAAAAGCACCCAAGGAAGCGAGTGGCTTCTCCTGGGCTGGTGGCTTTGGGAGAGACTTGCCTGGCCGCCCACCAGGGACTCCTGAGCCACCATCCCTACCTGCTGGGGAGCATTGTTGTTGTTTAGTCGTTTAGTTGTGTCCGACTCTTCGTGACCCCCTGGACCAGAGCACGCCAGGCACTCCTGTCTTGCACTGCCTCCTGCAGTTTGGTCAAACTCATGTTCGTAGCTTCGAGAACACTGTCCAACCATCTCATCCTCTGTCGTCCCCTTCTCCTAGTGCCCTCCATCTTTCCCAACATCAGGGTCTTTCCCAGGGAGTCTTCTCTTCTCATGAGGTGGCCAAAATATTGGAGCCTCAGCTTCAGGATCTGTCCTTCCAGGGAGCACTCAGGGCTGATTTCCTTCAGAATGGATAGGTTTGATCTTCTTGCAGTCCATGGGACTCTCAAGAGTCTCCTCCAGCACCATAATTCAAAAGCATCCATTCTTCGGCGATCAGCCTTCTTTATGGTCCAGCTCTCGAGCATTAGGAAATGAAAATAAAACTACCCACATCGCAATGCCCTTTTAGCAATCTCTGAGACGCCCATGTTTGGAGGACTGTGCGCAGTCCTGGGTACCTCACCTCAAAAAGGATATTGTATTTATTTATTTATTTTGGTCAATAACCAGCTGATCAAGGATATCGTGTACCCAGAAAAGGGCCACCAAAATTATCACGGGGAGGAAGCAAATCCCTTGTGCGGAAATTCTGGTCAAACGTGGCACAACCAGACGTGTGTGGGAATTACGCAAGGTTGGCAGGGGAAGGTTTGTCTCCTGCTCTCATGATGCCAGAAGTCCATGCGGCCGTCAGATGAAGCATTGGGATGGACAAAATATAGCACTTCTTCACACACTGCCGCTAAACTCTGGAATTCCTTGCTGTAAGATAAGAGGGATGGCCACCAACTGGACTGATTTGGAGAGGAGGATGGGACCCTGTTTCTGCTCTGCTCTCGTGCCTCTCAGAGCCAGTTGCTGTGGACGACAAGCAGGGAGAGATGCTGCCGTGTGCTCTGGTCCCGCATGTGGGCTTTCCTTTGGAGCATCCGGTGGGCAGCATGCAGGACTCCAGGAGCCCCGGGTCTGATCCTGCAAACGGGCCCTGCCTGGATTACTCAGGCTGCTGGTTTATTAATGGCTGGAGGGAAGCAGAAACCCAAAGGGCAGCCCAGGACAGAGGCTCTTGCTCTGCCCCCCCCCCGGTGCTGTTAGCATTTCCAAGCCTGCGTTGTGTCAGGGAATGGACTGAAGACGAGGACTGGAGGATGCATTCTATGGCAGACCAGCTTCTCTCTGATGGAGAGCTGGAGGGAGAAGAGTCCTCCCCCCTTGCCCACAGCATGTTCAGAAAGAGACAGAAGCTGAAGAGCTTAGGGAGGAGTTGCCCAGTTAGGAGATAATGACAAGGGAGCCAGAAGGGAGGGGGCAGCTAGTTGAGACGTCTCTTGAGAGAAATGGACTCACTAGCAGGGTTTGAGTAAACACTTACAACTAAGAAAACAAGAGTAAAGGTTAAGAAATAACAATATGGAAATTAATTAAATGCAAGATATAATTTGAAGAAAATGTGGTACAAAAATGATAAGAAGATAAGAGACATAAGTTTAAAGATGAAAAATAAGACAAAAATTAAGCCAGGCACCCCCAAACTGCAGCCCTCCAGGGAAGATGGGAATTGTAGTCCAAAACATCTGGAGGGCCGCAGTTTGGGGATGCCTGAATTAAGCAGAAGTAGCAAATAATTAAAGAACCAGAAGGGGAAGTTGAGGCGAAAGATATGTTTCATTTTTTATATGATAAATGTATTGAATATTAAATTGTAAAAATTACTTTTTAAAAAAGACTGGACTCAACCATCCAGAGGTGAAGCAAGTGTCACCGAGAATGGAAGAGCCGAACTTCTCCTGTGCACGAATGGAGGCCCCACCTGGTGGCTTAATCCTCCGTTTCCCCGTGGATTAGCTCAAAGACCCATCTAGTCCCCCAATGGCCAAGCAGACACCCCCATGGGAAGCCCACAAGGGGTACAGCAACTTCCCCCTCATCTTGCATTCCCCAGGGACTAGTCTCCAGAGGCCTGTCTCCTCTGATAGAATCACAAAATTGTAGAATTGGAAGGGACCCCCAAGAGTCATCTAGTCCAGCCCCCTGAAACACAGGCATCTCAGCTCAGGCATCCAAGACAGGTGGTCATTCAAGCTCTTCTTAAAAACCTACAAGAAAGGAGAGTCTGCCACCTTCCATCCCACCAAAAAACAGCTCTTACTGCCAGAAAGTTCTTCTGTACGATTTAGTCGGAATCCCCTTTCTTGTAACTTGAAGCCATGGGTTCGAGTCCTGCCCTCCAGAGCAGAAGAAAACTCCATCTTGTGAGGAGGACTAGAACCCAGGAGACCAGAGTTCCAATCCCCACTTGGCCATGCAGTTCCCTGGGTGTGGCCTTGAAGGCGAGTCCCTGCCTCTCGCCTACCTTGCAGGGTCCTTGTGGGGGTTAAGGGAGGAGGGGAGGGAAATGATTCTTGAATATTTTAAGAACCAGTATTAACAAGGAAATAACCTAGCAGGTCTCGAGTAAATCCAGCAGAATAGAAGTGAACAGAATTTAACAAAGAACGTTGAAGATTTAAAAATTGGGATTACGTGATTTAATAGAAAAATAAAGAAACCAGGGAAAGGGGGGGAGGGAAATCACCAGGTATTTAGTCGAGAGTGGTATGAAAGTTGTACAACCAGAGGGTGGAGGGAAGGAGACATGGGGTGTATTGTTTGTCTTTTCTATCTCTGTATAAAAAAATGCAAACAAAAAATTAAAAGGAAATAAAAAGGAAAGGAGGAGGGGAGGTGCCATGCCTCCTAGCCTGAGCCCCCCACCCACCAGCTCCTCCTCTAACAGTCTCTCTTGCTCCCCTTCTCCTGATCGGCCACACAGCCGCCTTGGAGCAAAGCCATCCTAGCCCCTCCTGGGGGGCGCATCTCCCCGCTGCCCCTCCTCTGCCAGCTCCCAGAGGCTGAGACACCCCCCCCCCAAAAAAAAACCTTCTGCTGCGGAGGCAACCCCAGCCCCTGCCAGTCTCTCTGCTGGCACCTGTGGCAAGAGGAGCTGCTTCTGGCAGGCACAGGCCAAAGGGGCTCCACAGGCAAGAAGGGGCTTTGCAGTCGGCCTGGGGGGGGGTCGCAAGGAAGGGGGTGCAAGGCGGCTCCCCTCCCCTCCCTGGAGGATCCATCATCTCTACGGGCCCCTCCCCCCCCAGCATCCCAACTCGGCTGACTGACATGCAAATTAGTTTAATTATTTCTTCTTCTAAAATAAATTATATTTTGCAGTGGCTGCAATATGTTGTGTCAGGCAAAATTACATTCAATATTTTTAAACTAATTGATGTCAGCCTTGAGAAAACGTGATTGACAGCAGCGAGGAAACGAGGCTCCGCTACCTAAATGCTTTCCTAAATTAAAATTAAACATGCCGTTTTTTTCACCGCATTTCCTCCAGGAGTCGGAATGCCATTAATCTGAGAGCGCCGTTGGGTGGGTGGGGGGAGGCAGGTGGGGAGGGGGGCTGGGGGGCATGAAGAAGCAGGATGGGACTCCCAGCCGGGGGGGGGGCGGGTACAGGCTCCTGCCGGCCTCATCAAGAAGGATCCGACCCGTCAGCTCCCCGTGAGGAGGGGCACCGGCAAGAGGGGATGTGCCAGGAAGCTGGGAAGTCCCTCTGCAACCCATGACAAGCGGGGAAGGAAGGAGAGCAGGCAGGACAGAGGGAGGGAGGGACACCCCACATCCAATGGGGCAGCGAGGGGAGCCTAGCAAGGCAGTCACTCTCTGTCAAGGAGAGGCGATCCATGGGGGATGCATTCCGGCAGAGAATCCCACCCCACTCCCAGCAGGATTGCACAGTTGGTGGGACACCCCACCCTGGCAATGCAGGAGTCACAACGAGAGCATCCCAGGCCCACGGCCATTCAACCTCTCTAATGAGCGCAAAAGGGAAAGCAAAGATCACCGGTGTTGAAGCAATGATTCTTCAACATCAACTTCGTAGGCCTGGTCATGTTGTGCGGATGCCTGATGATCGTCTTCCAATGCAACTAGGCTACTCTATTCCGAACTTAAAAATGGAAAGTGTAATGCTGGTGGTCAACAAAAGAGGTTTAAAGACTCTCTCACGGCAAATCTTAAACAATGGAGTATAAACACCAACAACTGGGAAACACTGGCCTGCGAGCGCTCCAGTTGGAGAACAGCCTTTACCAAAGGTGTGTCCTGGGCTTTGAAGACACTCAAACTCAGGATGCAAGCATGGCAAGAGGAAGGCACGCTTGGCAAATCCACACCATGATCAACTCCCGCCTGGAAACCAATGTCCCCACTGTGGAAGGATGTATGGATCCAGAATTGGCCTCCACAGTCACTTACGGACTAACTGTTAAAACCATGTTCATGGAAGACAATCTTACTCGGCTACGAGGGATCGCCAAAGAAGAAGAAGAAGAATGAGCGTACGAATCAAAGTCAAACAGCAGACCAAAATCGAGGATTAAAGAGGATTTTATTTTTATTTTGCTTCGACTCAGACCAACACGGTTACCTACCGGTAACGAGGATTAAAGAGAATGCCTATTAGAGGCTAGGTTGGTTTAAAAGGAACCTCCCACATAAACAACAACAACAACAACATTTTTATTATTTATACACTGTCCATCTGACTGGGTTGCCCCAGCCATTCTGGGCAGCTTCCAGCAAAATATAAAACACCACAAAACATCAACCCTCAAAAACTTCCCTCTACAGGGCTGCCTTCAGATGTCTTCCAAAAGTCACCAGAGTTTCATCTGTTTGACACCTGATGGAAGTTACTCCCCACTTGGGGGGGTGGTGGACCAGGTGAGCCTTGGGGGTCTTTTCCAGCCCCATTATTCTATCATCCAATGGATGTTTTTAAGTCAGACGACCACCTGCCAGGGATTCTTTAGCAGAGTTCCTTCATGGCCGTGGGTTGGACTAGATGACCCCTGGGGTCCCTTCCCACCTGACAATCCTCCAATTCCATGATCATTCTAACCCCATTTGCTCTGCCACCAAAGCAACCAGCTGGACCGGCCTTGGTGCCTCTGGATCCTGGCCCCCGCCTCTCCCTTGGCGCAAGTGAGCCTTTGCCAGGGAGGAATCTCCCTCGGAAAGAGGGGCTCCCCTCCCTCTGGGCTCCCTGGCCCCCTCCCCATCCCTTGCGCTGCCCCAGCTCAGCGGCAGGAGGGTAATTAAGGAGCGGTCCAGATCCGTCTCCGATTATGGCCGTTCTCCGGCAGGAAGATTTATCATCTCAATTACCAGCAGTGGACACAGCAGTCAAGGGCCCATCATTTTACATGAGCGCTGGAGGAAACAGGAAGAGAATCCCTAATATTAGCCCAAGGAAGGTAAACAGCTTGTGCGGGAGATGAAGATTTATCTGCACAAACACTCCGCAAGGCTCTCGGGGCTCAACAGTTCTGTTCCATGCCGCGCCCAGCCCTGCGCATCCCCGAGGAGATGCTCTCGGCTGCCCAAAGAGCACCAAGCCAGAGCAGAAGGCAAAGCGCGCTGGATCAGGTCGGGCAAGCAGAATGACGGCACAAGAGCCACATGCCCTCCAACATGCTTAATATCAACACTTGTTGCCTCGAGCCAAGGGCAACCTCTCTGCCTCGCAGGGTTGTTGTAAAGAAAAAAATATTTATTTATTGAATTTATATACTGCCATATAGTGTAAGATGCCTTGAGTCCCTGTCAGGGACAAAGGTGGGAGAACAGCTAATAATAATAATAATAATAATAATAATAATAATAATAATAATAATGGAATCTAATCTGTGAGAATGGTCAGGAACATTTGTTGTTTAGTCGTTTAGTCGTGTCCGACTCTTCGTGACCCCATGGACCATAGCACGCCAGGCACTCCTGTCTTGCACTGCCTCCCGCAGTTTGGTCAAACTCATGTTCGTAGCTTCGAGAACACTGTCCAACCGTCTCGTCCTCTGTCGTCCCCTTCTCCTTGTGCCCTCAATCTTTCCCAACATCAGGGTCTTTTCCAAGGATTCTTCTCTTCTCATGAGGTGGCCAAAGTATTGGAGCCTCAGCTTCACGATCTGTCCTTCCAGTGAGCACTCAGGGCTGATTTCCTTCAGAATGGATAGGTTTGATCTTCTAGCAGTCCATGGGACTCTCAAGAGTCTCCTCCAACACCATAATTCAAAAGCATCAATTCTTCGGCGATCAGCCTTCTTTATGGTCCAGCTCTCACTTCCATACATCACTACTGGGAAAACCATAGCTTTAACTATACGGACCTTTGTCGGCAAAGTGATGTCTCTGCTTTTTAAGATGCTGTCAGGAACATACCATTCAGTAAATCCTATTGAACTGCTTCAGATGGCAGCGAAAGGCTGCCCAGTTTTTACCCAGTTACCTGGGAGTAAGCTCCATTGGCTACAGTGGGACTTACTTCCGAGTAGACAGTGTCAGGCTCCACTTGCAAGAAAGGAATAAAAACTCCAGGTGTTTCTGAGGACGGCTGGCTGCTGAAGCCTTGCAATTAAGGAATGTAAAGCAGATGGGTGACCTTTTCCTTTGAAACATAGGAGGGGCTTTTTATGGCAGCTTCACTGTTTCCTTCATTTTGTGCAGGGATTTTATTTTCAGTATAAACTGGACTCTTGTTTTTGCACCGACACACACACTCCACTTTTCATTGTTCTCGGAGAGATGGAGAGGAGGAAAAAGGGAAACAGGGACATTCAGGGATCAAATCAGAAACCGGGAGACGGCTCCTGTAATTCCGGGACTGTCCCTGGAAAACCGGGACACTTGGCGGTTATGCAAGAGCAGCGCTTTTGCATCCTGCAGTTTTCAGCCACTGGGATTCAGAAGCATTGGACTGGGGAGCCATAGTGGGACCGTTGTGACTCGGGACCATGGAGAGCCAAGCCAGCGGCAGAGATGGGGCAGCCGCTGACTGGCCGGCCATGACCCTCCCCACATGCAGAGGGTTACCCGGACAGGAGAGGAGCTCCTGGCCCCATTTGGAGGGCCCTGGGCACCGGAGAGGCAGGGGCCTCCCTCCTAGGGCTATGAAATGGGAGGAAGCAGGTCCCGGGGGGGGGGGCAAGAGGCACCCTTGAGCATCCAGCCCCAGCGAGACACGCCGGGTGCAAAAGGTGCAAGCATCTATGGCGGAGATTCTTTAGCTGCAAATCCTTCATTGCGGGGGTTGGATTGGATGCCTTTGGGGTGCCTCCCAACTCTATGATTCTGCGCCTCTGAATTTCGCCAAAGTGGGGTTGAGACCCAAAGAGCAGCAAGCGCCCCACCAGCAGTGATGGGCATGGGCTGGAATAAGGCTCCTGGGCAGTTACGGGAAGATATGTGTCATTCAGCACCGAGAGGGCGAGAGGGAGGGAGGGGGGTCCCGTTCCTGCTTAGGGCAAAAGCCCTTTGCAAGAGGCCCACAAAGGAGGGGGCAGTTGGGTCCCCAGGTGGGAGATGCAGACTCTTCCCCCATCTCTCTCTCTCTCTCTCTCTCTCTCTCTTTCTCCCTCTCCCCCCTCCCCTTTGAAGGCCGCCCCTTTACAACTGCCCTTTCCAGCAAAGGATCCCGACATAAACGGCGCTTTAAATTCAATATCCGCCATTAATATTTCATGATTACAAAGCGCTCCAGATAATGTCCCCGGCAGGAGCGTCTGGACAGCTAAAATGGATGAGTCAGAACTTCCTGACGGAGGGAGAGGAGAGTCGGCAGGGAAGGCGCCCGCCCAGCGCTGGCGCTAATGCGCCCTGACAGGCCCCTTCGCCCACCGGGGGCTGCTGACTGGTCTGGAAATGGGAGCTGTTGCGGGGAAAGATGGCCCTTCTGATTCCTGTCGCCTCGCATTTGAGGGCGGAGAGAGGGATCCCCCCCCCCAGCCATGCAATATGAGCCGGGGGGGGCAGCACAGCCCTTCCGCACCGTGGCCTGTGGGGGAAGAAGCCCCTGCCTTTCCCTGCCGAGCGGAAGAGGATCATTGGGCTGTGGAGTCGGAAGGGACCCCAAGAGTAATCTAGTCAAACCCCCTTCAATGCAGGAGAGGTGCATGTCCCGTCAAGCCCCCCCCCAGCCGAGAGGACCCCCCCCCACAGGCCCCCTGTAAGCCAATTGGACCTACTGAGCAGTTCTGAACCCCACATCCATGCCATGGGGCTGGCTGTGAAGAACACAGTCCATTAGGGGCACAGCAGTGACCTGGAATTCTGGAAACATTTCTACTCTGGAAGGTAACTGCAAGAGCCCCAAACACGCAAGGGTCTAACTCTGGCCCAGACCGCAAGGACGGAGGCTCTTATTTCTGATGAAGGAGAGATCTTTACCGAGGCAGAGGAGACGGGCAGGCCAGGGAGAGGCCTTGAGCCACAGCAGCCGCTACCCTCCGGAAAGGGGGCAGGAATGGCAGGGGGGCTGGGAGAAGCAGGCCCAGGACCCCATTGCAAGAGCAGGCCCTGCCCCCTGGAGAAAGGTCACCTCCATGCCTTTGTTGGATAGTCTTTTCGAGTCATCCAGCTGCAAATGCTGCATTCTTATTCCGAAGAATAATTCAGTTTATACGCCGTCCTTTATCCAAAGATCCCAGGGCAGTTACCAAGCTTGGAACACACCATGCCCAGCCTCTCCAGAGGGCCTTCCCTTGGACACAGACTCCTAGCACTGTCGAGCTGGAAGGGCCCCCCAAGGGCCATCTAGTCCCACCCCCTGCAATGCAGGAAACGCCCTTGCATCTTCTGGGCTCCTGCAGCCCCTCTTTGCCATCCTCCTCCTCCTCATTAGCATTCCCTCTCCCCCTCCAGACAGGTGCTGCTTTCTACCTGCACTTGCCACGCATATTTATTCATTCGGCAAACTCCTTCCTCTCCCCTCCCCTCCCACCCCAAGAGATTTCCTTTGGCAGAGCAGAGCCAGCCAGCCGGCTCTGCCAGGAGAGGGAAGGAATCTGTCTCAGGGCCCTTCCCGAAATCCGCTTGCCCAGGCCCCGGAGACCCAGCCGAGGGAGGCATCAAAGGCTGCGGCTGCTGGGAGCCTGCCTTTGTTTCCTGCCGTCCTTGTTTGAAGTTTGGGGAAGCAGCATTCAAGCTGTTGGGCTTCCTCTTTGGGGAGAGCGGCAGAGATGGAACAGAGCAGCCCCCGCCCCCCCAAAAAAACATAGGCAGCAGAGGAGGACCAGGGAGGAGGAGGTAGCAAGCAGGAGCGAAAGAGCTGAGGTCCTCACAGGACCCCCGCCAAAAGCAGCGCCCGCTGGTGGGGGTGGTTGGGGGGGGCTGGAGCCGAGCCGCTCACTCTCCCCCACCATCTGCTTGGTGCTGAACCTCGGCCTCCTCCCCAGCTACAGCCACCTCCTGCAGGGCTACCAAAAATACCATCTTTCTCGCCTGCCTGCCTGCCAAGGACCAGGCTGGTTTGCAGGGAAATTGGGGGGTGGGATGTGTGAAGTGGGTGAGAGAGGATGGGAGGGGAGTGTAGGGAGGGGAGGGGAGCACAGAGGGGGCACCCCATAAGCAGAGCCCAGGGGTGCCCTCGGCACAGCTGCAGCAATTGGGCAATTTCAGGTGCCGCAGAAAGAGGGAGGGTGATTGAGAGAGGAGGCAGCAGCCATGGGGCAGGGAAAGCAAGGCAAGGGGGAAAAGAGGGGTGGAACAGCCAGGCAGCAGCACAGGCTCAGAGAGTCAGAAGGAAGGGAACCCAGAGGACATCCAGCCTGCCCCACCACCGCTGTACCGTGCAAGGTCTCATGGGCAAGATCTTGCAATGGTGACAGCGAGGAAAGCAGCCTTTGCCCTCTTTTAGCAGAACTTCACGCAGCACATCATGAAACTAAGGAGGCTGAGATGGCCATCAACTTGGGTGGCTTTAAAAGTTGGAAGGGTCCTTCAGGGCCATCTAGTCCAACCCCCTGCAAGGCAGGAATCACAGGGGACAACCCAAAGTCTGCTTAGAAACCTCCAATGGAGGAGAATCGGCCGCCTTCCCAGAGTCCGTCTTGCTGCCAACACCTCTCACCCTCAGAAAGCTGCTTGATCTCCTTTAAAAGTGAAAGGTGGGACGCTAACAATCTCCCTGGAAGCCCCCCAAAGGGCTGGAGGGGCAGGGGGTGTTGCTCCTCCTTTGCCCCCTCCCTCCCAATCCTGCCCACTCCCCTTGCGCTGCTGCAGCCATGAGGTTGTGGCTTTGCCTTCCTCCGGGGACATCAAAAGGGGGTCTGAGGCCCCAGCCCCAGAGGCAGGCCAGGGGGCGGGAGGGGGGAATGCAGTTCCCCAGGAGGCCCCACGTCAGGTGTGGCACTGCCTGCCTGCCCATCCCAGCTCAGATTAATATTCCTGCTGGCTTGCCTCTTCCTGGGAGGGGCTGCTGTTCTCTCTTCCTGCAAGATCTTGCCTGGCAGATGATGCTTCAGGTCTAGACAAGCCCCTTTGGCCTCCTCCAGCCTCGGGGCTCTTCTCGTTCTTCTTGGCACCCTCTGGGCTGACTCCATCCTGCCCGCCTGTCCCCCCGGGACTCACCTGCTTCCATGGCCAAGATGGTGATGTTGTGCCAGCCGGCCGTCTCCCGGTCCAGCACCTTGCTGGTCACGATGGCGCCGGTCAGTGGGTCAATGTCAAAGATCTGCTCCAGGTCAGTGCTGCGGTCGATGGCGTACCTGGGCACCAGGTGGGAAAGGGAGCTGTGAGGAGGGTGCAAGGGAGGGTGGGAGGCTGGCACATGGGGCAATGGAGCTGTGAGGACCCTGGTGTCAACCCCAGTGGGGTGCGGGGGGTACGGTCCGCCCCGAGTGTCACCCTGAGGAGGGGTGCCAAAATGGCGGGTGGCACTCACTGTGGGCCCTGCAGCGTGCCCAAGCCATGGGTCTCAGGCACCCAAAGGCTCAGCACTGTCCACCCGCTGCCTCCCCCTCAGCTGTAGGGTGGCCGAGGGCACATCAGTATGGGCGCCGTGCATGCACCACCCCTATGGGTGCCACTTGAGTGCCGTCCGTATGGGGTGCTGCGCATGTGCAGCCGGGCAGTTTGCCCCACCCCTGTGGTTGGTTCACCCCGCCCCTCAGCACCCTGCCCCAGCTGCCAGAGAGGCTTCCTCTGCCACTGGTCAACCCCCTCTCCTCTGTGATTTCAGCCACAAGGAGGACTAGAAACCTGCTTCTTTTAATTTAGCCATTAAATGAAAGTTGTCAATAGACACTGCAAAAGGTGCTTAATGCACAGAACCTGCGCAGCCAACAGACCGGCATGCCCACCCCACACCGGCTCTCATTTGCTGCCACTTTCTGACGGGCACCACAACTTGCCAACATTCATTCGTTGACGGAGAAGACACCATGTCAGAGCCGGGCAAGAACTCGGAAAAGATCACCCTCCTCAGCACAGAGCCACACAGGCGGCTCAGACGGTACTTACTACAAGTGGAACATTCCACACAAACTCTCCTGGCATGTGGAATAAAGAAGGAGCTGCACACATCTGACATTGGGACTCCAGGTAGAGGGGGGCCCTGCCCCCCCCCAGGCACTGGCTCACCCCACCAACAGGCAGGAAGCTTTCATTTTTTTTATAATAATTTTTATTAGTTTTATACAAACAAAACACACAAAACATATAATATAACACTGTCCCTTCAATTTCCCTCCACCCACCCGTCCACTTCTGCCACCAGTAGGACCCGTGGGCATTGAGAATCAAAGGGGGTCCATTGTAAGTTGGGTTTGACCTCCCCCCTCCCTCCTCACCCCCTATCCCCTCCCTGCCACTGAAAGGACAAGGATGGAGGAGCTCTGAGAGTTGGTTTCCCCCCCAGCTTTTTCAAAAAAAAAAAAACACATTTAAACAAACACACACAACAGTAGGGAAAACATAAATTCCCAAGTTCTTATTATCTTAACATTGTAATTGTGACTTCCTCGATACTCTTCCTCCTGGTTTTCCTAACTTCTCAAACTAATTGTGGCGGGTTTTCTATCAGGCAGGAAGCTTTCATGCGGGGGGCGGCACGGCGCTCTGGATGGCTCCTAGCCAGGATGGCCACACTCTGCCTTCACAGTCCGAGGCAGGCAGGCTTCTGCCTGCCAGTCGCTGGAAACCGCAGGAGGGGAGAGTTGCTCTGGGGCTCAGGAGCTGTTTGCAGAGTTCCCACAATGGGCATCTCTGGGACATCCTGGGGCAACAGGATGCTGGACTAGAGGGGTGATGGGCATCCTGGTCCGGCTTCCATGCCAGGGATGTGAGGCGACTGGCCCAGAAAAGAGCAGAGGGGAGATGCAAAGGAAGCATTCTGAACCTCTGTTTGGATCCGTGCTGTGAATGAGTTCCCAGAAAAAGCAGCTCCCCACTCCGGCCAGGGGCTCCTGAAGCAGCCCCAGCACCCAGCCACACCCTGCACAGCCCCTCCGACCCCTGCCTGCACCGCTGTGCTTCCTCCTTTTTCCTCTGCAATAAAGTTAATGACTCGGATGGAGGAGCGCCGAGCGAGCGAGCGAGGGGCCCTCGTCAAATCCGCAGAGGATGACACAAGCCGGGAGGAACTGTAAATATTGCAGAGGACAGGAGGATACAGGTTCCAAACGACCTTGACAGAGAGAAAGGCCAGGCGAGGAGGGAAGGGACAACTGCAGAGTGTTACGTCCCCCCTTGGGAGAAAGAAAAGCCCCACAAGTGCCCCCCAGGAAGGAACAGCCTCGCAAGAGCCCCATAGCGCCGGACTGGGCGACCCTTGAGGTCCCTTCCAACTACGGTTCCCACCAAACAGAAGCCGAGGACCTCCTTCCTCTCTCTTCCTGGGCTCTGCCTCCTGCCATGGACTCCCTCCGTCCCGCCCAGGATGGATCCCCGACGGGCGCAAAAAGGGAAGCTGCTGCCCTGCGCATGTACCACGTGTGCCCACCCACCCGGTTGCCCCCACCTGCTGCTTACTGGAGCCCCCCCCCTGGATTCTGCGATGGAGGCGATGGCACGCTCACCCTCCTGGACAGGCCAGGCCTGACCTCCCAGCCGCAGCCCCAGAGGGTGGTCTCTGCCCGGCTGCCCTCCGCTGCCTGCAAGCCAAGCTCTGCTAGGAGTTTGTGGCTTCTCCCGCTGCCTGGCCTCCCTCTGCTCGGCCCTCCTTTTGCCCCCAAGGCTGCCCCTACCCTCTGCCCCCCACAAAGCAGCCGAGGAGGGCAGCCCCACCTCCAGGGTGACGGGGGAGCAAACGCCAGATGGCACCCAGCACGGCTGCTGGGAGATGCTGTGCCAGTAGTGCCAGGCCAGAGGCGGCAGGTCACGGCCCCCTCGCCTCTCCGCTCGCCCTCCTAATTGCCTGGCTGGCGAGATTATTTCCAATCAGGTCTAGTTTGTCTCTAGAGGATTTATCGTCTTTTATCCGGCTATGAAACAAGCTAAATTGCTTTGCTGCTGCCTGCAATGGCGTGTTGGGGGGGGCTGCCGCCCAGGGGGTATTAGACGCTGCCGCCAGCCGAAGGTGGGGAGGAAAGGGTGGGTCCATCCAGAGGGGACCTTAGCCTGAGCTGCTGTGCACCCAGCACAGGGCTTGATCCTGCCTCGGAGGGAAGATGGCACAGGAGTAGGCACTGGCCCCAGCCAAGGGCCCCCAGGGTTTGGCCCCAGGAGCTGCTTCCAGGTCACAGTTCACCCTGAAGGCCTCCCACAGAGTCGCAGAACCGCCAGTTCCCACTTCATGCCGGGGCTGAGCATGTGCAGAGTGCATTTCCCTCACTGCCTCCGAACCACGTAGTGGAGGTTAAGAGCCCGAGCCCGAGCCCTCTCACTTCTTTCTCAGTCTTGCCAACCCTCCTGAACTGAGAATTAATAGACTCACAGAATTGTAGCGCTGGGAGGTACCCCAGGGGTCATCTAGTCCAACCCCCTGCAAGGCAGAGCTCAGCGGAGGCAGACCTTTCACTTGCAGGTCCAAAATGCCTACAGATGCTCCACGGGGGTTTCTACGGAAGCTTTCCCGCCGGCCTTAATACGTTTTGCATGCTGTATGAAAGCAGCGTCACAGATGCACAAGAAGAAAAGGGGGCCCTTCTCTGCCCCCACAGAGCCCAGCCCCCTGCAAAGGGGGAACTCTCTCAGCCCTCACGTGTCCCAGTTGCCCCCCCAGCAGCTCCCTCCAACAAGGCCTGCCCTGTCCAGCACTTCCCTGCACCAGCTAAACCATGCTGTGCCCCCATCACCAAAGGCAGCAGACCCACCCCCACCCAATGCCTAGCTGGGGGGGGGGCTTTGAGGCAGCCAGAGCAAGAAGCCTCTGCTTGGGATGCTGCCGGTGTCACCAGCTTCGCTCTCCTCCTCCTCCTCCTCCTCCCAACGGCATCGCCTGTTGTTCGGCTGGGCAGAGCGGAGAGCGGCTTCTCCTCCTCCCTCTCCTGCAATTTGGCCATTTCCTTGGCACTTGCCTGCCTCACCCCATCCTTGCCACCCCCAAAGGCGGCGGCGGCAGCCGAGCGAGGGGCTCATCCTGGCATGTGCATTGCTACTGCTGCTGCTGCTGCTGCTGGGCTCTGGGAAGCTTTTCAAGAGCGGTGTGAAAAGCTCTTTGTGGTGTTTGTTTTCCCTCCCTGCCGCCTTTGTGCCAGAGCAGGTTGATGCTCTCGGGCGTCGCGGGAGTCTACAAAGCGCCTGTGCCCAACACATGTCTGCGTCGCCAGCGAGTGCCAAGGAGCAACAGCGTCTCTGCAGAGTGCCAGCCTGCAGCTCTGCATCGCCCGCCTTCGCTGGGGCGGCTGGGGGGGGGGAAGCAGCAGAGGGGCCCCAGCGGGCTCAGGCAGGAAGGAAGCAGGGAGGAGGGCCCTGTCCTGGGCAGAGGCGGGAGGAGAGGCCTGTCTTTCCTCCCAGGGAATCACGGCTGGAGCATCCCTGGCAGGCGGCCATCAACCTCGGCTTAGATTGAAACCTCCGAGGAAGGGGAGTCCCACCATCTTCTGAGAGGTGAGAGGAAAGGCTTCTCTCCAGCGGCCCCGTCTGTCAGGCCAGCTGGGGAAGGGCAGCGCCAACGTCAACCTGTGACACATCAGAGGCCCCCTGGACTCCGTTGGGCCAATCCTGCTTGGGCCCCAGAACCAGAGCAGAGCAGCTGGGCCTGCCTTCCGCCCCCCCCACCACCACCAGAAGCCCTGCGCCTTGTCTCCCTTCATGCCTCTGGCATTCCGCTGGCACCCAGAGCCCACCCACTGTGACAGCCAGCTGACTTTGCATGGCCCACTTCTGCCGGACCCCCTGCCCCATCTCCAGACCCCTTTGCCTCTCCTGAGACACAAGCAGAGGTGCCACTCAAAGCAGAAACTCAACAACTAGCACCGATTGCACAACCGGGAGATTTTCAGGAATGTGCATGAAAAGGAAAGGAATTGGTTCAAGATGCCCACATGTGTGATATGTACAAAAGGGATCAGGTCAAGGAACTACACAGACGCTCTCCCACCCCCAAATCCCTGAACTGGGCAAAGACCTCGACTTTTAGTTCATCTCACAAACCTAGAAACTTCTTTCCTGCCAAAGAACTGCCCTTTGCAGAAACCTCTCCATGGCCGCCTTGCAGATTCCAGAATCCCTCCTCCTCCTCTGCCTCCTCCCAGGCTGAGATGCCCAGAACCTTCTTTCTTGCCTCTTCCTCCCTCTTGTCCCCTTGGGGTCTCCTGCCTCAGCTGACCATGCACCCCACTTGCCTTTGCAACCCCCCTTTCTGCCCTACTTCCTCCCTCTCCCGGCACCACGCGCCCCTTTCCCGGACGGAGGAGAAGAAGCCCTCCTTACCGCACAGGTCTGTTTGCCACGTCGGGGTCCAGGGCAGTGACCATGCCCACCAAAGAGCCCACTGCCGCGTCCTCCTGCACCTCCATCAGGCCATCAGGGGGCTGGAACTCGGGGGGCTCGTCCACGTCCAGCACGGAGACGCGCACAATGGTTTGGTCCCGGAAGGTGCCCAGGTCCACAAAGCGGGGGTCCGCAAACTTGTTCAGGGCCTCGACCACCACTGTCTGCACACTCTGGGCCTCAAAGTCCAGAGGCTGCCATGAAAAGAGAATTTTTGTGGGGTGAGCAGTGGGCTGACACCATCCAGGCTCCCCCCCAAGCCCTGTCCCACGCCTTGGTCACCCAAGGTTGAGAGCCCAGTGAGAGCCAGGGGCACCCCCCCTCTTACGGAAGGTCTGGCCCACAAAGGGCAGTCCCAAGACCCCTTTAAGGGTGGCAGCGCCCAGCCGGGTCCTCTGGGGCCAGTTCTGGAAAGAGGCACCGATCAGCAGCTCTATGCTGGGGAGCAGCTGCCTTGCATGCAGGGGGACCCAGGTGCACCCCCCTGGCAGCATCACCTGGCAAGGCTGGGAGGGGGCAACCTCAGAGAGCGGCTGCCAGTCAGTGCAGACAAGCCAGAGCTGGGCCCATGGGCCGGCTCTGCAGCAGGCATCTCTCAATCTCCTGCCTGCCTTCCTCCATGGGGGGAGGAGGGGGGCCCACTTTGATGGCAACGTGAGACACTCTCAGAAGACGGAGGCATTCAGAATCCCACAGACCAGCTGGCATGCTCCAAATTCTGAAAAAGCTGAAGTGTCCCGAGATCCCCATTTCCCAGGCGGAAGGAGTCCTGCCAGCCAAGCAGGACTGGGAGGCATCCAGAACTCACCAGGAATCAATTGGAGAAACCAGAGGCAGCTGAAGGAGGGGGAGAAAGGGGGGCAGGAGAGAGGACATGGGGGGAACCCATAGAACTGCATGGATTTGAATTGTGAATGCTGGGGCAGCTCCCCTGAGGCCCTGCTGTGGCCAGAGACCCCCAGCTTCCCCCAACACCCACAAGACGGAAAGGAGGCCCCTGGGGTGCCATGCAGGGGGACCTAATCCACTGTTCTGAGCTTATGCCACAGCCTCACTGCTCAGGTGCTGCAACCAACCCCCCTCCCAGAAGAGGGGCATGGCTAGCTGGCTGGCCGCTGTCTCCTCAGCCCACCTGGCTGCTGGCTAACCATCAGTGTCCCCCCCCACCTTGGCTGAGCTGTCTCCCTCTGCAGTTTCTGTTTCTTGGGGCAGGAGAGGCGATGGAGGAGGGGGAGGGAGGAGGTCAAGGGGGAGAAGGGGAGCCCCCCGCTCACCTTCTGCACGGAGATGAGGGCTTCCTGCGTGTTGCTGTCGGTGGTCACCCGGAAAGCCCCCAGCCCCTCCTCGTCCTTGACCTGGTAGGTCATGTCGGTGTTCTCGCCCACGTCGGAGTCCTCGGCCTTCACCCTCCCAATCAGCGTCCCCACGGGGACCGTCTCCACCACACTGAACTGGTACATCTCTGCGGGGGGGGGAGAGAAGGAAGAGGCCGAGTGAGGGTCTCGTGGGGATGAAGTCTGCCTGCCCATCGCTGGTTCCGAGCACTGGCACACTCACATCCCCCCCAAAAGGAACACCTGCTTTGAGTGGGTCTCTCTCCCCTCCCTCTAAGGGTCACATCCAGGGGGTGCTGGGGGGGGAAGTTCTGGCCCCCCGTTTTCAGAGCAGGGATGTGGCCATGGATGGAACAAGGAGTTGGGGGGGGGGGAAAACCTCAACCACGTATCTCTGGATGGGAGAACCCCTCCGATCGACGTGAAACATTTCCGTAGCTTTACAACTGAGACGGATTCTGCAAAAATTGATATTCCAGGTTATTGCACAACGTCTCTCTCGGGACGGTCTAATTCGGATGGACTGGCCCTGTCGTGATGTTGGCAGGTCCAGTGACATTTCCCTTTGGGTCTGCATCACTTTTGTATTGGAGCAATCCTGGATATTTGCAGATGTTTGTGCATTTTCAAATCCTATCCCCATGGCCTGGGGATTAACAGCAGGATGAGAAAGTGGAGTTTAGGAGGGACTGGAAGATAAACACCTGCCGTCTGCTGGGCAATGGTCTAAGCAGGACCTGAATGTCCTGACTAAATCTGCACCCACTTTTTCCATCTTTGTAAACTCCACTTTCACCTGGACATCCCTTTGGACATTTGGATGTGTCACAGGTGAGCAAAGAGCATGTGTTTCATTCCCCCACTCCAGCCTGTATTCTCTTAATTTTTTCCTTTACCTTAATAAACTCCATTTAAGAAAAACAACAACAACAACAACAATGAAGCAGTGATGTGGATTTTCTAGGGGGGAAAAGAACTGGGAAATTTTCTGAAAAATTTGGGGGGGGGATGTTATGATGCCCTGCAGAGAGATCTCATTGCATTTTACTCATAATTTATAAAGCTAAAAACTGCCCAACTGCCCAACTGGCCTAATCCTGGATTTGCATTTGGCATCAATCATTGGTTCTGCGATTTTGGGAAAGAGAATCTCTCATGGTGGGGAATAAAAGAAAGTCCTATGTAAATCTGCCTACCCCACCTCAGAGCTTTTGGGGGCACACACACCCTTCACAGCTGGCATGGAACCTGCACCCTAAAAGCAGGCAGAGTATGCGTGGCACAGGAAAGGTGGCCCCCGTGCCTAGCTGGCAGGGCCCATCCCGCTGCCTGGACCAGCAACCCAAATGGCACGCAGCTCTGCCTCGACAGCTGCCCCCCACAAAGGAGCTGCCGGCTGCTGCCACCCTCCCCCCGCCTGCCCCGCGGCCTCGGTGGCCCAAGCTCACTCTGGGGGAAGCGTGGGGGGTTGTCGTTGACGTCCGTGATGACGATGGTGACAGTGGTGGAACCCGAGAGGCCTCCCAGCTGCCCGGCCATGTCCGTCGCCCGGACCACCACCTCATAGCGGTCTTGCGTCTCCCGGTCCAGGTTGGCCACTGCCGTCCGGATCACACCTGCAGGAAGCCCCGACACGTCGGTGAGGGGCCAGGTGGGCACCCAGGAACCTCAAGGGGCCATGCCCAGCCCCAACACCCCTGCCTTCCCTCAGCCCCCCCTCCATCTGTGGCACCTCTAGAGAAGCCCCCCTGCAAACTGTGCCAAGGAGGAGACCCACAAACCACTCCCTTGGCAGGGGGGGGGGAATCCCAAGGTGGATATGAGCACAAGCCCAGTGCTCCCCCCCCAGTAGTCTCCAACAACTGGTATTTGGAAGCAAATTGGGAAACGCAGGAGGCCTGGACCCTCGGCTAAAGAAGGAGCAAGGAAGAAGTGGCACCCAGGGATCGTGGGGTATAAGGGGGCAGGATATGCACCCGAGATACCTTTGGGGGCAGCCACCGCCTTGGAGGGCCCCCCCCCCCCGGATAGCCACAGAGGGTGTCTCCAGGCAGGCCCCGATCCTGGCCCCCTTAGGCAGAGGCCTTTTCCACCCTTCCACATGACAGCATCACTAGCATCAAAATGACAGCCTGTATTTTGCCATCATTTGATGCCAATTTTCCCTTTTCAGGGGGAAATCCAACAAGTTGGAAAACACATGTGTCACAGGGAACCATTTGCGGGATCTCAAAGACTCGCTTGCCATATTAAGCTCCCGTCTGGAAGTCCCCTTAATTGGGAAGCAGCAGTGCGGGCGGAGGGGGGGGGACAGCTGCAGGGGGAATCCCTCCCCTCCCTTGAAACCACAGCCTCCCCCCCCCCCCGGCAGCATCTCTTGGCTGCAGCTGCTGCAGGGGGGCAGGATGAGGCTGTGCCTGGCGCTGGGCGAGATCCAAGGATCTTTGCTGCCTGTTTGTTTCACCAGCTCAGAGAAGCACCAGCTGCTTGTTAACTCGTCAGATCAAAATAAAGATCTTTCTGATGAACTCTGCTGAAGTCGCTATTAATAGCTGCCCGCTGCCCTGCAGGAGCTGGGAGAGTTTGGGGGGGGGAACAGGGAACGAGCGGGGAGGGGCAGAGATGCCACCCTCCATCCCCATCCATGGGAAGGAGCTGGCTGAGCACCCAGGGGAGCCAGGCTGGCAAGTGGCCAGCTGCAGGAAAGGCAGCTGTTGGGGAGGGAGGAGCGAGGGCCAGTTTTTGCTCAGCTGCTCAAAGGCAGCCGGACCAGGATGGCATCCCCATTGCCCACCAGGCTCCCCCGCCAACCATTTGGCAGCCCGGGTCCCGACTCCTGTGCCCGCCCACCCCTTTGACTTCTCTTTGTGCAATTGCCCACACCTCCTCCGCTGCATGGCAGGGGTGGACTAGATGACCCCTGGGTCCCTTCCAAATCTGCAATTCTGTGATTCTATGCGGCCCAGGGACAAAGGGCAGGATGCAAAGGAGCCCGTGACGAAAAAGAAACTCCTGGATAAAGAGCACCAAAGAGGACTCCGCTGGCCCCCAGCAGCCTCCCCCAGGTTCAAGAGTCACCTGTTTCCTGACTGCCACTGGGGGAAACAGGCTGTGGGTCCTGGGGGGGAATCGGAGGAAGACTGTCTCTAAGTGGGGAGAAGTGATTTTGCCAGCATGGCAGGGGGTTGGACTCGATGAGCCTCGTGACCCTCCCATGGCTCTTACCCTCCCATGATTCTAGCATGGGGTAGAGCTGCAGATCCAGCCCCCTTGGAAAGCCCCCCCGACCAAGGCGCTGGGTCCCACAAGGTCACTCTGCTGTCAGGGAAATGTCCTTCCTGGGAGCCTCTCTCCAGTCCTTGCATTTGGGGCAGGGAGTCTGGCGGTTGCTCAATACTTCCCCGGGACTGGTTTGGGGGCGCAGCCATGTGGGGGCCAGAGCACTGGAGAGGCCAGGCCTGCACGGCTTCCCCCCCCCCCACTGCTGCCTCTCGGCTCTTCCCAGGAGACGCTTGCCAGCCCCGAAGGCTCTGCTCATTATCCAGCCGCTGATGGGCTGATTGTCAGGAGGCATCACTGGCGGCTGGACCCAAAGCCGCTCCTGGCCTCTCTCCCTGGCTGACAGCTGTCAGCCGCCGTGCCCTGCAATTACCTCCGCCTCACCCCAAAAGCTCTGGCTGCCCTCCCTGCCACCAGAAAGAGGGAGAGAAGCAAGGGGGGCACACTGCTTGCTCAATGCAAAACGTTGCAAAGCCCAGCAAAAAGCTCTCTCTCCCCCTTCGCTGCCCATCCTGCTGGGGCTGAGCTTGCAAAGAGAAGCAGAGGGGACTCAGACGGACTCAGCGCCACCTTTCCAGAGAGAGGGGAAGGCCAGAGCAGCTGCCTTACATGCAGAAGGTCTCAGGTTCAATCTCTGGCAGCCGCTGCTGCCAGTCAGTACAGACAACACTGAGCTAGACAGACCAAGGCTTTGGCTCCATGTGAAGCAGCTCCTTACATTCCTCTCTAAGCCTTCCCACATGCAGGAAGTCCCAGGCCTTCTTCTTCATCCCTGGCCCATCTGAAGGCACAGCAGCTGTGTGCCTCTGAGCATGGGAAGAGAGCTTCTGCAGGCAAAGGGCTGCCAGGCGGTACCTCCCGAACCAGCAGGCAGGGCCTCCTGCACTTGCCTGCCTGCCTGCCTGGAGACCTGGTGCTGCCCTGCTGGGGAACCAGGGAGAGTGAGGGGGGGCACTGCCTTCCTGGGACGGGAGGAACGAGAGAGAGCTGGGAAGAGGGCCAGGCCAAGGCCAAGGGAGCAGGATCCTCCTGGTCAGAACTGGCATCCGGGGTGGCAGAGCCCTTGGCATGCAGGGCATCCAAAGGAATGGAAAGTTGGAAGATTCGGGGCACCAACAAGAAAGTCCTTCTTCAAGCAAGGCAGAGTTAAACTATGGAACTCCCTGCCCCAGGAGGCAGGGATGGTGTACTTTGCTGCCTCCACTGCATCCTTATTGTGCCGTCCGGCAGAGTTTTGCTGGGTCGGGCATGCAGGGCGCTTGACAGTCTGGCCCAAAGGAGGCAGGAGAACCTTGAGGAGAAAGCAAACTTGCACCCACCAGGATCCTGGCTCCGCTGTTACAGCAGATGCACCTCAAAGAGTGTCCAGAGGACAGTCTATGGTAAGGCTCAAGGATGTGGGAAAGGGGCTTGGACTGCTCAGGGAGACCCCAAAACCAGCTGGGAGGGGACACCTGGCTGGGCCGTGATGGCGAGGAATGCCTGCTTAGGAGAAGGGGTGCTCCCTGCCGGCTTGAAATCATCCCTGCATTCGGAAAATCTAACTACCGGTGAGTTGCAAATCTTTCCTTCTTGAGCAAGATTCTTTAGTGCAGGCATCCCCAAACTGCGGCCCTCCAGATGTTTTGGCCTACAACTCCCATGATCCCTAGCTAACAGGACCAGTGGTCGGAGAAGATGGAAATTGTAGTCCAAAACATCTGGAGGGCCGAAGTTTGGGGATGCCTGCTTTAGTGGGTGCTTGCAGACCAGATCTTGGAGGAAACTGATTTTCCAGATCCATTTCAAGGGGGCTTTTGGCCCGGGTTTTGGCACAGAAACTGCTTGGGTTGCCCTGTGTGATGTCCTTGTTCATTCTCCCTGACCTCTCTGCTGCTTTTGATACCATCAACCTGGGTCTCCTTCTGGAGTGACTGTCTAAGATGAGTGCGGCCACCACTTTGCGGTGCTTCTGGTCCCACTTGGATGGACATTTCCAGAGGGGAGTGCCCTTTGGCCCCATGGAGTCTTCCATGGGGGATTCTCCAGGGCTCAGTTCTACCCCTGGTATGTTTAGGATCTCCATGAAACCTCTGAGTGGGGTCATCCAGAATTTTGGAGTCTGCTGTGAGCAATATGCTGATGACACTCAGCTCTATTTCTCCTTGACATCTGCAGGTGAGGCACTGGAAGTGCTGGATTGGTGTCTTGCCTCGGGAATGGAGTGGATGAGAGCCAACAGACTGAAGCTCAAGCCAGATAAGACGGAGGCCCTGCTAGTGGGGGATTCCCTAGGCCAGATGGGTGGCAGGTCACCTGCTCTTGACGGGGTTACCCTTCCTCTGAAGGAGCAGGTCTTTCTGGATCCATTACTGTCACTTGAGGCCGAGGTGGCCTCAGTGGCACAGAAGACCTTCCGTCAGCTTCGCCTGGTGTCCCAGCTGAGCCCCTGCAGGGAGAGTTTTAACTCTGGGAACCTCAAGGATGGATTGGATTACTGCAACGTCCTAGACATAGGGCTGCCCCTGAAGACTGTTCAGAAGCTTCAGCTGGTGCAGAATTTGGCAGCCAGGTTGCTCACCGGAACAAGACGGTTTGAGCATATGACACTGATTCTGGTCCAACTGCACTGGCTACCAGTTAGTTTCTGTGTCCAATTCAAAGGAGTGCTGCTCTTGACCTAAAGGTAAAGGGACCCCTGACCATTAGGTCCAGTCGTGACCGACTCTGGGGTTGCGCGCTCATCTCGCATTATTGGCCGAGGGAGCCGGCGTATAGCTTCCAGGTCATGTGGCCAGCATGACAAAGCCACTTCTGGCAAACCAGAGCAGCACATGGAAACGCCGTTTACCTTCCCGCTGTCTGTAGCGGTTCCTATTTATCTACTTGCATTTTGACGTGCTTTTGAACTGCTACGGTAGGTTGGCAGGAGCTGGGACCAAGCAACGGGAGCTCACCCCGTCACAGGGATTCGAACCGCCGACCTTCTGATCAGCAAGCCCTAGGCTCAGTGGTTTAACCCACAGCGCCACCTGCTCTTGACCTATAAAGCCTTAAATGGCGCCAGGCAGAAACATTCCTCATCTCCCAGGCCTTTGGCTTATTAAACAATCTATAGCCTTTACAACCGGGGGGGGGGGCATTGCTTCTGTTTGTTAGTATGGTATGTATTTTTGTGAACCTCCCTGTGATCTTTGGATGATGGGTGGTATAGAAATTCTAATTCTAATTCTAATGATGATGATGATAAATGGAATGGCTTTGCTCTTCCTCCACTGGCGGAGGCAGAAATATCAGTTGCCAGAAACCACGAGAGGGGAGGGAGTCTTGCACTTGGATCCTGTGGACTCAATGGACCTCTGGTCTGATCCTGTATCTCCCCTAGTCCTCTCCTGTTCAGAAGGGAGTTGCACCTGGCTCCTGCAAGTGGCTGCATCTCCAGAGCCAGGCGGCGTCTCATTGGAATGGAAACGGCTCCGTTAATTAAAGGGTCTGAAGCGTTTTATAATGAAAATGATTCTTGTCAGCAGCACTGTGATGAGAGGGATGTCGCTGGGGTGGGGGGTGGGCTCGGCGGAGACAGAAGCTCATCATCCTCCCAGCAGGAGGGGAGCCCAGGGCCCTCCAGCGAGGCCTCAGCACCAGGGCAGAATGAGGGGGGCGCTGGGATGCTGACAGGGACCCTGCTCTGACACCGGCTCATCCGCTTCCACTCCTGCCCTGGGAAAAACCCTTCCACCAGTCGGACTCCATCCCATAATTATGCATGCAGTTCAAGGAAGAGTTGGACCCACCTCCCATGACATCCCCATGGAAGGAGAAAGAGGCCAGGGGCCAGATCCATCCCAGAATATGCCGACCTCCTGCCTCTCCACTGGTGCCGTCTAAGAGAGAACTCTAACAAATGCAGCTTCTCCCCTCATTGGGCATCTCTGCCCGCAAGCAGCCACTCCTCACATTGCAGGGGGTTGGACTAGATGACCCTGGGGGTGCCCTCTACAATTCTATGACACACTCTGGGCTCATTGCGAGGCCAAGAAGAGTCAGAGGAAACCCAGGGAGTTGGGGGGGCGCAGCTGCGTCTGCTGGCTTTCATTATCTCCACAGCCCCCCCTCCACACCCAATCGCCTCTCTTTTAAATAACTTCTCCCCTCGCACGAGTGATTCCAGCTCCCCGCCTTTGGCTCCGTGCCAATCTCTCACACACAAGGTTTGTGGAAATTGGGGGGGGGGACAACTGCAAACTGCTGGGCTGTTCTTCTTTCAACCTGCCTTGCCAGGAGCCTCACAAGGGCTGAATTTGCCCCCAAACCTGGGACAGCCAACAGTCCTGCTTCACGCAGCGCATTGTTAACCTGTGGAACTCCCTGCCACAGGAGGCAGAGATGGCCACCAACCTGGATGGCTATGAAAGAGGATCAGACAAATTCAGTGGCTCCCAGCCAGGAAGGTTCTGCTCAGCCTCCGCAGCAACGCTTCTGAATCCCCGTGGCCTGAATGCCACCCATGGCCAGTCAAGGCAGCCAGCATTGAGTCCAAGCGGCCTCATCCTGGTTCAGTTCATTCTTGCATTGCAGGGGGTTGGACTAGATTACTCTTGGAGGTCCCGTCCAACTCTATGTTCTAGGATTCTCTGTTCCTCGAAGCCTCACAGAGTGGCCCCTGGCAGGAGAACCCAATTGCCTTGCGTGCCGATTCCTGCAGGAGTGGCGGCCCCACCTGTTGGCCTCTCCAGAGCCAGATTCTCAGCCCAGGGGTCCCCTCTCCCCCCTCCACCCCCTAACAGATGGGGCCTGGGGACTCCGCCTAAGATGGCACAAAACGAAGCCAAATCCCAAATCCCTCTGGTCGTTAAAGATTAATTTCCACTTTACATCCGTAAATGCATCCTAATTTCCCAAGGAGGTGGCAGGCAGGCAGGCGACTCGCTCCGGGTTCAAAGGCTCTGTGCACCTGGGAGCCCTTCTGGGCAAGAGCCCCTGGGGTGGGCTGTTTGAGAGCTGTAAGAGCTGTTCGACAGTGGAATTTGCTGCCAAGGAGTGTGGTGGAGTCTCCTTCTTTGGAGGTCTTTAAGCAGAGGCTTGACAGCCATCTGTCAGGAATGCTTTGATGGTGTTTCCTGCTTGGCAGGGGGTTGGACTGGATGGCCCTTGTGGTCTCTTCCAACTCTATGATTCTATGTGGAAGGTGCTGGCAGTGCCCTTGGCCAGACTCGGACACCTCCTCCTGCAGAAGCGGACAAGCCCAGCTGCCTCAGCCTCGCCCTGAGGAGGAGACACCCTGTGGCACCAGGCCAGGTCCTCCCTCTGCCCAGAAGCAGCACTGGGAGGGGGGAGGCCCAGTGCCAAGACCCGCCAGGCAGGGTTTGCTGGGCAGTGCCAACAAGCTGAATGCTGGGAGATTCAGGGTAGACCAAAGAAAGCACAAAGCAGAGGTCACCTATGGAACTCCCTGCCACAAGAGGCAGTGAGGGCCACCAGCTTGGATGGCTTTGAAAGAGGAGGAGATAAATTCATGAAGGAGAAAGAAGCTCTCAAAGGCAGGGTGTCCACTCTGCCCTCCGTGGTTGGAGGCCGAAATGCTTGTGAATGCCAGTTGCTGGAAACCGCAGGAGGGGGGAGGGCTCTGGGGTCGGATCCTGCTTGCAGGTTTTCCAGTGGGGTATCTGGTTGGCCACTGTGGGAACAGAAGGCTGGATGAGATGGTCCCCCTTTGGCCTGATCCAGCAGCCAGGCTCCTCATATTCTCTTATGGAACCTCCAGGTCCAGAGGAAGTCTATCTGGGTTCCTACGGGCATTTGGCCACGGTGAGAACAGGATGCTGGGCTAGACAGCCCATTGGCCTGATCCTGCAAACTTTCCTTTCGGAGAAGGTTGGGCAGGAGGCCCTTTCCCTTTCTGCTCCAGCCGCGCTTGTGCAAAGACACGCATCGTCCCGCCAAGCCTTGTGCAGGACATTTGCACCCAGGGCTGCTCCCCCCCTGGTCCTCCTCGTGTGAGCCAGGCGAGGGAGAAAGCAGGTCAAAGTCAAAAAGGAAAAGCAAACGGCTCTCCATTATCGTATATTACGAAAAATGAAGGTGCCAGATTTTATGGCTCCTTTTACAGCATTAATGATCACGATGGCTCTGCAAGTTAAGCTGCTGATCTGGGCAATTAAACCTGATGCTCCAAGCACAGGAAGGAATTGCCATGCAGAGCAGCTTGCCAGGTGCATGACGGGACCCGGCCGGAATTGGGGGGTGGAGGGCTTCCGTGGCCTCTGCCCTCGGCAGGACAAACGTCTCCCCAGTGGCTCTTTCAGCTCCTACACCACCCAAGGCAGCGCAAGTTGGCATCCTGCTCCTGGACCACCGTGGCTCAGAGGAGGGCTCTTGATGCCAAACTCAAGGGGGGGGGGAGAGAAGTGGTTGCAGAAGCCAGCTCACTTCCGAAGGGCTTTCGCGGGATGCCAGGATGCCAGCAGGCTGGGGGTGAAGAAACCCAGGCAGCCAAGGGAGAAGCCCCCTCCTCTGGGCCAGCCCAAGTTAGGAGCGGCAGAGACCCCTGGGTGAGGGAGGGGAGGAAGGAGTAGGTCTCCATCTCACACAAATAATTCCTGCAGTACCTGCCCCCACCCTCCATAGCGCCTCCTGCAGGCAGACAGGGGAAGCATCTCCTGCCCAGAAACAGACCAAGGTTGCCATGTGGGAAAGAAGACTTCTGAAGGTGGACTCCTGTGGCAGCCAGAGAAAAAGCATGGCTCCCGTTTCCAAGCAGAGAACCGGCCTCCTCCAGAGGATCCTCGGGGACCTTGACCTTTGGGAGGCGCCGTAGCTCCCTTGGCAAGAGGGGGCTTTGAGAGGTGTGGGCAAAGGCAGCTGCTTGCCCAGGAATAGCCTGAGTGGGTTGGCCTGTGAATCTGACGCATCACCACACATTGAAACTCACCACTCAGCTTGAGGACGGAAAGAAGCAAAGGGGGGTGGATGAATGGAGAGACACTCGAGCCCCATGGATGCCCCAAGGAAGCCTGGCTGGCCGTTTCTAGGTTTCAAGGTTTCTAGGTTTCAATACCACTGTATTCTGCTCTGGTCAGACCTCACCTGGAGTACTGTGTCCAGTTCCAGGCACCACAGTTCAAGAAGGATACTGACAAGCTGGAACGTGTCCAGAGGAGGGCAACCAAAATGGTCAAAGGCCTGGAAACGATGCCTTATGAGGAACGGCTTAGGGAGCTGGGTATGTTTAGCCTGGAGAAGAGAAGGTTAAGGGGTGGTATGATAGCCATGTTCAAATATATGAAAGGATGTCATATAGAGGAGGGAGAAAGGTTGTTTTCTGCTGCTCCAGAGAAGCGGACACGGAGCAACGGATTCAAACTACAAGAAAGAAAATTCCACCTAAACATTAGGAAGAACTTCCTGACAGTAAGAGCTGTTTGGCAGTGGAATTTGCTGCCAAGGAGTGTGGTGGAGTCTCCTTCTTTGGAGGTCTTTAAGCAGAGGCTTGACAGCCATCTGTCAGGAATGCTTTGATGGTGTTTCCTGCTTGGCAGGGGGTTGGACTGGATGGCCCTTGTGGTCTCTTCCAACTCTATGATTCTATGATTCAAGGATGCTGGGATCCTGAGCTCAGGCCCTGTTGGCTGCTCCTCACCCCAGGTGGCCTCACAGCCACTGCCATGGGGTCCAGCGGCCCCTTTTCCGAGTCTCCCCCTACCCCCAGGCCCAGGGAAGCGAGTGAGTGAGTGCGCGAGGCCCCCTCCGCATTCCCCCCTCCGTCCAAACGGGCCGTCACGGGATCATCTGCTGGGGATTTATCGCAGGTCCCTTTTACAGCGGGCCTTTATTAGAAGTTATTAAAGGATGGAGCGGGTTCCACCGCTCGCCCATCAAATATTAATAGAGCATTTATAAAGCGATCCTTAATTTAAAGTGTTGCCTTTAATCAAAGGCCCAGCGCTAACAAAGCCACTGCTGGAGAGCCTGGCAGGGGGGAGCCTTTGTGCCCCTTCAGAGTGCCAGGGCCCCCCCCCCTGCACCCAGGAAGGGTCAGCGCCCCTCCTCCAAGGGGGGCCCAGCCGGCCCAGCCTGACATTTCCGGACTCCCCGCTGGGTGCAGATGCCCACGGCTGCTCTCCTAATGCCAGCCACTCCCTCTCTCCCAGGGAGATTGCCTGGCACTCACACAGGTGGGCACAGAGGAGGAGGGGGGCGGGAAACCCTCACGCAGCAACTCTCTCCATCTGTGGTTTCCAGCAACTGGGATTCAGAAGCATAAGGTGGGCCATTGACAATCCTCTTGTCCATGAATTGGTCCCCTCCTCTCTTAAAGCCATCCAGATTTGGGGTGGGGGGGCATCATTGCCTCCTGTGGCGGGCAGTTCCACCGTTTAACTATGAGAGGGAGAGCTGCAGCAGCAGAACCCCAAAGATGCCCCTGCCAGGCTGGCGTTCTTGGGTGATCTTCCTTGCAGCTTGCCCCCCACCCCAATGAAGCAGGACAGACCCAGAGGTTAACTTGCCCCCATCACAAGCCCAGCATCCAATTTGCAAGGCTACCTGGCTGCCCCCAATTTTCAGAGGGACAGCTTCTGCTTCAGGAGAGCCAGGGGGTGGTAGTTGGTGGTCAAAGCCCAACCCCCTGTACACAGCCAGCTCCCCCTCCTACCCCTCTCGCTGCCCCCCCGAGTGCCCCGAGCACCTCCACCTGGCACTCACCCGTCCTGCTGTCGACCGTGAAGTGTTGCTCGCCCTCGAGAACGCTGTAGACCACCCGGGCGCTGCTTCCGTAGGTGGGGTCGTCGGCATCGGATGCCATCACCTGCATCACCGATGTCCCTGGGGGGGAGGACAGAAAGAGCCCCACGTGAGCAGCAGCCCTGACCCCCAACTTCCGCAGCCCCTACCCCACCAAGACAGGCACACAGCCTCCCTCTGTCCTGGGCGGGACAATTTCCTGCAGGCTCAGATCTGTGCAAGGCCACCTGGGGGGTGGAAGGGCAGGGCCCATAGGGTGGGGGTTCTCTCCCCAGCCCAGCCCAGCCCAGCCTGCTCTCCTCCACCCCCAGGCAGAGCCCAGGGTCCTCATGCACAACACGTAGAGGGGTGGGGCAGAGGGAGTGCAAATTGGATAAAAGTCCATCAAACGGCTGCAATTAAGTTATTGATTTTCAACGCTGCCTCATTAAACCGGGGGCTTCACTCTGAGTGTCCCTGCAATGGGTCTAATTTGACATCATGTTCAATTTGACCAAAGTGGGACCCCTGGACGTGAGGAGCAGGAGGGGGGGTGTTGGGGAGGGGGCTGGAAGGCTGCTGATGGCCCAGAGACTGACAAGGCAAAATTGGGGGGGGGAGAGAAGGCAAAGAGGCCTCCCCAGCTGGCATTGCCCATCCAGGTAAGGAAGGAGGGCAGGTGGGCAGGGCCCCTGCCAGGTAGGGATCGCTCAGGTGGGCCCAGCCTCTCAGGGAAGGATCTGCCCCCCCCATCTCACCTGTCAGTCAGAAAGCCTCTTGAGGCGGCCAGCAGAGTTTTAAAATGGCAAGATCATAACCGTTTAAAACAGAATAAAAACACCATGCAGGAAAACAGACACAGATGGCACCGGCCATAAAACCAGGTGCCATTAAATGCCAAAGGGCCCCTGCCAACTGTTGCCTAAATGCACTGCTGGGGGTGGGATTTAAGGCTGGCAAACTGGAGGGAGCTCCAGAGGCCCCACACCTCTGTGCGAGCACCGGCTTTGGAAGGCAGTGCGGCATAATGGTCAGAGCGTCGCGTCACTCCTTCGTAGGGTAACGGCAGCACAGTGACTTGGGAGACCAAGGTTCAAATCCCCAAACGGTTGTGAAGATCTCCCTGGGCGGCCTCTCAGCCTAACCTACCTCACAGGGCTGTTGTGAAGATGAAATGCGGGTGGGGGGGGAGACCATGTACGTCAGCTTGAGCTCCGTGGAGGAAAAGGCAGTAGGGAAATGTGATAAATAAATAAATGAGGAGGAGGAGGAGGAGGAGGAGGAGGAGGAGGAGGAGGAGGAGGAGGAGGCGGTCTGATCGGGCAGTGGGGGGGACTTGCCCTTCTCTCCCCCTGCCATGCCAAGCCCACCCCCAGTCCTGCCTCCGTTCCATTGGGTCAGTCCTTGACGGTGGGGGCTGGAAGCCACAGAGGTCTCCCCCCCCCGCTAGATTCCCACCCCCACAGCCACCTCTAGGCTGCCTGTCACACCACTCAGAAATCGCCACAATGGACTCCACTTGCAAACCAGGTCAAGGAGGCAGAAAGCAAGGAGCAAAAGATTCGAGGAAACACAGAATATCTCAACTGCCCCCCCCCCAGGGCACTTGGGGAGGGGCAATTCCACAACCGGGTACACAGAAAAGGGACCGCCTTCCCTTCCCACCCAAGAAGCCCCTTTGGTCAGTGGGAGACGTCCCACGGCCTTCAAGGTGGCATCTCAATCTAGGGCGGGGGGGGGGAGGAGGAGGTGTCCTTTGGCCACTTGCAGTTCCGCCGTTCACCACACGGGGCACCGGCTGCCCCAGTGAACCCCTTTGCAAAAGAGGAGAAAGGGCTGTGGGCGCCAGTCACAAAATGGCTGCCATGGGGGCGTGGCTTAACCCAGAATGGCCGCAAAGAGACAGGGACCCAAAATTGTGTGGGAATACCGGTATTGCCACCCCCCATCAAAGGGCAGAAAGGCACCTCTGCCCTTGGTCTCATGCACCACCTGATTTTTTGGGACATTGGGGCCCCCAGGTCCCTCCCAAAAATATTTTGGGGCTAGAGAGCTCGGTCCCCATGAGTTGGTGGCCCTGGCCTGGACCCACCTTGGTACTCTTTTTAAAATATAATAAAAAAAACCCAACAACAACAACAACAAAACAACAACAACGATGATAATTTATTAAGGAAAGGAAATAAATGAAATATAAAGCATAAAGAAATTGTGCTACAGTATTGAACTTGTTCTAAAACATTACAAGAAATACATTTTTCCATTAACCTGTTAGTCTGGTTTATAATAGATTACAGTATCTTGATCGTAGTGACTCTCGACCACATTTTCTCAGTCCATTCCAATATCATAGGAGATATGCTTTCCCTCCCATTTTTAGCTATTATAATCTTAGAAGCAGTTTTCAGGTTGAACGCTATTTCTTGATCATTTTCCAGTACGACATCTTTTAGATAACCAAGCAGAAATCCTTGAGGTTCCAAGTCAGACTATATATGATATCCTATCATATCAGAGATCATTAGCCTGAACAGATTTTCAGAATATTTCTATTTGAGTACCATTCCAGAAGATATGTATGTAATCTGCTTTATTTAATCCACGTCGCCAGCATTTATCCGACCCTAATTTATATATGAAATTCAATTTGTAAGGCGCTAAATACCATTGATAGAGGGGTTGGAAAGAGTTTGCTGGTCCTTTTGGTGCCAGGGAAAGAAGACTTCCCAATTCGCCCAGGCCTGGGCATTGCAGGCTGGTTTCCAGGGGCAAAACGGGGGTTCTCTCAGCCAGCCCCCCCCCAACCCACCTTCCTGCTTGCAAACAGTCCGGGGGGGCTGTGCCCATCTTTGCGTCCAGCTTCTCTGGCCTCCCTCCCTACTGGTCACAGGGGGCACCTGTCCGTGGTTTTTTTTGGGGGGGGGGTGTTGTGCTCTGTTGATGGTTCCCCTCCTTCCGCTTGGAAGTGAGTCTCGGCTGCTTGACTTTCCGTCTGCATTACACCTCCCGATCTCGCAGCCCGCTGCTCTCTCCTTCCTCCCCAAAATCCCAGCCTCTGCCTTTGCTGGGGGGGGGGGCTCTCGCAAGACTCACAAGCAAACAAACCCTCAGCATTGGCAATGAGCTGCAGAAGCCCACCTCCCCCCAAGCGAGAGAGATAATTAGGCACGTAAAGTGGATAAAGAGAGGGTCTCCCCCCCCCCCAACCTCCTCTCCAGCGCACACCAGGAGGGCCCCCAAAGCAATAAAACTTAACAAGTCAGAGCAAATTGGTCTCCCTCTCTCTCTCTCCTTGCTGAAAGGGGGCATCCGCTGGCGGGGGGGGAGCAGCACGGAAGGGTCCGTCTGGGGCCTCTGGGCTGAACCCAAGAGGGCACCCCCAACCCAGGCAAGGCTCCCCCAACCCCCCCATGCGGCCAAGTGAGCAAGAATCATAGAACTGCAGTTGGAAGGGAACCCGGCGGTCATCTAGTCCAGGAAGGACAGCTGTAGCATCCCTGACAGACGTCTCTCGGACCTCTGCTTGGAAACCTCCGAGGAAGGAGAGTCCACACCCATCCAAGGGTTATAAGCGTCAGAAGTGTCATAAATGAAATGCAGGTCCATAGATGCACAAACCTAGACAGCATCTTAAAAAGCAGAGACATCACCTTGCCGACAAAGGTCCGTATAGTTAAAGCTATGGTTTTCCCAGTAGTGATGTATGGAAGTGAGAGCTGGACCATAAAGAAGGCTGATCGCCGAAGAATTGATGCTTTTGAATTATGGTGCTGGAGGAGACTCTTGAGAGTCCCATGGACTGCAAGAAGATCAAACCTATCCATTCTGAAGGAAATCAGCCCTGAGTGCTCCCTGGAAGGACAGATCCTGAAGCTGAGGCTCCAATACTTTGGCCACCCCGTGAGAAGAGAAGACTCCCTGGAAAAGACCCTGATGTTGGGAAAGATTGAGGGCACTAGGAGAAGGGGACGTCAGAGGACGAGATGGTTGGACAGTGTTCTCGAAGCTACGAACATGAGTTTGACCAAACTGCAGGAGGCAGTGCAAGACAGGAGTGCCTGGCGTGCTCTGGTCCATGGGGTCACGAAGAGTCGGACACGACTAAACAACAACAGATGCACAAGGCAAACACACAGACGCAAGTGCTGGAGGCCAGAAGAGGGACCACCTCTCCCCTCCCAGAGTCCTGTGGAGGCTCAGCCAGATGCGGCTGGCTCTGGAGAGGAACCCCTGGCTGCAGTGCCAGCCTCGGCTTGAACCTGACAGGACCACCATGCCTACCATCTGTCATGTGACGAATGGAGCTCACCTCTCTGGCTGCTGCTTCTTCTTCTTCTTCTTCTTCTTCTTCTTCTTCGTCTTCTTCTTCTTCTTCTTCTTCTTCTTCTTCTTCTTCTCCTCCTCCTCCTCCTCCTCCTCCTCCTCCTCCTCCTCCTCCTCCTCCTCCTCCTCCTTCTCACTCATAGCGAGTAAGATTGTCTTCCATAAACACGGTTTTAACAATGGGTCCGTAAGTGACTGTGGATGCCAATTCTGGATCCACACGTCCTTCCACAGTGGGGACATTGGTTTCCAGGCAGGAGTTGATCACGGTGTGGATTTGCCAAGCGTGCCTTCCTCTTAGTGTGTTTCTCCCTTGCGTCCTGAGTTCGAGTGTCTTCAAAGCCCATGACACCTTTGGTAAAGCCTGTTCTCCAGTTGGAGCGCTCGAGGGCCAGTGTCTCCCAGTTGTTGGTGTTTATACTACATTTTTTCAGATTTGCCTTGAGGGAGCCTTTGAACTTCTCTGGCACCTCTGCATCCTCAAGCAGGTGTCCGGCGGAGCTCTTCCAAGTGGTGAATGGGCATTGGTCATCAGACCAGGAGAGTGTTACTCGGACACCTTCAGAAGCCGGCTGATAAAATCATGGCTAGAGCAGGTGTGGGGGGTGTCTCCTCCCTTCCTCAGAAGGCGGTGGGCTCTCCTTCCTGGGAGGTTCTTCAGCAGAGGTTGGGTGCTCATCTGCCAGGGATGCTCACCGAGATTCCGGCCTGGCAGGGGGCTGGACTAGATGGCCCTTAAGGGTCCCTCTACTATTCTGTGATTCTCTGAGGACTTCCTGAGCCGCTCTGTAGGCAAACCGGAGGACCAAAATGCCATGCCTATTCATTGGGCAGGATCTGTCCTCTCCCCCCAAGTGCAAAGGGAAGCTAAGAGATGTCCCAGTGGGGCCAGGATCCAGAAGCCCTTCCCTTCTTGCTTGAAGCCCAACCTCTGAATTTGTGGACCAGTGCCAGTTCCCCCTCTTGCTTCGCACTACAACAGCCTGAGCTGCAAGGAGGGATGGCGGCTAACAGATTGAGGTTGAATCCTGACAAGACAGAAGTACTGTTTTCGGGGGACAGGGGGCAGGCTGGTGTGGAGGACTCCTTGGTCCTGAATGGGGTAACTGTGCCCCTGAAGGACCAGGTGCGCAGCCTGGGAGTCATTTTAGACTCACAGCTGTCCATGGAGGCACAGGTCAACTCCGTGTCCAGGGCAGCTGTCTATCAGCTCCATCTGATACGCAGGCTGAGACCCTACCTGCCTGCAGACTGTCTAGCAAGAGTGGTGCATGCTCTAGTTATCTCCCGCTTGGACTACTGCAATGCGCTCTACGTGGGGCTACCTTTGAAGGTGACCCAGAAACTACAACTAATCCAGAATGCGGCAGCTAGACTGGTGACTGGGAGCGGCCGCCGAGACCACATAACACCGGTCTTGAAAGATCTACATTGGCTCCCAGTACGTTTCCGAGCACAATTCAAAGTATTGGTGCTGACCTTTAAAGCCCTAAACGGCCTTGGTCCAGTATACCTGAAGGAGCGTCTCCACCTCCATCGTTCTGCCCGGACACTGAGGTCCAGCACCGAGCGCCTTCTGGCGGTTCCCTCACTGCGAGAAGCCAAGTTACAGGGAACCAGGCAGAGGGCCTTCTTGGTAGTGGCGCCTGTCCTGTGGAACGCCCTCCCATCAGATGTCAAAGAGAAAAACAGCTACCAGATTTTTATTTTATTTATTTTTATTTTTTTTATTTTTTTATTTTTAAAAAAGCATGTTTATTAATCAATTTAAAACATGACATAGAACAAAGGCATAAATGGCAACAGTGTAACACAAAAACATCCAATCTTATAAATCATGACCATTGTCTATATCTATGCAAATCTATGCGAATAAAAAGCTACCAGATTTTTAGAATACATCTGAAGGCAGCCCTGTTTAGGGAGGCTTTTAATGTTTAATTGTTTTATTTCATTTTTCTGTTGTAAGCCGCCCAGAGTGGCTGGGGAAACCCAGCCAGATGGGCGTGGTATAAATAAATTATTATTATTATTATTATTATTATTATTATTATTATTATTATTATCATTATCATTATTAAGAGCCCCTGCCTCCTGCCAGGACCCTGCCAGCCACCAGCCCTGCCAGCTGGGCAACACACAGCAGTGCCGGGGGGGGGGGCAACTGTTGCTGCTTCCCCTCACGACGGCTTTTTTATCCCCAGCTTTGCCTGGCTCTGTGCTGCCTGTGGTCTGACTCACGTCCCCCAGAGACGGTTTAGCTGGTGCTTGCGAAGGATTTGGTTGACTCGAAGCTTTTTCTCCTCTGTTTGCCGTTCACTAATAGAGAGTTTCTCTCTTGCTTTTATCTAAATCAATCAGGGGGATTTGCAGGAACAAGACAAGGCCCAAGGCAGGCACCCCACCCCCAAAAAACAAAGCCTAGCCAGCATCTCATGGCATGGGGGGAACAGCAACAGGGCTTGGAGACAAAATGCCTCCCACCCCACTACTCTGGTGCCCCACCTCCCTCCAGGCACCCCTTTCCATCAAGGTGCAACTGGGATGGGATGGCAGCAGCCTGGTTTGCCCTGACCGATGGTCTTCTCCAGGCAGGGGGTGACCCTGTTGCTTCCACTCAACCTCTCGGCAGCTCAATGCAGAGGATCACGGGATCCTCCTGAAGGGCCTGTGAGACTTAGAGGAGTCACTATGGGGCCAATGTCAGAGGGCAGCACTGGGCAGCTCTCTCCTGGCCCCCTGGCAGGCTGCTGCAAAGCCACCATCTTGTCCCCTCTGCCATTAAAAATCGAGATGAAGCCATGAGGAGGAGTCACAAGTTGATCTGGGCTGAGGAGAAAGCAGAGTGCCCACGAGAACCTGCCTAGCCAGGAAAACAGTGGGACTCAGCGTCTCCCAATCCCTCCTTCCCCTCTGAAGTCAGGCAAGGAAGGCGGGATCTCGGGAGCAGGGACTTCCTTGCGGTGGCCTCTGCAGCTGAAGAGCGGGATTAAAAGGCTTTGAAAAAGAGCGTGCAAGCACCGCGTTAGTAAGACTCTCTTTCCAGCACCAGGTGAAAACCTCTGAGGGAAAGACTTTTCTGCTCAGCTTTTACGAATGTGCTGCTGTAGATCTGGCATTTTTATGGCATTTTGCGTGCCGCTCTGCGAGGCATGACAGGAGAGCAACCAATAAGCATTTAAATATATCATCAGATAAAACAAGACCCTTCTTGAGATGCAGGAGACAGAACCTTGTAAGAATATAAGAGGAATTCTGCTGGTTCGGACCAAGGTCCCACCTAGTCCAGCCTAGTTCTCACGGTCTGTGAAAAGCCCGCAAGCAGGATCTGAGCCCAAGAGCAACTCTCCCCTCCTGCGGTTTCCAGCAACTGGGATTCAGAAGCATCGCTGCCTCCAACCGTGGAGGCAGGATGGAGCCATCCTGGCTAGGAAACATCAATAGCCCTCTCCTCCTCCATCCGTTTGTCAAATCCTCTTTTAAATCTGTCCAGGTTGGATGCTATCCCTGCCTCCGGTGGGAGGGAGTTCCATTGTTTAGCCACGTAGAAGAATCCAAAGTACGGCACAGGTATGGTGCCACCCTTTCTGTTTTGAGTCCCATCCCCTAATAGTGCCCCCTCCCACAATGGCCTGGGAGTCAGACTCTCTCTCCACGTCCTGCTTCTAGCCGCTTACTGCTCCATGCAATGGCCTGTCCTGTGAAAGTCCTTTGCGAGGAACTCTGGCACACGCTTCCGCCAGATCTTTCCAATCCATCTGCTTGCTGCTCAGAGAATGGTCAATGAGGCAGGACTGGCTCTTCCCCTGGGCAGCGAGTCTCGCTCCTTTAGGTGCTGGGAAAAGGCCTCCCCCATTTGCCTGTGGCAGACTTGGGCTCCCTTCTCCTGGCTGGCTTGCAGAGACCCCAGGAGCCCTTTTGGAGAAACAGCGTAGGGGTGGCTCTCTTCGCACCTTGGGCTGGGAGGCCACTTTCGGTGGCAAGAGCCCACAGGTGGGTGCCATCTGGACCCTGCAAGTCAATTGTGAATTTGCCTCCAGTTTGTTTGCTTGTCTGTTTGGATTTTATTCTTTTTGGCCCAAAGGCCCCTCAAAGCAGCTTATAGCAAGACGAAAATGCAGAATGCAAACAAGGCAACAAGACACACGCATAAAGACTTTCATCAAATAACACAGTTTGGAAATGCACAAGATTAAGGCAGCTGCAGGTTAACAGGGAACAACCGTCTCCATCTCCATACAGGGCTTATTGGGAAAGAAAAGCTCCCAGCAGAGGCTTACAAGACACTCCGGTTGTGGCTGAATTGGCCAGGGAGGACCCAGGCTCCCTCCTTGGAAGCATCTCTAGTTAGAGGCACAAGCAGGTTAAAGGACACAGACAAGACTTTGTCGGGAGCCCTGGAGGGAACAACAGTCTGGCCAGGCAGATCATGCTCCTCATTAGGGAAGGCGCAGCAAAGTCCGGGAGCCTCCACTGAAAAGGCTCTGTGCCTCCCAGGAGACAACCTCATCACAGGTAGCAGAGCCACCCCCATCTCCGGAGAGCTTTAGGGGTCCGGCATGTGGCATTCAAAACCAGTGGATGCTGCTGAGAACTGGGGTTCTGTGGACCAGCTACCATCTCCACCAAGCAAACAAACAATCCTGTTGGTGGTGTTTCCTGCTTGGCAGGGGGACTGGATGGCCCTTGTGGTCTCTTCCAACTCTATGATTCTATGAAGTTTCCAGGGGCAGCCCCAGGCTCAACATATTACAACGTCCAGATGAGAATCTCGCCTTTGTCCTTCCACAAACAAGGCCGTCGCCTCCACCCAATGCCTCCTACAGTGAGGAGCATCGGAGGCAAATAATTCCTTTGGCTTCTCCCCCATTCTGCCCCTCCCGACACTCCTCCAGCAGGACCTTTCACAGGAGGGGCAAGGGCTGCACCTGTGTTCGAATCCTGCTTGCGGGTTTCCCATCCGGCTGGGCACTGCGGGGACAAGAGGCTGGGCTAGATGGGCCCTGGGCCTGATCCATCAGGCTCCTCTTAGCACAAGGACCTTCTGAATGCAGAGCAGATGTTCTGCCACTTCAACGGCAGGAGATGGCAGGACCAGGGAAGTGGGGGGAAAGGGGCACGAAACCTCCAAGAAGGAGAGAGAGAGAGAGAGAGAGAGAGAGAGAGAGAGAGAGAGAGAGAGAGAGAGAGAGAGAGAGAGAGAGGGCCAAGCAGGAACACACATGCCCAGCTAGATAACATGCTCTGATTATCTCCCGCTTGGACTAGTACTGCAATGTGCTCTACATGGGGCTACTTTTGAAGGTGACCCTGAAACTACAACTAATCCAGAATGCGGCAGCTAGACTGGTGACTGGGAGCAGCCGCCGAGACCACATAACACCGGTCTTGAAAGATCTCCATTGGCTCCTAGTTCTTTTCCGAGCACAATTCAAAGTGTTGGTGCCCAGTATACCTGAAGGAGTATCTCCACCCTGGACACCAGAGTCCACTTCTGATAGCCTTCTGGCAGTTCCCTCCCTGCGAGATGTGAGGTTACAGGGAACCAGGCAGAGGGCCTTCTCAGTAGCGGCCCTCACCCTGTGGAACCCCCTCCCTTCAGATGTCAAGGAAATAAACAACTACCGTGTTTCCCCCCTTTTAAGACACCGTCTTATAACTTTTTTCCCCTCAAAAAAACACACGGTGTCTTATTTTCAGGGGATGTCTTTATAGTTCAGGGCGCTGCTGGGCGCTCGGCTGGGCCAGGAAGAGGCCAAGCCGCTGGCTCAGCGCTCCGCCCGGCACTGCTGGGCGCTCTGAGCACTTGGCACTGTGGAGCACTCTGCTCTGCAGCAGCCGGTTCCGGGCGGCGGGGCGGCAGGCCTCCTCGGCTGGGCCAGGAAGAGGCCAGGCCGCTGGCTTGGGTGCTCTGTGCACTCGCCACTACAACAGCAGCCGCTTCCAGGCCCCGCTGGCTGGCTGGGGCGCTCAACGGTCTCGCTTTTAAAATCCAGTCATTTAAATAGGATCTCAGTCTAATTCTGCAACATCTTACTGCCAGTAGTGGCCATAAGGAGGGTGTTAGTTTTCATACACGGCATGGAGGTATGTCTTATTTTTGGGGTATGTCTTATATTTCTCAAATGCTTAAAAATGCTGCCATGGCTTACTTTATGACTACGTCTTAAAAAGGGGGAAACACGGTATCTGACTTTTAGAAGGCATCTGATGTTTTATTATGTTTTTAATATTCTGTTGGGAGCCGCCCAGAGTAGCTGGGGAAACCCAGCCAGATGGGCAGGGTATAAATAATAAAGTATTATTATTATTATTATTATTATTATTATTATTATTATTACTACAACAATAGCAGAAGGTTCTGGGACTCATGACAGCACCTCCCCTCCCCCCCCCAGGCATTGGCCAAGCAAGAAAATTGGCTCTAGGAAAGGAGGGAGGGAGGTGGGCAGCCCCCCCCCCACTCCCTGCAGGAGATTAACCAATTCCCTTTGCAATGTAATCAGGACAAGTCTTGACCCCCAGCCGCCCAATCGCCTCTCTAAGCTGGTGGATGAAGTTCGCTGCTGCCCAAGAAGCACAGAGGGGGACAGGGGACGGCAACTCAGCAGGGAGGGCAGAGGGAAGCTGAAGCCCAGATCGAAAGACGCTGCTAAGGACCCACCACCCCCAGCTCAGGACCCACAGCGTGAGCTCACAATCCCACCCAAGAGGTTTCAGCCAAGGCCCCCCACCTCGCCCCGGCTGCCCAGGCCTCCTTCCTTCGCAGCCCAACCCCTCCTGGTAGGAAGGAAGGGGGGGACGTGGCAGTGGCAGCCCCTCCTGAAATCCTGGCCCCCTGAGAATGGGAACATTTATACCCTGCTTTTTCCTCCAAGGAGCTCAAAGTAGCGCATACAGTGGTACCTCGGTTTGCGACCGCAATCCGTTCCGCGGAGGCTGTCACTCCCCGAAGCGGTCGCTCCCCGAAGGCACGCTTCTGCGCATGCGTGAAGTGCCAATAGAGCACTTCTGTGCGCACACACGCTGCACAGATTGCGTCTGCGCATCCGACACCACGGAACCCAGATGTAAACACTTCCGGGTCCACGGCAGTCATTCACCGAAGCGGTCGCAAACAGAGGTAGGTGTAAACCGAGGTTTGACTGTATCGCTATCTCCCCCCCCCCCCGGCATTTTGTACCCACAACATCCCTGTGAGGTAGGTTAGGCCGAGAGAAGGCAATGACAGGCCCCAAAGGCTACCCAGGGTTGAGTCGGGATTCGAACCTGGGTCTCCCCCAGGCTCTAGTCTGATACTCAAACCACTGAGCCACACTGTCTTAGGCAGGAGCGGCAGGACTAGGGACATGTGGAAGGTGGGAAGTGGCAGTTTGAAGGCCGTTCTCGGTGCACTCAGGACACCTGGAGCCCGACCCAAAATGTTGTAGGAGGGGGGAGGGGAAAGAACAAGACATGGGACCCAGGTGCGAAGGAGGCGCCCTGGAGACGGGTGCCAGTCACCCTGCTCTCTGCCCCCCCCCACATGCCAGTTGCCTGCTCAGAGATCCCAGAAGGTGCCTCTGGTTTTTGCCTCCGCAGCGAAGGAGGAGGAGGAGGAGGAAGGTCTGAGTGCTTCTGACAAGGGCCTGGGGCTCCTCCGCCACGGAGCGTGTCTCGCGTCCGCACGCAAGCCTCCCAGGACGCCCATTGCTCTGCCAAGGCACGTAGCTGCCGCTCCAAACCCTTCGCTCTGCTTTTAACTTCTGAGCCTTTTAATTTGCAGGAATCGCCTCCTTTCATGTAGGGAAAGAGCGTCTCTTCCTGCCTGTGATCTGCAATTTGGCACAGGCGCCGCCGCCTTTGATATGCCTTGTTTCCATCAGCTCCTGATCAGGCACCCCATAATTGTGAGCGATTTTCAAATAATCAGAGCCTCCGCTAATATCTCCCCCCCCCCAAGGACCAAGCAGCTCTTTCCCTCCCCAAAACACGGCCTGCCTTCTCTCTCTCTCTCTCTCTCCTCCACCCAGGGAGAGCAAAGGAGCCTCACAGCCCCGTCTCCAGAAATAAGTGCCGGGGCTCAACCCTGCCCCGCCCCAGCTTCCCTCTGCAGCTCAGCTCCTTAAGCCAAGGAGGGTGGGGAAGACAGGCTGTGTGGACTCAGAGGGGCAAGGCAGGCAGTCTGCACATGCTCAAGGACCACGTCTTCCTTTATAGATTCTGGGGGTGATCTCTGCTGAGCCCCAGCGCCATTTCACACACACCCCAAGCCCCAGGGATGCTGCAAAATGCTTTGCCACATTTCGATGCTCCGCTGCGACAGAGGTGCTCCCACTTTCCGCCTCCCCCCCCCCATTACAAATTTATTTAGTTATTCACTTCAACCATTCCGGTGCCACTTAATCCCTGGGGCCTCTAAGTGGTGGGCGGGAGACTTGATACAATGGAACCGAAGAAGAGTTAAAACAATAACATCTGGATTCTGTATAAAAGCAGATTGGAGTAAAAGAAAAACGGATTCTGGAAGTGTTGGAAGTTCAGCCGGGAGAGAGGGGCCTGTCTGACCTCCGTTGGAAGGGGAAATGTTTATTATGTATTTACAAACGTATTGTAAACAGGTGAATACATTGGCTAGGATTTTAAGTACACTTGTAACTTTAGAAATAGTATAATAAATTTGAGGTAGAAAAATAATTTGGAGTAGAAATGATATACAGTTGAAAAAGGAAATTAAGGAACCAAGGGGAGGGGAGTCATGAGATTTGGAGAATCCCATTTTATGGATTTGATATTGCTTTTGTGTATAAATTTGTGTTGTCGTTGTTTGTTTTTTATTTTCGTTATCTTTGTTGAAAGATACGGGCTGTGTCATGGCGGACCCGATCTGTGCCTCTGAGCCACAAAGAGTGACTCCTCTCTTTGGGATAAAAGGGGCTTGAGGGTCCATGAGGGGCCTTGCACCCCACTTCCGGAGGGGCTTTAACCTGACCAGGTAGCAAAGAGCCCAGGTAGCCAGCCGTGAGTAAGGCTGCTTCCCATTGGGACCCTGGGGGGGGCTGAAAGGGTTAAAGAGCCCCACCCACCCCAACACAGCGATTTGACCTTTAAAGCACCTTGCAACGCAAGGGGTGTCCATGCAACAAATCTCATGTCTCGTCAGGCCCCAAAAGGTTTTGCTCAAATGGCCAACCAGGCAGGGCACCAGGTTGGCAAGAGAGGAACTTCCCACTAAATGTTAGGAAAAACTGCTGGACGTTAGGGATGCTTTTCAGTTGCAGGTTCCTGCATTGCAGGGGGTTGGACTAGATGACCCTTGGGGGTCCCTTCTGACTCCAGAGTTCAAAGATTCTGACAAATCCTCAGCCCCCACCCCAATAGAAAGGTGTATTTTCCAGACAGTGGAAAGGACGTCCCCTGCATGGCCTGGAGCCAGGAGCTGCAGATGGAGCGGGGGGGGGGGGTAAGGGGGAGACTGGGGGGGGGATGAAGGAAGCAGGGCAAAAAGGCCCCAGAGGGGGGAGCATGGAGGAGGCAAATAAACACCCCCAGGGCCTTTCACAAGCAGAGGGTGCTCAGGAGGCCCCAAGGGTGCCGGACCCTTGGCGGAGGGCAGGCATTTGTAAAGCGCTGAGCCCCTGGCCTGCTCCGCAGGGACACTGGGGTGGGGGCAGTTGGGTGGGGGTGGGGGTGGCGTGCACAGGGACTCACCGATGGGGGAGAGCTCGGCCACACTCCCGATGTAGGGCCCCCCCAGGAAGCGGGGCTCGCTGTCGTTGATGTCCTGTACCTTGATGACGAACTCCGACTCGGGCTCCAGCAGCCGGTCCGTCTGGCGGTCCCTGGCCTGGGCGCGCAGCGTGTAGAAGGTCTTCTGCTCGCGGTCCAGGCGCTCGGTGGCATGAATGTCGCCCGTCAGCTCATCAATCAGGAAGATGGTGCCGGCCCCCTCCCCGGAGATGGTGTACTTGATGGAGCCGTCGCCCTCGTCCGAGTCCGAGTGGATCTGCGGGGAACCCAAGACGGGGAGGTTGGTGCTGGGAGGGACAAGCAGGGAGGGGCTCTCGGGGCTCCGGAGGGGAGGAGAGCAGGTGCCCCCAGGGTCAGACCTCACCGGCAGCATCTCCAGGCAGGGCTGGAAGAAGCCCCCTGCCAGAAACCCTGGAGAGTTATTGCTGCCAGCCAGTGTCGGACAGCCTCTCCTGTCCCTATTCAAACCAGCCCCTTACTTAGAACCATGAGGACTAGCAACTTCCTTTATTTTTAGGGCAAATAGCATAGCTCAGCCGCAAAGCCCCTTTTCTAGGACCATGTTCCACCCAGGAGGGCTGGGAGAGGCCCTGGCTGAGTCCCTGGTTGCCATTGCTGCCAGTCAGTGCAGCCAATACTGAGATACATGGACTCAGTGGCCTGCCTTGGTATATAGCAATTTCCCAGTGGCAGCAGCTCCCGATGGCTAGGCCATTGGCTCCAGACATATGTGGGGCTGGCATCTAGGGGGCAGCAAGGGGAAACAGCTAAATGTGACCCATTTAACTCCATCTCCACCTTCACCAAATGCGGAATTGCTGGAGTAACTCTGCCTCTCTTCTTTTGACTGAGAGCCAGCATAGTGCAGCACTGAAGAGTGTCGGACCAGAGCCTGGGAAAGGCCAGGGTTCGAATCCCTGCTCAGCCATGAAGTTCACCCCACCTCTCGGCCTCTCCCACCTCACAGGGATGTTGTGCGACCAAAGGGCAGGGAGTCAGGTATGCCACCTTGGGCAACTTGGAGGTTGGAGGGTGGGGCAGGAATGACACCAATAAGCAGCTGGGAGCTTCCTGGCCAGCCCTGGGGAGGCGGCACTGGGGACCAGGATCTGATTCTGCTGGAAGGCCCTGGGTAGTGGCCAGGATCCTGCCAACCAGGAAAGAGGACCCCCCACCGGCTTGCCCAGAGCCACTGCTGGAAACCCCACCACCTCAAACCCATCTTTTTGGAGGGAGGGGGCTTGGAAAGTAACTAGCAGGTACCTTTAACCATATGTGGTGGAACTGTAATGTAATTTTAAAATTCTGGGAAATGATATATAATGAAATGATTTATTTTTTTACAAAAAATAACCTTTGTTTAAAAAAGAAGAAGCTTTTTTACTAGGAATTATAGGTACTGAGATTCCAAAAGATCAGAAGAAACTGTTCATGTATGCTACAACGACCGCTCAGAAGTTGCTAGCCCAGAGATGGGAGGAGGAGACAGCCCCAACCAGAGAAGAAGGGCAAATCAAGTGGATGGACGATGCCAAAATGGCAAAATGAACTGGGAACCAAGAAGACAAGATAATTTAAAAAGAATGGGAAATGTTTATAATGTATATACAAATTCCTTGCAAACAGGTCAAAACATTAGCAGGATTCTAAATACACTTGTAATGCAATAGAAACTACAGATAATTTAGGAAGATGAAAAATTTGGAAAAGTATTGATATGCAGATGAAAACAGAATTAAGAGGATCCATGGATGGGATGGGGAGAAGTCAGGAGATTGAAAGTAATCTTGATACGTGGATGTGTATGATATTTCGATGTAATTCTTTCTTTCTTGTTCTCTTTCTTTCTTTCTTTCTTTCTTTCTTTTCTTTTCTTTTCTTTCTTTCAAGCTGGAACGTGTCCAGAGGAGGGCAACCAAAATGGTCAAAGGCCTGGAAACGATGCCTTATGAGGAACGGCTTAGGGAGCTGGGTATGTTTAGCCTGGAGAAGAGAAGGTTAAGGGGTGATATGATAGCCATGTTCAAATATATGAAAGGGTGTCATATGGAGGAGGGAGAAAGGTTGTTTTCTGCTGCCCCAGAGAAGCGGACACGGAGCAATGGATTCAAGCTACAAGAAAGAAGATTCCACCTAAACATTAGGAAGAACTTCCTAACAGTAAGAGCTGTTCGACAGTGGAATTTGCTGCCAAGGAGTGTGGTGGAGTCTCCTTCTTTGGATGTCTTTAAGCGGAGGCTTGACAGGCATATGTCAAGAATGCTTTGGTGGTGTTTCCTGCTTGGCAGGGGGTTGGACTGGATGGCCCTTGTGGTCTCTTCCAACTCTACGATTCTATGATTCTTTTCTTTCTTTCTTTTTGAAAATCAAATTTAAAATATTACTTACAAAAGGAAAGTAACTAGCAGGAGCCTCCCCCCCTCCACCTCAAACTCAAACACAGGTTTGGGGTTCAGATTGCTGGATTATCGGGGGTCCCCTCTGCCTCCAGCCCTTTTTCCCGGCTGCTTTATAGGGCTCCTAATGAGCTCAGAGGCTGAACGAGCTTGTCTGACTTTGCTCCCTGCCAGAATTTCTTCTGGCCCTCGGCTTTAGCGGTGTGACAGCCGGGACCCCACGCCCTGGGCTGGGTTTCCATAAAGGCCACCTCAGAGGTTTTCCGCAAAGGCTGAGGGGTCCCAGGGAAAGTGGGGAGGGGGCCTTTTTCTTGGCGAGGGGCCGCTGAAGAATCAGGAGTGAAAAGGAATCTGGAGCAGATCCATGCGCATTGTGGGGAAAGCGGAGATGCTCAGGTGCCCCCTCCCTTCCAACACGGTCACTGTGGCCTAGAAAGGGGGCCCAGCAGCCAGCAGGAGGTCCCCCACACACACTCCCAGAGGGCCACCTTACTCAGGGGGCAGCAGTGAGGGGGCTCTGCCTGCCAGAGGAACAGAGATGCCACGCTTGGGGACTTGCTCCTGTCCAGTTTTGCCTGCACTGGCCGGCAGCAGCTCTGCTAAGAAGAGAGCATGAGAAGAGCCTTCTGGATCAGGCCAATGGGCCATCTAGCCCAGCATCCTGTTCTCACAGTGGCTGAGCTGTTTTGGAAACCTGCAAGCAGGATCCGAGCCCCAGAGCAACTCTCCCCTCCTGTGGTTTCCAGCGGCTGGGATTCAGAAGCAGGGCTGCCTCGACTACGAAGGCAGGGCAGAGCCACCCTGGCCAGAAGCCACCCAGAGTCCTCTCCTCCCCCCTGAATTCCCCTGATCTTCTTCTAAAGCCTTCCAAGTCGGTGGCCATTCCTGCCCTCCGGTGGGAGCAAGTGCCACAGTTTTAACTATGCTCTGTTCTTTTATCCCTCCCGAATCTTCCAACACTCTCCAGCGTCTCCCCCCCTCCATACCTGCTACCTAAGATCAAACAAGCAGACAAACAGGGATGAAACACTTGTCCCTTTTTTTTGTACCTGCCTTTCAGCAAACAGCCCCAGGGCAGGGTTTTAAAAATATGACATTTTTCTGAAGCGCCATGCACAATTAAATTCTTTAAATAAAAACCGCAAAAAGCAACTAATTCTCCAAAGAGGGAAAGAGCAGCACAGGAGAGCCAGGCAAGAGACGGCTTGGGATCAAAACGGAAACCTTCTGCATGCCAAACACATGACCTACCTTCTCCCTGAGCCACAGTGCTCAGCACCAGCCTGGCCCTGTTCAGCCACAAGGCAGCCAGAGTTTCAGAACAATGTTAAGTGCCCAATTTCAAGAGGGCACCAAGCCCCTTTCCATTTTCCAGTTGAGATCAGTGGATGAGGACACCCACACTCGGGGGGGGGGCAGCTCAGCTTGCGGCCCTTTGGGGAAGCTGGAGCCAGGCTGGGGGGGGGAGGCGGGGGGAGGTCTTGGCTCCCGCTGTCACCGGCTCACAGCTCTTCCTACCCATCCTGCGGAAGGGATCTCTGCCACCCGGGAGCGAAAGGGTCCCCAGCATCTCCCCTCGGCTCCAGAGTGCCTGGAATCTGGGCCAGATGTCCGGAGATAATTTTATGGGTGGCATTAAACTGAGTTATGAGGTTTTTACAATCCAGCCACTTATGAGAAATCTATTAACGGTAACTGGACGGGCAGAGCCCAGCACGGCGGCGCACGGCAGAGGCGTTAATTGGGACCATCCATAACGGGCCGGGCCCCCGGAAAGGCCTCGCCAGATGCCTTCATTTACTCCCCAACATTTTTTGCTGAGAATCAGCAAAGTTGCCAGAGAAGGGAGACGTCCATTAATCGGCTAATGAAATATGAAAATGTTTATGGGCCACTCAATCTTCCAAACTGCAGTTCCATAATCCACCTCCAGACACAGACGCAGCTTCCGCAGCCAGGAGGGATGGCAGCTCTGCCACGGTTTACGAGGCCCTCGTTAGATTTGTCTTGTTAGGGACAGTTTATTATGTTTCTATTTACCTCGCTGGGGAGGGGAAACAAGCCTCGGGGCCAAACTCTTTGGAGAGGATCCCCAGAAACACCCACACCCACGGCAGGCGGCAACCTGCGCCCGGTTGCCTAGCAAAGATGGCAGCCGAGGAGCACGGGGGGGGGGAACAGGCGCCCCCAGGCCATGAACTGCACTGCCCACCCCCTGCCTCAAATCAGGCAGGCAGGGAGATCAGCCACCGGGGGGGGGACGACACACGACCTCCCTGCGTTCCCACCTCCATGAGCTTTCCACTGCCTGCTTTCATCTCTGCAGAGAGAGCAGCTCTCTGCCGCCACTTCCCCAAGCCTGCAGAAAGGGGTCGCTTGGAGCTCCCAGCAGTGTCCCCCCCCCCTTGTGACAGGAGGGGGGGCTCTTCAAGTCAGTTTGCAGAGGAAATAAATGCCCGAGCATTGACTCTACAAGGTCAACTCTGGGCCAACTGTGCAATGGACTTACAAACACAGGTGAGAGCCACAGGTGCCCCCCCAGACTGCGCTCCCCAGGAGGAATCTCTCTTCTGGGCAGAAGCTGGGGGTCAGCTGCTGTGTCAGCCCTGAAGCCTCTTCCTCCTCCTCCTCCTCCTCCTCCTCCTCCTCCTCCTCCTCCTCCTCCTCCCTAGTTGGAGCCTTTTCACACATTGGGGAGGGGGGCTAACAAGGATGTCAACAGACACCCACAGAGGGGATTTTTTAAAAGAATCACTCCAAAGTAAAGCAGATGGTCCACCTGAAGAATGGGGGGGAGTGGAGAGAAGTGTGTCCATTTCTGGGGGGGGTGAGCAGAGGGGACCCTACTTCCACCCCCCTCCTTTGGTTCCCAGGTCCACCTGTGGGCAGCCGGAAAAGTCCAGCTCAGCATCAGGGGGGGGGCACTGAATGGAAGGGCAGAGAAATCCCAAAGACAGCCCTGGGAAAGGGGCTTGAAGAGGGTTTTGGAAAACAGACAAAAGCCTTTCATCTCCTCCGTCTGCTAAAAAGGGAAATTGTTTCCTTGCCCTAAAGGGCCAGAAATCTGGGATTTTACAAGGCCATTAATTACCTCCTACTAATTAAATCAAAATTAAATGTGAGCAGAGGTACATTTTCCTTATTAAAACGATTAAACAGAAAGCACACGCACACACAAATAAAAAACGACTCTGGGACGGTGGAAGAAAGGAAATCAAATAAGAACTCGCCCTTAATGAAGGCGCTTCTGGTGTTTGCTCCAACTCATAAAGCCCAAGTTCATCAATTTCCTTTAAATATTAGCAACTTAATTAAATCTGTTTTTCCCCTTTAATCCCCTCCTCTATCTAAAATAGATCTGTCCACAGGCACAAGTTTGTAACTCATGCTGACCCCATAATTCTATTTTTTATTATTTAAAAAAAAAACCACGAAAATCCACATCAAACTGACAGGAGTCTCAGGGGAAATTACACTTCAGAAAAAGGATTAGCTCAAGTACCCAGATTTTATGAAAATGTTATTGGTCCTGACTGGCACGTCTGGGCGAGGGGCGGGCGGGTGAGCGGGCAGGAGTCACAGGGAGAGGCAGGGCAGAGAAGCAGGAGGCGGCGCTGGCAGAGACGCCGTGCCAAGGGGCAGGGGGCAAGGGCAGCGCCCAGCAGTGATGCCCACAGGGCCAGGAGGCACCAGGACTCAGGCGCTCCCTCCGAGGGAGAAGCCACTTCTCTGTGCAGCCAGCCTGCCATTTACTTGACGCTGGCAGCCGCTGTGGCAAGCAGCATGCAAAGGGGCTGTAAAATGGGTTAGTTTTAGGTACCCAGAGTTCATTTTGGAAAGGAGGCTGTTGCTAGGCTACCTCTGGAATTCGCCAAGGCCTGATGCTTCGAGTCGCTCCCCAGGGGAGCCGTGAATTAACTGGAACGGCATCGCAAGGCGGCGTCAGCAGCGTGGAGGGGGGGCAGGAGAGAGCGTCCTGCCGGAGGAGGCAATGCGAGGAGGCACCCATCCAAACTTAATGCTCAGGCATGTCCCAGCCAACTTTCCAGGTCAGCTCAGAGGACCCACTGCAGGAAGATCTGGGCCTCGGGGTGGAGAGGCAGCCTGAGAACTGTCTCATGCTACCCATGTGCTTAACAGTGGATCCATTTCTTGGGGTGGGGGGTGGCAGCGGGCTCTCCTTCCTTGGAGACTTTTAAGCAGCGGCCGGAGAGCCACCTGTCGGGAATCTTCTAGTTGAGATTCCTGCCTTGCAGGGGGTTGGACTAGAGGACCCTTGGGGTCCCTTCCCACTCTCCCATTGATGATTCTAAGTAGCCACATGTTCCCAGTCCTGGGGAAGGCGAGGAGCCCCTCCCTCTTTCCCAAAGAGGCGGCCCCTCCCTGCCCCCCACCCCCCGCGACCCAGCTGCCTTTACCTTCCCCACGTACAGTGGTTCCGTGCCGGTGTATTCTTCCACCACGAAGAACTGGTTCCAGACCCAGCCTCTCTTCACGCGCCCACTGCCTGGCAGCCCCCCGTCCCCAGACTCTTCCGGGCTGGAGCCCCCAGGCTCCATGTGCATGGACACGACCCCCGCAGGGCAGCAGCCCAGGCCCCACAGAAGCAGAAGCTGCAGCAGCAACAGCAGCGGTCGGATCCAGCGTGAGTCTTGGGAAGCCATCACCGCAGAGCCCTGGCAGCTAAGAGGGAGGAGGAGGTAGGCATCCTCTGCAGAGGGAGGGGCAGCCACACGCTGTGGGTCAGCCGTCCGTGGGGGGCAGCAGTCTCGGCATCCTCAGGAAGACAGCGGGCGAGGATCACATGCCTGCCCCAGTCCCAGCAGCCGCCCTCCCTCCTGCCAGGATCAGCTGTCCAGGACCAGGAGAGTCAGGCATCAGGACAGGCAGGATGGGGCCTGCCCCATGCTGGGCACAGCACCCACACGAAGGTGGCAGGGGGAGGAGGCTCTCCTGGTGCGGAAGGGACCCTCGGAGGCACACAGGCACCTCTTGCTGGCTCCGCTTGCCCTAGGTGCAAGAGGCTAGTGCAAGGACCAGCTCCCTGCTTCTTCAGCACCCAGCAGCTCAGTTTCCCAAAAGGTCCTTGAGCACCCAACTGACTGGGATCACCCAACGTGGTCAGGTGGTGGCTGGTGCACGGCGGATCAGGACAAAGGATCTGGCAGGTCCCGTTTTCACCCAGGCGTCGCGGCTCCAGGTCCTGCCATTGGGGCCCATCCCAAGCAGCAGTTGCTGGCGATGTCCTCCGTCCTCTGCCGGGTCAAAGAGGCTGGCAGGAGAGGTTGGCGTCCATCCCCAGGGACCTGGGAGAGAGAAAGTGGGTGGGTGAGTGAAGGAGAGAGAAACTCGTGGGGGCGACTCTGCTCTTCCCCCTCCCCTCCAGGACAGCTCCCCACAGGTGAGGAGAGGGGTTGATGGATGTGGGTGCTGCTTGCAAGCAGGATTGGGCCCCTGCCTGCCTCAGTTCCCCCCCCCCACACACACACCTCTTCCAGGTATGGGAGCCATCTGTCCTGTAATGACTCCCGAGACCCTCTGAAGGTACAACCCCCTCCTCACATTGCCAGGAGGATGAATAAGTGAAACCGTGACCTGCAGTCCCAGAAGTGGGGGCCCTGCAGGGACCCGTCAGGCTGAAGGTGTCCATTGCATGCCCAACCAAAGCCAAGTCCACAAACGTCCGTCCATCTCTCCGGCTGTCAGTTGTGGTCTGATGGCCACAGAAGTCCCTCGGGAGACTCTCTGGGGGAACGGACAAAGGAGACTCTCGCCATCACCTCCCCCCTCCACTGCCATGCCAGAATCGAGGGCCATTGTGCCATTTGAACAGGAGGCCTGCAAGACCCACAGCAGCCAGAGGGCAACCCACAGGTTGGCCGTGGGGCAGGACAACGTCAGGAATCTGCACAAAGCTCTGGGAGGAATCCTGCCTGCCTGCCTGCCTGCCTGCCCCTTATCCTTTGCATCCCTGAAAGGAAGCAGGCCACAGCCTCACTTCGTAAAAATCCACTCAGGGAATTCTCCTCTCTCCAGATACTACTACTACCCCTGAGGCAGCCAAGCACTCCCTGCAGCCCCACACATGGGCAACTCTCTGGCGCCACCAGCGCCACACCCCACAGCACATGAAATATTCTCTCCAAACGGGTTTGGGCAGCCTTCATCGAGACTTGTCAGTTGCGAGAGGCCACTGGGAATCCAGAGGGAGAGAGAAACACACAGTGACACACACAAACACTCACCAATTTATTTACTGGTATTTTATTTCATAAAATTTATAATCAGCTGATTGTTTTAAAACAGGCATGTCCAACAGGTAGATCGTGATCTACCGGTAGATCACTGGACGTCTGCGGTAGATCACTGGTAGATCATTGGCTCCCTCCAAAGCAGCTGAACAACTGTGGCTCCCCTAAAAAAAGCTCAACATTTTACCTCCTCCCTGAAAAAAACTCAACAACTTTGAGGCGAACCCCCTCAAAATGGGCCTTCCTTCTTCCTAAAAAAGCTCTACAACTTTGACCTGAACCCCCCAAAAAGGGGGTAGACTTATGAAACCTCACGGACTGCCTCTCCCCATATGAATAGACCTGGATCCTGCGGTCATCCTCTGAGGACCTTCTTTGTGTTCCTCCTCCATGTGAAGTCTGGAGGGTGGCAACACAAGAATGGCCTTTTCTGTGGTGGCTCCTCCATGTGGAACGCCCTTCAAAGGGAAGCTCATTACATATCTTTAGGCACCAGGCAAAAATGTTCCTTTTCTCCCAGTCCTTTGGCTAATTGAACAATCTTTGGCCCTTAAAACTTTGTGTGTGTGTGTGTGTGTGTGTGTGTGTGTGTGTGTGTGTGTGTGTAGCTATGTTGTCTATCTTTGTGCTTTTATATTGTAAACTGCCTGGTAATAGGACTTATCCTTGCAGAAGCCATGCTGGCTTTTCTTCAGCAAAGCTTGTTCCTCCATAGGCTTGGCAATTATGTGTTTAGTCAAGCTTTCCACCTGTTTTCCTAGAATAGAAGTCAAAGTTAACCAGCCAATAATTTCCTGGATCCCTTTTCTAAAAAATTATTTCTTGTGGACTCTGCCTGTAACTGGCTAGGCTGCTGATGCTGCCGTTCAGAGTCCGCTGCCTTTCTCTGCAGCCTCACTTTCCTCCCTCCTCTTGGCAGCCCTCAGCTAGGGTGCGCTTTCTGGCAGGGAGGTGTGTGTGTGTGGTCCTGGGCAAGCGGCCCTGGCGCTTTGTGCATGCCACGTGCTCTGTACAAGAGAGCAAGAGTGCCAGGCCCAGGCAGGCAGCTGCGGAGGCCTCTTGGGGAAGCTGCTGCCGCCGCCATCAACTCCACTGAGTCACACTCCTGGACTCCTGGACTGGAACAAAGGGGCTTCCAGGCAGCCCCCTTTGTGGGGATGGGGGGGCAGAAGCTTCCTGCAGTCCCTTGGGGTATTTTTAAGGGATTTTGTTGTTGAGATCAAGGTTTAATTTTGGGGTTGTTAGTTTTGCAGTTATTGGTATTATTTTTGGGGGGAATCTAGCTCTTATTAAGATGACATAAATGGGGATTATTTTGTTTGGATATGTTTTTATTGAGTGCTTCTGACTCCTTTTGTTGTAGTTTTGTAATACAGTAATGGGAATTGTTTCCTGTTGTGAGCTGCCTTCAGGAAAGGGGGCATGCAGGTAAACAGTGATGCCAAGCTGTGCCATGGGGCCTGAGCTTTGGGGAGGTGGTGGGACTGGCACTGCCCCATGTAAGCCCTGCTCTGCCTTTGCAAGAACTGGGTTGGGGCAGCAGCTTCACTTTGGAACTCCCTGCCTATTGACCTCACCTTCAAGCTGGAGCCTTTATTGTACTCTTTGGCGCCAGATGCCAACGTTCTTCTTTCGAAAGCGGATGTGAACTTTAACCTGTTCTAACTGCTGTATGTTTTAAAGCATTTGCTTGAGTTTTGCTTGAGTTTCTTTTTATCTTTTTGTAAACAGCTTCAAGGTTTTGTTTTGTTTTAAAACAGGGGTGGCCAACTCCCAAGAGACTGGGATCTACTCACAGAGTTAAAAACTGGCAGTGATCTACCCGCCTTTTTAGGGGTTCAGGTCAAAGTTGTTGAGATTTTTTGAGGCAGGAGGAAGACCCCAATTGGGGGGGTGAAGAGCTAAAATTTTGAGCCTTTTGGGGCGGAGCCAAAGTTGTTAAGCTTCTTTGGTGGGAGCCAGTGATCTAACAGTGATCTAGAACAGATGTCCAGTGATCTACTAGTAGATCATGATCTACCGTACCTGTTGGACATGCCTGGTGCAGAGGGATGCATAAATTGAATCAATCTAATTTGTGTCTCTCATCGGCGGCCCATGGCTGACGCTCTCCATGGCCAGGATTACGTGGGCCAACTCTGGCGGGTCTCTCCCCTCCTCCCAACCTCCCCCCGAATTGCCAAGGGAGCCTGGGTGGCGGGAAGAGAGAGGCACCCCCAAAACCTAGCCAGGCAGAGCAGACAAGGGGGCACCCTTCTCCCTAGCCCCCTCAGCATTTGTGCCCCAAGGGGGGAAGGGGCTCCTGGCCCAGCACACCCTGTTCTCTGCACACCCCAGTGGAAGGAGCAGGGTGCCCCCCCTTGCAGGTGGGCTCAATCCAAGGCGCCCACCTCCTCCGGCCGAGGCAAGCACCCCATGGAGCTAGGAGGCGGGCGGGCAGCCTCCTCCCTCCACGGATAAGGCAGGCGCACAAACACCCATCACCACAACAACAGGCTCCCTCCCGCCGTGTCCCCCACCCACACGTGGAGGGCCAGGCAACGGTTGCTGTGGGAACGCCAACCTGCCTCCAGAATGCTTCCCCCTCCTCCCGGATGGATGCCTTTTGTGCTCAGCCACCTCCTCCATAAAGTGACCCTGCCAACGGGGCTGCTCCCCCTCTCTCCCTGCACCCCCCACCCCACTCCAAAGAGGGCAGAGGGTCTCTGCATCCCAGCAGTTGGCAGCCAAAGCACCAAGGCAGAGGACGGCACTCCTGGGCTCGGCAGGTGAGAGGAGGGGCTCCAGGCCCTCCATAGCGCCAGCCCCCCCCAGCACATGCTCCCCCTCCCTCCCTCCCCCTCCTCCCGCTCTGCTCTCGTCAGTGTGTGTTTGGCAGAACTGTACTGTACATCATGTTGACAGTAGAAATTACATCCTGAGCTTATGTTTTACACTCTGCCCTGTCAGAACTCACCGCAGCCCAGTGATCAGGACAAATTGAATAGCATCCCGTCCGTGTCAATATTTATTTCATTTCACAAATGCGGCGGCCGGCAATCGGAGGGGAGACACCACCTGCTTATCTGGCGCACGCGGGACGGGAGGGGGAACACCAGAGGGATGCTGGGAAGCCTGCACTGGGGGGCAGCCCCAGAGGCCCCTAGATGCTCATGCCCACGCAGAGAACACAAATGGCCTTTGTGCACCTGGGGAGGCTGCAGGCAGGGAATGCCAACACAGCCCCCTCCCCTGTCCCTGCAGCTCCTCCACGGTGACATTGAGGGGCATCTCCTCCTTGCCCAGGAGACTCACTCAGCCTCTGCCAACCCCACACACACCCCATAAGAACACGAGAAGAGCCTGCTGGATCAGGCCAAGGGCCCTTCTAGCTCAGCATCCTCTTCTCACAGGGGCCAACTAGATGCCTCAAAGGGAAGCCCAAGCACAAGATCCGAGCACAGGAGAGCAGCCCTCTCTCCTCCTGAGGTTTCCCTAAGAACATGAAAAGAGGCTGCTGGGTGAGGCCCACCCAGCCCAACCTCCTGTTCTCACAGTGGCCCACCAGACACCCATGATGGGAACCCAAGCGCAAGAAAAACTCTCCCCTCCTGCAGTTTCCTGCAGCCTCCAGAGCAGAGCCATCATTGCGGCTGGTAGCTCTCGCTAGCCCCCACCTCCTCACCCTCCTGGATTTGCCAGCAGGGACCTCAGGAGGCGCCCGCCTGCCACTCTCGGTCTCTCTCAGGCCCCCGCGGAAGAAGTGTGGCTTCCCCCGGACTCTGTTTTCCTCCAGTGCATTAGTGCAGGATCACAGCACTCTATCCCGCTTAATGCCTCAGCAAGACCACCTGCCTGGCATCTCATCTCGGGGAGGCAGCCCGGCGCAGAGAGGCCGGCCGACAGATCTCGCCGCGATGGGCCAAGGAGCCTCTATTATTCCAGTGGCAAATTCCTCTCTCAGATTGTCAACAGCGCAGCAAATTGCAGTGCCATGTAACTGTGTCTCCTCTCCTTAAACAAGATTCAATTCCACTTAACTCTCCCCTTCCTCGGGGAGGCGGGGGGGGGACACACGCAGGCCGGAATTCATTTCCCGGGATCTGCTAGGCGGGCGCCAGTGCCGTTACCAAGGCAAGGTCCCTGGGAAACTTTATTATCACTTGCCACCTCAAAGCACCTGCGCGGGCAGCAAGGCGGACGCTTCCGCTGGGATGGAATTCAATTTCTTTCCTGCCTCTTGCGAGGAGACAGAGCCACAAATGCAAACACACCCAGGGAGCAGGGAGGCCAGCAGAGGAAAGGGGCCTCGAACCCAGATCCTCGGAGCCCCAGGTACTGAAGGGGCCAAACTGAAAGGAGCTGACCAAACCTCTGGCAAGGACCAGGTGGTGAAAATTAGCTCCTTCATAGAATAACAGTTGGAAGGGACCCCAGGGTCATCTAGTCCAGCCCCCTGCAATGCAGGAATTGCAGCTCAAAAACCCCTGACAAGTACCATCCGGCCTCTGCTTAAAATCCTCCACCACCTTCCAAATGCAACCTGGTGCATTCCCCCCCCCACTCCAGAGCAGGTAAGGAACTCCTTGTCTACTGCCGAATCTTGCTGGGCAAGTGACCCCCCCCCCCAAAAAAAACACCACCCTCAACTCTAGATGTGGACTCAAAATAACAACTCCTGCCTAGGAGGCAGCAGGCAAAGGGATGTTTCCATGAGGTGGATCCTGGCCTGCCTTTCAAACAGCTCAGAAGTCAGCCTGGAAGGGGTGCAGAAGAGGGAGACCCAGCAGATCAAGGGCCTGGAATCCATGCCTGATGAGGAACGGTTGAGGGAGCCTGGGAAAGAGGAGACTGAGAGCGGACAGGAGAGCCACATTCAAACATCTCAAGGGCTGCTGCAGAGAGGGTGGAGCAAGCTGGTTTTCTCCCGCTCCAGAAGGGAGGACCCAAACCAACTCAAGTGACGAGAAAGGAGATTCGGACTAAACCTCAGGAAGGACTTACTGACCGTAAAAATGCTCTCGTTTGGGAAGTTCTGGACTCTCCTTCCTTGGAGGTTTAAAAGCAGAGGTTGGATGGCCATCTGTCTTAGATGCTTTGGTGGAGATTCCTGCATCACGGGGGGTTGGGCTGGATGACCCCTGGAAGTCCCTTTCACTTCTATGATTCAGCAAGTCCAACCCTCTGAAATGACTTGCCAGCCGGGGAGGTAGAGGGGCTCACTCCTCCCGGACCCAAAGAGGACAGCCCCCCTCCCGTATTACTGCCTCTCCCCAAAAGTCTGTGTCCAGGGACCAGGCGGAAGCAGCAAAGAACAAAGACCCCTTCATTAATCGCATGGAAACGGCAGTTTTAATAAGAAAAGGGACCGAAAAAGCCCATTGTACTTATTAAAAGTGTAATCTTTCCTGTCCTTGAAGTAAATCTCCAGCTTCCTTTCTCCGGCTCCTTGGAATTATTTCCTCGGCAGGGGGCCTCTTCCTCCTCCAAAGCTTTTCTCCTCAGCTGGGTTGGAACAGGAGAGGTGGGATAAAACCGCCTTCCAAGGAGCCCCTCCCCACCTGGTCCCATTGCTTCTCCTTGCTGAATGATGCGGAGCCAGAGTCCGTCCTCCCTCCCTTGCCAGGCAAGTTGCCTTAATGTGAAGTAAGTTAATTATCGGGGCTTTGATGGCCCCCAAGTAAGGAAGCAGGGAAGGAGGGTCCCCCCCCCCCCGTAGCTGGGGAGGAGACCCCTCCTGGTCACAGGGGGGAGAAGAATCAGGAGGTGTTTGTTAAAACTCTCACACAGCCACTGTTTGGGGAACGTATTTCCAACTCACAATATTTCTTTTTCAGATCTTCTTTGGTCCGAGTTTCAAAGAAATTTTTAATTGCAAAAGAAAATCTCGGTGTCTCCCTGGGGGGAAAAGAGCTTTTACAGCCAGAACCGTCTCGCTTGGCAATAATTCTTCTCCAAATAGGGAATTTTTCATGCTTCAGCTACACGGATACAATGCTTTAATTGGCCTTTAAAGACGTAAACTTGGGCAGGAGGCAGAAGAGAGAGAAGAGTCACCTGTGCCCTCTTTGTCCTATGAAGTGGGAGAAACTTTCCAGGAAGGAAACCAGAAAAGGGGGCACCTCAGGACGGGGGGGGGGGCACATGCACACCCCCAGACTTCTCAGTCTGGCCCTCAAAACTCTCCCCAGGCCACACCCTCCCTGGCCCTGCTTAAAATATTCTTGCCTACCAGGCGAACTACAAAAAGAGAATCATAGAATTGAAAGGTGTCCCCAGGGGTCATCTAGTCCAACCCCCTGCAGCACAGGAATCACAGGTGGGCACCCAACCTCTGCTTTAAAGCCTTCAAGAGAGGAGAGTTCACCACCTTCTGGTGGAGCCCATTCCCCAGCCGAAAAGCTCTTGCCCTCAGAAAGTCCTCCCTGATGCGGAGGCAGAATCTCCTTCGTTGTCAATTGAATCCATTGAATAATCGTACAATCATGGCACTGTAGAGTCGGAAGGGACCCGAAGGACCGCCTGCAATGCAGGAATCCGGAGCGGCAGAAAACAAGTTTGCTCCATGTGACAGCTCTTCAGGTATCGGAAGGTGTGTTTTGTGTGTAGGAAGGAGCTGGCCATACAAAGCGAAGACTTGCGAATGTCAGAGGAGCCCTCCCAGAGCAGGCCAGGCCAGCATCCTTTACTCGCAGTCCCCAACCAAATGCCCCCATGGGACACCCACAAGGAGGACCGGGGTGCAAGAGCACTTTCTGCCCTTTCTGGGGTTCCCAGCAGCTGGCATTCAGAAGCATCGCTGCCCCCAACCAGAATTGCTCACATTCCACTTGCCGGTTTCCCCACATGCTCCTGGAGACATGGAGGTCCAACCGTTGTCTAGATCCAGCTGGTTCTGCTTAGGTTCCTATCTCCCCCGCCCCCCCCCCAGTGGTGGGCTTTGGGCGTCAAAATTTCAGCAGCTCCCTGTACGAAGCCAAAATGTGGCCCCCACCCCACCTCTCCCCTCCCATCCTTGTTGCAGCGCCCTCTCAGCTCAGCAGCCAGTGCAGGTAAACCCGTTGCACTCGCCTAAATCCCCCGCTGCCGGTGATAACCCCCATTCTGCGAGGAGGGGGCCACAGACTAGGCTTCTCGTGAGTCATGGAGAGCAGAAGCTCCAGCACTCAACACAAGCCAGAGGGGAGCCCAAAGCAGTCCTTGCTTGGAAGGAAGGCAGGAAAGGCAGACAAAGGCTGTCCAAGAGGAAGCTAAAATATTCACAGAGTGAAAAGGACAGATTAAAACACGAAATGGATTTCGTGCCCCTTGACAAGCGCAAAAGGAATTGGCTTCTTTTAATCAAATGTTTGGCAGAAAGATGAATTATTTATCGTCCAATATGGCCTGGTTAAATAGAAAATGGACCCATGTTCACAGCTTGGGCGCCTGCACTTCCTCACCTCTGCATGCCCCCAGATTCCTGCAAGGGGGAAGGGAGCAGCGAGGAACTCAAGCCAGGCGAGGAGTGGGCAATTGCAGAGCCGGCCCTATGTGTAGGCTGGGTGGCGCAGGGCACCATGGCGCCGGCCCGTCAGGAGGGCGCCACGAGCTGCGGCCTGGCCGACCGGTCCGCCGCGCAGCTGCGCCTGCCCGCCCGCCTGCCGCGCAGCAACGCCTGCTGCACCCGCGCTGTGCGCGGCACCCACCCGCCCACCGCACTGGGAAACGGGGTGGGAGGGCGCCGGAACGGGGCGGGAGGGCGCCTGAGGGATCCGGCGGGCGCCGGAGGGATCCGGTGCACCATGGCGCCGGGGGCGCTTAAGACGGCGCTGGGCAATTGTCCCTAGCTCCACAGTGCACCACCCAGGCTTCAAGGTCAGAGGTCAAGGTCACGGCCGCTTCTTCCTCCGAAGACCCCTGGGAACCGTAGTTCACCCCGCACAGAGCTGCAATCCCTAGAACAGGCTTCTTCAACCTCAGCTCTCCAGATGTTTTTGGCCTCCAACCCCCATGATCCCTAGCTAGCAGGACCAGTGGTCAGGGATGATGGGAACTGTAGTCTCAAAACATCTGGAGGGCCAAGGTTGAGGAAGTCTGCCCTAGAACAAAGTGCAGTTCCCAGGAAAAGCCATGGGGTGTGGAAGGGACCCAGAGTCATCCTTCTCCGGGGAGGGGGAACATCTTCAGCTCAAGGGCCGCATCCCCTTCTGGACAACCTTCCCAAGGTCACATGCCAGGGTGGGCGGGGCAAGATGCAAAAGGGGTGGAGCAATGGATGCAAATACCACTTTTTAGGGCAGGTGATGGGGGAGGGGGAGGGAGTAAAATGTTAACTAGCTGGTCCTGCCTTCCAGTATGTCCTGGGTCTTTGTCAGAACATGCCACGTGCCCTGGTGGACCCCCAGAACCTGAAAACTGCAGAGGAGGCTGGTGAGGAGAGCCGCCTGGATCAGGCCAATGGGGGCCTGCTGGGCCCAGCATCCTGTCCTCCCAGTAGCCCACCAGCAGCTCCCCTGGGAATTGGAGGACCCAGCAGAACAGCGACACACCCCCTCCCCTTCCCACAGGAGGCAGGGAGAGCTTGGGATGGCTTTCCAAGAGCATCAGGCAAATCCGACAGGAGGGAGGGAGGGAGGGAGGGAGGGAGGGAGGGAGGGAGGGAGGGAGGGAGGGAGGGAGGGAGACGGCTCCAGTGGCTCCCAGCCAGGATGGCTCTGCTCTGTCTCCACGGCTGGAAACCCCCGGAGGGGAGAGTGGCTCTTGCGCTCGGATCCTGCTTGTGGATTTGCCAGTGGCATCTGGTTGGCCCCTGTGGGAACTGAGTGCTGGACTAGATGGGCCCCCTTGGGCCTGATCCAGCAGCCAGGCTCTCCTTGTGTTCTTAACTGACCTTCAGGAGCGTCTTGTCCCCGATGCATCAGGACTTCGGCTCAGGAGCAGCCACAGCTGGGCAGGTCCAGCTCTTAACCCCCCCCCCCCCCGCCCCCAAATCTCTCTCACGCTCAGCATCAAGCAGCCAAAGGATCTGACATGCTACCACTATTGGGGGGGGATGTTCTGCCTCTTCTAAGCCACTAATCCCCCCTATGCACCCATTATTTGAAAACCCCACTGGCCACTCCCACTCCATGGCCAGTGGGTTAGGTGAAGGAGAGGCAGAGACCAGCCAGAGGCAGGCAGGGTGAAGACCAGCTGCAGATGGAGGAACAGCCACCATCGCCGTCCCCCGTCCCCACACACACACTTTGGCAAAGACTTCCAGGCCAGGGGCTTGTTGGTTCTCAAGCCAAACTCCCAGGAGGAATGACCCCCAATCCCTCTATGCTACGGGCATAACAGCCCCAGTGGCCGGCCCCAGCTCCAGGCCCACAGTGCCTGCTCTCTCCCCCCCCCCCCCGCCATGAGCATGGACAGGGGCCTGTCGCAACCAGCGCCTCCCTCATGGCTCCAATGCCATCCGGCCCCAACCTAACGCAATTCACATTTCCATCAAGTCCCCACACATCGGCATCATGCATCATTTCCAGGGTTCATTTTGCATGCAGCAAACTTGCAGGATGTTGCTTTCCTGGCAGCGGAATCTTTAATTGTTGACTTGCAGCAAGGCAGCTCTGTGGGCACAAGGCAGGAGGAGCAGGCAGGCAGGCAGGTGGAGGCATTGGAGGAAAAATGTCTGGGGGGAGCAGGGAGGAGGAGGAGGTGTCATGGGTGCATTGCAGGGACCTGGACTACATGACCCTGGGGACCTCTTCCAACTCCACAGCTCACATGATCCTCTGATTCTTCCCCAGCAGGAGCCAGAAGGGGCAGGCACCACCCCACCCCCAAGGGAACCGGAGCAAGGGCTGCCCAGGAAGTCAGAGAACCCTTTCTGGGTCAGCTCTGGTCCTGGCGGTTGCTGGAGCAGCCACAGAGAGGATCAGGAGGGTGCCAGGCAGGCAGGAAAAGGTGCCCCCCCACCTGGGCATGGCCAGCAAGACAGACTCCCTCTTCCTCATCCAGGCCAACTGTTCAAGAAGGATGCTGACAAGCTGGAACGTGTCCAGAAGAGGGCAACCAAAATGGTCAAAGGCCTGGAAACGATGCCTTATGAGGAACGGCTTAGGGAGCTGGGTATGTTTAGCCTGGAGAAGAGAAGGTTAAGGGGTGATATGATAGCCATCTTCAAATATATAAAAGGAGGAGGGAGAAAGATTGTTTTCTGCTGCTGCTCCAGAGAAGCGGACACGGAGCAATGGATTCAAACTTCAAGAAAGAAGATTCCACCTAAACATTAGGAAGAACTTCCTGACAGTAAGAGCTGTTCAGCAGTGGGATTTGCTACCAAGGAGTGTGGTGGAGTCTCCTTCTTTGGAGGTCTTTAAGCAGAGGCTTGACAGGCATATGTCAAGAATGCTTTGATGGTGTTTCCTGCTTGGCAGGGGGTTGGACTGGGTGGCCCTTGTGGTCTCTTCCAACTCTATGATTCTATGATTCTATGCCTCAACCACAGGTGGGACATGGAGAATATGAGAGGAGCCTTCTCCTGGGGCTTCCAGCTAATGGTATTCAAAACCACTTGTGCCTCCGACGCCCGGGGGGGGGGGAGGCGGACAGAGCCGCCAGGAGCCAGGATCCTCCTCCATGAATTTGCATCACCCTCTTTCAAAGTCATCAAGGATGGTGGCCATCGCTGCCTCTGCAAAATCATTATCCGTCAGGTGGGGGCCCTCAAAGGTATTGGGTGACATTCAGCTCAGAGTTCCTCCAGAGGGACCCACTGAAATAATGACCGAGTTGGGCAAGTTAATTTCAATGGGCCTATGCAGAGTAAAACGTACGCCTCCCATTATCTCAGGGGTCAAAGTTCAGGGGGAAAGGTTACTGGTATGCAGGCAGGTATGGAAAGGAGTGAGGAGACGACCATCCAAGGCCACCAAGATTCTGAACTGGGCCCAGAAACAAACTGACCACCAGCCCAGCAGCTGCCCAAGAATCACCCAAAAGGTGACTCCATGGAAAAGGGCCCCGCCATACCCCTCCTGACTCATTCTGGGCCAACTGAAGTTTCTGATCAGTCTTCAAGGGCCGTCCCATGTACAGCCCATTGCAACAGTCCAACCACAGCAGGCTGGATCTTCTGGGGAACCTCCAGGCTCCTTGGACCACTCCTGGGTGAGCCAGACACATGGTGAGGGGTGGGAGAGGGGACCCCACAGAAGCCAACTCCTTTGGCCCCTGAGTGGGAGGGCGGGTCCCAGCCCCACCCAGGAGTCTCCCAGGCCCCCAGCCAAGGAGCAGGCGACTGTCAGGCATGTGGAAGAATGAAGGTAATTAGCCTCTTTAATGCCAGTTGCAGCCTAATCTTTCACACTTAAGAAAATTGTTCCAATGATTTTCTTATTTTCAGGGGAACTCATTAAATAAGAATTAGAAACCAGATACGATAGTAGATAAGAAAATTAGCTCTGCCGCCATATCCTGCCAAAACAGGGCCATTTGGCAGCTGTCTCCTGCTGGGTCTCCAGAATGGGAGGGAGGCCAAGGGGGGCCTAGCTAGGCATCAGCCCGTCTCCAGATAAGGATGTTCGGGCCCAAAGTCCTGCCCACTCGCCCCAGCCTGGCCCTTGTAAGTTCAGCAGCACAAAGGTCCGGCTGAGTGCCAGGCTCAGAGAGCTTGCCAAGAGTGGTGCGGGGAGATCTGGAAGCAGGGGGCCTCTGAGCACCTGCAGAGTGCTTTCCTGCAGCACAGAGCTGGCGGGTTTCAGCCCACCCAAGAGACGAGTAGAAGGGGACCAGAGTGGACTCAGGTCTGCGTATGCCCCCCATTGACACCTCCGCCTGCTTCTCCCCCTCCCCCCCAGTGGGGGTGGGATCAGAGATCCTGGTGTAGTTACTTGGACAATAGGGAAGGGGAACCACAGGATGGGACCTCAAGCTCTACAATTTTATGAGTCTATAAAACTCCTTTTCCCTTTTCTCATTAGCAAAACTGGGCAAATTGTTCATCCATTCATGCCTGAACATTCATCCTCTGTGCCAAGATGCCACCGCGCTGCCTCAGGCAACATGGACTGACCTCTGCCTTCACCAGTGGGGGGAGCCGAGGGGAAGGAAGGAAGCTGCCCCTCCAATGGCTGACCCACCCGGCCGGCCAACTTCCTCCTTCCTAGCCATGGGTAGGGGAAATGTAACGCAAGGCAGGCTGCTGGGAATTTTCTTCTGCAAAGGGTTGGTGAGGAGAGTCTTTGACGGAGGAAACTGGGGGTGATAAGCCCAAACTCCCCCTGCTGCTTCCCAGAGTGGCTCCCCACAGCTGCTGTTGAGTTTCCAAGGAAGCCATGGGAGGGGAGCCAGACACAGACCTCCTCAGCTACTGTAAAACACGGGAAACGAGATTCGTGGTCTGGATCCATTGCTAGCTTTAAAAAAAGAAGGAAAAGGAAATCCAGATTCTGTGCCAGGTGCCAAAGAGGGCAGCCCAAATCGCTGACGTTCCCCCACCCTCCCACAAGGAGAAGGACAAGCAACTGGGTTTTAATTTGGGGACATGATGGGAGAGGGCTTGATAAAGTTATGAAAAGTGTGAATACACATTTTTTCTCCTATTCTGATAGAGGGACATTGAGTGGGGGGGGGAGTGTTCAATGAAATAGACTAGCAGCATATCCAAGACATGCAAAAGCAAGAACTCATTCGGCCGTCCTAGTGGGGGCTGATGGGAGCTGTAGTCCAAAGCACCAGGATGTCATCAGGCGGGGAAACAGGAAGCCTGCTTTGCAAAAGTTAAGGTTTGCCAAACTATTCTGTGAAGCACTTCCCAGCCTCACTTCCCCATTAAACAGCTTGACTGCCACCAAATCACCATGCTGGAATTGGTGTGGCTCTCTACTGGCAGCCACACTAACTGCAGCATGATGACAGCCTTACATTTATATATATATATGAAGAAAATAAGGCAGTTTGTTTACTTCCACTTTTATACCCCTCCTTCCTTCCTTCCTTCCTTCCTTCCTTCCTTCCTTCCTTCCTTCCTCCAAGGACCTCAGAGTGGCATGCATGGTTGTGGTCTTCCACATTACATCCTCACAACAGCCCTGCAAAGTAGGTTAGGTTAAGTCACTCATGGCTGAGTGGGAATTTGAGCCCTAGTCCATCTCTGTAACCACCACACAAAGGCCAAGGGGGGTACACCTAGTCTTGCCTCCTGCAGGAGCCGACCAAATGCCTCAGGGAGAGATGCCCATAAGCAAGGCAAGTAGTCACCATAGCTACATTGAACCTCCATGGCCAAAGGCAGTCTACCTTTGAATAGAGGTCTCTGGGGACAAACTCCCTGCAAAGCACCAGCCTTCCTGCCTTGCTTGGGGGATTTCTTTCCTGCCAAAGGGATTTGATCCCATGGCCAGCTGGAAGAAAAGCCCCCACCCCACACCCCACCCATCACTTGCAGGTCTGAGACAAAGGCTGAGCATAGAAAAATCTTCGGGCCTGCAGAGCGCTGGTTTCTGTGTGTATTTATACCTACAAGCAAAAGGTGTCCTTGATTTTCCTTTCCACACAGAGATCTCCAAAGCAGCCAGGACAAAAACAACAAAGAACAGCATTAACAACTCCAATTAAAACAAAAAAGATCGAAAGAGCAGATTATTTTTATTTTTTTTAAGGCAGAGCTGAACCTGGTTAGCAATCTAAAAACCATCTCACACCTGCGCAGTGGATAGACCCGGCAGGACAGCCAGGAGCAGGCAGGGTGGGCTCAAGAAAAGCCCCCTGGGCTCTTTCCAATTAAATTCGAGTGTTTCTTTTGTTCTTAGAAGTGGGGAAAAAGGAGGGGTATAAATCTTTAAAATAAAGCGACTTCCTTCAATAAAAGGAAGCCCTCCGAGGGCGGGCAGGTCCCTGATGCGTAGAAGTGGCCTTGAGGGAAAAGGGCCCTTGTAGAAAGGTCAACCCCCCATGGCGTCTCCAGGTATGGAGGGGAAGACCCTCAAGGCTGAAACCCCAAGGCCAAGTTGCTGCCAGCCAGGGTCTGCAACACTGAGACGAGTGGGGCAATTCAGCCCCCCACGTGGCATCATCCCCAGCCATTGGGGGCTTCGTTGGATAAGAAGCTGGCCTTGGGTGGCACCCCTGGGCAGCGGCCTCAGCCTCTAGGCACTTGCCCACTATTTCTGCAAGGTCCCGTGTGCTAGTCCCTAGGAAGGATGGAGGGTCCCTGCCCCCCGGCAAGAGGGGCTGGAGCTCAGGGACAGAAGCCTTGCTGGAGGCTGGAGACTCAATCTTTGGCAGCCACCCCACGTTTAAAGAGGAATGGTAAGAATTGGAAGGGACCCCCAAAGGTCATCCAGTCCAACCCCTGCAATGCAGGGATCTCAACCAAAGCATCCATGACAGCTGACCATCCAACCTCTGCTTTAAAACCTCCAAGGAAGGAAAGCCCACCGCTTCCCGAGGGAATCTCGTGGGCCAGGCAGGGAAACCTCAGGGGCTGGAGCTGCTGCCAGTCTGAGCAGACCGCCCTGGCAAGACTGGCCCCCAAGCCAGACAGACGCATAGGGCTGTGAATGCAGTTTGGGCTGTAGGCTCAAGACAGCCAGATCCAGGCCAAGGGGTGCAGATCCATGTGGCCTGAAGGAGCCCATGACAACCAGGGCACGGCTGTGGCAGCGCCCGCCCCCTTTCCCCTCCCCCGCCTGCTCTCCAACCCATCACCTTCCTCCTTCCCAGCAGCTGCAGACGCCCTGCGCACTCCTGATGCAAGAAACAGGCTTTTAGCGTCCTGTCTAGTAGAATCAAATTTTTATATCCTTTCACGGCCAATAAATCCAGCTGGGAGAGGAGAGGCAGAAGGGGCGTAAAAGGCCTCGTAAATGCTGCCAGCAGCAGAGCAGAGGGGCCCCCTCCCAACACACACACACACACACACACACACACACACACACACACACGTATAGTGGCGGCGGCGGCGGCAACAGCTCCATCGCCCGCGCAGATCCCCAATACCGACGGCAAATGCTTACACCCGTCTCCCGTCTCATTTTCCCAGCTTGATCTCCGCTGTCGCAGTGTGATGGTTTCACCCCATTAGCCTTCCTTAAAAAAGTGATCCCGGCTCCACGCCTCTTATTGCCCACATAAATCAGGTGGCTGGGAATACAGAGCACCTTTAAATAAACAGCTGATGGAAGTGAAGTTCCAGGATCATTATTAATAGCTTTCCATTTCGGCGGCCACTGTGCTGTGACACCCGTCCCCGGGAGAGAACGCTTGCGCCTCCCGGCCCCCGGCGCGGTGGCTCCCCCGAGTCCTCCAGGCAGGAGGAACGGCTGCACCCGCCCCTTAATTGCACGGACCCCATCCGCTAACGGAATGCTAATGCTGGCAGGCAGGAGGAGAAGGGTCTGCGGAGCAGGAGCAGGGGGACTCTTGCCAGGCCTCCAAGGCGGAAAAGGATGAAGAGGAGCAGAATTTCCCCCTATGGTCAGGAGGAGGAGGAAGAGAAGGAAGAGATGGAGGAAGCTGTGCAGTGGCCTTTGGGAAGAAGCAGGGGTCCCCCCCCCCGCCCCATACCAGGAGGACCAGGGGTGCTGCTGCTCCTCACCCAGAGAAAGGGAGAGAGTGTGCAGACTGAGGAGGCAGAACCAGCCCCAATGAGGGCAGCTGCTTTTACCTGACCGGATCCAATTTATTTTTCCCCAGCCAGCCCCAGGCAGAGACGGAATCGATCCCTCAGCCCTCTCTCCGGTAATTAGCCAGCTCCCCTGGGAGAAGCCAGCAGGTGCCCCCCAGCCCAGAATAGCAAAGAGGGGCTGGGCAAAGCAGCCTGCCAGGAAAGCAGCCGGCGGGGCAGATCTGGGGCCCAGCGGGAAAGAGGGGCCCAGCGGACAGCAGGTGCCAGGACAGAAGTGAGGGCGGGGGACATTTCCAGCCAGCCACAGGACTCCCAGACACACAGCCTACCCTCCTCTTGAACCCCACCATCCCTCACTTGGAACAGCCCCCCATCAACAAACGTGTCCCCCCCCCACCATTTCCCCTTCCTAAAGGCTGCATTCAAAGCATCTCAAGCCAAGCAGAGATGGGGCTGGAGAAGACGCCAGCCACTAGCCCAAGTCCTGGCTACTGAAGAGCTGGAGAAGCCCTGTTTTGCTGGACTCCATGCCCTCCAGGAGGACCCACTGGAATCTAGGGCAGCCCCTTCTCCAAGGAGCTTGCACCAAAGAATGGGCTTTGAGGCAAACTGGGTGGCAGCCCCTGGCAGAGGAAGGCCTGGTCTGCCTGGCGCAGCCACCAGTCAACTTCCCTCTGCCACCATCCTGTGGGGCTCAGGACCTGTGGGGCTGGTGCAGCTGCTGCATCTTCTTCACTCCCTGATGCACACCTGGCTCCCAAGGAGACCATACAAGCACAGAATGGCGGAGTTGGAAAGGGCCCACATGGTCCACCCCTCTGCAATGCAGGGATCCCTGCTAGGTGGCCATCCAAGCTCTGCTCCAGCACCAGGAGGACTCCCCCTTGGGCACTCGGCACCCCAGATAGCCCTCAACACCTGGAATGGGGCAGCAGCAACTGGGACCCAGTGGGGGGTAGTGGTTAGAGAGTCAAGCTAGGACCTGGGAGACCAGGGTTCAAATCCTCCCCTCCTCAGCCATACAACTCACTGGGTGACCTTGGGGACCAGTCACCGCCTATCAACCTACCTCACAGGGTGGTTGTAGGGATTAAACGAGGAGGGGAAAAACCATGCTCACCCCCTTGGAGGAAAAGGTGGGATTTGAAAGCCACCCAGAGATAAAAGCAAAAACAGCCTCGCAGCAGAACAGCCCCTGGGGAGCACAGGTGGGCCCAGCTGTGACCTTTGCCATGGAGTGCCCACCAGGCAGCAGCTGCCGCCTTGGCACAGGCTCTGCCCAGCCCCAAGCCCCAGGACTGCCCCCTGGTGCTCTTCTCCTTCTGGGGCTGGCAGGTGGACCTCCACAAAGCAGAAACCTGGAGCCCTGCACGGTGGTGACTGCTCTCCCGTGATCTCCATCACAGCCACCTGAGAGGCACTTTGGAAAATGCTAAATGCAAGAGGACCCAAGGCAGGCTGGGGAACAAAAAGGTAGGTGTGTGTGGGGAGAGATGGGGAGGGAGGGGCTGGAGTAGCAGCAGCAGCATGGTGGGGAGTAGAGATGCAAAGAGGCAGGAAGCGTGTGCAAGACGGGAGAAAGACTGCAAGGAGGAGGAGGAGGAGGAGGAGGAGGAGGAGGAAGGTGGGCTGAACATGGGTGCCAGGCAGGTGTCAGCCTGTGAAAGAGAGATGTGTGACCCCAGGCACCACCTGCCCACCTGATTGGCATTGGCAAGGGAGCAGCAAACTGCCCTCCCCAGCCAGGCCCCTTCCAGGCAGCCCCGTCCTCAGGAGAGAGGCACCTGCGGAGATAGATGGGCAGCTCAGCCTCCAGCCGCCCAGAGGTGCAGCCTTTCCTCCCTGCCCTCTCCAGGCATCGCAGAGGGAGAGCATCAAGGAGGCCATTCTTGCTAGCAAACGGCTGCCGCCTGAGCACCGTGCGCACACATGCACGCCAGACAGCAGCCGCCCCCCCTCCCCGCACGGTCCTGCCTGCCTCACACACTTTCCGCCTCTTTGCAATTCCACTCCGCAGGTTGTTGCTGCCTCTGCTCGCTGGCTGGTTCAGCGGTGGCTCCCTTTGTTCCAGAGGCTGCCGCTGCCGCCGCCGCCTCCTCCTCCTCCTCTGGCTGCTCTCACCTCCCTTGTCCCTCTTTAGCCTGTTTGATGAGAAGAACCTCAGAACTCTTTGCACACAAAGCAGCCAAGCAGCCGGCCTCCTCTGAAGAGGAAGAGGAAGACACCCGAGAGGAGCCCCCTCCTCTCACTCTCGGCAGCCGCAGCAGCTCCACCAGAGAGAGGAGAGCTTTGGGTGCCCACTGCTGGGGGCAGGAGAGGCGGGCAAGAGAGGCGAGCTAGAGGCAGGCAGCCCCCCACCCCACCCCACCCAGAAATCGTGCCTCCTGCAACGGGCCACCAGGAGGCAACACCCAATGCTGGCAGGTCGCTCAAGGACACAAACTCTCCTGTCTCTCTCTAATATCCAGGTGGGCCGGGGGGGGGCTGGGAAATGGAAGACCCCAGAAGCAGTAGACGAATGCCACATGCCCTATCATCCCCACCAGCTGACACATTCATATGGGGCACCAGCACCCCATTTCCTGGGTAGCTTCCCCCAATATAGCTGCCCCACAGCGAGCAGGCAGGCAGGCAGCTGGCAGCTGAGCAAGGCACCCAAGCCAAGCCAGAGGACCCCCCCCCATGCCAACAGCCACAACTGCTGCACCATCTCTCCCGACATTCCCACAATGCCCTGAGCACCGGGGAAGCTGGAGGCCTTGACCTGCTCAGACCGCACGCGGAGTGGGAGAGCGGCAAAGGCGGGGGGGCGGGGGAGGCCTGGGGAGGCCACAACTGTTAGATCCACGGTAGTTAACAGCTTAGCTAGATCACGCGGCAGCAGCCAAGGCATTTCCTTAGGGAGGTGTCCTGCTTCCAGGGCTGATCATTACGGAGCCCGCAAGCCAAGCCAAGCAAATTCAGGCAGGATTGCAGCCCCTTTGGAGGACGGGGCCGGAATTCATAGAAGAACTTCGTGACTTTGAAACAGGGAGGAATCCAGAAAATCAAGGACATGAGCAGGAATGCAGAAGCAGAACAGCAACCGCCCCCACTTGGGCTGGGTGAGCCGGGTTGGGAGCCCACACGGCTGAGTTGGACAGGAACCCCCATTCTGAGCAGGAGCCCAGGCGCCCGTCAACCGTCCCCCCCCCCCAGCACAAAAAGCAGCTCCTGCTAGGTCACAGATTTATACAGTGGTACCTCGGTTTACGAACATGCTCCGTTCCGGAAGTCCGTTCTTAAACCGAAACCGTTCTTAAACCGAGGCGTGCTTTCCCTAATGAGGCCTCCCGCTGCTGGTACCCTTCCACCATTCGGCTTTCGTTCTTAGACCGAGGTAAAGTCCACAAACCGGGACACTACTTCCGGTTTTGCTGAGTTTGTAAACCAAATCATTCTTAAACAGGACTGTTCTTAAACTGTTCTTAAACCACTGTACACTGCTTCAATATTAAGGCAGCCATTCACCCTCCTTGTGCAGAAAGTTCCAATTTGGGAAGACCCAGCGAAGGCAGCCCCAGGGGAAATGGGCCCCACTTTGGAATAATAGGCAAAGGCTCCCGCAGTGCTTTTGGACCTGGCATCTCAATGAGAGCAAGCAAATGTGCTTCACCAAACCACAATGCCCCAGAGAGTCATCAGGAGGCACCGGGGTGGAGAAAACATTTGGGGCAAATGAGGGGGGCAGTCTCCCTTTTCCTGCCTGCTGCTTTCCCCCTCCAAAAGAGCCCTTGGCCAGGAGGCTTCGGGGGGGGGGAGGGGGAGAAAGAGGGAAACTGGGAGCCCTCAGCATCTGGGGACTGGCATTTGCCTCCAATGGGTGGGCTGCCCCACAGCCTGGCAGTGATGCTTCGTGGAAGGGATGGCGCAAGAGGGAGAGGTTCATTAAGGGCTTCTGCCGGGATCAGAAAGGGGCGCCCCTCTTGCCCACCCCCACCCCTTTTCCCCTCTGCAGAATCAGGAGTGACAAAAGGGCTCCTGGGATCTTAAAGACCAAATACCCCCCCCCAAAATGCCCCCTTCTCCCTCCCCAATTCCTCAGCGCTGCCAAGGGAGTTGCTCCACCAGGTACCCAGGAGGGCCCTGAGTTTCCAGGAAGGGGGGGGCTGCAGAAAGTGGCACAGCACTCAGCAGGCCACTTACTGGAAAGCATCCGCTCCAGCCACCTCCCTGCCCCCTCCTGGGGGGGGGGGCAGTGCACGTCGCCAGCCTTGGAGCAGACCCAGCCTGGGCAGCTTTGCCTGCTGACGGATCCACTTTCGGCTGCTGCCTGCGAGGAGAGACTTTGCCTGCCGTCCAGCACTAATTACCCAGAGCAAGGCAGCGGCAGGCTGGCCGGGCCCTGGCTCATCAGCTCCCAAGTGAGCGAGAGAGCGGGGAGGGGAGGGGGGGCAGGCCAGCGACCCTCCAGGCAGCTTGTTAGCAGGCGCAGCGGGTCACCTGGCCAGAGCACAGCCGCATCCAGCTCTGCGGGACAGCTGGGCTGCACTGGCAAAGGGCAAGACCGCCTCACCAGAATGGCATCTCTGCCCCATCCCGGGCACTGGGGGGGGGGAGCCCCTGGCACAGCAGCAACTGCAGGGGTGAGCCAGCCTAAGGCCACATCATAAGCCTGGGACAGGGGCTGCTGGGCTCAAGTCACCCGCTCTCCATCAGGAGAGGTGCTGGCCTTCCAGGGCCACGAGAAGGAGGACGGAGAAGACCCACAAGGTCCTGTCCGGAATAGCAGCTAGAGATGGGACTCTGCATCTCCTCCCCTGCTCCAAGTCACGCCCAGGGTGCTCAGGCATTCAATTCTGGCTGGGGTGGGAGGGAGAGGAAGCTGTTGCACAGAGGGGGGGGCTGTAGAATTTCACCTTCCTGGGCTTTCAGCAGAATATGGGAAGGGATTCGGAAATGGAGAGAGAGGTCAGCAGGGACAACTTCTGGGGCAACTGCGATGTCATCAGATGGTGGCGCCCCATATTTGGGGCACATTTATCTCAGAAAGTCCCATGGGCACAGCCTCAAACAGAGACACCCACCCCCACCCCCACCCCCCTCCCAACAGAAAGCTGCTGCTTCTTCCTGAGACAGAGACCAAGTGGGTCTATTGTCTGAGGAAGAATGAGCTGAACCTGCTGCTTCTGGCACTGCCAACCCCCCCCCCCAAGCCCAGGAAGCAGGCGAGACTTGGCTCCGTGCCTGAGCATGCCTTGCAGTTGCCATAGGGATGCCACAACCACCACAAAAGGGGCCTTCCAGAGGCAAGCCATCCCAGCCCTGGCTGCGTGGAGGGTGTGAGGCTCCGACAGCCAGGGGCTTCACAGGGCAGGTGGGGGGGACACCCTAATAATAATAATAATAACAATTATTTATTATTTATACCCCGCCCATCTGGCTGGGTTTCCCCAGCCACTCTGGGCGGCTTCCAACAGAAAAATGAAATGAAATAATCTATTAAACATTAAAAGCCTCCCTAAACAGGGCTGCCTTCAGATGTCTTTCCACAGGGCGGGCGCCACCACCGAGAAGGCCCTCTGCCTGGTTCCCTGCAACTTGGCTTCTTGCAACGCGGGAACCGCCAGAAGGCCCTCAGTACTGGACCTCAGTGTCCGGGCAGAATGATGGGGGTGGAGACGCCCACCTTCTGCCTCCCCCAGGCACTATGTTGGAGCCTCTCAGAGAACAAGCTGCACAGGCAAAGGGGGCCTCTGGAAGAGAGTGCCCTTTCTGCCCCAGAGCCACTGAGCCCCACGGCACAGAGTCCAGTTGGGGGGGGAGCCCTCCGCAGCCCCAGGCTTGGCCAGAAGTATGCCACTTTGAGCTGCCTGGAGAAAAGGGTGAGAAATAAAGGTAATGAATGCAAAGCCTTCATCCAGAGCAGAGGCCTTCAGAGAGCAAGCCAAGGGGCAGTTGGGGATCTGACCCCGGGGTCTGCCAAGCAGCATTCAGCCAGGGACTGGGAAGCGGGGAGGGGGGATTGTCTTACAAACATCACCACACCCCCAGGTGCTCTTCCCTTGACAACTCTCCAGAAGCCTGACCCCAATCATGCTTATTGCAGTGAAACTTACTCAGAATCTTAGAATGGTAGAGTTGGAAGGCCCTCTAGGGTCATCTAGTCCAACCCCCTGCAATTCAGGAATAAGTGAAGGCACTTGGCAACCAGAGTGGTCGCAGATGGCTGGGATCCAGGCAAAAAAGAGGGCTACTGATGGCGATCAATGGCTACTAATGGTTTTTAAACATATTTTATACATAGTTATAGTTCTGTTGTTGTTGTTGTTTAGTCGTTTAGTCGTGTCCGACTCTTCGTGACCCCATGGACCATAGCACGCCAGGCACTCCTGTCTTGCACTGCCTCCCGCAGTTTGGTCAAACTCATGTTCGTAGCTTCGAGAACACTATCCAACCATCTTGTCCTCTGTCGTCCCCTTCTCCTAGTGCCCTCAATCTTTCCCAACATCAGGGTCTTTTCCAAGGATTCTTCTCTTCTCATGAGGTGGCCAAAGTATTGGAGCCTCAGCTTCACGATCCGTCCTTCCAGGGAGCACTCAGGGCTGATTTCCTTAAGAATGGATAGGTTTGATCTTCTTGCAGTCCATGGGACTCTCAAGAGTCTCCTCCAGCACCATAATTCAAAAGCATCAATTCTTCGGCGATCAGCCTTCTTTATGGTCCAACTCTCACTTCCATACATCACTACTGGGAAAACCATAGCTTTAACTATACGGACCTTTGTCGGCAAGGTGATGTCTCTGCTTTTTAAGATGCTGTCTAGGTTTGTCATTGCTTTTCTCCCAAGAAGCAGGCGTCTTTTAATTTCGTGACTGCTGTCACCATCTGCAGTGATCAAGGAGCCCAAGAAAGTAAAATCTCTCACTGCCTCCATTTCTTCCCCTTCTATTTGCCAGGAGGTGATGGGACCAGTGGCCATGATCTTGGTTTTTTTGATGTTGAGCTTCAGACCATATTTTGCGCTCTCCTCTTTCACCCTCATTAAAAGGTTCTTTAATTCCTCCTCGCTTTCTGCCATCAAGGTTGTGTCATCTGCATATCTGAGGTTGTTGATATTTCTTCCAGCAATCTTAATTCCGGCTTGGGATTCATCTAGTCCAGCCTTTCGCATGATGAATTCTGCATATAAGTTAAATAAGCAGGGAGACAATATACAACCTTGTCGTACTCCTTTCCCAATTTTGAACCAATCAGTTGTTCCATATCCAGTTCTAACTGTAGCTTCTTGTCCCACATAGAGATTTCTCAGGAGACAGATGAGGTGATCAGGCACTCCCATTTCTTTAAGAACTTGCCATAGTTTGCTGTGGTCGACACAGTCAAAGGCTTTTGCATAGTCAATGAAGCAGAAGTAGACGTTTTTCTGGAACTCTCTAGCTTTCTCCATAATCCAGCGCATGTTTGCTATTTGGTCTCTGGTTCCTCTGCCCTTTCGAAATCCAGCTTGCACTTCTGGGAGTTCTCGGTCCACATACTGCCTAAGCCTGCCTTGTAGAATTTTAAGCATAACCTTGCTAGCGTGTGAAATGAGCGCAATTGTGCGGTAGTTGGAGCATTCTTTGGCACTGCCCTTCTTTGGAATTGGGATGTAGACTGATCTTCTCCAATCCTCTGGCCATTGCTGAGTTTTCCAAACTTGCTGGCATATTGGGTGTAGCACCTTAACAGCATCATCTTTTAAAATTTTAAACAGTTCAGCTGGAATATCATCACTTCCACTGGCCTTGTTATTAGCAATGCTTTCTAAGGCCCATTTGACTTCACTCTCCAAGATGTCTGGCTCAAGGTCAGCAACCACACTACCTGAGGTGTACGAGACCTCCATATCTTTCTGGTATAATTCCTCTGTGTATTCTTGCCACCTCTTCTTGATGTCTTCTGCTTCTGTTAGGTCCTTACCACTTTTGTCCTTGATTATGGTAATCTTTGTACGAAATGTTCCTTTCATATCTCCAATTTTCTTGAACAGATCTCTGGTTTTCCCCATTCTATTGTTTTCCTCTATTTCTTTGCATTGCTCATTTAAGAAGACCCTCTTGTCTCTCCTTGCTGTTTTTTGGAAATCTGCATTCAGTTTCCTGTATCTTTCCCTATCTCCCTTGCATTTTGCTTGCCTCCTCTCCTCCGCTATTTGTAAGGCCTCGTTGGACAGCCATTTTGCTTTCTTGCATTTCCTTTTCCTTGGGATGGTTTTCATTGCTGCCTCCTGTATAATGTTACGAGCCTCCATCCATAGTTCTTCAGGCACTCTGTCCACCAAATCTAAATCCTTAAACCTGTTCCTCACTTCCACTGTGTATTCATAAGGGATTTGATTCAGATTGTATCTTACTGGCCCAGTGGTTTTTCCTACTTTCTTCAGTTTAAGCTGGAATTTTGCTATAAGAAGCTGATGATCTGAGTTACAGTCAGCTCCAGGTCTTGTTTTTGCTGACTGTATGGAGCTTCTCCATCTTTGGCTGCAGAGAATATAATCAATCTGATTTCGATGCTGTCCATTTGGTGATATCCATGTGTAGAGTCGTCTCTTGTGTTGTTGGAATAGAGTGTTTGTGATGACCAGCTTGTTCTCTTGACAGAACTCTATTAGCCTTTGCCCTGCTTCATTTTGAACTCCAAGGCCAAACTTGCCAGTTGTTCCTTTTATCTCTTGATTCCCTACTTTAGCATTCCAGTCCCCAGTAATGAGAAGAACATCCTTCTTTGGTGTCATTTCTAGAAGGTGTTGTAGGTCTTCATAGAATTGGTCAATTTCACTTTCTTCAGCACCGGTAGTTGGTGCATAAACTTGGATTACTGTGATGTTAAAAGGTCTGCCTTGGATTCGTATCGAGATCATTCTGTCATTTTTGAGATTGCATCCCATTACAGCTTTTGCCACTCTTTTGTTGACTATGAGGGCCACTCCATTTCTGCTACAGGATTCCTGCCCACAGTAGTAGATATGATAGTCATCCGAACTGAATTCGCCCATTCCCTTCCATTTTAGTTCACTGATGCCCAGGATGTCGATATTTATTCTTGTCATCTCATTTTTGACCACATGCAGCTTACCTCCACTCATAGTTCTTACATTCCAGGTTCCTATGCAATATTTTTCTTTACAGCATCGGACTTTCCTTTCGCTTCCAGGCATATCCGCAACTGAGCGTCCTTTCGGCTTTGGCCCAGCCGCTTCATCAGCTCTGAATCTACTTGTACTTGTCCTCCGCTCTTCCTCAGTAGCATGTTGGACGCCTTCCGACCTGAGGGGCTCATCTTCCAGCGTCATAACTTTTATATGCCTGTTGTCTTTGTCCATGGAGTTTTCTTGGCAGGGATACTGGAGTGGCTTGCCAGTTCCTTCTCCAGGTGGATCACGTTTAGTCAAAACTCTCCACTATGACCTGTCCATCTTGGGTGGCCCTGCATGGCATAGCTCATAGCTTCTCTGAGTTATTCAAGCCCCTTCGCCACGACAAGGCATTGATCCATGAAGGGGAGTTATAGTTCTATGTATGTTTAATTGTATTTGAAAGATTGGTTTTCTATGTTTTAGCAGTTCTTGCTAATATCTGCAAGTCACCTTGAGTCCTGTCAGGGGGAAAGGTGGGTATTTAAAACAAATAAAATAAAAAGACACAATGAGTATGTTCTTGTCTCCACTGTTGGAGGCAGCAAAGCTTCTGAACAGGGCCTTTTCTGTGATGGCTCCCCTTGTGGAATGCTCTCCCCAGGGAGGGCCCCCCTTCCTTGCATGCCTCCTGACTTTTGCTCCAGCCTGCCTCTCCTCCTTGCCCTTTCTGCCTGCCTGCTCCCCAATTCCAGCACCCCTCCCTTCCACGGAGGGCTTTGGGGCCCACAGCCTGGCAGCCAATCAATTCCCCATCTAACTCTGGCCCTGGGATTCCTCATGTGGCCCTCAGCATCCTTGGCTCTATAGAATCATAGAATTCTAGCGCTGGAAGGGAGCCCAAGGGTCATCTAGCCCAACCCCCTGCAATGCAGGCATCTCAGCATAGGCCAATCAACTACACAGTAATATCTAGCACCCCAACTTTCACCCGAGTAACAGACTCCGCAAGTAGTCTCTTTGCAAGGCATTACGCCAACCCCAACTTGCCCTGCTCCTGCACCCAGCTGCAAAACATGTGCCCATTAAGCCACAGATTTGTGGCTTTCTGTGGAAGCAGAGGCTTCATGGCCCACCCAAGCAGGCCAGGTCTCTCCCCCCCCCCCCCCGGGCATCTGGGATCCGTCCCCGAGATTCATGGGACAACCACAAGCCATTCTCAGGTAAGCCACACTGGATTTCCCTTCCCAAAATCCTGGTCGGCTGCTACTTCTCAGGACGGCCCACAGTCCACCCAACACAGTCCTCCCCCCATACCTGCCCTGCTGCTCTTGGTCCCAGCCCTGCTCAGGCGGGCACTGCCAGGGCTCCTGCCAGCGTGCTGGGTGGGGTGGGGTGGGAGACCCAGCCCCCGAGACCCCCAGGCTCCCACCAGGAGCTTCCCTGGAGCCTTCTCCAGGGGACTCACCCCCCTACGCATTCGGGACATGCAGCTGCTGCCCTCCTGGGGATAAAGGAGAGCCTAGCAGCATCTCCAGCCCCCCCCCCCCAACCCCAGCATGTCCTGCTTAAAGAACCCCAAGTCGTCCCTCTGAACTCGCCACTCCCTGACCTCCTGCTCTGGAGCTTCTTCCTCACCCGCTTCAAGACGGCAACAATTCTTCAAATTTATCACCCAATATGAATGATTCAGGATCAGGCATGGCGCCAACATCCTCTCTTGTCATTTGGCTGAAACTCTGCAGAGTCTTTATAACCCTCAAGGGCCCAGCGTGGTCGTCAGCGGGCCAAAAACCCTAACGGACCAGGAGGGGGCAAGCGCTTCTCCTTCTCAATGCCTTCCGCAGGACGCTCCTCCTGGGCCCAGACTGGCAGCCTCTTGAGCAGCTCAGCACCCCCTATTTCCCCCGCACCTAGATTTGCAGAGTCGGAAGGGACCTCAAAGGACATCCAGTCCACCCCCTTCAATGACAGGGACCAGGTGGGCTGAGAGAGGCTGAGCGGCCGCCCTCTGCCCAGGACAACCCACTGCTGAAGAGCTTTTTGGAGCAGAACATCAGAAGACCCAGCAGGACCTAGTCTAGCATCCTGTTCCCAGAGCGGCCCAACGGGAAACCCTCAAGCAGGACCCGAGTGCGAGAGCCCACTCCCCTCTGCATTTTCCAGCAACTGGGATCCAGAAGCATTTACAGCCTCCAACTTGCCAGCTCGGCTGGGGTGGAGGGCAGCAGCCTTCTGAGACTGAGGGTCCCCCACGTAGGCTTTCTTGGTTTGGGGGCAGGCTCCGGCTCCCCTTAGCGCCCCCCCCCCGGCTGACCGATTCACTCAGAGAGCCTGAAGCGTGCCCTGCCCAAGGAACAATTCTTCCCATGCAGGGACTTTTAAAGCAACAAGAAGTCACCCAACATGAAAGCAGAGGGGAAGCATCTGCCAATGGTCAGGAACCAGGAGGGACCCCCCCCCCAGGAGAGAGGAAGCACAGAATTGCACAGTTTCTGCCAGCTCATCAGAAACTGGCACTGAGCAACTGTGCCCCCACTAGGCTCAGCACCAAAGCACAGGCCTTTCTCCCTCCCACTGCCCTGCTCCCCCTGGGTGCCACCCCTCCATCTTGAGGAGCAGCGGGCATTTGGCAGCACTACGTCTGCCTCTCCCAACTCCCTGAGGGACCCTTCCTTCCTTCCCCGTGTGGCTTCTGGCAATTGTGCCTCCTTCAGCTGAATCGCTCCCGTGGGACTCATGCAAAGCCTGGAGCCCAGAGGGAGGAAGCCCCAGGTGGGCATGAAAAAGGAAGCAGGGAAGCCGTCTGGCACAGCTGCACCCACACAAGAAGCGCCCCCCCCAGCCCCCTCTGAGCAGAGGGGCGAGTCTCCCTGCCCCATAAGAGATCACTCCGGGCCCGGGAGGGGGGCACCTTCACTCAAGCGGGACAGCCAAGCCCAGCTGCACTCGGCGCTTCTGCCCAGAGAGGCACAATCAGCCTGAGCGACTTGGGTGCCTCTTTGGTTCTTGTGAGCGGCAGAGTTGTCTGGCTGGAAAGCAGCCTGACCTCCCAGGCCCAACAGGGTAGGAGCCCAGGGAGCAGACTTCAGGCGAGGTCGGCCACGGACCCCCATCTACACAGACAGACTGGCAGCAAGGGCTCCCTGGGTTTCAGAGAGGAGTCTCTCCCAGGCCTGCTGGGGGATGCCAGAGATTAAACCTGGGCAGAAGAACACAAAGAGAGCCTGCAGGATCCGGCCAAGGGCCCATCCAGCCCAGCATCCTCTTCTCACAGTGGCCAACCAGATGTCCATTGTGGGGAAACCCGCAAGCAGAACCAGAGCACAAAAACAGCTCTCCCCTTCCGTGGTTTCCAGAAGCATGGCTGTCTCCAGCTGTGTGGAGCACCTTCTACATGCAAGGCAGCTGCTCTGCCACTGAGCCACAGCCCCCCTCCCAACGCCAAAGAAGCCCCCAGGCAGGCACAAAGAAACCCTGTTGTGTGTTCCGAGCATCTGAGAATCAAAGATTGACTGCCTCTGAAGATGGAGGCTCCCTTAAACTCGGCAGATCCACCACCACATTGTTCTATCTACCGCGAAGCACAGCGCTCACAACTGGAGATCATTGCAACGCCTCTCCCCCAGCGCAAAGAACAGAGCAACAACACTGGGGGGGGGGTGTGCTGGCGGGCACGTGCGTTGACACAGCCACACTCTCTCACACATAGCCCCTCAGCAGGCAACAGACCCATGCCAGAGCCCAACAAAATAGGCTTTCTTATTTATTAAATTTATATCCGTCCTTTTCTTCCCAGCTGCCTCAAATTAACAGCCTGACTCTGGGAGCCAGAAGTGGTCCAGTCAAGGACTTCATCCTGCCCGCCACTCGGAAGCAGAAGGGGGCAAAGCCAGCAGCCCTGTGGCACAGGAGCTACCTGAGGGGCGCTGCAGCCTCCCCTTCCCGTGCCTGCCCCGTTTCTGCCATTCCGGTTAACACCTGGAGAAGACATGCTCACAAAGGCAAACCCAACGCCCAGAGAGAGAGCGAGAGAGAGAGCGCTGCCGCCCTCCTGCCCCCAGCAAGGCCCGGCCGGCGGGGCGGGCAGCCACTCACCCATCCATCCATCCAGGGGCAGCCGCCAGAGAGCGGCGAGGCTGAGCGCGGAGTTCCCGCGGCCGCGCAGAGGTGATCCGCACCCAACTTGGCCGCCCGCTGCCGCTCTGGCACGCACAAGCAGCGCCAGCCTCGCCGCTTCCGCGCCTGCCAGTGCACGAGCAGGCGTGCCCCACAGACACCAGCACCCTAAAAGCTGTGGGGAAACGGGCTGCTCCAGGCAGGGGAGAGGGGGCCCCCCAACGCCAAGCAAATCCGCTCTCCCCCCTCAATGCGAGGCGGGTGTCTCTGGAAGGAGCAGCGGCAGGTCAGCAAAAGCATCATTCCCCTCCCCCCTCAAAAAATGTGATATTTCCCCCTACCGAGACCAGGGAGCGCTCCGAAGGGTCTCCTCGCGAGGGTCCAACAGATGGAGGGAAGCGAGCGGACTCTGAAGCCCCGCAGAGCCCGGCAGCTCCTTGCCAGGAGATCAAAGCCAAATTTACCAGAAACCGATTAAAAATAAACATGGAACGGCTTGGTCTCTGCCTCTCATCCGCACGTGCGGGGACTGGGAACATCCACAGGCGGAGACGGAGCGGAGAGAGGAGGGCAGACCTGGACGGGGATCGTGCGTGCTGCGCAGGGGGAGTGTAAATCGCCCCTAGACCACCGCAAGAAGCACCCCCTGCAATCCAGGTGAGGAATCCTGGTGCTACCTGGGCGGCACTGCAGAAGCCCCTCCGTGGTCGGGAGGGGGCAGAAGATTTGGAAGTCTCCAGCAGGGGCGGGAGGGTCCCTCTCTGGCCACACTTGCTCAGGTGAAGAACTGCCCACAGGACAGGACCCCTGACCAGGACTTGCTCCTCTTCTTCGCCAGAGGAAGCCCCCCCCCCCGAGATGGCACACGCAGAGAAAATGGCTCAGTGGCCCCTCTCGCACAGGGGCATCCAAACCACGGCAAGCTGGCCAGGACCCTCCCCGCTTGCGGACCCCCCCCCGGTCCCACCTATGTCCCCCCAGTCTGGCCTCGCCCCGCGCAGCGCAATCTGGCCGAGGGCCCCCAGCCAAACCAGCCGGGCTCCGGCCAGGGCTTCTACTGGGCGACCGGAGGCGGGACGGGGTGGCACGTGAAGCGAACCGTGGGTGCCGTCGGAACAAGAAGCGAGCTTTCGAAAGCCGCGGCTCCCTCTCTCTCCCGAGCGAGCAAAGGCAGCGAGGTAGGTCCGGCTGAGAAGCAGCAATGCAAGGAGCGGGGCTTTTAATCCAGGCTTCAGGGGCGACCCTCCCCGCAGACTAGCAGGGGGCCCCACCGGAAGGCCTGGCACCGAAGTGCCCAGTTCTTCTCCCGAGGCTACCTGGCGGCGGCAGGCCAGCCTAAGGGCGCACGGGCAATGCGGAGGATTGCCCACACAGGGGCCTTGCCCCCTTCCCAAAAGGGGGCGCCGCCCCGAGGCACAGGGACCCAGCGACGTCCCCAGCCCATCAATGGGCCTCGGGGCGTCCCCTCCGGGGGCAGCGCCAGCGGCGGAGGCGGCGCCAAAGTTTGCTGAGCGGTGGCGGAAAGTTGCTCTCCTCGGCGGCGGCGGCGGCGGCGACGCCCTCCGCTGCTGCCCGACGGGGCGGGCGCCCACCTCCCGGCGCAGCGACGGCAGCGGCGACTGTTCTTACCTGGGCGGCGGGCGATGCTCCGGCGACGGGAAAAGCTCCTCTCGTGGCGGCGGCATCGGCATCGGCACCGGCTCAGCGCCGCGGCGGCGGCGGGCGGAGCGCGAGGCGAGCTGCAGCCGGCGCGGCGCGAGGCCAGCCCTCCGTTCGCCTCGCCCAGCCCCGGCGCCGCTGGAGCGCGCAGAGCGCACGGCCCGGGGATCCGCGAGCCCAGCTTCGCCCGCCGCCGGGGACGAAAGCGGCGGCGGCGCGCAGGGAGGAGGGAGCTCGGCGGGCAGCGGGGGCGGCACCCGGCACGGAGCCACGGGGATGGGCGGACGGGTGGGGCCGGCCGGGGCGCCGCCGCAGGACGAGCAGGAGGCGGAGGAGAGACCCTCTTGCGCCCCGCTCAGGCCCGGCTTCTCCCGCGCCCGGGGCCCTTCTCCGCCCCCCCCCCGGCAACCGGAGGGGCTCCGCCCGCTCTCTGGCGCCCTCTGGCGCCGGAGCCGGCTCTTCCACGGCGGCTCTTTGGCTCCCTCCAGCGGCGACGGGGCGCAGCGCCGCTCGCCTTCGTGCTCTGCCCGCTGAGCCACGTCGAGCCCACGCGGCAGGCGCCCTCCCCGTCGGCAAACAACCCGCTCTCTGCGCAAAAAGAGGCTGCCCGGGCGGACAAGCTCCTCCTCCTTCTCCGCTCTTTCAGCGCGGAAGGCTTAGCGCTCTGCACGCGCTCAAGAGCACGCCCGTCATTCATCTTAGGGTTCTCCGGCCCGCGGTTCCAGCCTGAGACTTGCTCGAGGGCTGTTAGGGTTAGGGCTAAGCGCCCGGGGGTGTTGGGCGGGAAGGAAACCGAGTCTTTCATGGGCGTCGTGGCCGAGAGGGCCGCCTCTGGCGCCCCCCCTGCCCCCAATCTCTCTCCTCCGGACCCCCCAAGGGCAGGAGCAGCTGCCCCGTAGCAAAACCTCTTTGCATGTTTCTCCAGGGTTAGGTACCTCTAAGGACGGAGCCAATAAACGCGAGTCACGCGGGAACGGCGGCAGTGAAGCGCGGCTTGGCTGCCCAGTGTTGATTCTGCGTCACGTGTGAACGGTGCTTGCCGCGCCGTGGGCCAGGAGCTGGTCGGGCCAGGCGAGAGGCCGCTGACTGCCGGTGTCGCAGCGCCCCCTGCGGGCACAGGGAAAACGAGCCCGCCCTGCCTGCCCAGCCTTCTTTCCGCGCTCTTGGGCTGCCTCTCCTCCCTCGGGAGGAGAACCACTTGCCACCCGACGGGGAACGCAGCGCTTCAGTCCATGAGGGTAGCCAGGAATTTTGCGGGGGATCAAGCCCGTTGTTAGGGGGGTCTGAACCTCCGTTTTGCTATATATTTTTATTGCATTTTATTGATTTGAGGGAGCAGCTGCTCCTCCCCCCCCCAGCCCATGCTTCAGCCCCCTCCCCCCAATGCCTGAAAACGCCCTGCTCTGCAACTGATTATTTTCCCACTGGGCGACCTTGGAGGTTTTCTTCAGAGGTCGGATCCTGGCCACCTTTCAGGGATGCTCTAGCCTTGGTTCCTGCATTGCAGGGGGTTGGGCTAGATCAGGCACCCCCAAACTTCGGCCCTCCAGATGTTTTGGACTACAATTCCCATCTTCCCCGACCACTGGTCCTGTTAGCTAGGGATCATGGGAGTTGTAGGCCAAAACATCTGGGGGGCCGCAGTTTGGGGGTGCCTGGCCTAGATGATCTTCAAGATCTCTTCCAACTCCACAGTTTTATGATTCTGGAGAAGCAAGGATGTGGGAGAGCCCTCACCCAATTTTCAGGAAAGACCAGGAGCAGCTTTGAGGTCCCAGGGAGGGCAGAAGGAGAAAGGGGGAGCCATACAATTTATATAACTCCTTCCTGGCATGGGTGTAGCCAGGATTTTTGTTGGGGGGGGCAGGACTTGGTTGGGAGGCAGGACGTTTGTGGGAGGGGGCAGAACCGATGTGATTGGTCAGTTAAATATTTATGTTGTTTTACTTGATCTAGGGGGGCAGCTGCCTCCCGTGACCCCCTTGGCTATGCCCCTGCTTCCTAGGCTGCCCTTAAGACGGAACTCCTGCCCAAGAGACCCAAGCCAGGACTACCCTCTTTCCTGGGCATGAGAGGCACCCCCTCCTCAAATTAATACCCTTGGCAGCCAGGGGTTCCCAGACTCAGAGGAGACAGGAGCAACTCTGCCCAGGGGGAGCCAGGTGGCATTGGAAGGCGGTTTGCTGTGCCTGGGCTCTGGTGGTCCCCCTTGGCTACCCCTCTCCCCACCTCCTAAGAAGAGGCCTGAGGCTGGTTCAGACCCAGCCCCCAGCCCGGCAGCAGGTGCCCCAGAGGGGAGAAGGCTGCAAGCAGGACTTGAGGGCAAGACTTCCAGGGAATGGTACCCGGAAGCAGCACAGTGGCCTTCTGGGAGGGGCTGAGGAGAGGAAGAGGCCCTCATCATCATCATCATCCTCCCCATTCCCAGGGGGAGGGAGCTCTGTGGGGCAGGAGGAAGGAGCCTTGGCAAACAGCCCCACGTACCCACTCCTCTTCCAGGCGCTGCTGCCGCCATTCATTCCTGAGGACCCCAAATGCATCTCTCTTCCTTGTCCAAAGGAAGCAGCTCACCATGGATGGCTCCCCACTTTGGGTGGGCAGGACACAAGGCAGGATCCCACCCCCAGGTGTCCTCTTGCTGGGCGGTGGCTGCTCCTGGCCTTCTCCTCTCCCCCCCCCCAAACATCTCTTTTCTTTTTCTGCTACTTTGTCTGCCAGAGTTGAAAGTCAAAGGAGGCTTCCCTCAACTTGCAGGGGCTGCTTTCATCTCTCCTGCTCGTTGGTAAAGCTGCTCTGACTGAAGGACCGTGACACAAACTCCTCAAGGCCTGTTTGAAGAGGCTGCAAACACCCCAAGAAGAGAATGCTTCCTGGCCCCAGGCGTGGAGAGGAGTCCGGAGGCTGAACGCAGGGCGGGTGTGTGTGTGTGTGTGTGTGTGTGTGTGTGTGTGTGTTGTTTTGTTTTAATTATTACTTATCCCAAAGAGGAAGAGGAAGAGTTTAGTCAGAAGCAGGGAGCTCTTGCTGGAGTGGTGGCTTGCCCCCAGAAGACACCAGGAAACGGGGGGGGGGTCTCCCATCCACTGACCTGCCCCTCTGGGAGTGGGGGATGGGTGCCCAGACAGAGGCTGCTCCCAGGTGCCTGCCAGGGAGGCAGTGGGGGGGGGGCTGCTGTGTTCTGGGGGGCTTCTTCCCATAATGGATATCATATACATTTTATTATTATTATTATTATTAAGGTTGGAAGGTTCGTGGCAGCTAAAAGGAAGCCCTTTTTCATGCAGCGCAGAGGCAGACTAGGGAACTTGCTTCCCCAGAAGGCAGAGGTGGCCACCGACTTGGATGGCTTTGGAAGAGGATTGCAGCAATCCAGGCAGGGCTCCTAGCCAGGATGGCTGCGCTCGGCCTCCCCAGCTGGAGACTGCAGGGCTTCGGAATGCCATTTGTTGAAACTCACCTTCTGCTCCCTGGTTTCCCAGGGGCATCTGGTTGGCCCCTGAGAGAACTGGATGCTGGGTGTTTTTAGCAGAGGTAGGTGGTCATCTGTCATGTATGATCTGGCAGAGATTCTTGCACTGCCGGGGGTTGGACTCGATGCCCCTTAGGATCCCTTCCATCTCGGCAATGCTATGATTCTATGGCTAGATGGGTCTCCGTTGGCCTGACTCAGCTGCAGCCATGCTCTCCTTCCACCAGGCAGCATTGGTGCCAGGGGGCAGCTGGGGCAGAGTCTGGAGGGGCTGCTCCTCACTCAGCAGGAATTAAGATTGCCGGAAGAAATATCAACAACCTCAGATATGCAGATGACACAACCTTGATGGCAGAAAGTGAGGAGGAATTAAAGAACCTTTTAATGAGGGTGAAAGAGGAGAGCGCAAAATATGGTCTGAAGCTCAACATCAAAAAAACCAAGATCATGGCCACTGGTCCCATCACCTCCTGGCAAATAGAAGGGGAAGAAATGGAGGCAGTGAGAGATTTTACTTTCTTGGGCTCCTTGATCACTGCAGATGGTGACAGCAGTCACCAAATTAAAAGACGCCTGCTTCTTGGGAGAAAAGCAATGACAAACCTAGACAGCATCTTAAAAAGCAGAGACATCACCTTGCCGACAAAGGTCCGTATAGTTAAAGCTATGGTTTTCCCAGTAGTGATGTATGGAAGTGAGAGCTGGACCATAAAGAAGGCTGATCGCCGAAGAATTGATGCTTTTGAATTATGGTGCTGGAGGAGACTCTTGAGAGTCCCATGGACTGCAAGAAGATCAAACCTATCCATTCTTAAGGAAATCAGCCCTGAGTGCTCCCTGGAAGGACAGATCGTGAAGCTGAGGCTCCAATACTTTGGCCACCTCATGAGAAGAGAAGACTCCCTGGAAAAGACCCTGATGTTGGGAAAGATGGAGGGCACTACCGTAGGAGAAGGGGACGACAGAGGATGAGATGGTTGGACAGTGTTCTCGAAGCTACGAACATGAGCTTGACCAAACTACGGGAGGCAGTGCAAGACAGGAGTGCCTGGCGTGCTCTGGTCCATGGGGTCACGAAGAGTCGGACATGACTAAACGACTAAACAACAAGGTGGTCATCTGTCATGTATGATCTGGCAGAGATTCTTGCACTGCCGGGGGTTGGACTCGATGCCCCTTAGGATCCCTTCCATCTCGACAATGCTATGATTCTATGGCTAGATGGGTCTCCGTTGGCCTGACTCAGCTGCAGCCATGCTCTCCTTCCACCAGGCAGCATTGGTGCCAGGGGGCAGCTGGGGCAGAGTCTGGAGGGGCTGCTCCTCACTCAGGGCAGCTTGCCAGGGCTCTCAAGGGCCCTCTTTCGTTCAGCTCAGCAGTGGCCCTGCTCCTTGGCAGAAGAGAGATGCCACTGTGGCCTGGGGAAGCATCAGGTGCCACACCTTTGCCTTGCAGAACACAGGGGGGACCCTGCAATGGAGATCACCTGCTTTCAGCCTCCACCTACTTGACACCAGCAATCCTTCTGTATACCAGCTGCCGAAAACTGCCGGCGGAGAGAGGGCTCAGGATTTGCTTGCTGGTTTCTCATAGGCATCCACTGGGCCAATATTCACTGTGAGAACAGGATGCTGGGCTGGATGACCTGATCCTGCAGGCTCTTCTGACATGCTTGGGGAGCCGGCCTTGTTGCCAGGGAATCCGGAGCCTCTGTGCCCGCCTCCCCTCCCACCTTGTCTGCATGATTGATGAGCAGGGAGGCAGCTACGCCAGCCATGGCGTCCGCCTGGGAAAAGGTTTCTGCAGGGCCTGTCCTGTTCTCTGCTGCTGCTCGGGGGCACTAGTGGGGGCTCCCTTGTGGGGGGAGGAGAGGGCTCCCTTTGGGGTTCTGCCTTCCCCAGATTCCTGCTCTGGCACCCAAGGCAAATCTGCCTCCCTAGCACTCCTCTCTGGCCTGCATCAGCCTGTGAGCAAGGGGTGTCCATCCCTCACTGTGCCCTCCATGCTTCTGCAGGATAGAAGGTCTGTCAGTCCCCAGTATATGTCCTTTAAGCCTTCAGGTTGCCCACCAGTGTGCGAAAGAACTTTGCAGTGAGTGGCATTCTCGGGGGAGATTCCCCTGCCCTCTCGCCTCCATTCCTTGCCAAGCAAGCCCTCCTATCCACAAAGGCAAGCCTCTCTCCTGTGGACTGGCCCTTGTGGTGGTCATAGAATTGTAGAGTTGGAAGGGACCCGAGGGTCATCCAGTCCAACCCCCTGCAATGCAGGAATCTCAGCTAAAGCATCCCGAACAGATGGCCCTCCAACCTCTGCTTAACAGCCTCCAAGGAAGGAGAGGCCACAAACTCCCAAGGGAATCAAAACCTATGGAAGAGACACCTCCGCTGGACATTCTCTGCAACACAAATGGAGCTGATCTGCTACCTGCCTACCTTGACTGCTGTTGTGTCAGCATCCACAGCTCTCGACTGGCTCTGCCCATCGCACTCGGCACTGCCTTACACCAAGAATTTGCTTCCAGAGCATCAAGCACCTGTTGCCACTCTGCTCTCCTCCTTTTCCTGGAAGACCTTCCGTTCCCTCCTTGGTCTTCCCACACGAGTGAAACCTGCCTCTCTGGAGACACCTGTGGCATTTGTGGTTGCCTGACTAGTTCCGGCCACTGACTCCAGTGGCACGCAAAGGAATTTAGATAAGCTGAAGGCTAGTGAGTGCTACTGGTCATGGCGGCTGTGTTCTCCCTCTGCTCTTGAGGGTGTGTGCCTCTAGATACCACTTGCTTTGAATCACAAGCAGGGAAAGTGCTGCTGTGCTCAGCGCATATAGGGCGAGTCTGCTGGATTAGACTAATGGCCCATCTAGTCCAGCAGCCTGTCCCCCCAGGGGTCAACCACATGGCTCAGGGGGGAGCCTGCAACAACAGCTCCCTGCCCACCTGCGATTCCCAGCCTTCCCGATGCCTTTCAGAGGCCTAATGCCCTTTTCACAGCTGGCTCAGGAATGGAGGCTGATTTGAGGGACAAGTTCCCTAGTTCTGTTAGAAGATCAGCAATTTCACATCTGAGTTCTTTGAGAGCTCTCAGGTGGATGCCATCTGGACCTGGCTATTCGTCAGTATTTATTTTGCCTATTAGACCTAGAATTTAATCTCTTGTCACCACTATCTGCCTCAGTTCTGCAGACTCCACTCCTGCAAAAATTAGTTCAGGAACTGGGATCGGCCCTGCATCTTCCATTTCCAGAACAGGTGCCAAAAAAGTCAGCTTCTCTGCCACCTCCTCCTCCTCCTTTGGCCCTCCTTGGACTCCCTGGTCATCAAAGAGTCCAACCACGTCCTGCTACTAATGTACCTAAAGAACTCCTTGCTCTTGGTCTTTATGTTTCTAGCAAAGCGCTCCTCAAATTCATTACTATTCTTACAATTGATTACTTGCCCTTCACCCAAAGGTCCCAGGGCAGGTTGCAACAACTAAAACACAACAGTCATATTAAAACAAAATGTTGCACAATATTAAAAACACTTTAAAACAACTTAAAATGATTTTTTTAAAAATAAGGCATCCCTTATTCTGGCAGCCCTTATTGTCTGCTTGCACATTATTATCGTCGTTTTGCCAAAGTTTTTATTCATAGAATCATAGAGTTGGAAGGGACTTCCAAGGGTCCTCTAGTCCAACCCCCTGCAGTGTATGAATCTCAGCTAAAGCATCCAGGACAGATGGCCATCCAAGCTCTGCCTAAAACCTCCAAGGAAGGGGAGTCCACCACCTCTCATGGGGCTCTCACTGTCAAAAAGTTTCCAAATATTTAGTCGGAACCTCCTTTCTTGCAACTTGAACCCATTGGTTTGGCTCTTACCCTCCACAGCAGGAGAAAACAAGCTTCCACCATCTTCCATGTGACAGCCATTGAGATATTTGAAGGTGGCTATCATATCTCTTCTCAGTCTCCTCTTTTCCAGGTTAAACCTACCCAGCTCCTCCAACCATTCTCCGTAAGACTTGGATTCCAGGCCCTTGATATTTTTGGTTGCCATTCTCTGCACACCTTCCAGCTTTTCAACATCCTTCTTAAATTGTGGTGCCCAGAATTGGACACGGTATTCCAGGTGTTCGTCTGACCAGGGCATAATAGAGTGGGACTATGACTTCCCTTGATCTGGACACTAGACTTCTGTTGGTGCAGCCTAGAATAACATTACAATAGCTTTCTTTGCTGCTGCATCACACTGTTGACTCATGTTAAGCTTGTGGTCCACCTATACCCCTAGATCCTTTTCGCATGTACTGCTAGTAAGCCAGGTGTACCCCATCCTATATTTGTGCATCTAGTTCTTCCTGCCTAAATGCAGAACCTTGCATTTGTCCCTATTGCAATTTATTTTGTTAGCTTGCACACAGTTCTCCAATCTGTTAAGGTCGTTTTGAATTTTTGATTCTGTCTTCTGCAGCATTTTAGCTACCCCTCCCAGTTTGGTGTCTGCAATCTGCAAATTGGATGAACACCCCCTCAATTCCTTCATGCAAGTCATTTATAAAGACGTTGAACAATAACGGGCCCAGGACAGAATCCTGCGGCATCCCACTTGTCACTTTCCCCCAGGACAAGGAACCATTAATGAGTACTATTTGGGTTCAGTCAGTCAACCAGCTACAAATCTTGTTGTTGTTTAGTCATGTCCGACTCTTCGTGACCCCATGGACCATAGCACGCCAGGCACTCCTGTCTTGCACTGCCTCCCGCAGTTTGGTCAAACTCATGTTCGTAGCTTCGAGAACACTGTCCAACCATCTCATCCTCTGTCGTCCCCTTCTCCCAGTGCCCTCAATCTTTCCCAGCTACAAATCTACCTAACAGTTAATCTCATCCAGCCCACATTTTACCAGCTTCTCTGCAAGAATATTGTGGGGGCCCTAGGTCAAAAGCCTTACTGAAATCAAGATGCACTATGTCCACGGCATTTCCCTGGTCCACCCAAGTTTGTAATTCCATCAAAAAAAGAAATCAGATTGGTCTGGCATGACTTATTTCTGAGAAACCCATGCTGGGTCTTAGTAATCACAGCATCCTTTTCTAAATGCTCACCGACCGACGGTTGAATTATCTATTTTAGGACCTTCCTTGGTATTGATGTCAAGCTCACCAGTCGGTAGTTTCCTGCGTCCTCCTTTCCCCCCTTTTTGAAGATGGGGAGAACATTTGCCCGCCTCCAGACTGTAGGGACCTCCCCTGTTCTCCAAGAATTCTCAAAAATAATACACAAAGGCTCTGAAATTGTGTCCACAAGCTCCTTTAGTACCCCTGGATGCAGCTCATCGGGCCCTGGAGATTTCAATTCATTTAAGTATCTAGGTGTTCCCTTACTACCTCTCTTCCTATTTTAGGCTCCAGCTCCCTCCTTACATCATTTATTCTGTAATTGCCAGGGTGGGTATCACTTTCCTTTTGGGTGAAGACAGAGGCAATGTAGGTGTTGAGTAGTTCTGCCTTTTCTCTGTCACCCAAGAGCATTTCTCTGTCTTCCCCAAACAGAGGACCTTCCACTTGCTTGTTCTTCCTCTTACTTCAGACATAGCCAAAGAAACCTTTTATTATTATTTCTAACCTCTCTTGCAAGCCTGAGCTCATTCTGAGGTTTAGCCAGCCTGACCACCCCACCCCACCCCGCAACTGCTGGCTACTTGTGTCTACTCCTCCTTTGTGATTTCCCCTTTGCTGGTCAGAAGGTCGGCGGTTCAAATCCCTGTGATGGGGTGAGCTCCTGTTGCTCGGTCCCAGCTCCTGCCAACCTAGCAGTTCAAAAGCCTGTCAAAGTGCAAGTAGATAAATAGATACCGCTCCGGCGGGAAGGTAAACAGCGTTTCCGTGCTCTGCTCTGGTTCGCCAGAAGCGGCTTTGTCATGCTGGCCACATGACCTGGAAGCTGTATGCCGGCTCCCTCGGCCAATAATGCGAGATGAGTGCGCAACCCCAGAGTCGGTCACGACTGGACCTAGTGGTCAGGGGTCCCTTTACCTTTACCATTTCGTCTTCATGCCCTTCTTAACTCTCAGCTCATCTGTCAGCTTCTTATGCAGCCACACCGGTTTCCTTAGATGCCTCCCACTTTCCTTTCTTGTTGGTATTGTCTGCATTGGGGCCTTCAGTATTTCTCCTTTTAGAAACTCCCATCCTTCTTGGACTCCCTTCTCATTGAATATTTCTGACCACAGGATCACACCCAGTAGCTCCTTCAGCTTTTCAAAATTGGCCGCCTTAAAGTCCAGAGTCCGTGTCCAGCTACACTCCGCTTTCCCTTCCATCTTTTTAAGGAAGCCTTCCTGCCTGTTGACACTCTCGCCCCCTTGGCCTCGTGGTGCCTGACCTGATCTGGGGTCTACACTCCACTTGACCTCCTCAGATTGAGTTCTTCAACAACTCCCAAGCCTTGGAGTGATTTGACCCTCTTGACTTTGCCTTCCAATTTTCCTTTTTACCAATCTCCTCATTTTGGGGACATTTCCTCTCTTGAAACCGCAGGCGACCCTGTGAGATTTTCTTGGCAATTGGCCATGTACTTGTATATCCAGTTTAATAGCTCTGTGGTCCCTTCTCCCGGCTGGTTCAGCAACAATGGCACCTGGCACCAGGTCCTGGAGCCACTCAGGGTGGCTGCCCCTCTGTGACTCCTGGCCGGAACATGTTTGTAGCCGGTCCATGTGAGGGGAGGTGAAGTCACCCCTCAATGCACTGTCTCGTCTTTCAGATGCTTCCATTCGTCACCTCCAGATCTCCAAGAGCATTTTCATTAGGGGATGAGAGCACATCCCAGCCCTGAATGACTCTTGGGGTTTGGCATCTCCAAGAAAGATTCTGCAGGGAGAGTCTGCCCCTTTGGGGATTTCTGTCTGGCAGGACCCCCTCCCCTCTTTGATGGGCAGAGTGACACACCCTCCAGTGCACCCTACGCTGTCCTTCCTAGGGAGCTGGCTCTGTGGCAAGCACACACACACACACACACACACACACACACACACACACACACACACACATGCCTGTTCTACATTTGGCACTGGGGAGCCGAGAGGACTTCCCCAATCGTCATTCTCCCCGAGTGCTAAGCCGTTTGCAGGCTCCGCAGAGCAGTCGTATGATTAGATTCCTAGGCCTTTATGAATAATTTGTTGTGCAATTACAAAGCAAATATTTAATTGAACTTTATGTAAAATGTGCTGCTGAATCTCCTGTGGCTTTGGGGTGGGGGGGGTGCCCATCCTCTGTGAAGCATCACCAGCAGGCCCCTCCCTCCTTCCTTCCTTCCCTCCCTCCCTCCTTCCTTCCTTCCTTCCCAGTTTGCTCCGGGGAGCCTGGATGGTCCTGCTGAGTCAGGTGCAGGGAGCTGCCCATCTGGGCCCGGAAGGATGCGCTCAGGCGGCAGCCCCCCTGCCCTAGCCTGCTCTGTTGGCTGTCAAAGGGGAGGGGTGGCATCTCCCTCCCTCCCTGGGCATCCCAGGGCCTGTCTTCTGCCTCCTACCGTAGGCAAGCCCCGAGCCTAAGGCTGCTGTGCTGGCCCTGCCTTTCCACCTCGGAAGGTCTGTGTGCTCCCAGGCTGAGCTCCACCAGGCTCCCCATTCAAAGAGAGTCCCTTTCCGGTTATTAAAAGCAAAGTCCAGCAGTCTTCACTTCCCCCAACCACGCACTGATTCAATACCCCCCCCTCCAAAAAAAATAGCCCCTCTCCGAGAATTCAAACACGAGGCATAGACCCCTTTCAAGGGAGCCGCTTACAGTGCCCATCCCATGCCTGGCTGCCGTGGCAGAGTGTGGGTCAAGAGTCCTGGGTCTGTTGGGTGCAGGCGGGTGCCATCGTGTGGCAAGCAAGTCTTCAGCACCAGGTACAGGGGCTGATTGTCCTGCCCTGACCCCACAGCCGGTGAGTCCCCTGCTAGTGGCAGCAGAGTTCTGTTTCCATGGGGCAGGAGGGCACAGGACACCCTTCCAGGCCCCTCTGCTCATGGTCACGCACTCAGTCAGCTCAGCGCAAAGTTGGCCTCCACATGTAGAAGGTGGGGGGCAAACGTGCCACCTCCCACATCAGATCCTGGGCCAGTAGAGCAGGAACACGCCCCGCCCCCCCACAAGTCAGAGGAGGAGATGGATGGATCTGCTTTGAAGAGGGAAGAGCTGAGCCCCCTCTGGGCAGCATGTCCAACAGGGAGAGAGATGCACACAGGGCCGGATTTGGGTTTGATGAATCATAGAATCCTAGAGTTGGAAGAGACCACAAGGGCCATCCAGTCCAACCCCCTGCCAAGCAGGAAACACCATCAAAGCATTCTTGACAGATGGCTGTCAAGCCTCTGCTTAAAGACCTCCAAAGAAGGAGAATCCGCCACACTTCTTGGCAGCAAATTCCACTGCCGAACAGCTCTTACTGTCAGGAAGTTCTTCCTAATGTTGAGGTGGAATCTTCTTTCTTGTAGTTTGAATCCATTGCTCCGTGTCCGCTTCTCCAGAGCAGCAGAAAACAACCTAAGCTACTGAAGGTAATGGGGCCTTTTCTATGTCCAGTTGTCCTTTGTCAACAACAAATTGCCACTGTTTTTGTGTGGAATATATGCTACCGTATATATATATGGTAATTTATGGACCGAATAGGTATCAAAAGCCATTTGCACCCTAAATATACATCCAGGTTTTTTCCTTTAAATTTTTTTTGGGGGGCCCTAAGAGAGTGGAGCCCTAAGCTATAGCTTGTTCAGCTTATATGTAAATCCAGCACTGGTTGCACATGTGTTGCTGTTGTTTTTAAAAAATAAACCTCAGTTTGGGGCTGGGTGGAGCCAACGCCATAAATGTCTGTACAGCAATCGAAAACACTCTGAGGAGGGAGATGGGCCCTCAAAGCAGCGCAAGCTGCTTCTTTCTCTTGCCAAGCCTGTCCCCCCCCTTCCTCAAAGAGCTCCAGGTGACACTCAGGCACCTCATTACCGTACCTGGTCCAGATTTTTCCATTTCCTCCCCTCTTCCTGACTCGCTGGCTCCGGAGATTCTGCCCCCCTGCCCCTCCCTCTTCCCTCCCCCTGCACCTGGCCTGGACAGTCCCCTGCCTTTCCCCCACCGGGGGGGGGGCTTCTGGCAGCCTCCACTGTTCTGGGCAGGTGGGGATGTCTGCTCAGGTGGGCTCCTCCAAACAAGCCCCCCACCCTCTGTTTTCGAGGGAGCAGGAGATACTCGGGTGCAATCCACGTGGGTGTGAGTGGCATGGAGGATCCTGGGGTGGTGCTGGCTCTTGGGGGGGGGGCTTTCCTGCCATGCTCCTCCTGGCTGGCTTGTTCAGGATCTGTCCTCTGCCCACAGATGGGTCCCTGGGCAGCCGCCTTCTCCTGCGTCCTCAGTGCTGTCACATATTGATCTATGGCTTCTGCTTACATGGAAGGAATTAGTGATGCTCCAGCGGCTCAAGGGCTCTTCGGCTACACAAACCTCCCTCTCCCTCTGCCCCCCCCACCTCATCCTGAGCATGCTCACGCAGACCCAGCCTTCAAAACCCAACTTTCTGGGCCAGCTCTGACACACCCGCAGCATGCAACTGCTCAGGTCTGGTGCGCTCTGTTGGTTTGGGGGGGGGGGGAGGCAGCCTCATGAGCCAGATCATCAAGCCCATCAAGCCTGATATTGTCTACACTGACTGGCAGCTGCTCTGCAGGCATTCAGACAGAAACTCTCTCCCAGCCCTGCCTAGAGATGCTGCCAGTGGCGATTGAAGCCGGGGCCTCTGGCATGCAGTGCAGACGCTGTAACCACTGAGCCACAGCCCCGCTGGAAGGGGCCACAACAGATGACCTTGCTTCCTACGGAATGGGTCTCCGGGCGCCCCCACCTGCAGAATGCCAGGTTTGGTTCAGGCAAGAGACTATTTTAGGCTTCCTGGGGATCCGTTCAGCAACTGAGCGCACACCCTCAGTAGAGGTCAGAAGAATCACCTGTGGGATCAGGCCCATCTAGTCCAGCACCCTCTTATCCCAGTGGCCAACCAGTTGCATAAACCCACAAGCAGCATTTGGGCGCAAGAGCCGCTCTCCCCTCCTGCGGCTTACGCCAACTGGCATTTGAAACCAGCACTGCCTCCAATGTGCTGGCAGAGCAGAGTCAAGCTTGTGGGTGCTTTGGGGACCTCTGCCACGGTGCTGCTATCCCAGCTGGTAGCTGCGGACCCCTCTTTTGTGGGAGCACCATGCCAGAGCCCCCCACCTGCCCCCTTGCCGCTGCTTCACCTGCCACGTGGGGATTCTGCAGTCCTGCGCTGGCGGGGAGGGGAGGGGAGGGGGAGGCAGGCGGTACATCCAGTTCCTTCTGCAAAACTTCAAACCCACCGTCCTGTTTGAATTATTCACTCGTAATCCCTGGAGTTGGCAGCAGCTCCGAGAGGATCCAGCAGGTGCAAGCAGGAGACGGAAGGGAAGGGAAAGGGGGAGGGAGGGGGGAAAGAGGACATCAAATGGCAAAAACCACCAAGGATTTAGAAAGGCGGAAGAGGCTGCCAGCAGGAAGGGAGGAGGAGGGGAGGGAGAGCTGTGGTGGGGAGGTGCAAGGGGTTAGCCAGGGGGCAAAGTAGCACCCAAAAGACAGTCCAGGCCCTGGAGTGGAAAGAGCTTGGGGAGCAAAGAGCCAAGGCATGAGCAGCTGGCCACAGATGGCCAAATCCTGGAGCCAAAGACCAAGCACACGTCTGCATTTCACTTTGGCCTGAGAACATGGGAACATCAGAAGAGCCTGTCTGGGGGAGGAGGCTAGAGGCCCATCTTGTCCAGCCTCCTGCTCCCACCATGGTCCTCCAGATGCCGGGGGGGGGAGCAGCAGGCAGGAGAGCCCCACTTGCCCCTCCGGCAGTTTCCAGCCACTGGCCTTCAGAAGCAGCCCTGCCTCTGACCGGGGAGGCAGAGCAGAGCCAGTCTGCCTAGGAGCCCCCCATTGCCCTCTCCTCCAGGAATGCTTAATAATTTCTAATAATCATTTAATAGTCCTTTGTATCATTTATACATCACCCATCTAACTGGCTTGCCCCGGCCACTTTTGCAATGGTCAGCAGTCCTTCCTCCCTCCCTCCCTCCCCCCCTGTCTCAAGAAACATCCCATGTTGCAAGGAGGGGAATGAGAAGCTCTGGCTAAACAGCTGGAGGCTGCCTTGGGGCTGCTCTGGCCAATAGCGGAGGCTGTGAAGAGGGTCTTCTCTCTCTCTCTTTTTCTGGACTCCATGAGGAGTGAAGCAGTGGGTGACCTCCATGGACCAGCTCAGAGACTGCTCTGCTCATTCAGAGAAGCAGAGTTGCTTCTCTGTCGTCCTCCAGGCTCATTTGGAAGCTGCAAGCCCAAGAGCTCTTGGGGGCAAGAGAGGAACTAAGCCTGCCTAGTTCAGTGGTTCCCAACAGGTGGTCCGGGGACCCCCAGGGGTCCGCGAGCTATGCCAGAGGGGTCCGCAAGATGCTATTAGAATAAAAAATATATTAAATATATTTCGTATGATAGCAGATTTTTTGTTTTGGCCGCTTCCTGCATGAGCAGAGTCTAGCGCAAAGCTAGAATTAGATAGAGGCAGTAGTTCTGCTGTATGCCGTTAGGTGGCGCTTTACAAACACTACTGTTTTGCAAAGAGGCAGCGCACGCATTCTACTAACGCTCACCTCCCCAAGATGCTTTGCGCGCGTCGGCTTCATTTGTGCGCTACTGCGCAGGTACCCTGTCTTCTCCATTCCCCTCCCTCCTCCCTGGCGCGCGCTGCCTCTTTGCAAAACAGTAGTGTTTGTAAACAAAGCGTTGTTTTTCGCGGAAGCTACAGTTCGCGTAGTTAAAAATGGACCGTTGGTTTAAAAGTGGTTCGTTAAAACGACAAAGGCCTACAGATGAAGAGGAAGAACTGTAAAAAACGTATAAATATAAAATATAAAAAGACTCTTAATTTGGCTCTTACTTTTTAATTTTAGGATTAGGAATTAATGGGGGTCCTTGTCACAATAGCGGCTCGATGAGGGGTCCTCGAGAAAATTTTGTTGGGAACCCCTGGCCTAGAAGCTTCTTTGGGGAGAGGCCTCCACTCTCGCAAGTCCTCTCAGCCACCCTTGGGAATGGAAAAGCCAAGGCGGCCAGCAATGGCAGGGCAGAGGCAACTGCCTCCCCAGGTTTATTTTTGTTTAAGTGAGCAGTTGGACACAAAATGTGCAGTTGGGGGGGGGAATCACGCAACTGGAAAATTGCGAGTGAAATGAGGCAGATGTGCTTAGGAACACTTAAACAACAGGCCATGTCAGGAATGGCATGGCCACAAATTATATGTAAGGTCAAAGGCATTGAAAGGCCCTCTTCTCTCTCCCCAGACTGTCCTTCTCCCTCCTTCCTCGCTTTGTCACTTCCTGGAAAAGGCCCTGAAACCCTCCTGCCTCTGCGTCTTCTGCCTCTCTGGCACCTGCCCTCTTCCTTCTGCAGCCAGCGCAGAACAGCCAGTCCAGGGTCCCACTCCACCCCTGGTGGCCTAGGTTTCAGGTAGAGGTGCTCTGGGCCAGGGGCGTACCCAGGATCAAAACTAGGAGGGGGCAAGCCATGGTCGTTCAGGGGCGGGTCCAAGGCACGGGAGGGGAGGGACCACAAAGTGGGAATGTGGGCAGGGCTACAGGGCCAGCGGGCCCGACGACTCTGCGGCGGCTGCAACTACTAAATGAACCCCCTAAACTCTCTCACACGAGGCGGCGAGGAAGGGTCACTGCCGCTGGGCTACTCCTGCCGCCGGCAATCCGGCGCAAACGCCCCCATGCAGCTTCCTTGCAGCAGCCACGACCACCGCCTTTGGGCGCCGCCCCCCACTCCTCCTTTGCGGGCTTCTGCCCGCCGAGGCTGAACTGGCTCCTGTCGGTGCACTTCCTCTCCCGGCCCAGGAGGAGTCTCAGTAGCAACTCCTAACTCAGGGGGGGGTAGGGGGTGCGGAGGGGGGAAGGGGGATTCCCAGCCCCCGGCGCCGACGATCGCAGTATAGCCTACCGGGAGGCAGAGTGCAGCAGCGGCTGCAACCAATGCAGGGAGCTGCGTCTCCTTCGCTTGCCAGCCCAGCGGAACACCTAGGCAGGAGAGGTTGCCGCCCGGCAGGGCTTTCTGTTGGGAGGCGCGAAGGCCTTAGTGGGCGGGAATTGGTGCAAATGTAGGCAGGGCGGGCTGAGAGGAGGAGCCGCCGCCGAGGAGCCACGGCACCAGCAGTGTTTCCTCCCCCCCTCCCCTCCCCTCCCGTGTCAACAAGCGGGGCGCCTGCGCAGGGTATTTGCTTCCCTAGTTGGGCCCGTGGTTTGGTCTTCTGAGGGGGCAGCTGCACCCCCCTGCCCCATGCTGGGTACACCCATGCTCTGGGCTGTATCCAACTACATTTGGCTCAGAGGAGACCTATTGAAATTAATCATACAATCGTGGAATTGTAGAGTTGGAAGGGACTGTCTGGAAGGTGGCAGACTCTCCTTCCTTGGAGGTCATTAAGCAGCGGTCGGGGGGGGCATCTGTCAGGTATTCATTAGCGGTGATTCCTGCATAGGAGGGGGCTGGACTAGATGGCCCTCGGGGGTCCCTTCCCACTCTACAATTTTATGACCCTAACTAGGCCAGTGCTTGCCCTGGATGGATCTCTTCACCTCTGTATCCTGGCTGCCCCAGGGTCTGACTCTGCAAGCACCGGGCAGTAAGGGGCCTCCGGGTCCCTCCCTCCTCCACCTGGCCGCCTGACTGACTGACCAGTGCCCCAGGGCAGGGACATGGGCTGCAGGTGGGAATGTTGTGCCAATCCAAAGTAGGAAAAGGAGGCCACGCCCTGAATGGCACGCCTTGCCAGCTGCCCCTGTGGGGCTGTGGAGCCCATAGGCAGGGAATGGTGTGGCCCGGGGGTCTGAAGCAGGCAAGTCCAGGAGGCACAGAGGCCCCTCATGTGGCTGTGCCAGGGGGCATCCTGCGGCCGCTGGAGCATGAGCTTGGCTCCCCAGGGCCTGCCAGGCAGGTGTGTGAGGCATCCGGCGCGGCAAAGAGGCTCTGACAGGAACGGGCACCAAAGTGTAATGTTGATTACGTTGGAAGCAAAATAAACACGAGGCCTATTTATGTATCTATAGAGAATTAATTGGGGAGCTCCAGAACGCGGCAGATTATAAATGAGAATCATTTTCAGCAACTCCAGCTCATTCATCTTGTTTCAAAAAGGGACTGTCAGCACAGAAGCTTCTGGCTCCGCATCGCCCCCTCCCTCCCTTGCCCCCCCCCAGCGCCCAGGGGGGAGGGGGCAGCTCAGGGATGGAGGACCCGCCTTGCATGCAGAACATCTCTCATTCGGTCCCCCCCCCCACCTATACATACATACATACACACACACACACTCCAGCTCAGAGGATTTCCAGGAGCAGAAATACGAGAAGGGGCTTTTTCTGGCTGCAGGACCCTGGAGAGACACTGCCAGCCCAAGTGGGCACAATGCACGAGGTGGACCAGTAGTCCGGCTTGGCCAACCATGTTTACAAAGAGCACACACACACACACACACCCTTCCTGCTCCCAGGCCAGACTCAAGGCCCACCTGATCCCACGTCCCCGGTTCCTACAGAGCTTCCTTTGGGAACTCACAAGCAGGACCTGAGGCAACAGCAGATCTCCCTTGCAGGTCATTCCCAGCGACTGGCATTCAGAGGATTGGGGTATCCATGGGGCTAGGGCTGGGGGGCACTTGCTGGGTCCCAAATGTACTTATTTTTTAATGTACACAGACACGCGTATCCAGCTGACCAGCAAGATGTTTAACCAGCAAGCAGCTCTTTGTTACTGGCCACATTGCCCAAGACCTCAAAGCTCCGGCTTTTGCTTGAAGAGGGATCCCCTTTGTGTTCTATTTTCCTTTATCTTATGGATGCACAAGCATTAGCTTAAAAAAGGGCCTGGCTACTTTCAGACCTTGCATCCAGCACTCACCACAGCCAAGGCAAGCTTTTCATCCAGCTGAGAGTCGTACAATATCACCGTCCTGAAGGCAAATTACAGCTCTCTGCCTTTCCATTAATGTTAAATGGACAAACAGAAGTTAGCTCCAAAATGTATCATCCCGTGCAATGCAGCAAATTGCCATGGCTTCTCTCCCTTCTCTTCAGCACACTGCCTGGTGCTTCGGGTTCAAGAACATAAGAGCATAAGAAGAATTCTGCTGCAAGAGACCAGTGGCCCACCCAGTCCAGCCTCATCCTGTTCTCACAGTGGCCGAACAGCTGCCCATTATGGGGAACCAGCAAGCAGGATCCAAGCCCAAGAGCCACACTCTGGTCTTCAGAGGCATTGCTGCCTCCAACTTCACAGCCAGAGCACCTTCTTCTTCCGGGGAGGTTTTTAAGCAGAGCTTGGATGGCCTCCTGTCAGGCATTCTTTGGCTGTGATTCCTGCCTTGCAGAACCCTCAGGGTCCCTTCCAGCTCTACCATTGTGGTCCATCATTGTCGGCGCTTTCCCCCTCTACTTCTGCTGTGCAGCTGAGGGTTTGTTTCCAGCTGCCCCGTGGGTCTTGGGGGCCCAAGGGGGCCCCCCTTGCAACCTGGACACGGAGCTGCAGCAGAGCGGACTTGGGGGTTCCTCCTCATGCCCCCCAGTCTGCACGAGGGGAGACGTCAGAACAGGCAGGAGGAGACTCCTGCCAATCCTTTGCCAGCTGTGACGGGTGCAAGCGGTGCTTTGCAGAGCGTGCGTGCGTGCGCTCCCTCCAGGGATCCTGATTCTGCCCCCTTTGATTGCACAGAAGTGGCAGACGAGTCAAAGCAGCTAAGCCGAGCGAAGCACATCTGTGTGGAATTCCCGGTGGGATGAGCAGCGGATTCGGCAGAGGGAGTGGGCCTGGCGCACATGAATAGTCACTTCAGCTTAGCAAACGCCCTGCAAATCCATAATGTTCCTTAGCTCCAGCCCATGCGCACAGCAGCCTGCTAAAAAGGAGGGCTCATTGTGGGCTTGGGGGCTTGGAAGCCACTCACTGCAAAGTTGGTGCTGTGGACTGGAGGGGGACGGGTCACCAGTGGCTCAGGTGGGCAGGCAAGGTACACAAATGGCACCACCTGGGGGGGGGGAGTGAGCATCACCTGCACGCAGCCTGGAACTCTTCCATTTTCAGGAAAGGAGGGGTATAAAGGTAGCACATTAAGAAATAACATCTTTCCGCATTTCATGAGTGTTCCAGCTGTCAGGCCTGAGAGTGAAGCGGGAGGTGAGAAAGGGCCTTGAAACCTCTTTTAAAAACTTGCTCTCTGGACTGAATTCTTCTTCTACATGACTTGGGTGGTGGCTTTGGGCTACCTAGCGCAGGGGTTCCCAACAAAATTTTCTCGAGGACCCCTCATCGAGCCGCTATTGTGACAAGGACCCCCATTAATTCCTAATCCTAAAATTAAAAAGTGAGAGCCAAATTAAGAGTCTTTTTATATTTTATATTTATACGTTTTTTACAGTTCTTCCTCTTCATCTGTAGGCCTTTGTCGTTTTAACGAACCACTTTTAAACCAACGGTCCATTTTTAACTACGCGAACTGTAGCTTCCGCGAAAAACAACGCTTTGTTTACAAACACTACTGTTTTGCAAAGAGGCAGCGCGCGCCAGGGAGGAGGGAGGGGAATGGAGAAGACAGGGTACCTGCGCAGTAGCGCACAAATGAAGCCGGCGCGCGCAAAGCATCTTGGGGAGGTGAGCGTTAGTAGAATGTGCGCGCTGCCTCTTTGCAAAACAGTAGTGTTTGTAAAGCGCCACCTAACGGCATACAGCAGAACTACTGCCTCTATCTAATTCTAGTTTTGCGCTAGACTCTGCTCATGCAGGAAGCGGCCAAAACAAAAAATCTGTTATCATACGAAATATATTTAATATTTTTTTTATTCTAATAGCATCTTGCGGACCCCTCTGGCATAGCTCGCGGACCCCTGGGGGTCCCCGGACCACCTGTTGGGAACCACTGACCTAGCGCGTTTGTAAAATACATTATGCATTTGTAAAATTGGCACCATTGATCTCGGAACCAAGAGTCACAGAATTGCGGAGTTTGAAGGGATCCCAAGGGTCATTTAGTCCAACCCCTGCAATCTCACAGCTGAACCTCTTGAGAACAGAGGCCACAGGGCTATGCAATCCAAGGTGCATACAAGGGGACAGCAGCTTCGGGGGGGGGCAGAGCAGCAATAGCACACACACACACACACACACACACACACACACACGGACAGGAATGGAGGGGAAAGAGTCTTGGTGGTCTCAAGTTCTTGTGGAATAAGAGGAGAGGGTGCTCCGAGGGGTCAGAAACTGGTTAAAGAACAGCCCTCTTTTTGTGGGGTGGGATCTCTCAGACCCATCTTCTATCTGTAGAGATGTTTATAGGTTTGCATTTCTCGTAATCGGTTTTAACAAGATAGAAGTTGATAGTATCAAGTTTGCACGGCATGGAGAGAGTGGATGGGGGAAAGTGTTCTTCCTTCTCTCATGACACCAGGAAAACCCACGGGCATGAAGATGAATGCTGGAAGATTCAGGACAAATGAATGCATCACAGTTAAACTATGGAACTCCCTCCTGCAGGAAGCAGGGATGTCTGCCAACTTGGATGGTTTTAAAAGACTATCAGACAAATTCATGGAAGAGGAGAGTGCCATCGATGGCTCCTAGCCAGGATGGCTCTGTTCTGCCTTCACAGTTTCAGGGAGCGATGCTTCTGAATCCCAGTGGCTGGAGAGTTGCTCTTGGGCTTTAATTCTCCTTGCTTGTTTCCCACAGGCAACGGACTGGCCTGATCCAGGAGACTCTTCTCGCAGGAGGAGCAGGACTCCCATTCCCACTTCCTTCTGGGTTGAAATCATCTTTAGATCTTCAGGTTATTGCCCTGAGTTTCCCCAGGAAGGCAACCCCTACGCCTCCTTTCTTTGAGTTGGTCCCAGCGGCAGAGCTTCACGTTCTGCCACCGGGGGCGGAGAGCAGGCACGCTGCCCCCAGTGGCGTGGCACACATTCTGGGGGCGTGGCGCACTGTGTGCAGTGACGTGGCACACGTTTTGGGGGCAGGGCACGCCGTGCGCAGTGGCGGGGTGCGCGTTTGGGGGGCGGGGGGGCAGCGGTGATAGCGCCCCTGGGATCGTGTCACTCGGGGCGCACCGCCCCCACCGCCCCATCTTCCTACGCCCCTGGTTGGTCCCACATACAATTCACCAAGTTGTATCATTCAGGAGGGGGTAGTTGTGCTCCACATACTTCTATGACGTGTGAGCTTTGGGGGTGGGACAGAGAGCAGACCCCCCACACCCCCTCCCCCGATGTGCTGGTTCCATGGGAAGGCAGGAAAGGAGAAGGAACCCCCCCCCTCCCCAGCACACACACATGGTAATTGCTGCTCCCTCCGCCTGGCTCTTAGCTTCAACCTCTCACTCTGCCTGGCTGGTAATTTATATCATTAAAAGAGGAGTTCGTTCGAACAGCGTTACTAATTAGTATGGAAATACTATTAGCATTGTTAACACATTCAAAGCATTTGTATTAATGCTCGTTGGCATTGTGCAAGAGCCAGCCTTGTGGAGGGAGGCCGGGGGGGGGGGAGAAAGTGAGCAGCAGCTCAAGCACAGCCTAAAGCAGCCCCAGGAGCCCCGGGGCAGGTGAGAATGGGGGGGGGAGGTGGGGCAAATGATCATTCCCCCAACCACCCCCACTGCTGTGCAGAGACCCAAAGTCTCCTCCCTGCGTTCCTCTCCCCTGTCAGTTCCCCCAGGGCTGGGAGTTCAGAGAGAGACGGGGTCACTGAGCTGAGAGTGGGGAGGGACCCCGAGGGGCAAGAGACTCCGGGCGCCTGCACTTCCCCAGAGTTGGGTCTCCTTTCAGTGCAGGCCAGCGGAGAGAGTGGTGTCTTTTGGATACAGTGGTCCCTCGGTTTACATACTTAATCCATTCCTGAAGTCCGTTCTTAAACCGAAACTGTTCTTAAACCAAGGCACGCTTTCCCTAATGAGGCCTTCCGCCGTTCGGCTTCCGTTCTTAGACCGAGGTAAAGTTCTCAAACCGGGACACCACTTCCGGTTTTGCGGAGTTCATAAACCAAATAGTTCGTAAACAGAGCTGTTCTTAAACCGAGGTACCACTGCATATGCTTTTATTTACACATATATACAACCAGACACCTTCTGGCAACTCCTGCATCCCAGCTGGTGCCAAACATCTTGCTCTGCTTTCCACATCAGCGAGGCCGGGGGGCGCGTGTTTTGTTGTCTGGGCAGCCCAAGATCTCCAGACACACTGGCCAGGCTTGCACTCCAGGGGGGGGGGGTTCGACTTCAGTTCTGCCAGCGCAGTGGTTTGGCTTCCCTCCTGGAGGCGCCCTCTGTTGCCTCTTGAGGTGGCTGGATGCCAAGGATACAACCTGAGCAGAGGATGGAGGGACTCACAGAACTAACAGCCCAACAGGTGCTGCCTCCCCATCCGTCCCAGCTTTGGGGTCACGCACAGAGCAAGACCAGCCTCTGTCTGTCCAGCTCCCAGCAGTATCCCAAACTCATGCCTACAGACACAGCTCCCCCTCCAGGCCTGTTGCTCCCCTGCTTGGAACACCTGGCATCCAGCCAGGTGAGGTGGATGAGAAATGCCCTCCTTCTCCCCAGAGAGCACCATCACTTAGCTGTTGCTTTGGCAATGTGGCCCCCTCTTTTAGTCATGCAATATGCAGTGCTTAGCTGAGCGGCTAAGGCCATTAGCCTAACAAAGAAATGGGTTGGACTGGCTCTGCAGCTCCTTCTCCTATAGTCTAAATCCCGGATGCCAAATCACAGGCCTGGAAGGGACCCCAGGATATCATCCCCATGGAGCCCTCCCCTCCCCCCACCCCCTATTCTGTAGCAACATTTTTGTTAGAAGACCAGCACTTCCATATTGGAGTTCTTTAAGAGTTGTTGGGTCAATGCCATCTGGACTCTGCTTGTGTTTTTATTTAGTGACGAAGGGTTAGAACTTCATTTCTTTTCACCACTGAATTAGCTCCAGTCCTTCGGAGGCCTTTCCCAAGCAAGTTAGTTCATGCTCGGGGATCTGCCCTCCATCCTTTGCAGTGAAGAGAGACACAAAGAATTCATTCAGTTGCTCTGCGATCTCATTTTTCTCCTTTGTCTGCTTGCTCTTCTTCTTTTGCCAACATTTGCCTTTCCTTTGTGTTCTTCTCATTTGTACAAGACTTTCATTTTTGACAGAAACCTTTTTGTCTTCTTGGGTTTCCTTGACTCTGCTCATTAACCACGCTGGCATCCTCTTGCACTTGGCAGTGGCTCCTTTCCTGATCTGCAGAAAACAGCCTAGATGAGCCTCTACTGCTGTCGTTTTCAATGACCCCGGAGCACTCTGGAGATATCTGATCCTTTCAACTTCCTTTATACAAATCCTCTCCTTTTCTAGAAGTTTCCTCTTTTGAGGTCCACTTTGACTGTTTTGGACTTGCTCAGCAACTGTGTCCACTTCCATGTATGTTGAACTCAATAGCACATGTTCTTTCTTCCCAGCTGGATTTAATGGCACTTAATGCCTCACTCCATATCCTAAGTGCCATTTAAGATAAAGCCCCAAACTGCCCCCTTCTCCTTGGTTCCCTGACAGGTAAACACATGCATGGAGAAAGCAAATTTTCTAGATCCATTCAAGGCCTGATTTAAGCACCTAAATAACCTTGATTTCCCTGACTGATGACTTATATCAGGAGAGAGGCAGGGGGAATCATAGAACTGCAGAGTTGGAAGGGACCCCGAGGGATCCAGGACAAGTGGGTGCAGCCTTTTAGTTCTCCTTGCAGCTTTCAACTTCATTGGCTATGGCATCCTTCTGGAAGGACTCCGAGGGATGGGAGCTGGAGGCTGGGCTACAAAGGTTCCACTCCTTCCTCAAAGGTCATCACCAGAAGTCAGTATTGGGCAACTACTGCTTGGCCCCATGTCTATAGGAGCCAACTCTTAGGGGCCGAGGGAGCTGCGGCCCTCCAATACGATATTAGAGGGGGCTGGGGGGCCCCAAAGTTGATGGGTATTGCCATTCAAATGGTGTGCATGCACTGCGTCATGTAATTGATTGCGTGGGGTGGGGCTTACCTCCCCCCCCCAATATTTTATTCAAGTTGGCACCCCTGCCTGTGGCTGTTTAGTTGCCGGGTCCCACAGGGGGCCACCTTTTCTCCTGTGCTCTTCAAGGTACAACTTGCCCCAACGTGAATTCTTTGGGAACTGTCACCTGGGGATAGAGAGCGCAGCTCCATCAATGTGCAGTATGAATCAGGAGAGGCCATGAAGGTGTCAGATCAGGGTCTGGGTGGGGCTGAATCCTGGTAAGGTGGGGGCGCAGGAGTTGGCAGCTCCCAAGTCTGGGAGTTAGCTGTACAGCCTGTTCGCTGAGAGCCTGCACTCCCTACTAAGGAGCAGGCTTGGGGACCCATCCCGGATTCCAACTTGCCTCTGGAGTCCAAGTGGCTTCTGTGTCTGTTCCCAGGCTGATTCACCAGCTACAGCTTCTCCTGAGTTGCCTATGCTCTAGTGACCTCCTGCCTAGACTACTGTAATGCACTCTACATGGGGCTGCCCTAGAGGACTGTCTAGAAGCTGCTCTTATACCAGGTATTTGTCCATCTAGCCCAGGATTGTGAAGGCTTTCCAGGGCGGTGTCAGGCAGAGAAGAGCCTTCAGTATTGTCTTCCTCCTTATCCTTTTTAATTGGAGACACTGAAGCCTGAACCTGGGGCCTCCTGTCTCCAAGGCAGGTGCTCTAAATCCAGGCTCTGGAAGTACCCCACCACTAGTTACTTCTGTGCTAGACTACTGCCATGGGCTCTCTGTGGGTCTGCTTCTGAAGATGGCAAGAGTCACAGAATGTGGTCACCCAGGAGCTCTCTGGGGTTGGATGGCCAGGATATGTGAATCTGATACGGAGCCAGTCCCTTGAGCTGCCTGCTGTGCCATTTAAGACCCAGCTTCTAGTGCCGCTATTTGACCTCTGACACTGCCAGCGATTCCCGGGGGCCAGGCTGAGTCAAGGACCTGACTGCCTCCCTGTGAAGCTGCCCAAACCTCAAGAGCAGCGCCTGAGGCCCCTCTTGCTGGATCCACCTAGAGACGGGGCCTTCTCCGTGCTGGGTCCCTGTTGGTGGAACTTCCTCCCATGTCTGGTTTCCCACACCAGTTCCAGCTTTTAAACCAAAGCTGAAGCCTCATTCGTTTCCCATTGCTTTTAGCTGAGATGAGCTTTTTCCCATTAAGAACTTGGGCGGTTATGGATGATATTAATGGATATTTTACTGCTGGTTTAAACTGTGTTTTAATTGGTTTAATTAATTCTGTAGATTGCTTGGCTGGACTTTGACATCTTCCTCACTACAAGTTTTAAACTGCCGGTTTTTTGTTGAAATTTCTCTTTTGAGTTAGTGAGGCTTTTCATTTTAAGAAATGTCTTTTTCCAACCAAACAGCTTGCTTTCTGCTTCTCCAGAGGGCAGGATCTGAATGAATGGACTCAGGTGGCGAGACATTAGGAAGAACTTTCTGAGAGTAAGAGGCGTCTGGCAGTAGAAGGGTCTCCCTCAAGAGGTGGCAGACTCTTTCATCAGAGGTGGGCGCCTGACAGGGGTTATTCAGCCATGATTCCTGAGTACAGGGGGTGGGATGGATGACCCTCAGGGGTCCCTTCCCACTCTAAAGTTCTATGCTTCTATGACCCTTTATCTGACTTGGTACAGGGCATCTTCCTGTGTCCATGTACGTTCTTATGAAATGCATCCAGAAACGGGGAGGGGGCTCCGGGGGGCCTCTGCAGACGAACCTTCCCCAATAGCAGAAGGACGAATGGGGCTAATATTCTCCTCCAGCTTCCTGAGCTGGCACCCACTGAGCTGCTATAATTAATTAATTTATTATTATTATTATTATTATTATTATTATTATTATTATTATTATTTCTACCCCTCCCATCTGGCTGGGTTTCCCCAGCCACTCTGGGCAGCTTTCAACAGAACGTTAAAAACAGAATAGAACTTCAAACATTAAAAACCTTTAAAAACATTTAACCTTTAGATGCTGGCTGAAAACTTCCATGCAGGAAAATAATGCAGACAATAATGAAATATCTTCTTGTAATAGGTGATTCATTTGAGTCTTTACGTGGTCTTTATTGTATACCTCTGTGTTGCTAACTGTGTCATTGTTGTTTTACCAACGGCAGCATGTTGTTGTTGTTTGTTGTTTAGTCGTTTAGTCGTGTCCGACTCTTCGTGACCCCATGGACCAGAGCACGCCAGGCACTCCTGTCTTCCACTGCCTCCCGCAGTTTGGTCAAACTCATGTTCGTAGCTTCGAGAACACTGTCCAACCATCTCGTCCTCTGTCGTCCCGAGAGGACGACAGAGGACGAGATGGCAGCATACAGATACAATTTTTACAGATAAATATGTTGGGGTGGGGGCACTGGTGGTGCTCTAGGGCAGGGGTTCCCAACAAAATTTTCTCGAGGACCCCTCATCGAGCCGCTATTGTGACAAGGACCCCCATTAATTCCTAATCCTAAAATTAAAAAGTGAGAGCCAAATTAAGAGTCTTTTTATATTTTATATTTATACGTTTTTTACAGTTCTTCCTCTTCATCTGTAGGCCTTTGTCGTTTTAACGAACCACTTTTTAACCAACGGTCCATTTTTAACTACGCGAACTGTAGCTTCCACGAAAAACAACGCTTTGTTTACAAACACTACTGTTTTGCAAAGAGGCAGCGCGCGCCAAGGAGGAGGGAGGGGAATGGAGAAGACAGGGTACCTGTGCAGTAGCGCACCAATGAAGCCGACACGCGCAAAGCATCTTGGGGAGGTGAGCGTTAGTAGAATGCGCGCGCTGCCTCTTTGCAAAACAGTAGTGTTTGTAAAGCGCCACCTAACGGCATACAGCAGAACTACTGCCTCTATCTAATTCTAGTTTTGCACTAGACTCTGCTCATGGAGGAAGCGGCCAAAACAAAAAATCTGTTATCATACGAAATATATTTAATATATTTTTTATTCTAATAGCATCTTGCGGACCCCTCTGGCATAGCTCGCGGACCCCTGGGGGTCCCCGGACCACCTGTTGGGAACCACTGCTCTAGGGGTCCCTGACTCCAAGGTGTGTGCATTTGCAGTGGACGATCGGCTCTCAAAAGCTGTCCCCAGTGATCCCAGCCAGGCCAGGACCCTCCGGAACAACCTCCCAGCCAAGACTCGGGCTGCTCCCCACCTGCCACAGAGGAGACGAGGGTTCAGTCCGCAGCCCCCCTCCTTGCACTCCCATCCCCCCACCCCCATGCTGGGGAAAGATGAATTTCTGGCCACAAGGGGTTAATGCCAGGAGCAGAGCAGAGTAATTGGGAGTTAATATGGTCCTGTGTTTTTTATTACGCTCAGTGCATTAAATTGATAGCCTGTTACCAAAGGCCACGAGTGTCACCTCTCAACAAGATGAAATCTATGTAGCCCATGGACAGCAGAAACAGCAAGATTTATAAAGGTCTCCATAAAATTAACATTTGGAAGGGAAGGGGGGCAGGGCAGCTGTCTCTGGAGATGGGAGACATCCCCCCCAACCTCCCTCCCTCCCAGCAGATGGAACTGCAAAAATGGGGAAGGGGGAGCAGCCTGGTGCAACAGATCCAGTACCCAAACTGGGCATGGGGGGGGGGGGCAAGGCTGGCCCGATCTCCTTTTCTGACCCCACACCCCTTATCTCCTGCTTTTAGGGAGACAAAAGGAGGCTGTGACTTGGCCAGGCCTGGAAAGAGGTGCAGGGGCTTGCAAATGGCATTAAGGCCCAAAGGACTCCCTTCCTTTTCTTCCAGGATCTGAGGACCAGCTGAGGTGGGGGGGCAGGAAGGTGTCTAACAGGGTGGGGCAGCCTCAGGCCTTCCCCCCACAGCCTAGCCCTGTGGCGGATGCAGGAGGGCCAGGCTTGTGGGGGAGGGCTTTTGCCAAGCTCTGGGTGAAAAGTTCCCCCTGCCCCAGCTGCCCACTTGGGGCGGGCATGGGCATGCATGGCCCTCTCTGCACTTCTTGATTGGCGCCCCCACCCCACCCCACCCCTGGCTACCCTAGGCACCCCCAGCCTGACTGCAGCAACACACACCCACACCCCAGCCTGGAACTGCGACTGCTCCTGCTTGCTGGATTGTCACAATTAAGACAATGAAATATTTAGACAGGAATAAATAACGAGGCAAAGGCTGGTAATGAGGGGAGGCCGCCCAGGCCTGACAAGGTGTAAATCAGGACTCCCTCCCTCCCTCCCTCCTGCTGCTGCACTTAGCTATTTCTGCACCCAGGAAAGACTTCCAGGTCTGCCTCTGCCCCCTCCCTTGCAACCGGCACCAGGAGCAGGTTCAGTGGGGGGGGAGGCAGGGGGCCTCTGACACTAACTGCCCTGCTGTGGCCATGTCCCCATAAGCGTCTCCTGCCCTGCGTGTCTGGGGAAGGGCTCAGTGGCCCTGGCATGGGGTTCCCTAAAAGCGCCCTGGCTAATTCCATTCTGGAAAGAAAACCTTGCATGGAATCGTAGAATCACAGAGCTGGCCGGGACCCCCAAGGGTCATCCGGTCCAACCCCCTGTAATGCAGGAACCACAACTCAAAAATCCCTGAAAGGGAGCCATCCAAACTCTGTTTGAAAAACTTCCCTATTTTCACTGTCTCTTAACTATCGCAGGCACTTGCTGCTCCCTTTCCTTTGCACCCATCCAGGTCAGGCTCCAGAGAGCTGCCCTCTCAGCTTGCCCACCTCCCCACCTGGCACTCTTGCTCACCCCCAGCTCTGGTGGTGATGGTGGTGGTGGAGGCCCCCTCCGTCCTGGGGGAGCCAAGGGAGGGGTTGCCCCTGGTCCCAACGGCCTCCTGGCATCTGAAGGCTGGAGGGCTGCATAGAACCCAACGGTGAAAATGTCCTGGAAGGCCTGTAAATGCCGCTTTGGTCATCGCGATAACTCCAGGACTAAGTGTTAGTTGCTGCAAAAATAAATTCACACAGGTTTGGATCCCATGATGTTTTGGTTCAGTTCATTGGGAGAGGAGAGGCTTTGACGCTGGCTGCCTGTCAGCTCTTCCCTTGACCTGAGAGATGGAGGAGAGCTGGGAAGGGGCCTCCAAGTCAGAGGAGAACCCATTGGGCTCCTAGCTTGCTGGGTGTAGAAGTAGCGCTTCACATATTAGCACCTCACAGACAAGTCATGACACCTGCCTGCTGCTTTGGCATCTGCCAGGAGTCTGTAAAGGCAGCAGGGCTCTGCAGGGAACGTTGAAAGCTCTCGCCTTTCTTTCATGAAGCAACAAAAGCGGTCCTTCCCTTCTGGCGTTCCTGACATCCCTCTGGTCTCCCTGCAGCCAGCCAGCCACTCGCTCAGAGCCTCCTTTGGGCCTGCGGATCAGGACATATAATCCAGATTTCATGAATGCCTGGCAGCTTTAGCCAAAGTCAGGAGGAAAAGACTGTGTTGCGCCCTCCCCTGTCGGAGCCAGAGGCCTCTGGGTGCCACTTGCTGGGTCAACCGAGCTGAGAAGAGGAGCCTCGACTAGATGGGCCTCCCTTGGCCTCATCCTGCTGCTGCTGCTGCTGCTGCTGCTGCTGCAGGGCTTCTCTGGTCTTTTTTTGTCCCTCCTGATTTTATAAATACAGTGTCTATAAATAGAAAAATATTTATGTTACACATTTCTAGCTTATTTAATATGACTTGATAAAGTGCTTCATTGGTTAAATATGAGCATAAAAGTTTCTACAATTTCTATATACTGTACAGGGAACAGAGATTTCCTTGTTCTTGCCCCTCCTTGGTCCAGTGAACCAGCTTCATTTTCAATGCAGCTCTCCTGCCTTGCCTTGCCTTCTCTCCCTCTTGTCAGATTTGTAAGTTGTCATAAAGGCCTTGGGCAAACACAAGAGGGCCACGAAGTCGTTCCTGGGGGAAGAAGGTGCTCCCAAATTTTCATGTTAATAAAAAGGTTACCATTCCTTGGAATGATGCTTTTGAGATATGCAGAGTGTAACCGTGGGATCTATGAGCTGGAGGGGGGGGACCGACGTCCAGGCGCCGTAGAAAGCGGCTTCCCAGCGACGCCAGGCGGGTGGGGGGCTGAGTGCCCGGAGGGGAAGGGGCCTCCAGGAGGTCTTTGGGGACTCCCGGGGCGGGTCTCAGGACTCGGCGCCTGGCTCCGCTGCCCTTGCCTTTGGGGGGCGATGGCTGGGGGGGGGCACTGGGGGGGGGTCTCCCGGCATAGGCAGCCCGCTGTGCCGCAGCCTCGACGCGGCTCCGCACCGCCGCCGTAAATCACTCTTTGCCTTTCGCAGCAACAACTTAACGGGATTAATTTATTGCGCCCTGTCTTTAACAAACATCATTATCATATCGCCATGCAGGATTATGCAAATCCGGGGGGCGGCAACGAGCGGAGCCTCTCGCCAACGGCACCTTCGCTTCGCTCCTCGACGGGGCGGGAGGGAGATCTCCCCCCCCCCAAAAAAGTATCCTGCGCACTCGCTCGGCAGAGGAAAGGCGCCCCCACGACGAGCCCGGCTTCCACCAGCAGGCGCGGACTGGACCTGCAGAGACCCCCGGGCTCCGGATGCTGGCACCGGGAAGAGGGCGTCGGGGGGCTCGTGGGCGCAACTGCGTTGCGACGGCCTCGCCAGAACGGCCTTCGAAACACTCGAGGAGCCAAGCGGACGCCGCCGCGGGCTGCCCCGTCCCTCCCCTCCCTCGCCACGCGGCGGCCAGGACATCCCCGCCCCGTCCAAGCAGCGGCGCCGAGCAGTCAGGCCGCCTCCCTCTTAGGCACGTGGTCGCCCAGCTCGCGGGCCGGCGGGGGCTTGCTTGCAGAACCGCTCCCACGGGGCTGCCAGGTTCATGGGAACCGGACAGAGCCTCGCTCGCTCCTCCTGCCCTCCAGGTCTCGATGCGCCCCGGGAAAGGCGGCGTGGAAGCACGGCGGCCACTGTGCGCTGTTGGGGAGGGGCACCAGCGCCATGCAAGCCCCCCCCCTCCCTAAATCTGGCACGGACCCCCGTTAGAAGCCGCGCCTGGAAGCGCTCAGAGGCCTGGGGAAGAAGACCCCCGAGGGTCGTGCCCAGCCAGCATCTGCAGGGCAGGCAAGACCCGATTCCCCAGCTCAGCTTCCAGCTACCGTACACTCTTCCGGCTGCGCTCCTCCCTGGACTGGATAGTCTGGACTCTGTCAACTGCGCTCTTGTAACCTCCCGGTTAGATTCCTGCAACGCATTATGCATGGGGCTGCCTCTGAAGACAGTTCTTGGAAACTTCAGCTGCTGCAGAATTTGGCAACCAGGTTGTTCATTGGGGCAAGACGGTGGGAGAATTTTACACCCATCCTGGTCCAACTGCATAGGCTGCCTATTAGTTTCTGGGCCCAAGGAGGGAGAACTTCACAGAGCCAGAGTAATCTCTCCCATTTTCTCATGCCACTGCAACAGGGGGCTGCTGTTCCCCCACAAGGGGTCCCTCCGGAGCCCCAGAGCAAAGAGCACTTGCATCCTGCCATGGATCCAGCCCAGAGTGGGGGGGGGAGGCCTGTCCCTGGACGGGAGCCAGACCCCTCTCCTCTGCGCCCTTGTGCCCAGGCACCTGGTGCCGCCGTTTGTCATTCCCTAAATGCCAGCGCTGTAGGCAAGGCTGATGAAGGAGCCACCGGAATGAAGTCTCCTTGCTGCTTTTTATTGCAGGATCACCGCTTGGATTTATGAGGCCTGAGTGAGTCTCATTTCTCTGGCAAGGCAGAGGGAGTAATTAACTATTAATAAAAGTATTACCAAGCTCCCCACAGGGGCTGCTTAATTCATGGGGCAGGAAAGGGCAGCGTAAGGTGGCTGCCTCTGCAGCGGCCGCCTGCCTTAGCACCAGCCTTGCTGGCTGCCAGAGAAGAGGACCAGGACCCGGACCAGGCAGCATCTCTTGCTCGGAAACTGGCAGGTAAGGGCACTGTAGCTGTGGCCCTCAGCAGCTGGGAGGGGCAAAGCCTTTTCTCTGCCACTTGAAGGAGATGCCAGGGAGGGAGACGTCTGCCTTGAGCCCATGGAGGGCCCAGGGCCAAGTGCCAGGCTGACCCCAGGTCCCAGAGCCTCCATCTGCCTCACAGCCCTCAACCCCCCCCCCCCCCAGTGGAGGCAGGAAGCCTGGTCTACCTTTACAGCAGAGCTGGAAGGGTTGCTGAAATGATGGCATGGAACATACCTGGAATACCTAAGAGGAAATGCTCTGTAAAGACTTAAGTCTTATCGCTGGGGAAATGATGGAGTTCCTCCGACAGTGACTGTAGCTCACAACTTGTGCTCCCAAGTATATTAATAGCAACTGTCAGCTGAGGCACAATTGGTTGTGTCAACTGGCCGTGGGAGAAGCACAGGGAGCCCCAGAATTAAACACCAGCCTCCTCCTAGGCCTGGGTCACTAGAGGCCGAATTCTTCAAGGCCTGCCCCCTTCCTTCCATGACCCCACACATCACAACCTGCTCTGACTCCTGGTCCTGACTTAGCCCCTGAAGGAAGCCCACCTTGTGCTTTCTGCGGTTTTAGAAGAACAAAATCTTTGTTTTCACATCTCTGGCCGAATGCCTTTGTTCACTTTTAAGACCGTGATGTGGGCACCAGTCACAAAACGGCAACCATGTGAGCATGGCATAACACAAAGTTAGAGCAGTCACTGTGGCTTCTTCCTCAGCCTCAGGTTCCCATGAGAAGTCAGCTGTGTCCTGCTGCTTGTTAAGTTCTGTGCTCCCCCCACTAGGGAGCATTTCTCAGCACCAGCAAAAATGTACCAGGTGCCTATGAAAACTCTCTCATGCACATGGACACCCGACACACACATGCATTGCTCACCTCTCACCACAAATGCACCTCCCCTCTCTCTGCCCAAATGCATCTCTCCCAGACCAGACCACAGTCTCTCCTCTCCTTACAAAGCCCACCTCCCTCTCTCTCATATATGGGCATCCATTTTTCTGGGGGGAGGGGGAGGAAACCCTGAAAGGCAGAAGGATAATTTCTCTCTCTCACGCACGAAAAGATTGCTGTCCATATCTGTTGCCTCATATCTTTCGAAAGATGCTTCAACCTTACATTAAAAAAAAAAAAGGAAAGCTGTGAATCTAGGAATTCAAGTTCATCCTAGGGGCACCGGAGGAGCAGCAGCACTGTATGTGAAGGACATGTAATAATAATAATAATAATAATAATAATTAATACCAGGGGTCCCCAGACTTACCAGGCTTCGGGCCGGTGCCCGCCGCGCCAACCGTGCAGCGGGCCGGAGGGCAGGGGAGTGCGCGCGCAGCGGGCCAGAGGGCGGGGGAGTGCGCGCCCGTGCGCATGCGCACACGCACACGGTCGGAAAAAAAATCGCCGAAAATCACTTGTGCGCATGCGTATGGGCCTCCCCCAACCCGGAAGTGCATCGGAAATGACCTCTTCTGGGTCGGGAGAGGCCCATACGCATGCGCACAAAGGATTTTTGGCGATTTTTTGCCGATTTTTAAGATCGCCGCCGCGCCGTAAGAGTGGGTGGCGGCAGCGGGCCGGATTGGGAGGCCAATTGGGCCGCATCCAGCCTGGGGGCCGTAGTTTGGGGACCCCTGATTTATACCCTACCCATCTGACTGGGTTTCCCCAGCCACTCTGGGAGGCTCCCAATCGAATATTAAAAACACAATAAAGTGGTTACAGACGCTTTGGGTTACAAACTCTGCTAACCAGGAAGTAGTTGCTCCAGGTTAAGTTCTTTACCCCAGGATAAGAATGGAAATCGCGCACCAGCGGCAGCAAGAGGCCCCATTAGCGAAAGCACGCCTCAGCTTAAGAACCATTTCAGGTGAAGAACGGACCTCTGGAACGAATTAAGTTCTTAACCAGAGGTACAGCATTAAACATTTAAAAACTTCCCTAAACAGGGCTGCCTTCCAGTGTCTTTTAAAAGTAGGATATTTGCCGAGCATCTGAGCAGCAGGGACCAGGGAATGCGAGGGTTGCTGCCGAGGGGCTCCTGCCTTGCTGCCTGTGGACCTTCCTGTTGCAGCACCTGGCTGGCCACAGTGGGAGAACAGGACAGGTGAGGTGCCCTCCACCTTTGGCCTGATCCAGCAGGAGGAGCTTAGCTTTTACAGCTTGAGTGGCAGCTGCTTGCTCACCCATCTCCAGCAGCCCTCAGCTGGATCAGGGGGCAAATGCCATGGGGCCATCGAAGTGTTCCTTCCCAGCGCCCCCTGGAAACGGCTCCACAGCTTGGAGCCCAGGAGGAACCTGCAAAGCACGGCAGGACCCACTGCCTGGGAAGGAGAGGGCTCAGAGTCCCTACTGCCAATCTGGTCCCAACCAGCCTCAAACGAGGTGACGGGCACAGCCTCCTCAGCCCCAAAGCCCGGGAGGGGAGAATCTGTGGGGGGGCCCTCCAGAGGTTGGACTCCAGCCCCCCTTCCGCTCTTGCCAGCAGGCCCAACAGCCAGGGATGCGGAGAGCTGGAAGTCCCACAAGTCCCCAGACCCCCCCCCCCAACCTGGGCCCTCCAAGCTGCTGAGGCTGTCACTTGGCAGCTGCAGGCCAAACACATGCAGGAGGAAGCAGCAGCCCAACAGACCGGTGCCTGGCACAGCAGCGCCACCTGCTGCCCGCTTCCTGAGTGTGGCCAAAGCCACTGGGGCAGCAGGAGAGAACACACCTGTCTCTTCCTGCCGACTCCCCAAGATTAGTGTGCTTGGCCGTCCAGGTTTCCGTCACAGGAGATGCTTCCATCCCACCATGAATCACGGTTTTTTAAATTCTTCAAAGGCTGCTGTGGCTAAGGCTAAGCCAGGCTCGCCTGAAGGCGTCCTTCTTCCTCTGGGCCCCTTCAGACTGGCAACTCCGCCTTGCTTCAGTTCTCAGGCTTTGAGGAAGGGCAAAGGGCAAAGGGCAAGAGGCCCCCTCCCCCTCCCCCTCCCCTGATGCCCAAGGGCAGCTGCCTCCTCCCTCCTCCCCTTCCATCTTTCCAGGGAAGAGGCCCCAAGGCCGTTCCTCATGCTGCTCTCTGCAGCGGCTTCTCTGCTGCTGCTGCACGGTCCGTTTTTGAGGTGGGTTAGATGATTTCATGGCTGATTTCCACTCTTGCTTGCTTTTGGCAACTCCCTCTCCCCCCCCCCCCCCGGCCATTTCCAGTTTTCTATTCCCACTGTCACTTCCAGCTTATGCAAAGGATCCTTCCCATGTTGAGATACCCTGCACAGAGACGGGGCCTTCTTCAGCATGGCTCCCCCAGAACCAACGCAAGCACACAGCAACACCCCTGGCCTCCCACAGCTCATGCCACAGAAGAGTGGCTGACCCCTGGTCACTCCAGTCGTGCCCAGCATCGAGGAGGAAAGGGCTGACAGGCAGAACTCTGGGGCACCTCCCAACTCCTTCCTGTTTGTGGAGCCTGGTTGGGGCAGAGCGCCTGGGGGCCAAGAAGCCCCCCTCCTCAGCAGGGGGGCAGGGGCAGAGCTCAGCACCGCAAAGGCAGGTCCCAGAGGTTCTTGGGACTGAGAGGTGGGGCTGGACGTGGGTGCAGGGACACGGCTCCTTGGCAGGTCTGGATCTGTGGCCTGACACTGCAGAACACCTTCCCCTCCAGGCGAGGGAGAAGATGGGTGTCTTTCTTCACAATCGCCCCTTTTCCAAAAGATTGCAGAGTCAACAATTGACACTAAAAACATTTAAGACAGACAGACAATTACACTTCCTTTGTTAAGAAGTTTATAGGGTGCCTTTGGATGCTTGAAAGCAGCTGTGCGTTTTGTGGGGAATGTACATTTCAGCCCCACCCCCACCCCCGGCATATCCTGCTCTTGAGAGTCTCCCTGGCAGCTTTGTGGATTCTCTGCATCTCTGCTCTTCAACTAAACACAATTGCCCAGGTGCCTCGGAAGGACCATTGTAGTTGCATCTTGAAATAAGAGCACCGACCGCAAATTAGGAAAAGGGCAGGCATGAAGCCAGTTCACGGGGGCCTTAGAGAAGGCGAGGAGCAAATTGTCCCTGCAAATCAAAGGTCAGGCAGACAATGGGACCAGGAGGACAAAGCCTTTTGCTCAGGGCATCAGGGAGACAAGGGACAGCCCATGAGGCAGCCAGGCCTGACCCTAACCCTCCTCAGCCGTGGAATGAAGGTCACTAACTTAACTCCAATGGCTCTAGTTACAGGTAGGTAGCCGTGTTGGTCTGAGTCGAAACAAAATAAAAAAATTCCTTCAGTAGCACCTTAAAGACCAACTAAGTTTTTATTTTGGTATGAGCTTTCGTGTGCATGCACACTTCGTCAGATACACTGAAACAGAATCCACCAGAATACATAAGGGTCTGGTGGATTCTGTTTCAGTGTATCTGACAAAGTGTGCATGCACACGAAAGCTCATACCAAAATAAAAACTTAGTTGGTCTTTAAGGTGCTACTGAAGGAATTTTTTAATTTTAACTCCAATGGGGAATTCAAGAATCTTAACAAGCTCAGCAAAGAGGCAACTCTCCTCTCTTGCAGAAACTCCACTTCCCACCAAATGTTCCCAGAATATGAGGCACATTTAGCAGCCGTGGAAGGAAAGGACAGGTCCTCTCCTGGAAGGGCAACTGCTGGAACAGGAAGCAGTGAGGAGGAATGAACATCCTTTCATTCATGCAAAGAAGGAAATAAATAAATAAGAAAGGCTCCATGTAGGGAACCATGATTTTTAACTTGATCATAAAGGATCAGCAGAGAGCTGGTCAAGTTTATGGACATCATCACATTATTCAGAGTGGTGAGGGGGAAATGGACAGCCAAGGGCTCCCCAGGGTTCCCCTCCTGCCACCAAGCAAGTCAGGTGACAAAATGGCAAATGTGGTTCAATGTGATTGTTGGGTGAGGAAAGGGATCTTGAGGGTGCAGTCGCAGTGGGGAACTGCGCCATGGAAATGTCAAGTGAATGTGTCAAATCCCACGTTAGGGATCCAAAGCAAAGCTGCCTACAGGATTCCAAGTGTGACCCTGTGAGAGATTTCCATAAGGTGTCATCTAATTTTCCTTATGGAAATTTATGGTGGCTAAATATGGGGTACAGTCTGGTTCTGCTCAGTTCATCTCCAGAAGGAAGCACAGCAGAGCTGGAAAAAGCTCTAGAAAAAGGCAGGCAAAATGTTCAAGGGTGAAAAAGCAACCAACCAACAGCCCCTCCCCCCTCCCCCAAAGATTAAAGGGCTGGAGCAGCTGCCCTTTGAGGAAAGGTTGCAACAGGCTGAGGTTAGAAAATGGAGACATGATGGGTGAAATTGTGGGCCAAATGAGCAGAGCAAAGTTTCCCTCCCTCTCTCCTGCTACTAGAACCCAAGGAGGGTCAGGTCACCAAAGAAGAGGGAGATTTGGGGTGAGTGGAAGGAGGCCCTTCTTCACACAGTGAAGAGTTAAACTCTGGGATTTGCTCCCAGGAGAGGCAGTGGTGGCCACCAGCTCAGCTGGCTTGAGCCGGGGACAGTCCCAGAGGAAGAGGGACTGCAAGGGACAACTGGACAGAGAGCGCCTCCATGCCGCTTCCAGAAAATCAGGGTGGGAAGAGCCCTCCTGGGGGGGGGGCCTTCCTTGGGGGCATCTGACTGGCGACTCTGGGAGGCCGGAAGCTGGGCTGCATGGACCCACTTTGGTCCAACTAAACCACAAGCACCACCATGACATATGAATGGATGGCACAGCTGCATTTCAGAATACCACGCACACCTGAATGGTGGCAGCGGCTGCCAGCGCCACCCCGTGTCTTTCTTGCCAGCTGCCCAGGGCCATTCTAAGCAGCCACAGCTGGAGATGAGGGGAACTGGCAAGGCTGCGATCCAAGACTTGCTCACTTGCAAATCTGGATGACTTCCATGGGACTGACTTCCAAGCAAGGGTGAAGAGGGTGCAGGACCCTGAAATGCCACTCTCCAGAGCCCAGAGATGGGCAGTGGAAACTCCCAAACTGGCCTCCAATGTCCTCATGATGACAGCAGTAAGGCAGCCTCACGCCACGCCCAGAGGGGAGCAGCGAGGGCTCCTCTTCACCCAGGCAGGCTCGAGTGGTCCAGGGCATTCTGCGTTCAGGGCTCCAGCTCCCAGCCTGCTTTCCCTAGGACTACCTTCCGGTCCTATGCCCATCTCTCTCTTTGCCCACACCCTGTCCCAAGTTTGTGGCAGGTTTCTACTGCTTACTCCAGTAGCTGGAGCTCTGAGTACCATCTCAGAAGCGCCTAGTTCTGAGACCACCCTGATGCCCCCCCCCTCCAAACTCCAGGGACCCAGAAGCAGAAAGCAAGAGGCTCTCGGCTGCTGCTCTGGCCTCAGCCCACTTTGGTCCCAACACACCTCCCAAAGCACCAGCTGCTCCTCCCCTCCCAACAGCCTTTCCGCTTCTCAACACATTCACATGGCACAGCCTCCGGCCCTGAGGGGCACGCAGACCAGAGGGCACAAAGAAGGGCGCAGAAAGGTGGCGCCCAGTGTCGCCATGCGCAAGGGCTCACAGGATGGCATGATCAGCCTCACTTTAAAGCCTCCCCCAAGCTCCCTCTCTGAGCCACTGAGACCCAACACAGCGCCTGCACCCACCCAGCTTCCTGGGGCTCCCCCACCCCCAAGATCTTTCCCATAGCACCAGGGCCCAAGTGCTTCAGCCTCTTCCCGTCTGAGGGGCACAAGACCACCCACCCCATTTGAAGCCCTCCGGGGTGGCCAGCTCCCCCTGCCTTGGGGCTCTCTTGGCTGAACTGCTGGCATGTTTCAGCGCTGGGGGAATCCCGCAGGGTCCTCTTCCTCCTGGTGATGGAGCAGCAGCAACTCCAAGTCCGGGCTGGAGCAAGACTCCTTGGGCCGCCTGGCGCCCTTTTGCCCTGCGCAGGGAAGGAGGCACTGGTCAGCCGGCCCCCAACACGCAGCAGGGCTTCTGCGGCCCCCACCCCAAACCTTGGCTATGCAGGAAGCCCAAGTCCCAAGACACCCCGTCCGCGTCCCTGACATTACCTGTGGCATTGAGAGCCTTCAGCGCAACATGGAGGGAGAGCCCCAGGAGGCAGACGACGAAGCCCAGCCAGTTCAAGAGGCTCAAGTGGTCTCCCATGAGGTGCGTGGCCAGCAGAAGAGTGCAAACCTCCTGAGGACAAGAGCAGGGGCGAGTCACAGCCACCAGGACTGGCGGCCCCAGGAGCCAATCGAAAGACTCATATTGGGAAGGGGGTGGGCTGAGTGCTTCTCACAGGGGCCCAGAAGCGCCCCAGGCCTCCATGGAACAAAGGAAAGACCCCACCCCAAAGACTCCTGTGGTCCCACTTGAGGCCAAGCAAGAGGCGACTGGGGCAAGGAAGGGCCAGAGGAGGAAAGGCCACCCAATACCTTGAAAATCCCAGAGACGGACAAGGCGAGGCTGGAGGTTTTTGACACCAGGAGGAACTCCGAGAAGCCCAGCCCAAAGGCCAGCAGCCCTCCCAGGGCCAGCTTGCCCAAGAGGCCCAGCAGAAGGTCCACCTCGTGGAAACGGAAGAGCTTCTCTGACGCAGACAAGGGCAGGCCTGGGAGGAGAGAGAGAGAAAGGGCTCAGGAACCTCCAGGGCCCTTGACCTGGAAGCAAGTGCCGGGGGCTGGATTTCCAAGGGAGGGTGCTCAGCCCTAGGGGCCCTCAGGGCTCCTCCTGCCAAGCCAGGGGCCCAGGGAAGCTCAGCCCTGTTCTGGGGAGGCCGACCCACCTTTGAGCAGGCAGAAACTCAGCAACAGATTGACAAACACTCCCAGGGTTTCTCTCCCCCTGCAACCAAGGAAAATATTCCTTGCAAATGACCAGGAAAGCTGAGGGGGCCACGGATGAGCTTTTTCTACAGGAAGAGGAGCTGCTCTGGTGGCTGCAAGACTGCACTGAGGCAAACAAATGATTCCCAAGTCCAAATACAGAATTTATTTGGGTTTCCACAGTGGTGACAGTTTAGATTTTAAATGTTGCCGGTTTTTAAAATTTCCTATCAACTGAATGCTTTTGGGTGCTGCCCTGTCTTGCAGCTCCAGCTCTAAATTTGTAACTTCTGTTTGCCAAGAACTAAAGAGCCAGCCCAAAACAGCCTGACGGACGTGGCTTTCCCCCTGCTCATTGTTCCCTTCCACTTATGCCTAATGCTCCATGCCTGGCATCACAGGGCACTTGTCAAGCCACATCCATTCGCTTCCCTGGGTCTACTCTGAGCATGGATACAACCCAGCACATTCTGTCTAAGCCTGAAAAAGGCTATTACACATTTTCCCATTTCTCCCCAGAATCTCCCCCCCCCCCCCCGACTGGAGCGCTGAACGCACCAGCCAGCAGCTTTGGAAAAGGAACCCAAACCCTGCTTGGACCCCAGTGAATGTCCTAGACTGAGCCATGGTTCCCAATGTGAGGCACACACCCCACAGGGGGGCAATTTGATTTTAAGGGGGGGGGCAACTCGAGAATGAGTTATTAACAGTTAATGGCCTTTTAGGCTTCCTCTGCGTGAATAGTTCACTTTTTGAATACAGTGGTACCTCCGGTTGCGAACAGGATCCGTTCTGGAGGTCCGGCTGGATCCCGAGGTTTTCACAACTCGAGAAGAAGCAGTAGACCGCTTTCGTAACCTGAAGTTTACATTACCTGAGGCTAACATAACCCAAGGCGCTACTGTAATAAGAATGATATGTTCCATTGTGGGCGGATGAGGATTTTAGAGATGCTTAGCTGCGGCATGGCCAAAGGAAGGTTGGGAACCACTGCCCTAGAGTAAGAAACCCCCAGACAAGCACTCTTTTGGGGAACAGCTCCCCTGGGAGATTTGCCCCTGGATCCCCTGCTCTGCTGTTCCCTCAGCTTCCCGCTCAGGTGCCATTTCTGCCCCCGCCTCACCCAGACAACTTACCCTCAAAGGCAGCGAAGAGGGGGAAGAGGCCCAGGAACATGGCTGGCTGCAGGTGGAACATGGTGTCTATGGGGTTCTGGAGTCCTGCCAGGAGGGTGAGAAGGGGGAGCCCATCAAGGAGCAGGAAACGGAGCAGGAAACGGAGCAGGATGTCGCCTGCCCCCCAACACCCGCCCAAGAGGGGCACATACCCAGCTCGTCCTTCTGCAGAAGTATCTGTGTCAGCGTCCAGCGGATTCCGCCCAGGAAGGAGGCGCCCAGCACCATGGCAAAGCCCTCCATGTCAAACTGCGTCGCCTTGTAGGTGAAGAGGAAGAGCCCCCCCGCAATCAGCAGCACAACCAGCACCAGCGCCGCCCTCTGGTGGGAAGAAGAACAGCGCAGGTTGGCTGGTGCCCAACCCCCCAATAACCCCCTCCCGCTCAGCCTTGGGGGGGGGGGTCGGGGGCTGGGTGCTCTCACCGGCTCCTCCAGCTTGAAGACCAGAGAGAAGAACAAGATGAAGAGGACGGCCGAGGACTTGGTCATGGTGTAGCTGCAAGGCCAGGGAGGAAGGAGGCCGTCAGGCAGGCAGGCAGGCAAGAGACGGGCAGCGTCTCCACAGCACCCCACCCCATACTCACAGCGAGACGGTGATGTACAGGAAGCTCCAGTTGCTGAGACCCACATCCAGGGCCGTGGACAGAGCTGAGAAGCAAAGAGAGAGAGGACTGAAGGAGAGGTCAGTTTTGCTTTCCCACCCACAGCTAGTCAGCCAAGACATGTCCAGGAAGCCCTCAAGAGGAGGATGACCGCAGCCCTTCTCCTTTGCCCCCAAGCGACTAGCAATCGGGGTTAGACTCCTTCTGCACATGGAGGCTCCTCAGTCAGGCATCTCGACTAGTTGCCACCTTCCTCCCCTGTGACTGAGCTACCGGCCCAATCACCACCTCTTCTGGCAGTAAAATATGGAAGCACAAATTGTACATTCTGCATTTTTCTTCTCTCTTTCCTGGGTCCCTTTCCCTGTGGACTTGCAGGTGTGAGAATCAGGAGAGGAGAAGAACCAACTGCTGCCGCCACAGAAGCAGCCGTCTTTTCACAAACCGAGAAAGACTGCGTGGAGAGGTGTGTCCTGCCCCTTCGCCTTGATCAGGCACCCCCAAACTGTGGCCCTCCAGATGTTTTGGCCTACAACTCCCATGATCCCTAGCTAAGAGGACCAGTAGTCAGGGATGATGGGAATTGTAATCCAAAACATCTGGAGGGCCAAAGTTTGGGGGTGCCTGGCCTTGATGCTTTTGGTCCTGCCGGCCAGCCGAAATTCAAGGCTAATGGTCCACCCCAGGGCCGGATTTAGGTTTGATGAGGCCCTAAGCTCCTGAAGGTAATGGGGCCCTTTCTATGTCCAGCTGTCCTTTGTCAACAACAAATTGCCACTGTTTTTTGTGTTGAGTATATGCTAGATGGTAATTAACGGACCTAATAGTTATGTAAAGCCATTTACACATAACAAATAGGAGCCTTCACAACACAAAACGCTGTTGCTGTATATCAGTTTTATTTTATTTGTTTTTTATCTTGTATTTTGGAAATGTACACCCAGTGGGTTTTTTCTTTTAATTGGGGGGTGGGACAAGAGAGTGGGGCCCTAAGCTGGAGCTTGTCTTATATGTAAATCCGGCCCTGGGTCCCCCACCCCTGACTTCCCAGGAGCAGAGGAAGAGGGAGGCACCGGCCGCCTTGGTCCTTCCTGGTCCCGCTCCCCCCTCCGGCGCCTCACCTGCGGGGCCCACCTGGCGCAGGTAGGCGGCCCAGGGCAGCAGCGGCCGGGCGGGTCTCCGGGCGCAACGGCGCGTCAGGCCCGAGAGCGTGAAGATGACCAGCAGGTGCAGCAGCGTCATGAAGAGCGGGAAGCCGAAGCTCTGCGGGGAGGAGGGGGGAGAGTGAGCCCGGGAGGCGGAGGGCGGGTGGGGGAGGGGCGACTCTCCCTCCCTCCCTCTTCCCCCCGCCCACCTTCATGATCCACTTGTTGTAGAAGGTGATGCCGATGGAGAAGGCGTAGTAAAGCAGCACCAGCGCCACCACCAGCGCCGCGGACCCCGCGCCGCCCCCCGAGCCCCCCGGGAGCCGCATCCCGCCGCGCCACGCGCCGCCTCGCCCTCCCGACTGCCGCTTCCGGCGACAGGCCCCGCCCTTTCCCGTCGGGCCGCCATAGACTCCCAGGCCAGAGCGGCCCCTTCCTCCTCCGGCGGCGAAGACGAGCTCCTCCTGGCGGCGCCTGCCCGTCACTGCACCCTGGGGAGCCCCGGGGAGGAGCCCCCGCCCCGAGAGTGGCCCGGAGGCGAAGCGCCCCTCGGGTTCCTTCATTGACGGCGTTGCATTTCTCTCCCCCCCCCGTCTTGTCCAACGAGCTCAAGGGCCGGGTCTCTGGTTCTCCCCTTGCTCATTTGACCCCCCTCCCCATCCCTGCGAGGTAGGCGAGGCTGAGAGGCGCCGAGGCAGTCACAAGGTGGGCTTTATGGGCCGGGGGTGAATTCGAACCCAGGTCCTGGCCCAACACCCTGATCGCTGCCCCCCCCCATGCAGGAAGGGCCCGCCGGGGGCCGAGTGGGGTTGCTGCCCCTGAGTCCTACCTGGGGCTTCCAGGAGGGGCACCTGGCTGGCGGGGAGGCGATGCAGCAATACGCGCCGCATTTCCCGGAGGGACCCAGCGGGCAGATAGAGCTGCCTTGAGTCTGGCAGGGCTTCCTCTTGGGAAACCTCTGCAGCATCCTTGCCCCAGCAGCTCTTCCAGGATCTCCCCAAACATCCAAGGACAGGCCCCTGGTCCAAGTGTCTCCCAGAATCCTCACAAATTAGGGGCGGAAGGCTGGGAGCCGAGGCCGTGCAAGACCCGCCCGCCCCCTCCATGCATGAAGTGGCCCAAATTTGGCTGGAATTCAACCACCAGCCACTCCCGAAAAGGGAGCAGGGGGACGGCAGGGATTATTGTGCCCACAGGGTTTAAGTTGAAACCTTCAATGTGGGTGCTGTGCAGAGGGGAGGCAAGACACACCCCAGGCGGAGAAGGGTTGGGCTGCTCTTGCAACCAGGGGTCCCTGTCCCCAGTCTTCAAAAATCGCAGGAAGCCTCACAAGCACCCATATTCTGGTCAAAATAAGACCTGCATGAGCAGAACCTCCGGTGTTTACTGCCAGTTTTCAGAAGGGAAATGGGACAGGTTGCTGCCCACTCACTTCTCCTCTGAAATCCACGATTTTCTACAGGCAGCTCTCACTTCTGCCTGGGGTGGGGGGAGGCACTGGCACCCACAAGAAGCAGGAAGCCCTCCTTGCTCCCTCCCAGGGAACAGTTCGCTTCTGCTTCCGCCTGGCCTAACTCTTCTCCTCCCACAGCCTGGTCTCAAGAAGGAAACAGGAGCCGGCAAAAAGGAGGAAAACAGCCTTTAATGCGAAGATTGGGGTGGGGGTGGGGAATGAGGGGCATGCCAGGTCCAGCCTGTGCACTGTGCCCCACTGCCAGGTGAAAGCAGCTAGACTGGCAGCCTTTCTTGGGTCGGGGGGGGGGGGGTCTCAGTGCTCTTCCACCCAGGGGAGCCTAGATGGGGGAGCAGAAGCTGTACCATGGGCTGCATTTGCCACTGCTGGGCTCACCGGGCGGCAGCAGACCCACAGGATGGAGCCCCTGCCTGCCTGGAAAGTAAGAGAATCATGGAACGGTAGAGTTGGAAAGGGTCCCCAAGGGTCATCTTGCCCAGCCCCCTACAAGGCAGGCCCCAGAGACCGGTCAGGGATGAGGCTCTGCTGCCGACCCCCATCTGTCATGCCCCCTTGCCTCAGGCCAAGCACATCAGGCAAAGGCACACCAAGGACGGCTCTGCCACAAATCTGCAGAAATGCCATTGGGGGGGGGGGAATTCAGCGCACGCTCAGCCCTCCAGCACAGCTGGCTCTGGCTGCCCCCTGCTGCCCACCCTAAGGAAGGGGGCAGGGCGGAGAACAGCTGCCATAGAGGGGAGAGTCTTGTAGCATTCAAAAAAAAAAAAAAAAAACCAAACGCTACTGCCCAGCAGGATCCCTCCTTCTGCAGTCAGAGAGGAGCCCCCCCTCCCTCCCCCCCGCAAGAAGAAGAGGTCCTGGGCATGCGCTGGAGGGGGCCGGAGGCTGCCCCCCCCCCGCCCTGCCTCTGCTGCCCAGGGGCATCATCCGTAGTGGTAGACGAAGTCGTAGCTGCTGGGCTCCTTGGGGACGGGTGGGGGCACCTCGGGGATGGGGATGTTCTCCAGGTCCAGCAGCCGCAGCTTCATCTCCATGCTGAGCAGCGTGTCCAGGTCGCTCTTGGTCAGGTCGCTGCCCATCTCCTTCCCCAGGAGGGCGTTGAGGCCATCGATCCAGATGCAGTACTGCGGGGGAGGGGAGGGACCTGAGACCGGGGTGGGGGTGGGGTGGCCTGGCCGCCCCTCATGACCCCTGACATGTTGCTGGGGGGGGGGGAACCTGCTCCCGCTTCCTTCATCATAGAATTGTGGGGTTGGGAGGGACCCCGAGGGTCAGGCAGGAATCGCAGCAGGAGGAGAATCCCTGGCAGGCAGGCAGGCAGACAAGCTCTGCTCACCAACCTCCCAGGAAAGGCTTCCCAGGGAATCCTCTCCCCTGTGAGAACAGGATGCTGTGCTCATGGGCCTCATCCCAAAAGATCTTCCCAGGTTCATATGGCATTTAAGAACCTTCCTCCCTTTCCCATGTCTTGTCCCCTCAACTTGTCCAATATCTCTGCCATTATGCCACCTTCCATGCACCCACGGACCTGCCGTTTAAATTCCTTGGGTTTTATTTCATGCCTTAGAATCATAGAATCGTAGAGTTGGAAGAGACCACAAGGGCCATCCAGTCCAACCCCCTGCCAAGCAGGAAACACCATCAAAGCATTCTTGACATATGCCTGTCAAGCCTCTGCTTAAAGACCTCCAAAGAAGGAGACTCCACCACACTCCTTGGCAGCAAATTCCACTGCCGAACAAATTCCACTGCCTTGTTTTTACCTGACCGTGATCTATAACTGTACATGGACTGTATATTGCCATGAGCCTGCCGAATAAAAAAATCTGCAATTTGCAGATTTTTGCAGAACCTTTCATTCAATATACAGTACATTATTTCAAAACAAAACCAAACAAAAAATCAGGCTCCCCCCCCACATCCCTCTCTCCTCAGCCACTGAGATTCCTTCCATTTTCCTTGGTGGGGTTCATGTCTCCCCCCCCCCCCGAGATTGAGCAGCTTTGCAGAGGCAGAGAGAGAGAGGGAGGCAGGAAGGAAGTTGGTGGGCAGCTACATGGTCAGCCCTGCAAGGTTTGAGAAAAGGAGCTGAGGTTGACAGAGAGGAAAGAGAAAGGGGGGGGGGGCTGAAGAAAGCAGAGATGCAGCAAAGCAGCAGGTTGGAAATGGGGGTGGGGGGAAATGGAGAAAGAGCAGCCCAGATGGGGCAGCCAGGTGCAGATTGCTCAAAATATCTCCACATGGAGACCAGGGATGGCTTCCTTAGCTGGGGGGCAGGGGCACAAGAAAGCCTCCTGGGTAAAATGCAGGACCCCCACCCCCTTTCAGTCCTCCTCTCGACTTTCTGGGCCCAAGAGGAAGGAGATGGTCCCTGCTTCACCCACAAATGCTCTGGGCCTCCAGCCTCTCCCCTGCCTTTGTGAAAGCCCCAAAGCCCCCAGTGGCCTCAGCTTCCTTTAGACAGAACAGCCCTTTCCCTAGAGGAAGTGACAGGAGATATGAGAGCCGTTGTCAAATCTCTCAAGGGCTGCCCCATGGCAGAGGGAACAAGCATGTTTTCTCCTGCTGTGGAGGGCAGGATTCGAACCCATGACAGTAAGAGCTGTTAGACTGTGGAAGGGCCTCCCTTTGGGAGGTTGTGGACTCTCCTTCCTGGGAGGTTTCTGAGCAGAGGTTGGATGGCCATCTGTCAGGGATGCTCGAGGTGAGATTCCTGCATAGCAGGGGGCCAGACTAGGTGGCCCTTGGGGTGCCTTCCAGCTCTACAATTCTATGACTCTAGGAGGAGGAAGCGCATTGCAGGAGCAGGGCCATCCGTTGGGAGGAAGGCAGCTTCCCCTCGCTCCTGACTCACCTCATATTTGTTGGGGGCTATGAAGTTCAGGGTCTCATCCGGATCGTACAGGATGGAAAAGGCCAACTCCAGAGCCTCCTGCGGATGGGAAGAGGGAGAGAAGGGGCTGGTGAGCCAAGGAGGCCAGTCCCCACCCCCTACCAACACCACCTCCCAGGGGTTTTCCTCCCCAGCCAGCTACCTTGTTCTGCTTCAGAGCCCCCTTCTCCTTCATGTGTGGACAGTCCTTCCCAGTGACGACGGCCTTGATGTCTGCAACGGGTACTGGGCGAGAAGGAGGGGGTTCTGGTCAGGCTGGGCAAGAACAGCGGGAGAAGCCCCTTCCCTCTTCCACAGAATCAGAGATTTGGGAGGTACCCCTGTGGGTCCCGCAATGCAGGAATCGCAGCGAAAGCCCCCCGGGGGCTGCTGGCTGCCCTTGCCCAGAGGGCTGGTCCCTGAGCCCCTGCCGAGTTCCTCGTCTGAACCCCCTGCCCCCATCCCTCGAGGAGCGCCTCCCCTGCCTGGCACGGCACTCACTCTTCTCCTGCAGAGCCTCAAATGTGACCTCCCCCTGGGTGTTGTCCTCCAGGTCCCCGTAGTGAAGCACTTTGTGGTTCAGAGCCAGGCGGCAGAACCAGAACCGCTCTGCAGGGCGACAACAACAGCACATGGCCCATAAGAAGGCAGGGAGGCTGCTGCTCTGAAATCACTGAGAAATGGACTTCCTGTTTTGCAGCGAACCTGGCAAGTTGCCCTCTCGGGTGCTCTGGTGCCCAGGAGGGGTCCCACACGGAGATTAATGGGGGGTAAGGGCATGTAGTCCCATACCTTTTGAGGAGATCTAAAGGGCACGACCCACAGTCATTCACGATTGCCTTTTTTGTTTTTGTTTCCAGCAACTGGGGCTCGTAAGCAGAGCCAGCCGTGGCCAGGAGCCCTCCCCAGCCCTTTCTCCCCTGCTGCCCTCACCTTGCCTCCGCCGGTTCCCAATCTTGCGGAAGCTGCTCCCCTCGCAGAGGCGGTTCAGGCGCTGCTGCTTGATGAGCTCCAGGATCTCCGGCTGGATCTTCTCCCGCAGCTCCCTGGGGGGCGGCCACATGGCAGCTGGTGAGCACCCCACACTGTCCCTGCAAGGCGCCACCCCCACCCCCGACCCCCCAAAGCAGCCGCTCACATGATGGGCGGGGAGTGGAAGTCGTCCTGGCTCATGCGCTCCGACTGGCGCAGGCGCAGGATTTCCGAGTAGCTGAGGCTGCGCAGTTTGCTCTTGAACTGGTCCAGGGAGTTGGGCTTGGAGGGCAGCGCCCGCATGATCTGCTCCCGCACCACCTGCATCACCTGGGAGAGGGGGGCAAAGTTACGCCTGGCAGGGAGGATGTGGCTGGAGGGAAGCTCCTCTCCCTCCCTCGCAACACCAGGTGTGTTGGAAGAGTCAGGCCTGAGGGAGGGAAAGGCTTCTTCACGCAGAGCATCAATAACCTGTGGAACTCCCTCCTGCAGGAGGCAGGGATGGCCTGGGTGGCTCTGAAAGGGCTATTGAGACCAGACCACAGCTTTGCTTTGCCTCCCTGGTCCGTAGCAGGAATGCTTCTCGATGGTCGTCGCTGGAAACCCGAGGTGGGAAAAGGTTCTCTCGCACTCAGATCCTGCTCATGGGTATCCCATCACCTGCAATGTGGCTGGCCACTGTGAGAACAGGATGCTGAGCTAGATGGATGACCTCTGGCCTGATCCAGGGACCTCCTCTTATTGATACAGAAATTTTGTTATTAGATTCTCGGTGCAAATTTGGCTTGTTTCACACCTTTATAGGATGATGTGTCAATGTATCCACGAGTGGTTGGATTCTTGTGTTCCTGCCTGTTGCAAATCTCACAGGCCTCCCTCCTGCACGGCATTTCCATGCTTCTCTGACCCTGGAGGGTGGGAGGTTTCTTGGTATTACTAGAAGGGCACCAAAAGCCGGCCAAGGAGGTCTATTTCGAGTTGGGAGAGCAAAGCAAGCATTCCAGGGACATGGAAGGAAGATAAGGGAATGTCAACAAGCCAGAAGCCAAGTGCCAAAGCTGAAAACAGACTGAGCCGGACTTTTGACACTCCTTGACCTGTAACCTCTTTTGATACATGCCATGATGTTTTGTGATGCATACCAATAAAAGCTTTGTTCAAATGTCCTTTGCTCGCTGGCAAGGCTGCCCTATTGTGCAATAGTTTTAATCAACCAGGCCCCTACAAGGCACTTTGGCTTGCTATTCTCTTGGTTCCCTCACCTGGGACAGAGAGGAGAATTCTTCCCACATTCTGTTCTTATAGAGGAGAGGGATAAGGGAGATGGCTCAGCTAGGCCGGAAGGCAAGAGTAGGTACCAGGGGCAGAGGGAAGGAGACCCGTGCCCACTGGAGAGCAGCTGCCCCCTCCCGCCACCCCCTGCCTCTGCCCCACGTCGCCCCACCTTGTTGAAGTCCTCCGCCGTGGCCCGCATCTCCTTCCAGGTCTTGTTGAGCAGCTGGATGCAGATGGCAAAGAGCTCCTCGAAGGCGCGGTCGTGGGTGAAAAACATGGGGTGGTAGTCATTGCGGCCTTCATTGGCTGGGCAGGGAGAGGGAGGAGGTCAGAGCAGCCAGGATGGCACCTCAGGGGGAGCGCCAGGGAGCAAGAGGAAGCCAAACACGTGGGAGGAACATTGTGGCCACAATCAAGCAATGTAAATTCCCTTAGTTGGAGGGGGGCCCTTTCAGTCCAGGGGCCACTTTTCTGCACAGGCAGCTTCAGGGGGCCAACAATCGGGTGCAGCCAGAGAGGCGAATTTTCCATTTGTACAGCAGAGCCCACAATCCAGCCATGGAATAACAGAAGGGACCCCGAGGGTCAACGAGTCCAGTCCCCTTGGCCAAATAGCCCCCAGCAGAAGGTGCCCCCCACCTCTGCTTGGAAACCTCCAGAGAAGGAGCATCCGCCATCTTCCCAGGGAGGCCGTTCTGCTGCCAAGCCGTCCTATGGAACAGGCAGACCCTCTTCCTCGGACTGGCTCAGCCTGCCCAGGGGCTTTTTGGGGTGGAGGAGAGAGAGGGTCCCCTCTGGCACAAGGGCTCAAGAGAGAAGACCCTATGGGTGCTCCCCCCTCCACCCCCCAGCACTGCTCTCCCCTCCCTCCTCGTCTGACTTCACTTACGCAGCTCCCCGACCTGCAGGATCTCGCACAGCATCTTGGTGAGCTCAATGGCGCTGCGCCCAAAGGGACACTCGTGCTTATCCTCCCGGCTGCTGTTCTCCAGGACAATCTGTGGGGCAGGAAGGAAGCAGAGTGAGGGGGGTGTGGCTGGTCCAGGAGCCTCGGCCTTCCCAGTGGGTGGCACCCTCCCCGCTTACCCGGATGTAGGTGTCCTGGTGGCACTTGGCCAGGTAGAGCATGTTGTCCAAGGCCAGCATCCCCGGCGGGGTCTGGGTGAAGTCCAGGGCAGGGTTGATGTGGTTCTACACAGGAGAAAAAACAACGCCTACCATCAGCAACAGAAGGAAGGGCCTGCCGCCAAGGGGTTCCCACTGCTGAGGGCACCGGCCTGGATGGCTTCAAGAGAGGGCTAGCAAACTTGGGGGCAGGACCAGTGGCCAGCGATGATGGGAACTGTAGCCCAAAACCAGTTTGGGAAGCCCTACTCCATCCATTGGAATTCTGAATCGTATTAATAGTTTTGATGAAAGATTTCTGATATTTTCTGGCATTTTGACATACTATAAATTTACTTACAGTAATTGAATCATGGAATCATAGAATCGTAGAGTTGGAAGAGACCACAAGGGCCATCCAGTCCAACCCCCTCAATTGTATTAATCATTTTGATGAATTTGTTGTTGTTTGCTTTACTTACATGTTATTGTGTTTGACAGAATAGCAATTGCAATGTCTTCTGTTTCCTAATGTTATTGTGATGATTGTGAGCTGCTTTGAGCTCCACATTTGTGGCTGGAAAAGTGGACCATAAATATTAAACCGAATCAAATGTCTGTTGCTGGAACCGCAGGAGGGGAAAGCGCTGCTCTGGTCTGGCCTGCTAGTTCCCTCTGGGGCACCTGCTTGGCCATGGGGAGAACAGGCTGCTGAATGAATGAGATGCCCCCCCCCCCTGGGCTGAGAGTCTTTGGGGGGCTGCCTACCATGAAGCCCAGCATCTTGTAGTCCTTGGTGTACATGGCTCTCCTCTTCTCTGTCCCGCCCCCAGGGAGGCTGTTGCTCTCCGACTCGGCGTCAAAGGCGATCCTGCGCAGCTCAAAGATGATGTCCCTCTGTGCCTGGCAAGCGAGGAGAGAGGCAGAGCGTGAGCCCAGCGCAGAGGCTGCCGCTCACGCAGAGGGGGCCACAGTCCTGCCAGTCACCTGGTCACTGGGGTCCATTTTGGTCATCATTCTCTCCTCCAGGAGGTTGAAGGTCAGGACCTGCAGCACGTACAACTGATGGGCCATCTCCGTCTTGATGGGGCGGTTGCCCCGAATGACGTGCTGCAGGAGGAGAGGGAGGAGGTGGAAGAGGCTCACCTGCGTGAGCAGGGCCAGGTCCCCCTTCTGGCCCCTGACCAGTGCGGGACACGCCTGGCTGGGGAGGAACAGGAGCCCCCACCCTCTGCACCCAGAAACACCCACAGCCTGCAGCAACGCCGGGTGCCTGGTCAGGCCAGAGACTGTGCAATGGGGGGACCAACAAGACCGGGCACCCTGAGACGGGGTTGAGATGGATGCCATGAGACAAGGCTATGTCAAGGCCAAAGCCTGGTCCTACTCACTGCCAAGATGATGGAGCGCAGGTGCTTCTGAGCAAAGGCGTTGGCCATTTCCTGTTGGGGGTTTACAGAAGAGAGAGAGAGAGAGAGAGAGGAAACTCCAACCGTGCCCCACCTCCTGGGGGGCAAAGGGTGCTGAGCAGCCAAGCACAGGCAATGCAGCCATTCAGCAAAGGGGCTGCTCCCGCCCTCTGGGAGTCCTCTGGCTGTCCATCACCCAGAGCAGCTGCAGCAGCTGGAGGAAAGCTGCACCCCCAAAGCCCCCACCTCAGCAGCCCCGCCAAGGAGCCCCCACCCCACTGCCCCACCCCAGGATGCAACAACAACAGACCCAAGCGGCGGCAGGGGTGGGGGTGAGGGGGGAGAAAAAGAATCACCCTGGTTTTGCCCTCTCCAGACTAACCAGGAGCTGCAGCCCAGCTTGTCCTCTGGCTTACAGCTCACGGCTCGTCCAGGAGGGCAAAAACGCTACCATGAGTTCAGAAGATGCACTAAGCCTGAGCAGCCAAAGAACCAGGGAGGACAAAGTGGCCACAATCTCCTCTCCCTGTGAACACATGCAAGGTGTGCAAGCAAGATATATAGATATGAGAGAGAGAGAGCACAGAACTGCCTCTGAGGCTGAGGCAGAGGAAGGGCATGGGGGGCCTGTCTCTATTTATTTGCAAGACATTTCTATCCCCCTTTCTGGCTCTGAAGAGAGAAAACATCAGTGCTCTTAGAGAGGAGCTTCCCAGGACAGAATCCCTCCACTTTCGCCAGCTGGGGGGATTTACTTACAGTGCAAGGCAGGTCTAGCGGGTTAAGGAGCTTCTCCTGCGGACAACAGGAAGCAGAAAGACAAAAGAGAAGCCGGCAGAAGAGTCAGCACAGAGACCCTCGCAGGGAGGTCAGGCGGGCAGGGGGAGACGGGCATACACAGAGACGCAGTGCCACACAGCACATCCACAGACCGGCCAGTCACGTCACCACCTGGGGAGGCAGACCTCCCTCCCCCCCTGCCCCCCATCAGCAAAGGGGTGCAACAGCTGGTGCCCTCCACTCCCTCCCCATGGCACCCCCTTGCCCAGCCACCCACCTGCCTCTTGTCCTCCGGGGCCTTCAGAAAGAGGGCGTTGATCAAGGCGATGGCATACGTCTGGATCTCCTGGTTTGAGCTGCAGGGGCAGAAGCGGGGGGGGGGGTGAGCGGCAGGCGGCTCCCCACCTTCTCCCACCCTGACAGGATGCCCGGCGCTCGGAGGCACCACTCACACTTGCAGGTGGGCAATGAGCTGCCCCACAGTGATCTCCTCGGCAATCTTCTGGTAGAGGCTCTGGCTGTTGAGCACCATGCTCTCCAGGATGGCCAAGGAGCGCTGCAGGATGGAGACATCCACCGTTGGCCGGCTCACGTAGCCCGCGATCTGGAGGGGGGGGGAGGCAGAGGGCACTGAGCACCAGAGCCATGCATGCCCACTGCCCCTCCCAAGGAGCCCCCCTTCTCCTGTGCTGCCTGCTAGGACCGGGCGATGTATCAATGTCGACCAAACCGGTTTGAAGTCCATATCATAATATCGGTTTCGTAATTTCTGACTTGGTAATATATCACGAATCATGGTGTTTGTGTGTGTGCTATGCAAAACCACCAAGCCAGCCGATGCCTCTGCATAGCTCCATCCTTCTTTCAGACGGGGCAATATACTGGCACATCGTGATGTTTAGCGGGTGAGATGTTGAAAAGCAGCGATGGCCCAGCCCTGCCGCCTGCTCTCACGGAGGCTGTACCTGCTTGACGAAACTGATGGACACCATGTCCCAGGAGATGATGCCGTGGTCCATGAGCTCCAGGAAGGCTGTCAGGGTGAATGCCAGCATCTCACTGTAGCTGCAGGGGGCATAGGGGAAGGCGGGTCAGTGGGGGGGGGAGGCACCTCCAGGGCTCCCTCTCTGCCCACTCCTGGCTGGGCAAGGCAGAGTCACTCTGCTGGACGACGCAGAGCTGCAACTGGGCACCATCTTGGCACATAGTGGGCAATGGGAAAGGGAGCCGCCTGCTTCTGGGACCTCCACCTAGCCTCCTCAGCAGCTGCAACTCAAAGAGGACAGAGGCAGGAATTTGTGCTCCTCCCTGCTCTGCGGCTCCACCACCTGCCTGTGGGATGTGCTGCAGTCTGGAGAACCAGAGCAGAAAAGGGAAGGGCAAACCAGGCAGGCCCCTCAGAGCAACCAGCCAGCCAGAGGAGGATTTGCTCAGGCCAACAACAGGCTCAAGGCCTCCCTGCGCTTGCCCACTAAAAGCCAACGCGGAGATTGAATTAACTATTCAGCAGTTTAAAAAAAATCTCTGGCCAAGTCTCTGCTGCCTCCCCTGCCCTCTGGGCAGCCCTGGGGCAGCTGCTTCCCCCCCCCCAAGAGCGCCCTGCTCCAGAAGAGGCCAGGGGGGCTGCAAATGGCTGCAATGATGGCAGAAAGAGAAGGCCAGAACTGTCAACATTAAAGGAGAGACCCAAGGAAGTGAGCGCTGCTGGTGCTGGATGCCCGCCTGGATGCCCGCCGGGCACTTACTGGGAGAGGAGCTTGGTGCCGCTCTCCACGAGGCGGGTGAGCACCGAGATGCCATCCATGTTGATGAACTCAGTGGCAAAGGTCACATCTGCAGAGAGCTTAGCCAGCTCCTTCATGGCCTCCAGCCGAGCCTCCATGCTGTGCGACTGCGTCCGGTCCATCAGCTGGCGGGCAGCCCTGGACTGGGGTGGTAGGGCGACAGGTAGCCCCTTGCAAACCCCAGACCCCTCCAGGGGGCTCCTCTCAGCCGGGCAGGAGAGAGCAGGTGGCCTTGTGGCATGAGCCCAAAGCCCACTAGCAGGCTCCAAATCCCCAAAGGGGGAGAAAGAAAACCCCACCCCTCCAAGAGGCAGCCCAGACCTACTGGAGAAACAGCCAGCTGCAGGATGGTCCCGTTCTTGATGTCACAGCGGGTCTGCAAGGCAAGAAGGGGGGGGGCTGCTTAGCACAACTGGGGAAGGAGCGGAGGCCCACCAGCGCGGCTCCTGGTCTGCTTCTGTGGGTTTCCTCCATCCTGATCAGAGTTGCAAGGAGCTGCATGGCACCCTATAGCCCTCTCCCTGCTTTTTTAGGTGGGGGGTTAGGGACAGCCCCCACGCACCTGCTCCGTGATGTACAGCTGGGCCCCATCTGCGTAGCGCAGCGTGTAGTACTCTGCGTTGGGCAGCGACCACCTAAAGGGGGGGAGGATCATGTGAGCCTCCTCCCTCAGGAAGCAAGCTAGCGGGGGGGGGCAGTGAGCCGCACCCAAGAAGGTGGCTGGAGCGGGGGGCGGAGGCTAGTGTGGCCCCCATGAAGCCAGCCATGGCTCCCACTCACCCGTCACAGACCTCCTTGATGATGGACGCCAGAGGCCGCTTCTAAGAGAGGCAGAGGGAAGAAAGAGAAGCCTGAACTGGAACTCTCCCCTGGACAGCAGGTGATCCGCAGCCCCCCCTTTGCCCTCGCCCCCCCACCATTCAGCATTAGAAGGCCTGGACACCCCAGGGCTCAGCTCTGCCCCCCCACCCCCAGCTGAAGGCAGCCAGGCTTCTGAACCTCAGGTGCTGGGAACCGCAGGAGGGGAGGCAGCTCAGAAGCTTGAATGCTGCTTGTGGGTTTCCCACAATGAGCACCTGGTTGGCCACTGTGAGAACAGGATGCTGGGTGTGGTCCTTCCCCCCACCCCCCCGGGCCTGATCCAGCAGCTCTTCTGATGCTCTTAAAGTTGGGCTGTGCCTGTCACCTGGTCAATCTCCAGCAGCTGAGCGTTAGCCCCCGGCCACTCCACAGCCACCTTGACAATGTCCGACGGGGGTGGCATCCCTCCAGGCTGGCAGCCACCTGACAGGTGGGGTGAGCAATGGGCCTCCCAAACCTAGCCAAAGGCGAAAGGCAAGTCAGCTCCAGTGCAGAGGAGATTCTGCCTCCAAGGACCCAGCAGCACCGGCCTCTGCCCAGGCCCAAAGACAAAAGGCCAAAGCCCTGGAAAGCAGAGCCAGCCCCCGGGCTAGGCAAGCTCTTTGCCCCCCACCCCGGCTCCCAGCAGTGAGCTGGCAAGGAGGAGGGAGCACTGCTCTCAGAGGCACCCAGCACCACCTCCTGCTGTCCTGGCCAGCTCCAATTCTGGGCTGCCCCCAAAGACTGCCAAGCCCCACCTTCCTTGAACTGGGAAGCCGCTGGGAGGGCAGACTGGCAAGGAAGCAGGGGGGGGGGCTACCAGGATGCCCCAGCTCTGCTCTTTTGCCAAGGAGTTGCCACAGGCGATTGAGGGGCCCCTCTCCTCGCCCCAGCAGCCAGCCAGACCCCCTCCCAAGGGATGCCAGGGAGGACATGGGCTCAGCAGCTCTTCATCTCAGCTGGTGCCTCTGCCTGCCTCCCCTTCACCACCAGCCTCCTATTCAAGGCCAGGCGCCCTTAACCCTTTCCTGGCTGCGGCGGTTGCTGCTGCTGCTCTGGAAGGGCAAAGTGACGTGCCATCTCCTTCCCTCTCTGCTCAGGAGGGCAGCAGCAGCAGCAGGAGGAGGAGGGGGAACCTGCTGGAGATCCAGTTGAGTAGCTTTATTTGACCGACTCTTAGTTTTGCAAGGAAATGTGGGTCATTCTGTGCTGTGCAGTACATCCAACCCAACCTGTTTTTCCTAGAAAAGTTGAATATATTTTAAGGGCATCACAGTTGAACGTTACGATGTGCCAATTAGGTTTTAAGAGAGGTGGAGATGAAGGCGCTAAACTATTTCATGTTAGCATGCCCAGGGAGCTGGGTCTCCAGGGATGGTCCTCTGAAATAAAGGGCACTGCAGATCAAACCCGAGATTTAGCTGGGGCTGCATCTCTTCCAGATGCCCACATGCATGCATTCTGCTGGCTCTTTTTAAAAGAAGGGTGTGTTTCTCCAACGTCCCGCCCTGAGGATCTGGGCAGAGACATAGGCACGGAAAATCCCATACGCTGCCAAGCCCACCAGGCAGCTGCCACACACCAAGTCCCTTCCCTTGCCTCTCCCCCAACTGCCCCTCCCCACCTGTCAATTGCCTCCTGCCCCCCCCCGGCACTGGGGGGGGGCTCAGGGTGCTGCCCACCCCAGGCAAGTCCGGGGTGGGGGTGGGGCTACCCATCCAGCTTCTGGTAGAGCAAAAGCAGCAACAGCCCATGAGGAAGCCGGGAAGGGACTTGCTGGGAAGGGAAGAGGAAGCAGCCCCCTTCTGCAGAAGAGACAGGCGACAGGAAGCCAAGGGGCATTTCGGGGGGGGTGTAGCCCATGGGGCTGCCCCCTCCTCTCCCGCAGGAACTGGGTGTCAGGCCAGCGCAGAACCAGGCGCTCTCGCCCCCCAGGCCCTCCCACCCACAGACCCTGCCTGCTTGGGAGGGGGGAGCAGAGATGGGGCACCCAGACGGGCCAGGGAGGCGCAGCTGGGGGCAAAAACAGGAGCCCCCCCAAAAGCTGCGGCTTATGGGGAGGTCCCAGCGGGTAGGGGGGGCGCTGCCCCCCGCGGGCCTCTCCAGAGCAGCAGAAGGGGGTTGGGGGAGGAAGCGGCCCGCGAGGGCCTCTGTCCGGAGATGGGGGCCGGAGGGGGCTGGCCGGTCTCCCGCAGGCCCAGCAGGGGGCGCCCGTGTCCCCCCCCCACAGAGTAGCCGAGCCCCTCCTCCCTCCCTGCGTGACCAACAGACAGAGGGGTCGGGGGGAGTGAGGGGGAGACGGAGCCCCGAGAGTCGGCCGCTCCGCCTCTCCGCCCCCTTGGCCGAGGCCTGCCGCCCTCCCCGCCCCCCGCGCTCACCCGGCTGCCCGGGACCCTCCGCTCCGCCGACGCCGCCGACGCAGCTCTCCGGCCGCGGATCCCGCTGCGTCCCGCCCCTCACGCCCGGGCGCGCAGCCCCATTGGCGAGCGGCGGCCGCCACTCAAGAGCGCGCCCCGTCCCCCATTGGCGCCCGCTCCGCTCCGTCTCTCTTCAGCCTGGGAGGCGGGGCGTCGTCGCCCGGCGCCGGCTGCCATGGAAACCGCGCAGCTCCGCCCTCCTCCGGAGCCGCCGCCGGGTCGTGCTGGGCAGTCGCCCGGGCAACGAGCCCCGCCTCCGAGGGTAGGGGCCGGGCGCCGGAAGTGTTGGCGGGGGAGCGTCCGGTCGGCGGGCGCTTCCGGTTCCGCTCAGGCAGCGCGAGGCGCGTCTTTGGTTCGTGCGGCGGCGGCGGGAAGGAAGGAAGGCAGAAGGGAAGCCGCGGGAGAGGGAGGACCGACGCCACCGCCACCATGGTGAGAGGGGTGCGGTAGGGTGGGGTGGAGGGGGGGGCTGGGATTGAGGGGGGACCCCTCCCCCTCCCTATTTCGCCCCCTGACTCTCCCCTCCCCCCCCCGCAGACGGTGGGCAAGAGCAGCAAGATGCTCCAGCACATCGACTACCGCATGCGCTGCATCCTGCAGGACGGCCGCGTCTTCATCGGCACCTTCAAGGCCTTCGACAAGCACATGAACCTCATCCTCTGCGACTGCGACGAGTTCAGGAAGATCAAGTGAGGTCTAGGGGGCAGGACCCGGGGAGGGGGCCAGGGGGGGCCCCTTAGCAACACGCCCCCCAAGCAGAGGCCGGCCCAGGAGAGGCCTCACTGGGCTGCACCCCAGACAGGGCCTCCCCCCCCCGACCCAGCCCCTCATGACACCTCTCAGGCACAAGCCAACTAGGGCTATAGCTTGGGGGTGGTGAGGTGGGCCCCCACCAGGGGCTCAGGCTAGCGGGGGCGCTGCTAAATTGGCCAAAAACATGTCCATAAATATGTATATAAATAAAAAATGTTGGTTATTGCCTTTTAGTAAATGTTTTAAATAGAGGGTGAATTGAATGGGGGGGGTGGAGGAGAGGCAGAAAGAAGAGCTCATTTGTCATAGGTTAGGGGGCACAATCTGGACAGTTCTGCCAGGGGCACAAGTTCACCCCACCAAAGCAGCCCTGAAGGCAGCCGGGGTCTCCCCCGCCTGATCCTCCTTGGGGAAGGGAAGGCCATTGGAAGGCTCTCCAAAGGCAGCAAGGGCAGGCCATTATTTCTGCCTGTAGGACCCCAGGGACGGTGGTGCTTCTGCCATAGCCCTGGGCCCCCGTTCGGTCTCTTCCCCACCCCTTTGACACCCCCCCTCCAATGTGGCATAAGGCACCCACCTCTCTGAGGGGCCAACAGGTCACCCTCTGAAAACGTAGTTGTAAGGGGCAGAGATGCTTGTGACACAGCTTTGAGTTGCTTCTTCTTTCCTTCCTTCTAGGCCCAAGAACTCCAAGCAACCCGAGCGGGAAGAGAAGCGAGTGCTGGGCCTGGTTTTGCTGCGAGGAGAGAATCTGGTTTCCATGACAGTCGAGGGGCCACCCCCAAAAGATGTAAGCGGAGCCAGATTGTTGTTGTTGTTTAGTCGTTTAGTCGTGTCCGACTCTTCGTGACCCCATGGACCATAGCACGCCAGGCACTCCTGTCTTGCACTGCCTCCCGCAGTTTGGTCAGACTCATGTTCGTAGCTTCGAGAACACTGTCCAACCATCTCGTCCTCTGTTGTCCCCTTCTCCTAGTGCCCTCCATCTTTCCCAACATCAGGGTCTTTTCCAGGGAGTCTTCTCTTCTCATGAGGTGGCCAAAGTCTTGGAGCCTCAGCTTCACTATCTGTCCTTCCAGTGAGCACTCAGGGCTGATTTCCTTAAGAATGGAGAGGTTTGATCTTCTTGCAGTCCATGGGACTCTCAACAGTCTCCTCCAGCACCATGCTGGAGCTCAGCGTGTTGCTAAGGAGCCAGATTAGGGGAGATGTTTGCTTGTGCTCTTGTCCCTTCCCAAAATAGCTTAGCAGAGGGGTCTTAAAAGCATCCCTTTAAAATTCCAAGGCGTCGACTAAGCCTGGCTTTTTGCTCTAAAATATTTACGGTCTGCTTCTGGAACTAAAGGACCTGCAAGTATATATTTATTATAAAATATTTTGAAATGTCTGCTTCTTCTACATATCAGGAATAACACAGAGTCAAAAATCAACCTGTAGAATACCAGGGAGGGGTAAGAAATTAATCAGAGAGGATGGGGGTTAATGGCGGCAGAGAGAAGGGCAGCCAAATACTCTTTGGTGTGGTACTTGGAAGAAAGAAACTAGAGCTTCAGGGGAGTGCAGGGAGAAAAGTCAGATTTTGGGGTTGGGAAGAGAAAGGTGAAGCAGGTAAAAGTGTGTGTGTGTCTTTCCCCAATTTTTTTAAAAAATATTATGCAAGCGGTGGCCAGACTCATTGCTGAGCATGGCAGGGTTTTTTAATAACAGCCCCCCCCCCGCCCCCCCGGAAAACTATCCTGCTGCAGTTTCTGTTTGGCTCTTTCAGACTGGCATTGCTCGCGTGCCCCTGGCTGGAGCTGCTGGAGGACCTGGTGTTGGCAGAGCTGCTGGAAGGGGCGTCCCCGCAGGAGCTCCCATGCCCCAGGCACCCGCAGGCTTGGCTGGTCCCGTGCGTGGTGTTGGTGGCCCATCCCAGCAGGTAAGCAGGAGGCACATCCTGCCAATAAATGCCTTGGGGGGAGGGCTCTGGGGCAGCTCAAGGACATTGGCATTGGATGTTTGCAGGGGAGGGAGCAGCAGTGGATCCCTCCAACCTGGGATCTCCCTTGCAGGAGATCTCTAAAAGCCTCTTTTCCCCTCCCAGGTGATGACTCCTCAGAGCCGAGGGACAGTTGCTGCTGCAGCGGCTGCCGCAACGGCCAGTATTGCAGGAGCCCCCACTCAGTATGCGCCAGGCCGCGGAGGCCCCCCTCCACCTATGGGCAGAGGGACCCCACCTCCAGGTAAGCAGCAACCCAGTTGCCTCCCCCATCCAGACTGGCAGAACCTGGGATGAAATGACAGTAACTGAGCACCGTGAAGAGTTGGTGTCAAAGCAGGATTACTCTGAGGTTCCCTTTGGGACTCATGGGAGGGGAGGGGTGGTCTGCAGAGTCAAGGGAACTGAAGTGGCTTCCTTTTCACTGCAGGCATGATGGGGCCTCCCCCTGGCATGAGGCCCCCCATGGGCCCCCCGATGGGCATGCCACCTGGCCGAGGCTCCCCGATGGGCATGCCACCTCCTGGAATGAGGCCTCCTCCCCCTGGCATGAGAGGTGAGTTGGCTTGGAGCCTGAATCAAGGGCCGGCTGTGTGGGTGAAGCCAAAGGCAGATCCTATTCTGCTGCCTGTCGGCCTCCTGTGAATGGAAATCTCATTGGAGGAAGATAGAAGCCCTTGATAAGCTTGGGACTAAGGAGAAGGGAAGGGCAAGGTTGTCCTTGGGGCGCAAGAGCACTGCTGCCCCCCCCCCCCGGGCAGCACCTGCAAAGCTGATCGCCTCTGCTCTGTCCTTTCTAGGTCCCCCTCCTCCTGGCATGCGCCCACCCAGGCCCTGAGAGGTGACGCTGTGAAGGGAGCAGAACTTGGGCCTTTGGACTTGTGTCTTGTTCACCTTGAGGGAATGGTGGGGTGGGGGGATTGTGTGTGTGTTTTGTATTTGGGGGATTGTCATGTTGCCCTTTCTAATAAACACTGGGAAGTTTCCTGCTGTGGTGGTACAAATTCATTCTGAGGTTGAGCAAAGCAAACGAGTCGAGGCTTCCTGGAGGGCTCTTCACCTGGGCTCAGGAACTTAACAGCCAGCTGGATGAAGCCAATGGCTCATTGGTCCGGCGTCCTCTTCTCACAATGGCTGACCAGATGCCCCAGTGGGAAACCCACAAGCAGGACCTGAGCACAAGAGCAGCCTTCTCCCCTCCTGTGGCTTCCAGCAAGTGCTCTTCAGATGCTATTCACCAGCTTCTTGCACCTCATCTTAGGTTCAGGGCAGGGAGGGGGGCATTGCAGCCATGTCCCTGTGGTGCTGCCAAGGCATCAAACTGCTCAAGCATTCCTGAAGAGGAGGAGGTTGAGCTTTTGCTAATCAACTGCTGGGAGGCAGGCAGGCAGAAGCTCCAGTTGAGAACTTGCTTGGTTTGGATAGAAAAATCCCCAAATGACATGGGTTATGGGCAGTGTTACAATCGTCAAGATGGAATGTCTAGTTGCCATTTTGGGACAAGACTAAAGTCTTTATTTTTCCATTGATGGGCTCCTCAGTGTCTCCAAAAAAATTTATACATCACTTGGGAAGACAGGCGAACTAATATCAGTGTACTGGAAGAAGCAAAGATCACCAGTGTTGAAGCAATGATTCTTCAACATCAACTTCGTTGGATTGGTCATGTTGTGCGGATGCCTGATGATCGTCTTCCAAAGCAACTACTGTATATTCCTGCATATAAGACTACTTTTTAACCCAGGAAAATCTTCTCAAAAGTCGGGGTTCGTCTTATACGCCAGGTCGTATTTCTTATACGGCGAGTATATCCCAAACTCTATGCAGTATTTTAACTGGAAAAGTTGGGGGTTGTCTTATATGCCCAGTCTTATATGCCGGAATATACGGTACTCTATTCCGAACTTAAAAATGCAAAGCGTAATGCTGGTGGTCAACAAAAGAGGTTTAAAGTGTCTCAAGGTAAAAATAAAATAAAATAAACACTGACAACTGGGAAACACTGGCCTGCGAGTACTCCAGTTGGAGAACAGCCTTTACCAAAGGTGTTGTTGGCTTTTAATATACTCGAACTCAGGACGCAAGGGAGAAACGTGCTAAGAGGAAGGCACGCTTGGCAAATCCACACTGTGATCAACTCCTACCCGGAAACCAATGTCCCCACTGTGGAAGGACGTGTGGATCCAGAATTGGCCTCCACAGTCACTTACGGGCTCACTGTTAAAACCATGTTTATGGAAGACAATCTTACTCTGCTACGAGTGATCGCCAAAGAAGAAGAAGATCAATGACTGGCTAGGATGATAACCTGAAGCTAGGTTAAGAGCTTTTAAGAACTTAAAAGTCACTTGATCTAAGGACAATCCAGTTTTCTTGATGGTGACACGGACCATTCATAACATAATATCCTTCACAATTGTGAGCAGAGCAGTGGGGTGTGGTAAGCGAAGGCAAGCTACAACAATTTAACTATAACATTGTTCACGGTTCCTGACCAGGCTGCACAGAAAAAAGATCAAATAATTTCTCCCTCTACATTTTTGTTGTTTTGTCCCATTTTGGGCAATTCTTTTGAGACCAGTTATAAATGCAAATAATTGAGCAGTAAATAAATCATGATTTGTAGCAAGATTTCTGCCATCTTATTCCCCTGTTCTGTCCTGACACTGGGAATTTTTGATTTCATATTTCACCGCACACTTGAGTGGTACATTTTCCCAATTCCACACAGGAGGTTCTCTACCATCCATCACCCACACCTTTTTTTTAGAAAGTCACATGAGACCTGTAGTCAATCGAAAAAGTCCTTTTTAATGATAAACGTGTAGAATAATCTACAGTTTTTCAGAACATGAACAGTTTCCTCCTTGGTGAGAAAGGTTAGAAAGCAAATGGAGCTACAATACGCAGGCAAGCAAGACACTGGCTGGTGAATTCCTCTTTACAGGAAAGGCTGCAACAGCGGGAAGCAGTCTGGCTTGTCCTTCCCAGGCCGAAGCTGCCTCCAGCCGCCTGGATGTGGCTGGTGCTGCTGCCTCCAGGAAGGCTCACTTGGATCCCAAGCCTCAAAAAGGGCTCCACCACCCAGAAACTTCTTCCTCACTTCTTCCTCTTGTACCTGCACAAGGACAGGAAGCAGAAAGCAGCGCGTCAGTCCTCTGGTGGGGGAGGCAGAAGAGAGCAGGAGGGAGACACATGGGTAGAAAAGGCAGGGAGCACAGAGCCTCACCTGGAACTAGCTGCTCTGAAATTCCCTCCTTTCCTCCTTGAGGCAAGACCCAGGCGCTTGCGGTCTTCGAACGAGGGCCTGCAGGAAAGAGACGTCAAGATCGTGGCCAGGCAGGGCCTCTGCTGATGGGGGGGGGGCAGGGGGGAGGCTGGCTGGCACAAGCCTCTCCTAAGAGGCGGGTGTGGTTGGACTAGGTGATTCTAGCTGGGGAACTTCTGGCCCATTTTAGCAGCTGGTTTAGATGCCAACTGCTTGGTACTTTTGGGGTAGCAGGAGCCCCTTGCACTGTGGCTCCCAACAAACTTTCTCGCTTGGGGTTCTCTGCACAACAGAGATAGTCTGTGATTCCTCACCTGTGGACTGGAGAGGTCACTCCCACCCCTGGCAAGAGGATCACCAGGACCATGAAGGAAAGGGGTGATGGCCGGGGGGGGGGGGCATGCACAATACTCACCCCGCCCGATACTGCTTCAGGGCTCTACGGCTGGTGTTGGTGAGCTCCTCATCAAACACGGACGTCTTCTTCTTGGGCTGCTGCCTGGGCCCTTGAGGAATGTGGCAGAGAGGGAGACCCTAGGTTGAAGCCAAGGCAAGCTGCAGCCTGGCAGCCCCCCACCCACTGCTAGCCCCTCCCCTGCCCTCCCCTGCAGAGAAGGGGAGCTGCTTCTTACCTCCTTTGGCAGTTGCGGGCGGAGCCTCCTCGGGGATGGCCCTGGCACGCTTGGGGCGGCGATTCCTCTTGGCCAGACGCTCGGCATACATCTGGGACTTCAGGATCTCGAACTGGGACCGCTCCTCTGGCTGCAGCAACAGCACAAAGGAGGCTAGCAGTGCTTCCTCCCCCAACTCACCAGCCCCCCAAAATGGCCGTCTCCCCCCCACACACACACACACTCAGCCACTGCTCACCGTCAGCTGGGTCGCCTTCTTCTGAGACTCCTTCATGAACTTCTTCCGCTTCCTGGTGCCTCGCAGCGCCAAGTCAAACTCCTGCAGGGCCTTGGCAACTGGGGGCAAGGAGAGAGCCCAGAAGCAGAAGGTGAGAAGCCAGGCAAGGCCAATGTCAGAGAGAGAGAGACACCCCCTTTCTCAGCCAAGGTCACCCCCGTCCCACTCTCCCAGCCAGGCCCTTACGCTTCTCCTTCTTCCTCTCCTCCCGGCTCTGGAACCAGCTGCGGGCAGCGCCCTCTGTCCCTTCCTGAGCACTTGTCTCCAGTTTCCGCTTGGCAGTGTTGATCTAGGAGGAGAGCAAAGCCTTTGGGCACAGCCTCAATGCCCAGGAACCTCGGTAGTGAGCCAAACAAGGGCTGCCCCATGTTCCCTCATCAAGCTGGGAGGGCTGTGTCCCATGGGGGAAGTTACCACAAAAGGAGCCAACTAAAGGGGAATCCCAGAGGGGCAAAGCAGGGAGGCACTCAAACCAAATTGCTCTGCAAGAACTTGCTTGCTCCCTTTTGCAAAGATAAACCCTTCTAGGGGAGAAAGGGGCCCAATAATCCAGGCACCCCAACGCCTCCTCCCTCTTCCCCCACATTGCTGCCTCTGCCCCCTGCTCCTCCTCACCTGGGCCTCTGAGTGCTGCAGCTCCCTCTCCTCGCGCTCCAGGCGCAGCACAGCATAGACGTCCGACTCCAGCTTCTCAATCTTCTCCCGGAAGCGCAGAATCACATCTGGGGGCAAAGGGCAGCCGCTCAGCCTCCCCCAGTGCCACCTGTGGCCTAAGGGTGCCCGTCCCCATGCCCTGCTTCCCAGCCCCTCCCTCCGGCCACCATGCTTACCCTGGGGAAGGACTCTGGCCTTGACGGGCGCCTTGGCGGCCTTCACAATCTCCTTCAGCATCTTGCGCTCCTCTTCGCCCACCAGGGAGACGGAGCGGCCAGCCCGCCCTGCGCGCGCTGTGCGTCCCACGCGGTGCACATAATGCTTGGTGGTGTTGGGCATCGTGAAGTTGATCACCTGTGGCAAGACAGGGGAGTCTCAGAGGAGCACCTGTGGGACTGGGGCAAGGGCCCACCTGGTCCAGCATCCCGCTCTCCCAGTAAGAAGCTGAGCAGGACTCAAGCTGGCTGAGCAAGGGTTGGCAACGGAGAGGGGAGAGCCACTGACCGTTTTGACACCTTCAATGTCCAGTCCTCGTGCCGCAACATCTGTGGCCACCAGCACATCAATCTGCTCGTCCTTGAAGCGCCTGCAGACAATGGCAGCACCCGCAGGGAGGGAGCGTCAAGGGCAGCCAGGAGCCTCTCTTGCGCCTCCCTCCCCCTCCCTGCTCCCCACCCTGCCTACCGGAGCCCTTCCAGGCGCTGTGTCTGTGAGAGGTCACCATGCAGCTCCCCGACACGGAGGCCCATCAGGCCCAGCAGGATGTGCAGCCGGTGCGCTTGCTTCTTGGTCTGTGTGAAGAGCATCACATGGTCCAGGAATGTCCGAGTCAGGAGGGCTGGAGGAGAGAGGGGTGGGAGGACACAAAACTCACATAGCCTGTGGAACTCACTCCCACAGGAGGCAGTGACAACCACCAACCTAGGATGGTTTAAAAGAGAATTGGACATACTCATGGGGGAGGAGAGGGCTTTCGGTGGTTCTTAGCCAGGATGGCCATGCTCTGCCTCCAGTCGTATCAGCAATGCTTCTGAATTCCAGCTGCACAGGAGGGGAGAGGGCTTTTGTGCTCAAATCAGGCTTATGGGGGGGGGCTTCCTCACTGGGGCATTTGGTTGGGTGCTGGGCTAGATGGGCCTTTGGCCTGATCCTGCAAGCTCTTCTGATGTTCTTAAAAGTCCAGCTCCTCTTCTCATAGCGGCCAAAAAGAGGCCCCTATTGGGTACAGGCAAACAGGATCTGAGCACAAGAGCGACTCTCCCAGCAACTCATACCCAGAAGCACTGTTGCCTCCACGGCCTCTGGACCCCCACTCCAGGCTCCCACCTGCCACAATCGCCTCCCGGTCTCCCTCACGGCTGGGCCGGATGCGGACAAACTCCTGGCGCAGAAACGGGGCCACATCCGTATTGCTGTTCACAAAGACCCGGACAGGGTTCTTCAAGGAAACGGAGGCCAAGTCTTTCACCTGCCAGAGAGGGGGAAGCTTCATCAGCCCTGCCATGAAGGTCCCGCTAACACTCCACTCCTCCAAAGAGAAGCAGGACATCCCAGTCCAAGGGAGATCACAGGGAGGTCACTGTTCTGTAGCAGAGCACCAAGATTCAAATACAGGTGAAACTCGGGAAATTAGAATATTGTCAAAAAGTGCATTTATTTCAGTAACACAACTTAAAAGGTGAAAGCAATGTTTTTTTAATCATTTTTATTAAATTTTCCATTTTAACAATCCAATCCAATCATATAAAATATTCCATATTTTACAGATACATATCAAATCGTCCAAATATTCTGCCAAATTATAATTTTGGGGGGACTCCCCATGCTTTGGAAGTTCGGAGGGCTCTAATCAACATCATAATCCTACTGCATTTCAAATCTTCTGATAATTCTTATTTCTCTTCTGTTGTCGTCCTTCCTTCATTCACAGTCTCTGAGTTATTTCCACAAGCGAATTAGAACAGACAATAATATATTACTGTGTGGATTTTAGAATCAGAATCATAGAGTTGGAAGAGACCACAAGGGCCATCCTGTCCAACCCCCTGCCAAGCAGGAAACACCATCAAAGCATTCCTGTCAAGCCTCTGCTTAAAGACCTCCAAAGGAGGAGACTCCACCACACTCCTTGGTAGCAAATTCCACTGCCGAACAGCTCTTACTGTCAGGAAGTTCTTCCTAATGTTTAGGTGGAATCTTCTTTCTTGTAGTTTGAATCCATTGCTCCGTGTCCGCTTCTCTGGAGCAGCAGAAAACAACCTTTCTCCCTCCTCTATATGACATCCTTTGATATATTTGAACATGGCTATCATATCACCCCTTAACCTTCTCTTCTCCAGGCTAAACATACCCCGCTCCCTAAGCCGTTCCTCATAAGGCATTGTTTCCAGGCCTTTGAACATTTTTTGGTTGCCCTCTTCTGGACACGTTCCAGCTTGTCAGTATCCTTCTTGAACTGTGGTGCCCAGAACTGGACACAGTACTCCAGGTGAGGTCTGACCAGAGCGGAATACAGTGGTACTATTACTTCCCTTGATCTAGATGCTATACTCCTATTGATGCAGCCCAGAATTGCATTGGCTTTTTTAGCTGCTGCATCACACTGCTGACTCATGTCAAGTCTGTGGTCTACCAAGACTCCTAGATCCTTTTCACATGTACTGCTCTCAAGCCAGGTGTCTCCCATCCTGTATTTGTGCCTTTCATTTTTTTGCCCAAGTGTAGTACTTTACATTTCTCCTTGTTAAAATTCATCTTGTTTGCTTTGGCCCAGTTGTCTAATCTGTTAAGGTCATTTTGCAGTGTGATCCTGTCCTCTGGGGTATTAGCCACCCCTCCCAATTTGGTGTCGTCTGCAAACTTGCTCAGGATGCCCTCAAGCCCATCATCCAAGTCATTGATAAAGATGTTGAACAAGACTGGGCCCAAGACAGAACCCTGTGGCACCCCACTAGTCACTACTCTCCAGGATGAGGAGGAGCCATTGATGAGCACCCTTTGGCTTCGGTCAGTCAGCCAGTTACAAATCCACTGAATGGTAGCATTGTCTAGCCTGCATTTTACCAGCTTCTTTACTAGAATATCATGGGGCACCTTGTCAAAGGGTCAATTATAAATGGAATGATATCGGGTTCTTATCTCATTATACATGATAAGCGATCTTCAGCCATCTCAACCCTTGCTTTTTCATGCAAAACCATTTGCAGTCGTTTGCGGTCATCAACAGCTATCAGTCAGTCAATCACCCATTTCCACCACCCTTCTGAGTGATCCCCCCTCCCCATCCCCACCCCTCCCCACCCCTTCTCTACATAAGTGCCTGGAAACTTCCATTTCACTGTATCTGAAGAAGTGTGCATGCACACGAAAGCTCATACCAAAATAAAAACTTAGTTGGTCTTTAAGGTGCTACTGAAGGAATTTTTTTATAAATGGAATGTAATTAATGAAATGAAATGGAATGTAATTAATGAAATGTAATAGCAATGTTTATTTTTGTATTATTGTAACTATTTGTATTATTGTATTATTGTAACTATTTGTTTTATTACTGTGGAATTTCCAAAAGAAAGCATTTGTAAAAATTAAAAGGAAAAGGAAAAATAATAAGTTGCAGTAATGATATAAATGCACTATTCGACGATATTCTAATTTTCCGAGTTTCACCTGTACATTACAAGATTCCCGTGGCCACTTCCTATCCACCCAGTGCATCGTCACAACTGCACCCTCCCCAGTCTCCTCCCTGGGTCTCCCTCGGTACCTCGTCTGTCATGGTGGCAGAAAAGAGCATGGTCTGGCGATGTCGGGAACACAGCCGGATGATCTCCTTCATCTGCTCTTCAAAGTACTCGTCCAGCATCCTGGGGGGAGCGGGAGAGGCAGGTCAGGTGAGCAAGTAGGGTAGGGTGAGGGGAGGGGTGAGGGCTCCTGCTACAGGCACAAAAACTGACAACCCAGCCTGTGCCAAAAGGCAGGTCTGGGCTAGGACTGAGATCCCAGGGGATGGGGCAGCACCCTGCAAAGAATGGCTACAAGGGAAAAAGGAGCAGAAAACAAGAGGTGTGCAAAGTAACACACTGGGTGAAGAAAGAAGAGAGGGAGATGTTTTTTCTTTCCCTTCCTCATAGTACTGAAAGGTGACATGACTGCCATCTTCAAGTATCTTAAGGGCTGTCACATGGCAGAGGGAACAAGACTTGAACCCATGGCTTCAAGTGACAAGAAAGGAGATTCTGGCTATAGACATATGGAAAAACTCTCTGGCCGTAAGAGCTGTTCGACAGTGGAGCGGTCTCCCTTGGGAGGTGGTGGACTCTCCTTCCTTGGAGGTTTTTAAGCTGAGGTTGGGTGGCCATCTGCCATGGATGCTTTAGCTGAGATTCCTGCATTGCAGGAGGTGGGACTAGATGACCCTTGGGGTCCCTTCCAACTCTACTGTTCTATGAATCTATGGTACTAGAACCCCAAGGAGCCGTCAATTAAAGCTGAATGTTGGAAGGCTCAAGGCAGATAAAGGGAGGACTTCACACAGTGCATAAACCAGGCGTGCTGATGGCCACAAACTTGAAGGGCTTCAAAAGAGGACAGAGGAGAAGGTGGCTGCCCATGGCCAGGGCAGCCTACCTCTGAATACGGGGTTTTGGGGTTCACAGCCTGGAGAGAGCTTTGCTCTCATGCTCAGGTCCTGCTTCTGGGGTTCCCTAAGCAGGCCTCTGATGGACCTCTGCTGCGAGAGCAGGATGCTCGCCTGGGTGGGCTTCCTTTGGCCTGATCCTGCAGCCAGGCCTCTTGGTGTTCTGAGGACCTCTCCCCCCCCCACCTGCCTGCGCCCAGAGATTCCCCTCACCGGTCAGCCTCGTCCAGGATGAGGACCTCAATGCTGCCCAGGTGGAAGGAGGGGCAGTTGTGCAGGTGGTCAATGAGGCGTCCGGGGGTCGCGATGAGGATGTCGGGGCCCGAGCGCAGCGCCGCCTCCTGGGTCTTCAGGTCCAGGCCCCCTGCAAGGACACAAACCGGGTGGGGGCATCAGCTCCCCGAATGCACTGCAGCCACCTTGCTAGGCAGGATGGGTGCAAACGAAGTCACACACCCACACACACACCCCGGAGGCTGAACAGCAGCCTTCTCCATCTTCCAGGTCCTGCTCACTCACCCACGGCCAGACAGGCGGTGACGCTGGTGAACTGCGCCAGCTGCTTCGTGACGGAGTGCACCTGAATGCCCAGCTCCCGAGTGGGCACCAGAACCAGCACCCGCGTCACTGGGGCTTGGCGGGGCTTGTAGATCAGGCGCTCCAGCACAGGCAGAATGAAGGCCGCTGTCTTCCCTGAAGACAAAGACAGAGATCAGCCTCCTGCCCCACCCCAAGCCATTGCCCCCACCCCACCCCCTTGAACCCGGGGCTTACCTGTCCCTGTAGCCGCACATGCGCAGATGTCCTTCCCCAGGAGCCCCACAGGGATGCAGGCCTTCTGGATGGGGGTCGGCTGCTTGAAGCCCAGGGCGGTTATTGCCTGCCAATCACAGCCGTTGGGAAGAAGCCAGTGTGAGCAGGTCTCTGCCCTACAACTATGCAAATCATAACTTGGAACGCCCCTCAACATGCTGCTCTCTGGCTTCTCAGAGAGACTGGGTCTCCAAACTGGCATGGGCAGCAATCCCAGCATATGATCATTTCAGGGTAGATAAATGGGAAAGTGGCCATTTCTAGCTCAGCCTGGTTGGCTACTGCCCATACACAGCTGAGGGGCGTCTTCAGTGCAGGAAGGCTAACAACGTCACCCAAGGCATTTGGCATGCTTGTTGGCCTAGCAGAATCCAAGAGATCTAGTTACAGGTAGGTAGCCGTGTTGGTCTGACATAGTCAAAACAAAATAAAAAAATTCCTTCCAGCAGCACCTTAAAGACCAACAAAGTTTTTATTTTGGTATGAGCTTTTGTGTGCACAGAATCCAAGAGAGAGAGACTGATCTACGCTCAGACTACAACACAAGGGTAACATTTTATCATCTCGAGGCAATACTTCAGGTAATTTTGCTGATAGCCTACAAAGGCAGTAAATCTAGTCTTTCTGCAACCTAGTGACGAATTTTCCCGTGTATAACATGCCCTCATGTATAACACGACCCCTGTTTTTTTGGACTCCAAATAAAGAAAGCCCCCATATGCACTATCCATGTATAAGAAGACCCCCAATTTTAAACTTGAAAAAATAGGGGGAAAATATATTCTTATACATGGAAAAATATGGTAAATACTAATACTAATAATACTAATAATAATAATTACAGCCCCAGAAAGTGAAATACTTGATTCTGGTGGCTCGTTTGATTCTGAATGTCAGGTGGCTAAGTGCTCTCAGAAACTTTAGAAAATAATCAGAATTTTTAGGAAAAGTGGTTTTTTATACTAGAGGAACCAATCGCAGAATGTGGTAGAATTTCTTCCTTCAGCTTTGGACAGTTGAGTCATGTGATAATGGAGAAGAATTCAACTAGATTTCGGAGATTTGAATTGTGTGGACTGAGGGAAACGAAATATCCCACTGAAGCAGCAGGAACCAATTTAGACAGCTGTTTTGACTGCAAATTGTGCATGCACAAAAGGTCAACACAGTATCTTCTTGTAGCATCTACAGATCTACCTTCAGCTTTTGATTTGATAGACAGAGTTTGGTCTAAGCTGCTCAATACGAATATTGATAAAAGACTATTGATTTTAATTTAAACCCCATATTCTTATGCTCATCTTGAAGTGAAAGGTTAAATGTCCACCTTACTAACCCCCTTTTAGCAAATAAACTGGACTGACAACTGACAAGGACCCCCTCTCCCCACATGAAGTGACCCTGACCCTGTGATCATCACCTGAGGCCCTTCTTCTGATGCCTCCTCCATGAGGTCCAGAGAGCGGGCAACACCTGTTCTGCTGTGGCTCCTCATTTGTGAAATGCTCTCCCCAGAGAAGCTCGCCTGGCGCCTTCATTACATATCTTTAAGTGCCAGGCAAAAACCATTTTTCTTCAACCAGGCCTTTGACTGATTAACATTCTACAGCTTTTTTAATGTGTTTGCGGGAGGAGTGTTATGGGTTTGTTTTTGTTTTCTTATGTATTTTGTGGTCTCCTTTTGTATTTTTATGTTGTGAACCACCCTGTGATCTTTGGGTGAAGGCTGGCATACAAATTTAAATATAAATAAACAAGAACTTCCTTCTTCCATCCTCCAACTACAGGCTCATTTAAGGTCCATTTACCCAGAAGCCTTGAGCCGTTAACAGTACAGTGGAACCTCAGTGAAAACGTTCAAAAACCAAGGAGCAATGGGAGGTCAGCAAAATCCATTGAGAAAAAAAGAAAAAAATGCAGCAGAATCTGTTCGACTTCCAAGACACATTCGAAAACAGAAGCAACTACTTCCGGGTTTTTGGTGTTCAGTTTCCAAAATGTTTGGCTTCCAAGACGCTTAAAAACGAGGTTCCACTGTATGGTGAACATCCTAATGTTATCTTTGCAGCTAAACAGTAGTTTTTTGTTTTTCTGTTTCTTTTGTTACTTTGATTTAACTAGGAAAGGCATGTTTGCCTTACCTACTTCTGGAACCCCAAAAGCTGTCAAATGTGATGACTCAGTGTGGCTGAGATTTGCCCCTCCAAAAGAGACTAGGCAACCACCTTCGCCATCTCCCTCTGAAAGAAAGCAGGAACTGGCTACCTTCAGCAAAGGCCGGGAGAGGTTCATATCTTGGAAGGACAGGCTGTCATCGTACTGTGAAGCATCTTCAAAGAACTGCTCAGGTTCCTAGAAAGGAGGATCAGAAAGAGAAAGCCTGCAACACCGACCCACAACATGAGAGAAGGACCCCTGTTTCTGCAGGTATTCCTTCTCACCCCAGCACCACCCAGCATCCAAAGGCTCACCTCTCCACCTCGCTTCCTTTTCCGTCGCTGCTTCACCTTGAGTGTATCTGTGAAAAATGACACAACCACCGCAAAAGGATGAGCAGAACACCTTGCAAATCAGAGAGCAGCAGCACCTACTAAAACCTCAATTCATGCAGCTACGTGCAAAAAACATGTCAGCTGCCCCACTGTAAGGCACAGAAGATGCACACTTGCTCTCTTCTGCCCCGGTGCCTGCACAGCACATCCATCATCATGCTTACCAGCTTTTGTGAAGATGCTCTCATCTGCCGAAGAGTACTCAGACTCCAACTCCTCCTCCTCTGCATCCTCCTCCTCACTTCCTCTGGCATCCACCTTGTCTACATTCTCCTGTGTAGCCTCCTCAGGATCTTCTTTTGCTGGCCCTTGTTTAGCTTTCTTTTCCTAGAAAAGACCCCCCCAAATGGGACATTATTTTTCCTGCCCAGCCTCCTTCTCTATGGCCAAAGAGTTTATTTTGACCCAAAACTGTAACAATTTCATTACAATTTGCCAAACTGTAACAAACAGCATACAACAACTACATACTCCAAAGCATCAAGCGTTTAAAGAAAGGAAGTCACGAGTTTGTATCATCTGCTAGTTCATACCTAGCTTAACTTCCATTAGACCTCTGAATCTCCAGCGCAACTTTTTGCAATATCGTTTCTTTTGCTCATCTTTCTTGCAGCCAGAGCATAAAGCACCACTTTATGTGACACAAATCTGTTAGCGTCAAATATGTTAGGGAATTGTTTCTGCCATTGTAAGCCTGCTTCTAAACTTCCTTCTCTAAGATTCCACAATTAAATAACGTTCCACAGAACCAGAAAAACTGCTTGAAGATTCTCTAAGGGTCCCTACAGAGATGCAATCACACTGTAGGCACCTTGTGCAAAAGGCAAAGCCCACACAACACTTTCATGGTTCACACATGTTGCCCCATCCAGAAGCTGATCCTGCATTAAGCAGAGGATTGGGCCAGAAAACCTTCCAGGCCCCATTGCCCTGACTTTGGGATACTGAAAATGGGAAGTTCTGTTGTGCTTGGATAAGTCATTCTGCAGTCAGAGAAGTTCCCCTGCACATGAAAGTTGGACACTACTTTTGGAAGGCAGTACAACATGCACACACAGGTGCACCAAGTAGTGGGGATTGAGGGGTTTTCAGCCCCCCCCCATTTTTCAAGGAGGGGACTGGGCTGCCCCAAAATCCTGTGGCCCTGCTCCGCCTCCTCCTCCCTGTCTGATGTCGCGCGGGGAGGAGGTAGCTGAGCATGGAGCCCAGCTCTGCGCTCCCCATTCCCCACCCAGCATTCGAGTGCTGGCACATGATGTGTAACATGCTGCATCACATGATGCGCCCCTGCAATGTTGAGGGCAAATCACCGCCCTTATCCACACACATACAGGAACCCAGAAGATCCCAACCAGGTGGGAATTTCTAACCTGGGCTTTCCTTTTCTTTCTTACAGTTGCAATCTTCTCGTCCAGGCTAGTAGCGGATCTCTGCACAAGAGAAAACAAACAAGGTGAGTACAAGAGTGAAAACCCAAAGGTCAGGAGGCTCCAGCAGGATGACCTCATGGGAATCCTAAGGCACGGAGCAACCTTTCCATCTTGACTTTGCAGGTCTCAGGGGGGGACAGAGAGAAGGCCCAGGAACCTTTTTTGCTCCAGAGGAGGGCAAAACAGAATTGGCACTGGCTTCAGAGAAGTTGCCCTGCCGGATCATGCCAGAAGGTGAAAGGTTTTTTTTGGGGGGGGGGAGTGATGGCACCCAGCACGGCCCCCGGGGCCCCCAGGTAGGTGCCCCTGCGGAGCCCACCCTCTCCCCGCGAGAGCCAGGTGCACCTCTCACCTTCCCCTTGAGCTGCCTCAGCACCTCCGCCCAGGGCCCTCCGCTGGGCCCTGCCGACGCCTCGGTGAACGCAAAACCCACTGCGAAGTCTCCGCCGCGGCCGCCGCGCCCCACAGACAGCTCCTGGGGGAGACGAGAGACGAGAGATGCGAGCGGAGAAAAGATGGAGCGAGGGTGGGAGAGGGAGAAGGGGGCAGAGGGAGAAAAGAGGGAGAAAGGAGGAGATGGAGAAAAAAGACAGGGAAAGAGAGAGGGAGAAAGAAAGAAAGAAAGAAAGAAAGAAAGAAAGAAAGAAAGAAAGAAAGAAAGAAAGAAAGAAAGAAAGAAAGAAAGAAAGAAAGAAAGAAAGAAAAGACGAGAAAGAAAAGACGAGAAAGAAAAGACGGAAGGCACCGCCGGAGAGGACGAGCAGGGCAGGCGCTGCGAGGCTCTCCCTCCCCGCCACCCCCTCTTCCCCGCCCGCTCGCCTACCTCGGCCTCGGAACCGCTCTCCTCCTCCTCGGCCTCCTCGCCGCCCGGCCCGCCCAGCCTCGCCCGCCATCCTTCCCCGAGCTCCATCGTGGTGTCGGAGGGACCGGAAGTGCAGGGCGCCGGGTGCGCCAGACACAGAGCACCGCCCGTCCGCCACCCTTTCCCTTCCGCCGGGGACGGCAACCGGGACGCAGAGGTTCCCTCCGCGGGCGGGGCGGGGCGGGGCCGGGTGGGAAACGCCGCCCCTTGTGGGGAGGAGAAGCGAAAGCGAAAGCGGGGGCGGAGCCTGCCGGGAAGGGGAAAGTGAAAGTCGAAACTGAGCTGAAAAGGCGGCGGCGGCGGAGGCGGAGGCGCAGAGCCTGGAGGCGCCTCGACGGGCAGGAGCGGAGCGCAGAGCGGAGCGGAGCCATGGACGGGCGCGGGCGAGGAAGGGGGCAGCAGCGGCGGCCCCGAAGAGAAGGAGCGGGAGGCAGAGGTGAGAGCCATCATAATATATATTAATATAAATAATAATAATTTATTATTTATACCTCGCCCATCTGGCAGGGTTTCCCCAGCCACTCTGGGCGGCTTCCAACAAAAAATTGAAAATACCTTAAAGCTCTCTCACCATCAAAGGAACCCAAGTGAACAGCAGAGAAGCTACACAAGCGACGCTGACAAAAAACCCCACACATTAAGCAGAATAGAAACATTGTCACCCGACTCCCCCCCCCCACACCCATCTACCTCTCTTCCCCTTTCCTCCCCAATGTCTCAACAATGTCTCCCCAATGTCTCAACAAATGAAACTGATTTGTAGAAATGTTATGAGAGACATTGCACGTATCTTTGTAAGCCAAGAAAACTACACACACACACAAAAGCATCAGTCATTTCAAGCGGAGGAGAAGCAGAGCTTTCCGGGACTAGGGTGGGAAGCTCGACTGAGGCAGGAGGGGAGGCTCTGCTCACAGCCTGCGCTTCTCGCAAGAGCACCGGAGGGATCCGGGAAGTGGGAAGGGATCCCCAAGGGTCGTCTGACTCAACCCCCGCAATGCAGGAATCGGAGGGTCCCTGACGGATGGCCACCCAACCTCCGGTTTAAAGCCTCCAAGGAAGGAGGGTCCTCCCCAGAGTCAGGACTTCAGACACCCAAAGAGTAGAACTAGGGACTGCTTCTGCCCCTCCCAGGGCGACCACGGGAAGGCTGGCGCGGGGGGGGGGGCGCGTCTCCCGGAGCACCGCGTCTCCGCCGTTGTCAGGTTTGGCGTTAGCGGAGAGCACCGGTGTTCTCCCGGGACGAGAAAGCGAAAAAAGGAGCCGAGCAATGGCTTCAGCTTTGGCGGCTGGATCTGGCCCAGCGTCCCCTTCCCGCCGGAGTCAGCCGCGCCCTCCCCCCCCCCCAAGGAAAAGCCCCGTTCTGCGGCTCGGGCTTCCTCTTGGCAGCAGGCAGGAGGCTGTGCGACCCCGCCCGGACCGGCAATCCCCCGCCCCCGGTCCATCGTTTCTTGGGGAGGAGCAGCCAAATGGGAGGAGCCGCCCATTTCCCTCCCAGCGCTCTCTGGATGCTGTCCTTGGGTGGAGAATTCAGTCCCCGCCTAACTTTGGAGGGGAGAAGCCAAAGTTAACCCCTGGTGGGAGGGGGCAGAAGGGGGCAGCACCCAGGTGAAGCACAGCTTGGGCACCTGCTCAGAGACTCTCTGTTGTTGTTTAGTCGTTTAGTCGTGTCCGACTCTTCGTGACCCCATGGACAGGGGCGTACCCAGGATCAAAACTAGGGGGGGGCAAGGGGCGGGGCCAAGGCACGGGAGGGGAGGGGCCACAAAGTGGGAATGTGGGCGGGGCTACAGAGCCCAGGTGAAATCAAAATAAACCTGAAGCGACGGCGGCGAAGGGGAGAAAACCAGCGGCCGCCTAGAGGAGAAGAGGGAAGTCTGGGGGTGGGCGGGGGGGGGGAGAGAAGGGAACCAGGCTTGGATCGGGGCCTCCGCGGAGGTCTGGAGCAAAGCCCCGGCCTCCGCGAAGCTATCCGAGGCTCCGTTGCTGCAGCGGTCTCAGGCGCTGAACGACTCCCGACGTTCGGGAGACCTTTGAGCACAGCCGCGCTGTGCGCATGCGCCCTGCACGGCGGCCGCCGGAGTCCACAGCCGTGCTGTGCGCATGCGCCCCGCTTTGCGCATGCGCAAAGGTCTCCCGAACGTCGGGAGCGTCAGCCCTTGCCCCCTCCCACACAGCGCGGCTGTGTGGACTCCGCACGGCTCGGGCGCAAGAGACTGCTGCGGGCGCCGAACTCGCGCTCCGCTGGGCTGTCCTCCGCCTCTGCCCACCAGCCCCGCCGGCAGCGCCACTCTTGCCCGCAGCTGCCCGACCGGCCCTGCCTCTAGAGTAGGGCAGCGGCCCCTCCCTGCCCCGCGGTGGGTACGCCCTTGCCCATGGACCAGAGCACGCCAGGCACTCCTGTCTTGCACTGCCTCCCGCAGTTTGGTCAAACTCATGTTCGTAGCTTCAAGAAGACTGTCCAACCATCTTGTCCTCTGTCGTCCCCTTCTCCTAGTGCCCTCAATCTTTCCCAACATCAGGGTCTTTTCCAAGGATTCTTCTCTTCTCATGAGGTGGCCAAAGTATTGGAGCCTCAGCTTCACGATCTGTCCTTCCAGGGAGCACTCAAGGCTGATTTCCTTAAGAATGGATAGGTTTGATCTTCTTGCAGTCCATGGGACTCTCAAGAGTCTCCTCCAGCACCATAATTCAAAAGCATCAATTCTTCGGCGATCAGTTCCATACATCACTACTGGGAAAACCATAGCTTTAACTATACGGACCTTTGTCAGCAAGGTGATGTCTCTGCTTTTTAAGATGCTGTCTAGGTTTGTCATTGCTTTTCTCCCAAGAAGCAGGCGTCTTTTAATTTCGTGACTGCTGTCACCATCTGCAGTGATCAAGGAGCCCAAGAAAGTAAAATCTCTCACTGCCTCCATTTCTTCCCCTTCTATTTGCCAGGAGGTGATGGGACCAGTGGCCATGATCTTGGTTTTTTTGATGTTGAGCTTCAGACCATATTTTGCGCTCTCCTCTTTCACCCTCATTAAAAGGTTCTTTAATTCCTCTTCACTTTCTGCCATCAAGGTTGTGTCATCAGCATATCTGAGGCTGTTGATATTTCTTCCGGCAATCTTAATTCTGGCTTGGGATTCATCTAGTCCAGCCTTTCGCATGATGAATTCTGCATATAAGTTAAATAAGCAGGGAGACAATATACAACCTTGTCGTACTCCTTTCCCAATTTTGAACCACTCAGTTGTTCCATATCCAGTTCTGACTGTAGCTTCTTGTCCCACATAGAGATTTCTCAGGAGACAGATGAGGTGATCAGGCACTCCCATTTCTTTAAGAACTTGCCATAGTTTGCTGTGGTCGACACAGTCAAAGGCTTTTGCATAGTCAATGAAGCAGAAGTAGACGTTTTTCTGGAACTCTCTAGCTGTCTCCATAATCCAGCGCATGTTTGCTATTTGGTCTCTGGTTCCTCTGCCCTTTCGAATTAGAGACTCTCTAATTTCCCTCTTTTTCTTCTGCAGAGCCTCGAGATGGAGGAGGCTGCCAGCAGAACTCAAGTGGGCAGCGTGAAGGGGGCTCTGGCCCTGGCAGAGCTGCTTACTGGCTGGAGGCAAGCGGTGGTCCTGAGCCTAGAGTGGAGCGGAGGGTTGGCTCTGGCCGGACCCCCCACCAGGACGGGGCGCGCAACCCCAGGCGGCTGGGGGCAGAGGGGAGCCGACCCCCTCGCAGAGGGGGCGTCTGGCCTGGGGCTGATCGGAGGGAGGAGTGGAGGACTGGGGGGCAGAACCAGGGAGGGCCGGCCAGGGATGGCCCAAGAAGGCAAAGAGAGGGGGCCCCAAACACTGAGCCCACCCAGCGGCCCCACGCAGGACCAAGAGGCGCTCTGCAGCACCGGGGCCCGATGATCAGCACCCGCTTCCTCCATGAACTCCTGGAGAAGGACCCTTCGGAGGTGGCCATCACGCTGGCTTCCAACCCCAGCCTACGGGAGGCGCTCTCCCCAGTTGTCATGAGGCCGGACTTGGTGCAGCTGCTGTGCCAGGTTCTCAACAAGGCCTGCCTCTCCCGCATGGACCGCCAGAGCATTCAGCGGCTGCTGGAGACGTTGAAGGAGTCCTCCTTCCTCCGGGTCTACCTGCCCCAGTACGTGGCCGACATGCTGACGGAGGCCCGGCCGGAGGTGCGGCGCCAGTGCCCCCAGCACATTGCCAGCGTGGTGGCGCTGCTCCAGGAGCTGGTCAGCATCTTCCCGGCCAGCTCCCTCCAGAAGGTGGCCATGCTGATGTCCGTCCTGCCGGGCTCCGTCAACGGCCTCCGAGCGCTGGGGGTGGACTTCCCGGAGGAGCTGGACCGGAGCCTGGAGAAGCTGCAGGGCTTCGTCCAGCACCTCCAGGAGCGGCGGCGCGAGGGCACCTTGCGGGTGGACAGCTGCACCCTCCTCCAGCCCACGGCACCCGGCGAGGAAGGGGAGTACCGCACCATGTCCATCTACCCCACCTATGAGGAGGTGAACGGCAGCCAGAAGCCCTTCCTGCGCCCCAACCTCATCAGCCAGCCCTACGAGAGCCCCGCCATTTACCTGGACACCCACTTTCGCCTCCTGAGGGAGGACTTTGTCCGGCCACTGAGGGAGGGCATCCTCCAGTTCCTCCAGAGCTTAGAGGACGCCGGCCCAGGCAGGAGGAGGAGGTTTGATGACATCCAGGTGTACCTGGACGCCCGGGTCCTGGCTCCGCTCTGCTCCCGGACCGGCATTGACTACATGGTGCACTTTGATTCCAAGCCGCTGCGCGGCGTCCGGTGGGAGAACTCCAAGCGCCTGCTGTACGGCTCCTTGGTCTGCCTGTCCAAGGACAACTTTGAGACCTTCCTCTTTGCCACGGTCTCCAACCGGGAGCCCAAGGAGCTGTGCAAGGGCTTTGTCCACCTCTCCTTCGCCGGCCACAGCGAGGCCCTGCTGGCCGAGGTTCAGCCCTCTGACTCCTTCGTCATGGTGGAGACCACCGCCTACTTTGAGGCCTACCGACATGTCCTGCAGGGGCTGCAGGAGCTGCAGGAGGAAGACATCCCCTTCCAGAGGTACATTGTTCACTGCGAGGCCCAGGTGAGGGAGCCGGCTTACCTGCGGAGGGAGCTGGGAAGCAGCGTCTACGACCTCAGGTGCCTGATGGCCAAGCCACCCCCTGCTGCTGAGGCTTCTGGGGCGGGAGGAGCCCCCGAGGGCCACGTGGACGTGCTGGACCCCTCCCAGTGGCCGACGCAGGAAGCCGTGGGCCTGGATGAGTCCCAGCTGCAAGCCCTGAAACTCGCCCTGACCAAGGAGCTGGCCATCATCCAGGGGCCTCCGGGGACAGGTGAGTCGGGGTGTCCCATCCTCCCAGGAAGAGGGGTCTGTTGCAGGAAGTGGGGTTGGGAGGGGGAGCCTTCCGCCGCAGAGGAGGCAACTCTCCTCCGGGGTTCCAGGATCTCTCCAGGGCCAGAAACACTATGTATTTATCACATTTACGTCCTTGGATGGCGTAGTCCCGTACAAACTTTGACACACATCCGAAAGATATGTCAGCAGAGTCAGCAAAAGCAGAGTTGTTGTGGAATTGTAGCATCAATCATCTTTATTTACAGCAAAGAAATAAAAGTAACAGTTGTGTGAGCAGCTTCCTTACACATCCTCTTTGTTGGAGAGAGAAAGAACAAAGAGCAGAGGTTGATCAGCCTGACTTCCATTCGCACATTGATAACAAATGAAATCAGCCAGTCTTGTGACCCTTGGCGATAGTGGCAGTGAAAAATACTGACAATTTCCTCCAAGGAGCTCAGGGTGCAACATACAGAGTTCTGCCTGTTTTAGCCACACACCAACCCTGTGAGGTAGGCTAGGCCAGGCATCCCCAAACTCCGGCCCTCCAGATGTTTTGGACTACAATTCCCATCTTCCCCAACCACAGGTCCTGTTAGCTAGGGATCATGGGAGTTGTAGGCCAAAACATCTGGAGGGCCGCAGTTTGGGGATGCCTGGGCTAGGCCAAGAGGCAGCAACTGGCTGCCGAGGTCACACCAAGTGAAGTGCAAGGCCGACTTAGGGATTTGAACCCAGGTCTCTCCCAGATCCTAGTCTGACGCTCTAACCACTGTACCACCATGCCTCTCCAGATGGAGGCTCATATTTCTGCCTGAAACTGGGGTGGGTGTAAAGTGGAGCCAGCCGGCCAGCTGGATCCTGACATCCCACAAGGCCCACTTTTCCGACACCCCCCCCCCCGGTCACTCAGGCGTCGGGTGTCTTCCTTTGCCTCACGGTGTTTGAACCCGAGCCAAGGCCGGAGGGGGCTGGTTGCCCGCAGTTCCTGCTTGGAATGGCAGTGTGGGCTCTTTCCTTGCCCCTGGCAAGGTGGCTGTGGCACAGGGGGTGCTAGCCTTTTCTTGGCCGTGGGGGAAGAACTGAGGCTGTGGGGGGGGGCTCTGATGCCCGCTGGGAGTTGGCAGACGGAGCTTCCTGCTTTGATGGGGCTTTTCCCACAGGGAAGACCTATGTTGGGCTGAAGATCATGGAAGTTCTGCTGGAAAACAAGGCCGTCTGCGGAGAGACCCCCATCCTTGTGGTCTGCTACACCAACCATGCCCTGGACCAGTTCCTGGAAGGTGGGGGTCTGCCTGCCCTGAGCAGCAGCACTTTGGCCGGGGCGGGAGGGGTAGAACAGAAAATCACAGGGTGGTCGAGTTGGAAGGGGACCCTCAAAGGTCATCCAGTCCAACCCTCTGCAATGCAGGAATTACTGAGACTCCTTTGCAGGGGGGGGGTCATTCCATGGCTGGTTGCCCATTGTCCTGGCAGTGGCAGTCCCCCTGTGTGGATCCCCTGCTTAGATATCACACCTTGACTTTTACATCTCCCCCCCCCCCCAAAGGAATCCTAGAGTTCCAGCCGAGGGGAATCGTGCGGGTTGGCAGCAGAAGCAACAGCGAGAAGTTGAAGCCCTTCACCCTGCAGCAGCTGCGGGACAGAAGCGACTTCTTCAGAGGCCTGCCTGGCCACCTCCGGTGGTCCCACCATGATGTACGTGCGAGGAGGGGGGGGGCTGGTTTGGAGGGTGTCGTTTGTGGGGAGGAGGGTGTTTGCTGGGACTTTGCCCAGGAGAACAGCCAGATCAGCAAAGCACAGGGAAATGGAGGTCCCCACCTAGAGCAGAAGGAGGGACCCCAAGAGTCATCTAGTCAACCACTGCAATGCAGAAATCGCAGCCCAAGAACCCCTCCCATATGGCCACCCAGCCTATGTTGAAGGATAGAGACCACCTCCCTTCTGGGGGGGTCTGTCACATAGTCGAACATCTCTTAATCTTAAAGTTATTCCTGATGTTCAGGCCATGGCCAGAAGAAGAAGAGTTTGGATTTGGTATCCCACTTTATCACTACCTAAGGAGTCTCAAAGCGGCTAACATTCTCCTTTCCCTTCCTCCCCCACAACAAACACTCTGTGAGGGGAGAGGAGCTGAGAGACTTCAAAGAAGTGTGACTTAACCACTACACCACCCATTGGAGCGCAGCACCTGTGGAAATGCTGCCTTGGTGCTGAAAGGGAGCTCTAAGCTGCCTCTGCAGACCAGGGCCAGAGCTGGAGGTTGTGCGGAGCAGAGGAACTCAGCAGGGCACCCTTTGGGGGAGACCAGTTGGAGGCGCCAGCAGAGGAAGGGCAGGGAGCGGAGCTGCCCGGCCAGGCGCCCCCAGCTGTCCTCTGCTGGAGGCACCGCACTGGGTCTTGTTCCCTCGCTGGGCTTTGTCTGCTCAAGGGGCTGACCTGGCCTCTTTTTCCCGAGTGCAGATCACCAGCGAGATGCGGGAGGCCGAGGCCGAACTCACCCGAGGGGCAGCTCAGCTGGAGTGTGGGCTGCGCGGGATTCTGCACGAGAAGCACCTGCGGAGCTGCATCTCCAGCCAGCACTGGGAGAGCCTCAAGGGGGGCCTGGTAAGGAGAAGGAGCAGGGGGGAAGCAGCCCCACAAGAAGACACCCCACCGGGATCTCTCCGTCTTAGGGACCAAGAGCCCCTGAGAGGGCAGAGGGGGAGCCCCCAACTCCTCCAGGGCTTCTCCAGCCCCTCAGCTGGAAACAACAGAGCAGGGGCCCAAAGTCTTGGGCGAGAGTGTCATTTGCTTTGGCTGCTCTGACCAGTAGGAATTCTCCCTCAAAGGTGTCGGGGGGGGGCTTCATGGGGACTCCAGTCATGGAAGAAACCACCTTATTTATTTATTTACTTATTTACTTACTTATTTACTTATTTATTGCTTGAAATGTGTGTATTTATATACGTAGAAACAATGAAGGAAAAAACAGAATGTTGAAAGTTTCTAACCATCTAAGGTAAAGGTAAAGGGACCCCTGACAATTAGGTCCACTTGTGACCGACTCTGGGGTTGCGGCGCTCATCTCGTGTTATTCGCCGAGAGAGACGGCGTACAGCTTCTGTGGCCAGCATGACTAAGCCGCTTCCAGCGAACCAGAGCAGTGCACGGAAACGCCGTTTACCTTCCCGCCAGAGCGGTACCTATTTATCTACTTGTACTTTGACGTGCTTTCGAACTACAGTGGTACCTCTACTTACGAATGACTCTACTTACGAAGAGAAAAAATAGTAAAAAATGGTGGCGCCCGTACGAATTTTTCGACATCCAAACGGCCTCGCTGCCCTGCGCTCGCCGCTGCCTCAAGTCCACGGTGACGGGTCCTTCCTCACCCGCCACAGCTACGCGGCTTCTTTCTTCGTGCTCCGGAGCCCCTTCGCCCGCCTCGCCGCCGCTTACCCATCCTGTGTGTGTCCAGCTGCACGAGCGGCATTTCCTTGAGGGCAATGTGTCCTCCACCGGCGTCTCCGCAGCTGGCCCAGCGCAGGCAGCACCACACGGGGCTGGGCACCTCTCCTGCCCTGGCGGAGGATACATCGCCCTCAAGGGGATGTTGCTCATGCGGCTGGACACACACAGGATGGGCAAGCGGCGAGGCAGGCAAAGGGGCTCCGGAGCACGAAGAAAGAAGCCGCGCAGCTCTGGCGGGTGAGGAAGCACACGTCACCGTGGACTTGAGGCAGCGGCGGTGAGCGTGGGGCAGCGAGGCAGGTGAGGCTCCGGAACAAATTAATCCATTCCCAATGCATTCCTATGGGAAACCGCGTTTCGACTTACGAATGTTTCTATGTACGAATATGCATTCGGAACGGATTAAATTTGTAAGTAGAGGTTCCACTGTACTAGATTGGCTAGGGTAGGCTTGTCTAAAAAGGAAGTTTTCAGCAGGCGCCAAAAAGAGCACAGGGGCAGCGTCTGCTTGACATCAAGAGGCAGGGAGTTCCCAAGGCAGGTGCTGCTTCTTAAACTGTCACCCCCCATGAAAGACGCATCGCCTTGGAGGGAGATTTTCCCATGAGACCCTCCGGCTGGAGAGAGACCTCCCAGCTGTTGCAAGGGTTCCTTGCCTGCCCCAGCTCCTGCTTGCCTTCCTGTCTTGGGGCTGCCTGGGACTGTGGCACCCACCCAGCCACCTGCCGCTGAGCTTGTCTGAGCTGCTCCTTCTTGCTTTAGGAAGAAGACTGGATGGATCCAACGCACTCTCTGATCCTGGAGTGGCTGGGACTTGGCGCCACGCCGGTTGAAAACGCGGCCGACCCAGAGAGGCCAGAAAATGCAGGTAGGGGGCTTTCCTTTGACAAGGAAGAGGTGGCCTGCCCACTCTCTGCCACCACCTACCGCTCTCTCTCTGACCATTCAGGCTTTGAGGAAGACCAGGAGGCGGAGGAAGGCCCACGGGCAGAGCCAGAGCTGCTGCAGGTTGTGGAGGAGGCAGACTTGATTCAGCACGAGCGGCTGCTGGACCACGATGAGGATGGGCGGCAGCGGAGGAGGAAGCCCCCCAGGCCCAACCTGGATGACCTGTTTCTGGCCATGCGGTTGGATGACGAGGAGGAGGAGAAGGGGGAGCAGAGAGCCCCACATGATGCGGAAAACGCTGGGTTTCAGGTATTGAGAGGGGGGGGGACACATTGTGTTGCATTGCAGAGGGTGAAAGCCTTAGCCCCTTTCCTGCCCCTGACCAGCTCAGCCCCTCCTTCCAGGAGGAGACTGCTCTGCTGTCGCTGCCCCTGAGGTGGGCAGGATAGGGGTTGCCCCTGCCTCCTCCTCATCTGCCCACTTGGGGATCTCTCTGCAGCTGCAGCCGGCCCAAAAGAAGAAGATGAAACGACAAGCAAAGAAGGAACTGGGAAAATGGCAGGCGATGACCAAAGAGGAGGCCGAGGCCGTCCTGGATGTGTGGCAGCTGGACCTCAGCTCTCGCTGGAAGCTCTACAGGTAACTTCTGCTGCAGGGGCTTCCGGCACCCATGCCTCCCGCCTCCCCCACAGGTAGAATAACAGAATCATGGGAAGGAACCCCAGGGGTCGACTAGTCCAACCCCCTGCAATGCAGGAGTCTCAGCTAAAGCATCGCTTAAAGATGGCTGCCCATCCTCCAAGGATGGAGAGTCTACAACCTCTCGAGGAGATCATTCCAATGTCAAACAGCTCTTATGGTCAGAAAGTTATTCCTGAGGTTGAGTTGGAATCTCATTTCTTGCAACTTGAAGCCACAGGTTAAAGTCCTGCCCTCCAGAGCAGCAGAAAATAAGCTTGCTCTCTCTTCCCAGCCCTTGAGATATTTGAAGACGGGTCTCACATCTCCTCTTAGCCTCCTCTTTTCCAGGCTAAACATACCCAGCTCCTTCAACCATTCCTCATAAGGCTTGGCTTCCTGACCCTTGATCAGCTTGTCAATATTCTTTTTAAATTGTGGCACCCACAGCAGGACATCGCATTCCAGGTGTGGCCTGACCAAGGCAGAATAGAGCGGGACTATGACTCCCCTTGATCTGGACACAACATCTGTGGATGCAGCCTAGAATAGCATTGGCATTTTTTGCTGCTGCATCACACAGTTGACTCATGTTCAGCTTGTGGTCCACCAAGACCCCAAGATCCTTTTCACACGTGCCACTAGTAAGCTGGGTGCCCCCCCTCCTATTATTGGTGCAACCTGACCTTTGTACCACACAGGTACTGGTTGCAGAAGCACCAAGCTGAGATCCAGCGCCAGATGCTGCACCACAAGCAGGAGTACCAGGCGGCGGCTGACAGGCTGGCTGAGCTTCGCCAGCACCAGGACCTCCATGTCTTCAAGACAGCCAAGATTGTGGGCATGACGACCACAGGTGAGGAGGAGGCTGTGCAGCAAGCTGCCCCCAACACCCTGTGACGGGGGGAGAGAAGGGGGGAGCCTCTCTGATGTGCTTCCTTGCCCAGCTGCAACACAACACCCCTGCAGTGCTGCCCTCCATTGGAGAGGGGGCTGGGAGGCAGGCGCCTGGCAGCTTGGCTGGGAGGCAGAGGGGGCAGAGATCAGGATGTCCCCTCACCCCCCCATCTCGCCCCAGGAGCCGCTCGGTACCGCCAGGTCCTGCAGCAGGTGGCCCCTCGTGTGGTCATTGTGGAAGAGGCGGCCGAAGTCCTTGAGGCCCACGTCATCACCACGCTGAGCAGGGCCTGCCAGCACCTCATCCTCATTGGAGACCACCAGCAGGTAGGTGGGTGGGTGGGTGGGTGGGCCAGCTGAGGGGCAGGGTCTGCTGGCCTTGGGCCCCACCCCTTCCCCCACCCACCCCCACTCCCCACTCCCCAGGCTCCATCTTCCTTCTTTCCTTGCAGCTGCGCCCCAGTGCCAACGTCTACGACTTGGCCAGGAACTTCCACCTGGAGGTTTCCCTCTTTGAGCGGCTGGTGAAGGTCGGCCTGCCCTTCGTCCGCCTCGCTTTCCAGGTGAGGCACAAGCAGGGGGCCCCCTCAGCCCCCTCCCCTCGCTTGCTTGCTTGCTTGCTCTGTGGAGACCCCTCGATCAGGCCATAGTTTCCAAAGGGAAACCCACCAAGTTGGGATATGGGTGCAAGAGCATAGATCCCCTCAGGGGATTGGGAAGCATTTACAGCCTCCAAATGGGGTTTGGAAGAAGAGTTTGGATTTGATATCCCGCTTTTATCACTCCCCGAAGGAGTCTCAAAGCGGCTAACATTCTCCTTTCCCTTCCTCCCCCACAACAAACACTCTGTGACGTGAGTGGGGCTGAGAGACTTCAGAGAAGTGTGACTAGCCCAAGGTCACCCAGTAGCTGCATGGGGAGGAGCGGAGACACTAACCCGGTTCCCCAGATTACGAGTCTACCGCTCTTAACCACTACGCCACACTGGCTCTCAGAGCTGGGAGCCTTTCAGGCCTGGTTGGGGGCAGCCCAGCCCCTGGCTGCTCTCCTCTATGGTTGGCGGCCCAGAGGCAGTCCCTCTTTTTGTAAGGGCGCTTGCCTTCCCCTCTCCATCACCTCTCCCCCGGCTTGCCCTTTTTGCAGCACCGCATGAGGCCAGAGATCGCCCAGCTGCTCACCCCGCACATCTACCAGGACCTGGAGAACCATCCCTCGGTGCTCCGCTACGAGAACGTCAAGGTGAGCATCTTTCACCTCCCCTTGCCTCCTGCTGCTGGCTGGCTGGCAGCCCTTTGGCCAGGAGACTCTGCCTTGTCAGCTCAGCAGCCTCCTCTCCTCCTCTCTGCTGCAGGGCGTCTCCTCCAACCTTTTCTTCGTGGAGCACAGCTTCCTTGAGCAGGAGATCCAGGAGGGCCGCAGCCACCAGAACCCGCACGAGGCCCAGTTTGTGGTGGAGCTGTGCCGCTACCTGCTGCGCCAGGGCTACCAGCCCTCCCAGATCAGCATCCTCACCACCTACACGGGGCAGCTCTTTTGCCTGCGCCGGTTGCTGCCGGCCAAGGAGTTCCAGGGCGTCAAGGTCCACGTGGTGGACAAGTACCAGGGGGAGGAGAACGACATCATCCTGCTCTCCCTGGTGCGCAGCAACCTGGCAGGGCGGGTGGGCTTCCTGCAGATCCCCAACCGCATCTGCGTGGCCCTTTCCCGTGCCAAAATGGGCCTCTACTGTGTGGGCAACATGGGCATGCTCAGCCAGGTGCCTCTCTGGAGCAGGATCGTGCACACTCTGCGCGAGAAGGGCCACGTGGGCCGGGCGCTGCGCCTGGCCTGCCAGAACCACCCGCAGACCAAGACGGACGTGGTGCAGGCAGCGGACTTCCGCCAGGTGCCCGAGGGGGGCTGCAGCGTCCCTTGTGACACCCGCCTGGGCTGCGGCCACGTCTGCCCCCGGGCGTGCCACCCCTACGACCCGCTGCACAAGGAGCTCCGCTGCTTGAAGCCCTGCCAGAAGGTGCTGTGTGACAATGGGCACCGCTGCCCCAGGCTGTGCTGGGAGCCCTGTGGGATGTGCCAGGTGAAGGTGCCCAAGACGGTGCCCAGGTGCGGCCACCAGCAAGAGGTCCCCTGCTCGACAGCCGCCGAGGATTTCTGCTGCCAGGAGCCCTGCAGGAAAACCCTGGAGTGCGGGCATGCCTGCCGCCTCACCTGCGGGCAGCAGTGCGAGAAGCGCTGCCCAGAGATGGTCCTGGCAACGCTGCCATGTGGGCATAGCCAGAAGGTGCCATGTTCAGCAGTGGCAGAGATGGCATACGGGCGTCCCATCCGCTGCAAGACAAAGTGTGACAGCGTCCTGGAGTGTGGGCATCCTTGCCCAGGCTCGTGCCACGCTTGCTTTGGGGGCCGCTTCCACCAGCCGTGCCGGAGCCCCTGCAAGCGCCTGCTGGTTTGCGGCCACCAGTGCCGCCAGCCCTGCACCGGGGACTGCCCCCCATGCCGCCAGCCCTGCCAGAACCGCTGCATCCACAGCCGCTGCCCCAAGCAGTGTGGGGCGCCCTGCTCTCCCTGCATGGAGCCCTGTGAGTGGCGCTGCCAGCACCACCAGTGCGGGCGCCTGTGCTCCGAGCCCTGTGATCGGCCGCGCTGCGACGTGCCCTGCCCCAAGCACCTCCCTTGCGGGCACCCTTGCGCCGGGCTGTGCGGGGAGCCCTGCCCGCAGAAGTGCCTGGCCTGTGACGCGGAGGAGCTGACGCAGATCTTCTTTGGTTGTGAGGATGAGCCTGGCGCCCGCTTTGTGCAGCTGGAGGACTGTGGGCACATCTTCAGCGCACTGGGCCTCGACCGCTACATGGATGGGGAGGAGGAGGAAGAGGAAGGGGCTGTCCGGCTGAAGGTGTGCCCCAGCTGCCAGACGCCCGTCCGGAAGAGCCTGCGCTACGGCACGTTGGTGAAGAGGAGCCTGGCAGAGGTGGAGGTGGTGAAGGGGCGCATGCAGGGCAGCTCAGCCGAGATCAAATCGGGCGCCCTCCAGTTGATGAGGGCGCTCCAACAGGAGACCACCCTGAGGCTCCACCTGTCCAGGCAGCACGAGCAGCTGAGGAAGAAGCTGGAGGACGACTCCCTCTCCGCCAGCACCCTCGGGCTGGTAGAGACCCTCTTGGGCTTCTACGCGCAGGTGGCAGGCTTGATGGCCACTATAGGAAAGTTGGCACGGCAGGAGCAGGAGGGCATGAGAAGGCGCCTGGCCGAGGTGGCCGGCTGGCTAGACCAGCCCCGCGACAGCCTCAGCAGGCAGCAGGTCTCTGAGCTGCAGACCGAGCTGCGGCGGGTGACCTACCTGGTGGAGCTCCTGGCGAGGTGCAACACCGCTGGCAAGCAGGTGAGGCAGGCCCCCGGCACAGCGGAGCTGGTCAGCGCAGCCCGGAAGGTCCTGGAGGGGCCTGGCAGGTTTACCCCGGAGGACGAGAGGAAGGTGAAGGCCCAGCTGAAGGAGCTGGAGGCCGTCCTGCCCACTGTTGCCGGGCTGGGCATCTCCGAGGAGGAAAGGAAGCAGATTGTGGCAGCCGTCAGCGGAGCCACCCGCGGGCACTGGTTCAAGTGCCGCAATGGGCACTTCTACGTCATTGGCGAGTGTGGGGGGGCCATGCAGACGACCCGCTGCCCGGAATGCCAGGAGACCATTGGGGGGGAGGGACACAGGCTGGAGTCCAGCAACCAGCTTGCCCCTGAGATGGACGGGGCAACCCATGCTGCCTGGTCTGAGGAGGCCAACCGCTTGAACATAAATAATTTCCTGCACTAGGAGGCCGGCCACCCTCATGGGAGCTTCTTTCCATCAGATATTTTTATATTTTATCATGTACTAATGTTTTTTATCACATTTGGGCACCCTATCATAGTGGACTTGGTTCAATGAAACAGTTGCAGAGCTTTTAACATGACAACAGTGGGTGAGATGAAACAAACAGTAAGATGAGCAGGTAAAGGCAACTCAGGAAGTTGCTCCTTCCTGTCTCTCCTCACCTGCCCTGCAGCTCCAGGAGCCACGTTCTGCTTCCCGCCTGCTCTGTCTTTTCCAAAGAAGCAAGATGACAAGTCTCAAAGTGCTTTTACAATCAAGTAGTATATCGCTTTTGTGAAACAGATAATCACCCTGGGTTGTCAGAGGGGCTGGGAGTGGGCAGTGCAGGGCCCCACTCTGCTCATGGCACCCCTGTCCTGACAACTCTATGCCTGCCAGATTTTACTGTTGCAAATAAATTTGTCCTAGCAGATCCCCGTTGTGCTTCTGAGCGTCTTTTCTGTGGGAGGACGGCACCCTTCTGTGGGGGCCAGCAAAGGGCTTGTGTCCTGGACGATGCCAAAGGTCCCCTCTGGGTCAGGCCGGAGCTGCTCCCGGGAGGGTGCCTGTTCCCTTGGAACTCTCCCGGCAGGGAGACTTGCTCCTGAGGCCCTGGAGCCCCCATGAAGAATGCCCTGTAGCTGGAGAGGGGCAAGACGGCTGTGGCCACGAGGCCTTTCACCAGCTTCATCTGCTGTGATAGCTACGGCCATAACTGGGTCAGGATTGCTTGCCCCCTCTAGGCCATTGTCTGGTAAACTTGAGGCTGGATTACTGCAATGGGGTCTCTGCAGGGCGGCCCTTGGGAGGGTGCAGAATTCAGGGGACACAAAGCCAGCAGCGTGTGACAGCTGCTAAATAACGCATCTGTGATGGCTGCTCGCATGCTGCTGCGTCCTGACTTGTGTGGATATGCAAACCCTGAGCAACTTGAGCCCTTGCACGTCAAGCTCCATCATAGATCATGGGGGGGGGCATGCTATTCATTGTCCCCCGTGATCCAGAGGCCTGACTGGGATCCCCCAGAAGCTGGGCGTGTGGTGTCTCTGGACCACTGCTGGGGAACTCCCAACAGAGATGCAGCAGGCTTTGCACTTCCAGGCATCTCTCAAAGGCACTTTTTGTGTCACTGATTAGCCAGTTACCCATATTCTGGTTTTTGAAATGGCCTTTTATGTTTTAACATTGTAACAGGGAGCACCCCACCATCGCCTAACCTTGACTCCCTTAGGTTCAGGTCGGGGGTCACACACAAGAGACTTCAGCCAAGAGATAGAAGCAAAAAAGCCAGAAGCCCCGATCAATGGGTTGCATCCGTATTCCAAAGTTTCCCATAATACACCTCAATATGCATCAGGACAACATAGATGTCACAGAAAATGTGTGGTCTCAGAAAATGTGTGGATCCAGGCATGCCCCTGTCAATTACAGTACAAAGGAAAGCATTGGAACTGAAAAAGATTGATGCAAGGAGTGATTTCTTATGAATTTCTAAAGCTTTCTCATTGAGCCAGTACATAGAAACATTTATCAGTGAATTGGTACATTTGGTATTGACACGTCCCCTTGTTTTCCTTTGTTGGAGACCTGGGGCTGAGCTCCCCTTGCAGGTGCAATGCCTTTGCAGATACTGTACTGTATATTGCTGTTATTTTCTCTTGACGCTGGAGGATTTGGTTTGAGGGGTGAAAGGCAGGGAAATGCCTGAGTGAATGGTTTGGTGGTGTGCAGCGGAGAATGTCTGTCTTTGCCTCGTGCGTGGTGTGGAGAGGCAAGGCTCGTGGGGGGGGGGGGAGGTCTCGCCCTCCTCCCAATTTCCCGGGAACAACATGGTGCCCATCCTGATAATAAATAAGGCAAGGCAGACTAGCAATACTTTCGCATTCAGACCCACAGAAGGGTAGAGCTGGGAGGGATGCCCAGCGCCGAGATTCTGCTCCCCGCTCTGCAATGCAGGGATCCCAAGGAAAGAGCCGCGGAGCGAAAGGATCCTCCGGCTCCGCAGCCTCCTCGTCCCGGGCTTGGCTCAGCTCGGCCGGGTGCACGTGGAGGCGACGAGGCGTCTGCGCATGCGCCCCTCCCCTCCCGCAAGTGCCTCGACGAAGAGACTTCCGGAAGTGGAGCAGCTCCGCATCGAGGGCTACGGTCGCGATGCTTCTTCACGCGGAGCTCTGGTTCCCTGCCGCGGGTTGTAGGAGCCGCCATGTGCGGGGCAAGAGCGAGGGAGGAAGAGCCGCCTTGCGGGGTCGCAGGGAAGGCACCCCGGCAGCCGCTTCCAGGAAAGGCCGGCTTCGCTCCATCGCGTGGCTCATGGAGAACATTCATTCATTAATACAGTATTATACATACATACATACATACATACCGGTACATACATACCCCGCCCATCTGGCTGGGTTTCCCCAGTCATTCTGGGTGGCTTCTAACAAAATATTAAAAAATACAATAAAACATCAGACATTAAAAACTTCCCTGAACAGGGCTGCCTTCGACTTTTTGGAGATAGGGGGTGCGAGGTTGGGGAAGCATCACTCCCAAGCGGGGCGGGGCGAGGCTCCCCCCCCCAATTAACTCTGATCAAGCCCCCACCTTCCCTTCCTATGTGCAAAAGGTCGCTCGAAAGAGCCAAGGAGGAGAAAGCAGCGTCATCCTTAGCAGTCGGGCTGAATGAAGCGAGGGCTCCCCCTCCCAGGGGTTACAGCCGTGGGGCAGCTCGACCAGTTGCCTTTCAGCCTGCCGCGCAGCCTCCCCTCCCCGCGCCGGCAGCCTCGCTCTGGTTCCTGCGGGCGCTGGGGAGCCGGAAGTGCGGCGGGGCGCTGGTCCGGCGCCTTCTCCTCTTTGGCACGCGCGGGTCCGGGGGCGGCGGCGGCGGCGATGGCGGCGTCTCCTCCGGGGCTGGCGGCGCTGCAGCGGGTGCGGGAGGCTCTGCGCGCGGAGCTGGGCGAGCTGCGAGGTGCGCGCGGCCTTCGGGGCGGGCGGAGACGGGGCGGGCGCGGCGGCGGCGCTCTGCACGCGCTCAGAGGCATGCTTCTCTTGCAGGCGGCGAGAGCCGGGAGGGCGCCGGAGGCTTCGAGGCCGGGCGCTTCTGGGAGGCCCTCGGTAGGTGCCGCCTTGCAGCGGAGGCCCCTCGGGGCCCTTTCTGTCTCCAGGGGCGGGCGGGGAGGGGGCGCCAGGCTGCAGGGACCTCCGCCCCCAATCCCGGGGGTCGGACAGCCCTTGGCCAGCAGAGGGCGCAGGGGGCTTCCCCCTCGACACCCCTGCAGGGCAGGCCGCTCCCCCCCCCCTCACCCTCCTGCCCTTCTCCGCAGAGCGAGCGTTCCTGGCCGCCTCGCAGGAAGCCACCAAGCTGAGCCTGGCCTTCTCGAGACCCCCGCCGCCTTCCCTCCAGGTGGGTGAGGGAGGGGCCAGCCCGGAGCCCCCCCCCTCCCATCCTGGGCATTTTTCACGGGGCTTATTCCCTGCAATATTTTTCGGGGGGGTGGTGGTGGTGGTTGGTCAGTGGCGTAGGAAGGGGGTGCTGTGGGTGCAGGCCACCCCAGGTGTCATCACTAAAGGGTGTGTGACAAAATGGCTCTGGGCTATGTGAGTCTGAATTAATTTGACCGTTAAAAATGCCACAGGGAATTAATAATAAATAAATAAATATTATTATTATTATTATTATTATTACTATAATTATTATTATTTATGCCCCACCCATGTCGCTGGGTTACCCCTGGGCAGCTTCCAACAGAAGGTTAAAAATACATTGAAACTTGCCTAAACTTGGGCTGCCATCAGATGTCTTCTAAATGTCATATAGTTGTTTATTGCCAAAAAGGAATGCTGAACAGAACAACAATCTACATTACTGGGATCAATCAAGAGCAAAGGTGTAGCTAGGGGCCGGGGGGGGGGGACACTGGGTGCCACACTGTGGGGGGGGCAGCACTCACCGCGGGGCCTGCAGCATGCCCAAGCCATGTGTCTCTCTTGGGGTGACACTGTGGCTCGGGCACCTGCAGGCTCTACTCTGGCCCATATGGCAGCTGAGGGGCCATGGTGGCGAGGCTCGATGCAGAGCGCCCCACCCCCTGGGCAGAGGGCGCATCCAATGCTTCGGGCACATGAGCAGCTTGGGGGGGGGAGTTCTCCTCCTCTGGTTTGATCCATGCTTTGCTTTAATTTCACAGGCTTCCAATAATTCTGCCTCGATGCTCCCAGATCTCTCCGCTTTCCCCCCCCATCCTGCCCAGCCGAGTTGTCTGAGCCCAGGGCCTTTTTTACGGGGTGGGGGGAGCTGCCTTGTGAGCCAGGTAACCTTTGGGTGCTGTCCCCTTGCAGGAGCAGGAGAGCCTGGCGGAAGGGGTGCACAGTGCTGTCCTGGCAGCCGCCTCTGCGTATTACCAGCTCCCCAAGGGCCAAGGTGAGCAAGATGGAGGCGAGGCAGGGACAAGGGGGTTCTTTGGGGGGGCAGCGTGTGAGTAGCAGGCCGGGGGGGGGCAGGCACTAGGTTGGGCTCCTGCACCTTGTGCTGGCAAGAAAAGAAGAATCATAGAATTGTAGTGTTGGAAGGGACCCCCGAGGGTCATCCAGTCCAGCCCCCTGCAGTGCAGGAATAAAAGACAGAGAGGTAGCAGGGGAGGGGTGTATCTGAAGGGCTGCCCCATGAAAGAGAGTTTTCTCCAGCTTTGGAGGGCAGGACCCAAAGCAGTGGATTAAGTTTACAAGAAAGGAGATTCCGACTCAACATTAAGAAGACCTTTCTGACAGTAAGAGCTGTTGGACAGTGAAACAGTCTCCCATAGAATCGCAGATTGGAAGGTACCCTGAGGGTCATCCAGTCCAACCCCCTGCAGTGCAGGAATAGGCAGCTGTCCCTTACGGGGATCAAACCTGCAACGTTGGCATTATCAGCACCAGGCAACTGAGCTATCCAGCTCAGACTCTCCTTCCTTGGCACCTTTGAAGCAGAGATGGATGGCCCTCTGTCATGGGTTCTGTAGCTGAGATTCCTGCATTGCAGGGGGTTGGACTGGATGACCCTCGAGGTCCCTTCCAACTAGAAGCCTGAGATTCTGTATGAGGTCTTCTGGGGGGTGGGTTTCTCCGGAGTGTCTACTGGGAGCCTGCCTGTAGTCTCTCTGTGTGAGTGCCAGGCAGGCTGTGGGGCTGAGGCAGACCTCGGAGGAGAGCAGCGGTGATGGGTCTCCCTTTGCCCCCTGCAGGGACCACCCTGCGCAGAGCAGTGCGTGATGCCACGGTGCAAGTAGTGGAGGGGATGATTCAGCTGACAGAGGTCATTCTTCGGACCCCCCTCCAGAGGTAAGCTGCTCCTTCCCCGCCCCCACCTTCCCAGAGAATGTTGGGGAGAGGCAGGAGGTGCAGAACGTCTCTCCCAAGAGGGTGGGGCCCCCTCCTGATGCTGCTCCGCTCTCCCTTGCAGCCTCTCACGGGAGCAGCTTGTCTCCACGGGAGGCGTCTGGGAGGCCTGCGACCAAATTTCCAGCCTGCCTCGAGGTAAGTCGGATCACCCCTGGGCAGTTGGGGGCAGGGCAAGGGATGCCACCCCTGGGCAGTTGGGGGCAGGGCAAGGGACGCCACCCCTGGGCAGTTGGGGGCAGGGCAAGGGACGCCACCCCTGGGCAGTTGGGGGCAGGGCAAGGGACGCCACCCCTGGGCAGTTGGGGGCAGGGCAAGGGACGCCACCCCTGGGCAGTTGGGGGCAGGGCAAGGGACGCCACCCCTGGGCAGTTGGGGGCAGGGCAAGGGACGCCACCCCTGGGCAGTTGGGGGCAGGGCAAGGGACGTCACCCCTGGGCAGTTGGGGGCAGGGCAAGGGACGCCACCCCTGGGCAGTTGGGGGCAGGGCAAGGGACGCCACCCCTGGGCAGTTGGGGGCAGGGCAAGGGACGCCACCCCTGGGCAGTTGGGGGCAGGGCAAGGGACGCCACCCCTGGGCAGTTGGGGGCAGGGCAAGGGACGCCACCCCTGGCGCTGCCATTGCTTCCCCTTCTTGCCTTGCTCCTCCTTCCTTTCTTCTCTCCCAACAGATAACCAGGCGGCTGTGGCCCTGGCCATTTCCCAGGCTCTGGGGATTGTCAGAGACGCACAGGAGGAGATGGAGCAGGTGCGCAGGGAGGGGGGCTGCCTGGGGGGGGGGGCTGTCCGCTGGCTTCATTTGCAAGAGAGCAGGGGGTATCGCCATCCCTAGTCCGCAATTGGAAAGCCCATATCTAAGTTTGAAGCATCATACTAATGGGTTTAAGCACAACGTTTAGGTATCCTGCAATTGCATTCGCCTTTTCAGACGCTGCGTCACACGGTGGGCTCAGGTCAGAATGCAGGTTGCCGGAATGTAAAGTCTTCTGAAATTGGGGTGGGGGGTGTTTTTGCAGGGGGAGTAAACGTGCTCGTGCCTTTCATGAAAGCCATATTGACCTTTCATGGAGCACCTCATTCTTTCCTGTTACTGGGGCCCAGATACCAATAGTAAAATCTGTCTGTTTCTTAATTTTTGTTTTGGCAAAAGGCCAAGCCCGCCCCCCCCCCCAATAATGCAGCCTGCTCAGCCCATAATTAAACCTGGCACTGCTCCCCCTCTGGATGTGCCGATCTTCCCTCGGCCTCTTCTGCTGTGTGGCTTCTGGGGGCAGATAAGGGCACCCAGCCGCCCCAGGCAGGCTAGAGGCAGCCTCTCCGGATAAGGGCTCCTGCCTTGGCTGGGCTGCCCTGATAGGGCCCCCACCCCTGGGCTTGGCCCCTCTGCTCTTGGCTCTTCACAGCTTATGCAGCCGCCATGAAAAACTGGCTTGACTTTCCTGCAAATCTGCTCTACTGAGATATGAAGAGTTGTCAGAGGGAGCCTATGGCCTAATAGAGATTTTTTTTTTAATACATTTCATTAATTGACAAAATAAACCAAAGATAAGGCGCCTACAGAAATACTCAGCAAGTTGAAGGCAGCAAGAGGTTGGGCTTTAGCACTGAACTTGTTATTCCAAAACGTTACAGAAAATGCCCCCTTTCCCCATAAACCTGTTAAACTGGTTTATATGTGTTATTTTATAATCACTTGGCTTGATCGTAGCTACCAAGTACCAAATTTTCTCAATCCATTCAGATACAGAAGGAAATATAATAGCTAAAAGTTTGGGGGGGGGGGCATAATTAAGCAGCGGCTACAAGGTTACACACTGTTCCTTTGACTGGGTTCCCTCTTGCGCTGCAGACTCTGGGCTCTGGATCCTCCCTGGGGGTTCCCCAATGTGCCCTGGTTGCTTCCAGCCCCCCTTCCCTCCTGCATTAGGAGCTGCCAGGCAGCAGGGGGGTGGACTAGAGGGTGCTTGGAGTCCCTTCCAACTCCACAATCCTCTCAATCTCTTTCCTCCCTCCTTGCCTGTAATGCCCAACTGGGGAGGTGAGCAACTTGGCGGCCTCCCTGGTATTCCTCCCCCTTCTCCTCCTCCCATGACTTGGAGGGTGGGTGCCCATCCCCTTCCCTGCCTGGAGGGGCGGGATGAGAAGTGTGACTGGCATGTCCCTTTGCGCTCAGGCGCAGATTGAAGGCGGAGACCCGTACAGCGATGTGCTGGAGGACGAGGACTTGGGCTCCCGGGCAAACAGGGACACTTACTGGTCGGCGGCTGACCGGCAGCTGCTTGGCCCCTGCCTGGGGCTGGTGAAGGCTGCCAAGATTTGCCTGAAGAAGGTCCTGGGGGCCGTCAGGAGCCACGGAAGGGCCGACGTGGCAGAGCAGGTGGCGCAGTTAGACGACCTGGCCGACATCGCAGGAGACGTTAGCCCCAGGTGAGGCAGCCCCAGGTGTAATTAAACAGATGTCTTATGTCTTATATATATCGGATAATGTACATATATTTTTCATGGGGTAAATCAGTTAATGTATTATATACATAATCGTATTAAGATCATAGCACTAAGATCATGAAGATCACCAGGGGAGCCTTGGGAGCTTTTGTCCAGGGGGTGGGGCCAGGGGATTGCTGTCGCCTAGGGGGTGGGCCAGGAACAGCAAGACCACTCCCAATGCCCTCCCTGCAGGATTGCTCTGCTCTGTCCTTGGAAAGCCCCCCCCCCTAAGGAAGAGGGGCGCCAGGGAGCCTTGCGGCCGAGTCCAGTGCATGCTCTGCTCCCTCAGGCTGCCTCTCTTTGGGGTCGGGGGCTGTGAGGGGGGCAGGAGACCACAAGGCACCCTCCCCTGACCCCTCCTCCCTCCCTGTTTTTATTCTGCAGTGTGGACGAGCTGGTGCTGAGCACCTACCCCCCTGTGAACCAGTTGGCTCTGCGGCTGAATGTGAGTTGCCCATTGGGGACGATGAAGCTTTTTAGGGGAAGCCTCTGGTCCTCTGCTTCATTCCCCGGAACTATGAGCAGCTTTTGGGAGTCCCTATTTCCCCACATTGGGGAGACGCTTCAGCCCATGAGGGTGGGAGGCCTGGGACCCCCAAGATGGCCTATGGGAGAGAAGACAGTGCAAGCAAAGAGTTGCACCTGGGGCTGAGGGGGCCTCTCCTGCGCCCTGGAGAGGGGGTGCTTGATGCCCCATTGCAGATCACCCTTCTCTTCCTCCTCTGCCAAGCTGGACTCCCTTCCCTTCTCTGCCCTCAGCAAAGGCAGCCGAGAAGCGGAGGAAGCTGCCACTGGGCCCAGGACACACTGCCTGGCAAGGGAGTCTCTGCTGTTTGAGGCCAGAGTGCCCCTTCCCCAGCCCTACATGGAGATGCTGCGGGGAGATTGACCTGGTCCTCCTCCCGGAGTTGGGACAGCCATTCCCTCTGTTTCAGGGGGTGAAAGGTCAAGGCTACGTCCGAGGGGCTGTATGGGAGTGCCAAAGGAAGAAGCCCTTTTAAGATGGCCTCTATGCCAAGTCCTGCACTTGCCTTCTGGACACCTTGTGGCCACCGGACAAGAAACCTCCTGCGTCTGTTGCGCTGTTGTTGTTTTCTAGAAAAGGTGAAATTCCAGCAGTGGCTGCTCTGGGCTTGACGTGTTGTTTCTTTCTAGGCTGCAAAGTTGGCGTCTGTGCTAAAGAAGATGCTGGAACTGACCAGGTGAGCAGGGCAGCCTCTCCTCTGGGGCAGAGGGGCACAGCTGGTGGGGAAACGGTCTCCATCTTAAAGACACAGCCAGCCTTTTGCCGCAGCGCAATCGCCCTCGGTGCTGGGACTGGGTGGGCGGCGGGTGCCTTGTCAGAGTGGCCCACCCATTGCTTCCTGCGTCGGTTCTCACCTGCACCTCTCTCTCTTTCCCTCTCTCCTGCCTCCCCAGGGCCAGCCATGTCTGCCCTCCGTCAGAAGAGAGCTGGGTGCAGTTCCTGGCTGGGGCAGTTGACCACAACATGGACAAAATCAAAGACCTCACCCAGGGGCTCCTTTGATGGGCCTCCCTGTGGGAGGGGTGCTGGACCCTTGGGTGCCTTCTGTGGCTGCCTGCAGAAGAGAGAAGAGGGAGGAGGCAGGACTCCTGCAGGACCCCATAGCTGCTCGGGGGGGGGGGGCAATAAAGTCTCCCCTGCGCTTGTGCTGGCTGGGCTCCTGCACTAGAGGAAGTCTTGTGTGCTCCTGATCATTTATACCACCTCACCCATGTGCCCAGGGCTTCACAAAGCACCGAAGGAAGCCAGGTCTCTGCCCCAAGGAACTTGCAGGCCCAGATGCGACGCAGGGGAAGGAGGGAGCCGCACAGGTGTCACTTGTCCTTTGGCTCTACCTGTTGAACAGCAGTGCGGGAGAGCAGCCAGCTTGCTTTGGGGACAGGAGAGTTGCTGCTTTTGAGCAGCCTTTTGCTTGCCCCCCGAAAACAGCTCCCCAAAGCCCCCCTTCTGCTGGCGCTAGGCTGATGAAGAAGGAGCCACAGTCCGAGAGGTGTCACTCCAAGTGCATTTAATGGTAAAGTGCGGGGGGGGGGAAGAGTCCTGTTGCTCTGGAGACGCTCTAAGCTGCTGCCCCCACCTGGATGGTCCTGCAGGCCTTGAGGGGCTGGAGCAGGGGGCTCTCCACACGCACCGTCAGCCTCCGGGGCCCCACCTGGGTTGGCGTGAATGGGATCCTCAGCGCTGTGCTGCCGCCGGCTGGGATGTCTCCAAGCCTGCAAGGGGGAGCCAAAGGAGAGGGGGCAAAAGGGAGCTGCTGCCAGCTGTCCTGGGGAGGGGGATGGAGCAAGCTTGTTTTCTCCTGCTCCCGGTGGATCCATTGAATCAGAATGGTAGACTGGCACCAAGGGGCATTTCGGGCAGGATTCAAGTTACAAGAAAGGAACTTTGGACAGTGGGCCCTGTTTGACGGTGGAACGGACTCGCAGGGGAGGTGGTAGACTCTCCTTCCTGGGAGGTTTTTAAGCAGAGGCTGGATGGCCATCTGTCAGGGATGCTGCAGCTGAGATTGCTGCATTGCAGGGGGCTGGACTAGATGGCCCTCGAGGTCCCTTCCAACTCCACAATGATTCTAAGAGCAGCTGCTCACCTTCCCCCCCCCCAAAGCCTATAAACACCACCCCACCGTCTGTTGTCAGAGGTGCCAAGTAGGTGAATCCAGCTGGGACCTCAGCAGAGAGCCCTTCCCCCTCAATCCTGGCAAACAAGTGGGGCTGGGCTGGCACAGCCCCCCACCCCCACCCTGCTTGCTCTGATGCAGCCGTGGGGAGTGTGCCTTTGCCTTCACCTTCATGGAGAGGGCTTTATCCCCCACCCCAAAGAAAGCAACCGTGCCAAAGAGTGCCCCTCACCTGTAGCTCCTGGTCTTGTGGAAAAGGCCCCATCCAGACACGGAGACGAGGCAGCCTGGGAGGTCTTCTGGGAGGGGGTTGTGGAGCTGGATCTCAGCTTGGGTGGCCTGGAACTGGGCTGTGCGCTCAGGGACCTTCATGGAGAAAGCAGGACAATGGCAGCACAGGGACTGGGGGGGAGGGGCAAGCTGAAGCCATAGACCAGGCACCCCCAAACTTTGGCCCTCCAGATGTTTTGGACTACAATTCCCATCTTCCCCGACCACTGGTCCTGTTAGCTAGGGATCATGGGAGTTGTAGGCCAAAACATCTGGAGGGCCGCAGTTTGGGGATGCCTGCCATAGACCTACTGGGCTTGCTAATAGGGAGGGGGCAGATTACTGGCAATGCAGTCCCGGGGGGGGGGCTTTGGGCTCTACCCAGCCTGCTTTGCTGTGGCACCCCACTGAAGAAACAAGGACCTCTTCTTCCCTTTGAAGGGCTCACAGTCAGGAAAGGAGGACTGCGGGCTCACACACACACACCCCAAGCAGGCCTGCCTTGAGATACTGTGGTGCAACAGCTAATATTGCTCCAGGACCTGGGAGAGACTAGGGTTCAAAGGCCTGCTCAGCCATGAAGCTCCCCAGTCACTGTTCCTCAGCCTAACCTACCTCACAGGGCAGTTGTGCAGATAAAGTGGGGAGGAAGACCCCTGTGTACCACCATGAACTCCTTGGGGGGGGGATATGAAAGTAATAGATTTTTCTCTGCTCTGCCTTCAGGTGTGAGTGGGGCTCAGCTGTGTCTGTGCAGTTAGCTGAAGAAGTGTGTGCGTGCATGCGTGCATGCGTGCATGCGTGTGCTCTGGCCTCCCACTGACCTGGATGTTGAGTCCAGGGGCACAGAAGCGGATTTCCTGCCAGGTCAGGTAGTTGCTACCGGAGGCCGTGTCTCTCAGCAGCGCCGTAAGCTTCAGGAAGAGAGCGTTGTTGCGCAGGGCTGGGCCGTATTCTGCGTAAGGCAGTGTGGTGCTTAGGGCTTCCTCTGGAAAACAAGGCAGGGGGTGGGGGCTAAGGGAGATTTGCAGAGGGCACCCAAGGACTCGCCCGTCACAGGCTGTGATGCCTCTGCAAGGAACCCGGTGCGCTTGGACTAGATGGGAGGGGTGTTTGCAGGATGCATCCTCCTCCTGAGTCAGACCAATGGCCCATCTAGCCCTACAGGGTCAGCATTGGCTGCAGGACATTTTCTCTACCCAGAAGGCCTTTTCCGGCCAGGCAGGTACTCTGCCCACTAGGCCACAGAAGGGGGATCAAATCCAGTCTATTGCAAGGAACAGGCCATTCCTGTTCTAGCCCTGCCTTGCCCTCCCTGAGGCTGCTGGTGGGGCCATGAAGGGGCTGAGTTCAGCTCCCACATCCTGCCCTTTTCGTAGCAGGAGAGCAGAGAGAGAAAGAACCCGCTCCACATGGGTTGGACTAGATGCCCCATTGGGTCCCTTCCAACTCTGTGGTTCTCTGTGTAGGAGAGTAGCAGCCAATCTTAACAAAAGCCTATTCTTGCTAGTTAGCATAAGAAGGGGTTAAGACCACAGAGCTGTTATGCTGATAGGCAGAGACTCGACCATAGAAATACAATTGGTGGAGAGGGCTCTGTGTGATGTCACTTGCCCTCATCTCTCTTCCTTTGACCAGCCAAGAGGGCAGACATGCCCTTTGTCTGCTCCTGCTTAGGCAGATGCCAGAAGCTGGTTATACTGTAAATGGAAGCATTTTGCTTGCATAGCTTTTGCTGCTACTGTTCAGGTTAACCAATGCAGGATTTTAAGTAAGTGAATTCTATTTTTAAACTTACTTCCCAGGCTGTTCCCTGATTCTTTGTTAAATCGGGGTAAGAAAGGGAGAGCCAGCTTACTTCATAGTTGGACTTAGCCTAATTCCTGTACTTTTAATTTTGCTGCCAAGGATGGGATTTTGAGAAACTGTTCAGACCACACATGTGGGCGCCTGAAGGGATAAATTGCAATCCGCATATCCTCCCCAGGAAGCTTACCATGCCCGTCAGGGAGAGTTAAGTGATACTCCTCCTTCCAGAACTGTGCCAGGGCCTTGCCATCATACTGCAGTGGCTGGGCACCCAGAACCAGTGCCAGGTTCTTCTCCTCCCCGGTCCGGTTCACCACCAACACAGAGACCGGGGCATCTTGCCCCAGTGGCCAGGAGCTCTCGGCCTGGATTTGGGCAAAGAGGAGAGGCTCTGTGTCATCTTCCTGGGCCAGAGGGGCGAGTGGAGGCGGAGGGGGGCTGCTGTCCCCCTCAATCTGGTCCTGGAGCCGCTTCTGTTCAAGAGAGACCTTGATCATCATAGCCCTCTCTGCAGCAGACCCTGCAAAAAAGCCAGAAGCCATTTCCGCTTTGGTCCTCAGGGAAGCAGGTGATAATTTTCTTCCTTGACTGGCTGAGAATGGGGGGGGGGGTCAGAGATGCCGCCAGATTTGGAGCCCACCCACCCCAGGATGGGGAGCCTGTTGAAAGACAAGCAGAAAGCAAGAGCTCACCTGCCCCACTTACCTTCCGGGTGCTTGTAGTGGTGTGTGAGATCCTCGCACCGGTCGCTGCCCACTGCCTTGGTGCTGAGGTTGTTGCCCACGAACTTGGTGGGGCAAAAGGCGCGCTGGAAGTCCCCGTTGTCCTGTCGCACCCAGGCAGTGCAGGTGGCGTTGGTGGCTGCGAAGAAGGTGGCAACATCGTAGGGCAGGTCCAGGCGGCCTTCCTTGATGGCCCGGACAGGGGCTGGCCCGCAAAACGAGGAGCCTGCGGAGAGGAAGGGGAGGACGACCATTTGGGAAGGGGTGGCCTCTGTGGCCCAGGGGGAGCCCTGCTTTAGCCACTGGTAGTGGTCCAAGCAGAAGCGCCCCTCTGCCTTGTGGAGCTGGAGGCAAGGGGGCTACAGAGTGTGGCTAAAAGGGCAAGCTAGAATCGCAGAAGAACTAGAGGGGGAAGGTACTCCAACGGTTGTCTAGTCCAGCCCCCTGCAATGCAGGTATCCCACCTAAAGAATCCCTGACAGATGGCCTCTCTCCCATCCATCACCCCCCTCTAGGTGGAAGCTGCTCCCCCATCCTGGTCTCTCCATATTGGGGCGGGGGTCAATCGCAGTGTCCCGCCCCTTCTCTCTTGAGCCCTCCGCCCGCGCGACCTACACCAGCCCTCTTCCTGAGGCGTGGCATCCACGGCTTGCCATCCGTCATAGCCGGGGGGCAGATCCCGGCGGGCCATCCAGCACTCGTTCCAGGCGTGGAAGGGCCTGCAGGAAACCGGGAGGGAATGTCTTAGGGGGCTCTGAAGCCCGTCCGTCTCCCCCACCTCACCCCCACTCCAGTATTATGGCGCCTCACCAAACGGCAGCCGCGGAGAGGCCGGGGATCAGGGCGGCGCTCTCGTCGAAGTATTCATCCACGCGCAGGCGGCCGGCCGTGTCTTGAGCGGAGGCGAAGCTGGTGACCACGCGGGTGGGGATGCCCAAGCTCCGCAGCACTGCAGGGAGAGAGGCAGGGGGAACTGGATGGCGAGGGGGCTACCAGGGGGGAAGGGACCCCAAGGGCCATCCAGTCCAACCCCCTTCCTTGCAGGAATCGCAACCCTTTAGGCCTTAAGGAACAGCAGATTTGCCCACGCCCAGTCGCGGCCGAGCCAGAGGGAACTTAGGAGGGTAACATTTACACCGGCTCCCTCGACACTAAACCTCTTTCCCCAGGAGGGGGGGCAGTCCCTCAGAGCTAGCAGAGTAGGCATTGGGGGGGGGACCATTTCAGGCAGCAGGAGCCCCTTCCTCGTCTGGGGCGCATCCCTGAACAGGACCCTGTACCTGTGCACAGGACCCCCGCGAAGACCCAGCACTGCCCATAGCGGACAGGCTGCCCTCGCGCTGCCAGCCACCGGCGCAGGATGGGGGCGCTGCCCGGCCACTGGAAAGGGGACCTCCCGTCGCTGTAGTCCCCGGTCCAGCCACCCTCCAGGATCGCTTGGTGCGTCTTGCTGTTCAGCTGGAGGGGGGAGAGAGAGGGGGAGAGAGAAGTGAGCAGCACTAGGAGAAAAGCGGATTGTGCAGCTGCCCGCCCGCCCGCATAGCAATGTAGAGTTGGAAGGGATTGTGGGTATGAAAGGGTTAAGACGCAGAGTTCCTCCTGTCTCAGAAGTCAGAACTCGTTCTCTTTTCCGCCCTGCTTCCGAGGCAGCCAGACATCTATGGAGATTTCTTTTTAATTTCTTTGCGAGGAGAATTTGCCTGGCCTTCTTTTTGTTACTGTTGCTGCTGGAGTGGAACGCAAGACTTTATGTACGTAAATGCTGTTTTCATGCTTGGTCAACAGTCTGCTGTGTTCTTTTCATTAAGAAGGAGAAAGGGGGGATCCAGTCTGGATGAATGGCAAGAAGGCTACACAGGCGAGTCCCAAAGTTTCCACTTTAGGGCTGCAAAGGATGGGGTTTGGAACTCTGCTAACTAATTTTTTAAACTTTAAACGTTCCGCTCACACATGTGAGTAATAGCGAGGATAATTTGTAAAATATATCCGACCCGCTGCCTACACAGTGTGTGTGTGTGTGTGTGTGTGTGTGTGTGTGTGTGTGTAATCATCCAACAGGACCCCCAAGGGTCATCGAGTCCACCCCCTGCAATACAGGAATGGCAGCTAAATGCACCCCCTCGCCAGCAGGGGGCGCGAGCGGCCCACCCCGGGCCCGAGGGTTCCTGAGCATGTGCAGCTACTTCCACGAAGCCGGCACGGTCTGCGGGCGACTCTGCCTTCTGCTCCTGCTCCTGCCCACCTACCATGGAGCTGACCAGGCGGCAGACGTGGAGAGGGTCGCTGCGCTGGGCGCAGGGTGCGTCCTTCAGCCAGAAGAGGCCGATGGCCGGCAGGGCCAGGCTGAGGTCCACGATGTCCTCTTCGAACTAAAAAGAGAGGCGCAGAATTGAAGGCTGGAGAGTGAGGGGAGCCCCACTCGCGCCCCCCGACCATCCCGACCCCTCCCTCTGCGCGCGCCTTCTGCTGCAGGAAGGAGCAGCCCCGTAGGTGGCTGCAGCGACCACCTCTCTGCAGGTGCGGCCGCCCACCTGGCCCATATGCTGAATAGGCTTCCTCGCGAGAAAAGGGAAAATTTGACAGCTATGACCTGGCCCAAACCGTCCAGGCGCAGCCGACCCCTGGGCTGAGGGGGGGTAGGTCTCTCGCTCACCTGTCCGTAGTCCCAGGGCTGCTGCTGGGGCTCCTCCTCTAGCCCCCAGTAAACGGTGCCCTCTTCATTGCACACGTATTCCTGGCGCTGCGCCTCGTTGGGCAGGAAGACGCTGTCCTCTGCGGGAGACGGCCCATCAGGGGGGGCAAGCAGCTCAGCCTGGGGAGGGGGCTTCTCTGGTTGGCAGGGGTACCCCTGCCGCGCCGCCCCCTCCCCGCAGCAGGCCAGCTCTTCCGACCCCACCCACTGCCTTCTTGGCTCCAGCATCCCAGCCTTGGCACCGACGCGTCTTGCCTCTGCTGGTCGACCACCTACCTTGGCACCAGGGGTTGAAGAGGAGCGTGAAGGTGCCCAGCGGGCGCGGAGCCCCTCGGCCATGCTGCAGCAGGAGGGAATATCGGCCGATGGCGGCGTCGGCGGGCGAGGTCACGGTCAGCGTCCAGGAAAGGGTCTCCGGGGCGTCCACGAAAGCCTCCCAGCCGCTCTGGCTGCCCCGGCGGGAGATGGGGAAGCGCACCAGGGACCCGTCCGCCTGGCATGGCCGCTGCCCTGCAGCCAGAAATGCCAGATGGTCAAAAGGTGACACAAGGCAGAGAGGGGCGGGGGACAGGTCTACTGGGGGGCTCGCTGGAGAAAGGAACGGGGGCTCAGGTAGGCAAGAGAGGGGCCGCGAGGCCCTGCGGGGGTCTTTGAGCTCTCCTCGACTGTTCTGTCAGACGGGGTGGGGATGGGGGGCGAGCCTCCCCAGGGCCAAATCCAGGGCTTCATTCATTAACGGGGGGTTAAAGCATCTTCTAGTGCAAACATATGACACCTCCCAGCTGTTTTGGGAGACAGTGCTACATAATTACTTTTCTACATTCCTTCCGAGAAGGGCATTCTAGCTCTGGGGCAGACTTAGCTGCTTTGTAAGCAGAAGGTCCCGGGTTCCGATCCTCACAGCATCTCCAGGTGGGACTGACAGAGACTTCCCCTCCCCCCCAACCCGCTTAACGCTCTGGAGGATCGCTGTCAAGCAGTCTAGAAAATCTTAAGCGAGGTGGCCCAGAGAACCCCATAATCGTAGCGTTGGAAGGGACCCGGGACTCGGAGTCATCTAGTCCAACCCGCTGCAATGCAGGAGCCACAGCTTCCTGAAAAAGGGTCCGTGGGCGTGTCCTCCCCCCTGTCCCCACCCCCAGCTGGGGCACTGCTGCTGGCGAAGGTGCAAGTCCCCTCCCCTCGTGTGCCCAGCAAAGCGGACCCACTTTAGGACCGCTGAAATGAATGAGAAAGTTAATGGGACGCTCTCAGTTGTTCATCTCGCTTTCATTTCTGACCCGCCTTACTTTTTTTGGGGGGGGGGAGTTGGAATTCCCTCCAGGCGCCGCGCAAACTTAGCTGCCGCTCCTTTTCTCCCCTGTGATGCTTAACTCCCCACTCCCCCTCTGCTCTGCGGTGCATCTCCTGGTGGTCTCCCGCTTCTGCCAGCCGGCAACCACCCCCCTCCCAGCCCGAGGAGCGCGAGAGGCGCGCTGGCCTGGGGCTCCTGGTGCGGCGGGGCCGTCGGGGAGCCGCGGGTCTTTCGGCCTCCGGCTCTTCCGGAGCTTACCCGTCTGGGCGACCAGGCATGTCTTGCGCAGGTACCTCCGGGGGGCTCCGGGCAGCGGCTCTCGGAAGTGGAGGGTGAGCGCAAAGGGCTGCCCGCGCCGCACCACCAGGCGCTCGGTGCTGACGGCCGCCGTGCGGTGCGCCGGGTTGTTCCTCGACGGCTGCAAGTCGCATCTCGACACGTGCAGGGCTGCGGGGCGGGAGGAGGGCGGGCGGTGAGGGGGCAGGCGGCACGCAGGGCGGGGTCGGGGAGGGGGTCGCTTCCGCTCCGCCTCCCGCTCTTCTGGCAATTGCCGCCCTGAAGAGATGGGCTAGAGAGGCCGGCGTCTGGACAGTAGTGACTGACCGCCAGACTGCGGCAGCCAGGAATGTCCCTCTCTTCCCTGAAATACGGTTAGGGGGTTGCTCACGGTTAGGGGGCTGCTCACGACCCCCGAGAAGCGGGATTCTGCTAAGGGTGCTAAGGTCTGTTTGGAATGGCGGGGGGGGGGGTGCCATGTTGCAAAAGTGCGCGGGAGGGGGGTCCTGCCTGACCAGCTGGGTGTGACAGAGCAACGCACATGCCGCACGTGAGAACGGGGCTGGTCCGTCCCACCGAACTGGTTGCTGCCAAAAGCTCTGCGCCTGCTCTTGGCTGGAGAGGAGCCTTTTCGACCAGGCTGCGCTAATCAGCCCCCTCCGACCCACCTGCTCTTTGGGCTCCCCCTCCCCCCGCTTTAGCCGGGCCTAAACGCCCCCCACCTTGAGACGCCCCCGGCTTGCACCCAGGACCCTCTCGCCCCGCTTCGTGGCTCCCTGCCGGGTTCCTCCCTACAAGGCCAGGGGCTCCCGCCCGCCTGGGCAACCTCAGTTGCGCCGCGCTGTGATGCTGCGCCAAGGAGCCTAACAGACAGACCCCTCTGGGCTGGCACCGGGTTTAGACCGCTTGGCAGTGCCCAGGGAGTCCCCGCTCACCTTGGCCCATGGCGCTTTGTCCCTTTCTCCTCTTGCCTCGGGCTGGCTGCGGGCGGATGGTCGGGGCCGAGGATGGCGAGGCGGCCTCTGCCGGGCCCGTCGGGTGGGGCCCCCTCGCCTATCCTGGGCTCCTTATCAGGCTGGAGTCACCTGCCTCCCTTATCTCTGCCATGTGTGGCTGGCCGGGCGGTTCCGACGGGCCTTTCCAAGCAGCTGCCTGTTACCGGGCGGGCTGCTTTCTGCTGGCTTCGTTTTCTCACGCTTCGTGTGGTTTTCCCCATTCGCGGGACGCGGCTCAGGTGTGTTCCCTACAGGCCACAGGTGGCAGGTGGCGCCGCGCAAACCGTCATGCATTTCTAAAAAGTCGATCTCTTAGTGCGGCAGCATTTACCCTCTGGAACTCCCTGCCCCTTGACCTCAGGCAGGCGCCTTCGCCGCCCTCTCTCGCATCACTGGGGAGAGGAGGGTGCGCAAGACATTCTGGTTCAGGAAAGCCTGTGCACACGCGATAGTTTATTGCCGATTTTTTGTTCTAAAGATTTGCTCTTACTGACAACCTAATAATTGTTTTATTCTCTTTGTAAGCCGCAGATTTTTATGACATTGATCGAACGATTAAGCGTCTCAATCTCCACCAGCGACGGTGTGTCTGCGCGGGACAGGGGCGCAGGATAGCGAGGAGTCTTCCCGGGAAGGGCTGCTGCCTGCGCTTCCCGCCCCCTTCCTGGACGGGGAGAGGCGGGGGTCTGCGGCGGCAGAAGGAACCGGCGGCGAGGCGGCGGCGATGGGTGGGAATGCAGACTTTTATAGGAGGGGACAGAGGGGGTCTGAGCAGTCGTGGCCCTTGAGGCGCTGCCAGGGGTCCCGGCTTAGTCAGTCCCTGCGACACCTCCATCCCGAGCGGGGGGCCACTTGCAGCTGCTTGTGGCCCTTGACTGGGGGGAACTGGCTGCTCTTGAGTGTGACGTGCAGCTGCCGGGGGCCGCTCTTGTAGGGCGTCAGCTGGAGCCGGACACTGGTCTGCTTCCGGGGGCCCAGGGGCCCCAACCTGCAAAGAGAAGAAGAGCCTGGCAAAGAGGAGACCAAAGGGACCGGCACAGCTCTGAGGCAGTGATGAGCCCCAAATGGCCAGGGGTGGGGGGGAGGTGGGGGCACTCACAGGGCCAAGGAGGCATACATCATAGCAGTGTAAAGCTGGAAGGGACCCTAAGAGTCATTTAGTCCAACCCACTGAAGTGGAGAAAACAAATAAATAATCTGTCATCAAGGATGCTTTAGTTGAGATTCGGAATTGCAGGTGGTTGGACTAGATGACCCTCAGGGGTCCCTTCCAACTCTACAATTCTATGATTCTGTCCCTGACAGGTGGCCATCCAAACTTCTTGACCAAAGAGAAGGTCCCTGTGGGAGAGGGTCTTCTTCTTCTTCTTCTTCTTCTTCTTCTTCTTCTTCTTCTTCTTCTTCTTCTTCTTCTTCTTCTTCCTCCTCCTCCTCCTCCTCCTCCTCCTCCTCCTCCTCCTCCTCCTCCCCCCTTCACGACAAAATACAGCATCTCCCTCCCTGACTGGCAATAAAGGCCTTGGCCCCCAATGCTACGCTCCTGTAAATCAGAAAGGGCTCTTGTAAATCAGAAAGGACGATAAATCTTCCAGTTTGTATGGTTGCTTATTCCTTTTTTTCTAAAGACTCTTTCAGCACATTGTGAATATCTTTTCCTGCTCGTAGGTCTATCTGCTGTTTGTAGTTTCACGGTGCCAGAGAGGCAACGGAATGTATTGCTGGGCCCTTGACTTCCAGGGATGCTCCTGCTCAGAAATGGCTCCAGAGCTGATATTGCACGGGGAAGGGGAAGGGGCCACGTGCACATTCGCACATTCACACACACACACACACACACACACACACACACACACACACACACCAGGGGGAAGGAGCCTGCCCCAAAGATCTTCCAAAAGGCAGAGGTGCAGAACTGTGAACAATCATCCTTTGGCCTGCACTTCCTCCAGGAGATCAAGCGCTGGGAGTGGAAGCTTCCACTGCCCCCTTTGCCCCCCCCAAAGCCCCCTGTGAGAAAGTAGCAGCCAAACCTAACAAAAGACCACAGAGATGTATTGCTGACAGGCAGAGACTCAGACCATAGAAATGCAATTGGTAGAGAGGGCTCTGTGTGATGCCACTTCCCCTCCTCTCTTGGAGAGGGAGGAGCATAGAGTACTTCCACTTCCTCTCTCTTCCTTTGACCATCAAAGAGGGCAGATGTCGCCTGTGCCAGGCAGATGCCAGCTGGTTATACTGTCAATGTAAGTATTTGCTTACATAGCTTTTATTACTGCTGTTGCTGTGATCCAGTGCATGCTTATAAAGTAAGCCAGTCTTCTTTTACTTCCTTCCAAAGTTGTTGCCTGAACAAAGTTTTACAGTCTGCCATTTTAAATTTTGCTGCCAAGGATGGGATTGTGGAACTCTGTTCCCCCCCTGCATGTGGGCGCCTGGAGGGATGTCTTGCAATCCGCCTACCCGCCCCCTGCCCCCTTACTCACTGTATCTGGGGCTGGCCCTTCACCAGCCCACTGCCTTCCATGGTCAAGATGCAGCTGTGCACGGGCACTGAAAGGGGATTGGCAAACACCACCTGGATCGGGAAGGGCTGGTTCACCACCACGGAGGCCAACACCTGTGCCAAGGACCAAGTGGTTAGAGCAGAAGGGAGGGTGGCTCTTTGGGACAGTTGCCCACCCCCAGCCCTCTCTTTGCCTAGTTCCCCACCCAAACCACATAAGGTGCAGACGTATGGGCCAAGGAGGGAGCCGGTCATGTGTCTTGGCTCCTTTGCCCCCAGGAACAGAGCCTTTGGAAAACTTTCACTGGACCCCACGGTAGCTGCCCATCTCCCAGGCAAGCAGCCCACTACCCCCCCCGCCAACCCAGAGGTTATGTGCCTACATGGATGTCCAGGCTGGGGCTGGCCATGGTGATGGTCTTCTCTGCCAGGGTCTTCTGCCAGGTGGTGTTCTCCTCGCCCAGCGCAATGATGCGAAGCTGCTTATCCTCTCCCAGCTGCTGCCCATACTGCTGGTAGGAGATCCTCCAGGGAAGCTCCTTCTCTGCAAAGAGGCCCGTGTCAGAGGAGGACGGCACTCCTTTGCCTTGGGAGGCCTGCCCAGCTCCCGATCAGCTGGCCTTACCTTCCTTGGGGCGGAGGGAGAGGTACAGGGTCTCCTGCCAGAAGGGCGGCCGTGGGTGGCCATCATGCAGCACAGCCTGGGCGCTGAGGCTCAGCTTGAGCTCCTTGTGGGCAAACTCCAGGTTGCAGGCCGCCAACACCAGCTGGATGTCCTGGCCCACCTCAGGACTCTCCACCAGCCGGAGCCTCAGGGAGGTTTGGACCGTGGCTGGCGGCTCCCGGAAGCTGTCGTCCACAGGGGCAGAGAACGCAACTGGAAGGACTCCTGACCTGTATCGCACTGGGGGGCTGAGCGGCTGCCTCTGGCCAAGAGCCTTCAGGAATATGCGGCGCTCTGCCGAGGAGCCTGGGGGGAGAAAGGAAGGACAAGGCAAGGCCAGTGAGTACACGGGGTGAGGCACCCCCCCACCCCCATCCAGAGCTTGGCTGAGGGCGGGGAGGGGAGTTTGAGAGCCATCAGAGGCACCAGATCTCTGCTAGCCTACTTGCAGTCTGCATAAGATGACCCTTGCAGGATCAGGCCCTCCTAGTCCAGCCTCCTCTTCTCACAGGGGCCAAGCAGATGCCCCAAGGGGAAACCAGCAAGCAGGACCCTTGAGCACAAGAGCAGCCCCCTTCCCTCCTGTGGCTTCCAGCAACTGGAATTGCGTTCTAGTCTCTCACCAGGGAGGAAGAGCAGAACTAGCAGGGTTAGCCGCCCTGAATTTATTTATGTTATTCTATTTACTTATTAGGGACCCAGGTGGCGCTGTGGTTAAACCACTGAGCCTAGGGCTTGCTGATCAAAAGGTCGGCGGTTCGAATCCCTGTGACGGGGTGAGCTCCCGTTGCTTGGTCCCAGCTCCTGCCAACCTAGCAGTTCGAAAGCACATCAAAATGCAAGTAGATAAATAGGAACCGCTACAGCGGGAAGGTAAACGGCGTTTCCGTGTGCTGCTCTGGTTTGTCAGAAGCGGCTTTGTCATGCTGGCCACATGACCTGGAAGCTATACGCTGGCTACCTCGGCCAATAATGCGAGATGAGCGCGCAACCCCAGAGTCGGTCCCGACTGGACCTAATGGTCAGGGGTCCCTTTACCTTTACCTATTTACTTATTAAATTTATAAACTGTCCGCCCTTCACCCAAAAATCACAGGGTGGTTTTTACAGCATTAAGATACAAAACGAAAACACAAAATACATAACGTAACAAAAAAAAGCAGAAAAACCAGTAACAAACACTTTTAAAAAGCCATAGATTGTTTAACCAGCCTAAGGCCTGGGAGAAGAGGGATTTTTCTGCCTAACACCTAAAGACATGTAACGAAGGCGCCAGGCAGGACTCCCTGGGGGGAGCATTCTACAAGCAGGGAGCCACTGCAGAAAAGGTCCATTCTCATGTAGCCACCCTCCGGACCTCTTGCGGAGGAGTCACATGAAGAATGGCCTCGGAGGATGATCGCAGGGTCCAGGTTGGTCATATCCTGAGCTATTGAAGGCTTTATAGGTCAGCACCAGCACTTTGAATTGGGTCTGGAAACAAATTGGCAGCCAGGGCAGTTGGGCCAGGATTGGCATCATATACTGAAACCATCTTTCCCCAGTGAGCAACCTGGCCGCTCCCTTCTGCACCAGATGAAGTTTCTGAACTCTCATCAGAGGCAGCCCCACCTATAATGTGTTGCAGTCGTCTAACCTAGAGGTTACCAGAGCATTGACAACAGAAGATAAGGGCGCAGCTGGGCCACCAGATGAAGCTGATGGAAAGCACTCCAGGCCACTGAGGCCACCTGATCCGGACGTTCCCCCAAGTTGTGTACCCACCCCATCAAGGCCACCTCCCAGCCATCCAGTCTAGGGAACCGCCCTGATCCAGAGTGAACTTCAGTTGGCTGGTGCTCATCCGGTCCATTATCAAGGCAAGACAATAGTCCAGCACTTCCACTGGCCACCTGCTGGCGTAAAGGACAGCTGTGTGTCACCAGCATATTGCTGACAAGGGACTCCAGATGACCCCACTGTGGTTCCATGTGGATCTTTTTGCAGGCATTTTGCAGCTGCTGTTTAGTGGCCAAGAAGCTGCTCCCAGCTGGTGCTCTGAGGCTGGTGCTCCACCTGCTGGAGGTTTTCTGCAGCGCCAGCTTCCGCCCTGTGGCCCCAGGCCCTCGAAGACCCAATCACAAGAAGAATCATGCGCCACAAAGCCCAACCCCAGCCAACTGCCTTGACAGTGCAGCAACCCTCAGGCTCGCCCGCGTGGTGCTTGCGGCAGCCTCTTAGCTTCCTGCCTTTCTCTCTGCCCCAGCCACGAAAGGCGCTTTGCTGCCACCATCACAAGCAGGATCAGACATGCTGGCTGAGAATTTCACAGCCTTCAGATGAGGGAATTGCACCCTGCAATTTAGGGGCCTGCTGGCCAAGAGGCCTCTCCACCGGCTCTGTCTCCAGGCCAGAACAATCTGTTCTGCTCCTCTGTAACCACTTGCAGGAATGGTGAATCCGGATGACAACTTCTGAGTCAGGCCAGCTGGCCAGGTGCAGGATGGGTTCCTCCACCTCCCTACCTTCTGGATATTTGTAGGCGCTGGTGATGTCTTCCCGCTCATCGCTCCCAACGCATTTGGTGCTGATGTTGTTCCCAACAGCCCTGGTGTCCCACTGGAGCTTCTCCTTCCTTGCCCCGTCCAGCAGCCAAGCCACGCGGTCAGCATTCACCATGGAGAACACAAAGGGGGCATCAAAGCGCAGGTCCAGCTCTCCCTCCCGGATGGCTCTGACAGGGGCTGGCCCACAGCAGTATAGCCCTGCCAGGAGGGAAGAGAAACGTCAGGGCTGGATCAGTCCAGGGGCCCATCTAGGTCAGCATCCTGTTCTCACAGTGGCTGCCCAGATGCCTTTTCTGGGAGTCCACAAACTGGACCTGAGCACCTCTGGGAGTCCACAAACTGGACCCGAGCACCCGATCCATCCATACCCCTGCCCTTCTTTCATAGGGGAGATTCTCCACCCCCTTGATCATTTCACTCGCCCTTTTCTGACCCTTTTCCAACTCCACAATATCCTTTCGGTGACCAGGATTGTACATAGTACTCCAAATGTGGTCTCACCTTAGATTACTGGGAGTTTTATTTTCAGTTCCTTCCCTAAAGATCTGTAGCATGACGTTTGCCTTTTTCACAGCTTCCACACCCTGGCTCAGCGTCTTCATGGAGCTGCCCCTGGCGCACCAAGGTCCCCCAGAGACACAGTGAGGCATGATGGGAAAGCAGTCAGGCCAAGCCTAGGCCAGGCTGGAAGGAGGAGCGAAGGAAACTCACCATTACTGCGCTCCTGGGGGGTGGCATCCAGGACCTGCCAGCCATGGTAGCCTGGGGGAAGGTCTCTCCGTGCCATCCAGCACTCATTCCACACGTGGAAGTTCCTGCAGCAGAAGACAAGCAGAGCCCAAAGAGGTGGTCTCGCTAGCTGGGAGGGGTGTGGTTTGTGGTAAGATGCATCTCTGGGGTCATCATGGGGGGGTCACAGAGGTCATTTTGTCCAACCCCTTGCAATGCAGGAATAGGATAGGAAAGCCCTTGCCTCACTCCATCCCTGGGAAGGAGCCCCTGAGTCATGGTGGTCCTCCCTCCATCACATGATGCAGAGAAGAAGGGGCCTTCATGCGCTCTGGGGCAGTCGGGGGGGAGGGGATTTGGCAGTCGGGGGGAGGGGCCCCCAGGAGGCAGCCCCATCTCACCAGATGCTGTCCTTGCTCTCTGTGGGCAGGAGGTGCCCGGCCTTGTCATAGAAGACATCAATAATCAGGTTCCCGTCCTTCTCGTGCCCCGAGTCGAAGTTGGTCACCACCCGTGAAGGGATCCCAAGGCATCGCAGCACTGGGGAGAGGAGGGTGCAGCTGGGTGGCGTCCTGGGCAGCTGTGACCCCTCCCCACCCGCTGCCCTTCAGCTTCTGCTGGTGGAACCAAGTGCTGCTGTTTTCCCCTCTCCCCCCCAGAGAAGGGATGGCTGTGCCAATTCTGCCGGGATCCTGCACTTGGCTCCTGTAACTAGCCTCTGAGCATGTTAATAGTGAGAAGCAGCAGCAGCTTCAGCTTGCAGTGAAAAAGCAGCTGGGGTGAGGCTCTTACAGGGACCCCCATATCTGCCCAGTCTCTGGGCCCCAAGAGTTAAGTCTCTCTCTGTGTGTGCATCAGAGGGGACTTGGGGGTCCATTTCTCCAGCCTACTACTTGGCTGGCCCACCCCCCGTTTTTCCCCCTAAGGAAAACCTGCCTCTCCCTTTGGCCCAGGTAGGCCATCTGCTTTCACCGATGGTATTTAAAGTCGCCCTGTGTTTTGCTACTTGCCCCCCCCCTCCATTGTCCACCTCCCCTTAAGTACCAAGCTCTCCACAAGTTTGCAGTCAGGAAAAAAAGCTGTGTTTCTTAAATTCCTTGCTAGGTGAGGAAGTTCGTGTTCCCAAATGCAACTTATCACTTTCCTATTCCAAAAACAGCTACTCCTCATTACACAAGGATCTTGACAAATAGTAGCCGGACAGTCCCCTCCGCACTCTCCCTTCTGGCTTTGCAGGTGAAGCAGAGGCCTCCACCTTTCCCTGGGGAGTTGCTCCCAGCATGCATTGCTCCCCGTCCCTACCTGTGCACATCACGGCGGCAAAGACCCAGCACTGCCCATACTTGACCGGCCGGCCCCCGCTGCGGTCCCACTGGGTCAGGATGGCGATGCTGCCACTCCACTCAGTGGGGCGGACGCCCCCAGAATAGTCCTCGCTCCAGTTGCCCAGGAGGACCCCATTGTCATCGTTGCTGTTGATCTGGAGGGGGGAGGGGGGAGGCAGCCCCATGAGTGCCAGAGGGCCCCTCCAGGCACAGCCAAGCTCACGGCCACTCGACTGAGCCTCCCAAAGTACTTTGAACTTGCCCCTTGTCGAGTTGCAGCCTCATATAACTCTAGCGTGCTTGAAGCTAATTAGTTCATGAAGGGGTTAAATCATAGAGTGAGCTGTCCTGTCCGCCTCAGCCTATGTCATTACCTGTCACTTGGAGAGGAATTGGGTCACCAAACCTTTTGTTTCAGACAGAACGGAGTCTCAAACCAGTGAATGTTCTGGCAGCTGCTTCTTGCAAGGGCAGCCCTATCTACCCACAATGCATTGCAGCAGTTGAAACAGGAGCCTCTCAGAGCATGGCCCCCAGTCGCCTGGAGCACTCCTGCCATGCGCCTGCTCTTTCCAGGGGAAGGAAAAGTGTTTGTGTACATGCAGTTGTTTTTCATTTTAATGGGTTTTTAATGGTTTTTGCTGTGTTGTGAAATGGCTTCAAGGTGCTGCTTGGGAAGTGATTTATGAGTGAAATAAGCTACGGCAAGCCCATGTGGAACAGCCTGTACACTGAATTCCTGGCTGGCTGGCGTGGGGCATGGGGAAGGCCACGCCTCTTGCGCATGCTCCATTGCACTGTCTCCTGGCTGAGGGCAAGTCCAGCCAACTGCTTTGGGCCCACATCCCACAAGGTCCCACCAGCCCCACCCTGAGTCCCAACAGCTCTTACCATGGCGCTCAGCACCCGGCTGATGTAGACAGGGCTGTTGCGCAAGGAGCAATCCCTGCCTGGGTCGTGCAAGAAGTGCAGGCTCCTGTCCAGCAGCTTCAGGCAGATGCCCACAATGCCCTCCTCAAACTGCAGAGGAAGAGGAGATAGAAGGATCCAGCTCAGCTGGTCTGGCACCTGCTCCAGGTGGGGCTAGGAGAGACTCCTGACTGAAATCTCAGAGAGCTGCTGCTGCTGCCAGCCAGTGTGGGCAATAATAAGCTAGATGGAGCAATGGCCTGACATAAGCAAACTCGGACAAATGCAGGCTGCTCTTTGGCTTGGCCTGGCCGGATTCTTCTTCTGGGCAGGGGCCAAGGGGAACTGGAGGAGGGAGGGAGGGCTGGGCCTTGTCTGGCTGGGGCTTGTGGCTCCCCCCCCCCACCACTTGCTGGACTCCAACTCCCAGCTGCCTCAGCCAGGCCAGTGGTCAGGGATGGAGAGGTCAGCTGGAAGTCCAGTCATGCCTTCAGAGCCCCATCTTTAGCCAGCCCTAGGGGAGGCTGCGCCTGCTGCAGCACAACCCTAAGTGGAGCTTCCCTGGATAGAGCCACTCTACCTTAGTGTAGTCAACAAGAGTGGGGGAAGGTGGTTGGTCTCAGGAGCTGCTTGTTTGGGCTTCCCACTGGGAATGGGACTAGATGAGTCATTGGCCTGATCCGGCACTGGGGTTTGCCTTAGGTACTTGCCTGCCCAAAGTTCCAGGGCACTGGGCGGATCCAGTCCTTGTTTCCCTGGTAGATGAGGCCCTGCTCGTTCAGGATGTACTCCTCCCTCTCCAGCTCGCTCTCCAGGTAGACGTCATCATCTGAGAGGCAGGGCAGGGGGACAGGTCAGAGTATGGAAGCCCCTCCTCCAGGAGGCAGTGATGGCCACCCACTTGGAGGGCCTGGAGAAAGGATTAGGCCAGGAGGAGAGAGCGGGCTCTCGAGGGCCACTAGCCAGGCTGGCTCTGCTCTGCCTCCACAGCTGGGGACAGCAATGCTCCTGAATGCCTGTTGCTGGAAAGCGCAGGAGGGGAGGGGGCTGCCCTCGCACTCTGGTCCTGCTTGTGGGCTTCCCCAATTGGAGCATCTGGTTGGCCACAGTGACAACGGGATGTGGGCCAGGTGGGCCCTTGGCCTGATCCAGCAGGCTCTTCTGAGGTTCCTTCCCCTCCTGGGACCCAGCTTCACCTCCAAGCTTCATTTCAGGAAGAATGGAAGAATCAAGATCTACATCAGAGTCTGCTGCCCCTGTGGATCCTGCTGCCTGAGGCAGTTGCCTCCCCTTGCCTCATGGGTGCACTGGCCCCACTCCCCTCCAGGCCCAGGAAAGCCCCCCAATGCTCCAAGGTCCAAGGGAGATGCTACAAGCCCCTGCCCCCAGATGCAGACCCAGGACTCTTCCGCTGCAAGGCTGAGCAAAGCCAAACATTGGGGGGGGGGGCCTGGCAGGGATGGGGGAGATTAGCAGCCCAAGCTAACACATGCCTGTTCTTGCTAGTGAGCATGAGAAGGGGCAGAGTCCACAGAGCTGCGTTGCTGATAGGCAGAAATACAATTAGAGAGGGGGCCTAGAGGGGTAAATTGCCATTAATATCTCCTCTCCTACCCATTAAAACCCAACCGCCCCAAGGGCCCTCCACCCCCTACCTGGGCACCAGGCATTGAAGAGCAGGATGAAGTCCCCCAGGTAGTAGAACTTGGAGGTGTGGTCGGAGTCGACTCGGATCTTCAGCTGGTAACGCCCAATGGGTGCCCCAGCCGGAGGCCGGACAACGACGTCTGTGGATCGGGGCCCGCTGGCGGCGCTGGCGGTGGCTCTCCAGGCGCGCTTCGAGTCCGGCTGTCCTGGCCCCACCGGGAAGATGGATTGTGTCCCCGCCTGCTGGTCTGGCTGAGGCCCTGCAGAGTCAGGGGGGAGTCAAGGGGAGCTGGAGGGTCTCTCGCAGGGGGTCAGGCCAGTTCAAGGCAGCCCAACGGGGCATTGAGCAGCCAGGAAGAGCTGGCCCGGTTGGACTGCAAGGGAGCTGCCATCACAGAAGGTGGGAACTGGCTTGCCCGCAGAGGCTGCCCTTGGTGGGCCATCGTGCCCCCTCCCCATGCTGTCTACTGCACTAGAGCAACAGAGACAGGACCTGGAAGAGGGTTCAAGACCCCACACTTAACCATGACATTCACGAGGTGACCTTCGGGGCCAGTCACTTCCTGTCTCAGTCTAACCTACCACACAGGGATGCTGTTGTGGGGATTAGAGGAGGACTAAGACCTGGGAGACGAAGGTTAAATTCCCCATAAAGCCATGAAGTTCACTGGCTGTGACCTTGGGCCAGACACTACCTTGAGCTCCATGGAGAAACGGGTGGGATATAAATACAATAATGAACACGTAAAATAGAGGCCCTGCTTCCTGCTTTTGTCTGCAGCAGCCGCTGCTGCTCAACGAGACCCTTTCAGCTGCTGCTGCTGCTGCTGGCAATAGGACCCCACTGGGTCTCCGCCAAGGTCTGGGACTCCCTTGGCACCTGCTGGCAGGCAGAACTCTGAGCTTCCCACTCCAGGAGCTCCAATGGCCTTGGTTGACTCAGGGCAGCAATCATCAAATGGTAGAGTTGGAAGGGTCAAATGCAGGAATCTCAACTAGATTATAGAGGAGAAATGATCATGCAATCTCTATTAAAAAAAAACCTCCAAGGAAGGAGAGTCCACAGCCTCCCGAGGGAAATCGTTTACTGTCAAAAGTTCTTCCTGATGTTGGAATCTCCTTTCTTGTAGCTAGAAGGCATGGGTTCGAGTCCTACCATCCAGAGCAGGAGAAAACAAGCTTCCCCCATCTTCCATGTGACAGCCCTTCAGATATTTGGAGATGGCTCTCCTATCTCCTCTCAGATCTCCTCTTTTCCAGGTTAGACATGCCCAACTCCCTCAACCGTTCCTCATCAGGCTTGGTTGCACCCAGGCAGGCAGCATTTGCCAGGCAGTCCAGATGGAAGACAGGGAGGGGACAAGGCAGACCACAGGAGCCAGAAGAGACCCCAGGGCTTGCAGCAGGTCCCTTGCCACTGGGTAGGCCTCCTGAGAGGAAGGATGGTGCTGCCCTGGACGTGGTGAGGGCTCGGGGCCAGAAGAAGAGCCTCTTGGAGGAGGCCAGTGGCTCACCTAGTCCAGCCTCCAGTGGCTGTGGGAAACCAGCAAGCAGGATTTGAGCCCCAGAGATCTCTTCCCTCCTGTGGCTTCTAGCAACTGGTATGCAGAAACATTTGCAGCCTCCGACTGGAGGCAGAGCAGAGCTATCCTGGCTAGGAGCTTTCAAGAGCCCTCTCCTGCATGCAATTGCCTCATCCTCTTTTATCTCCTCTCCTCTCATGGGGGGTGGTGAAGTACTGGCAGGGCAGGGCTGGTTGGAGACCCCAGGCCAAGCCCCTTCTTCTTCCTCCTCCCCACCTGCTCCTACCTGTCTCTGCAATCAGGTGCAGGGAGTCTCCGTGCAGGTAGCCTCGGCCCTGGAAGTGGAGGGTGATGGTGAAGGGCTGCCCCCGCCGTGCGATCACCTGCTGGCCCCCCATCTCCGCTGTGCGGTGCTGCAGGTTGTTTTCGGTGCTGTGCCAAGTGATGAACGCCAGCTGCAGGTCTAGGGAAGAGCAAAAGGACATCGGCGGAGACTGCTGGGCCAGGCTGTGGCCCATCGAATTCTGTTCTCTCAGTGGCCAGCGGAATGCTTCTTCTGGGAAGCCCCCAGGTAGGACCATAGAGTTGGAAGGGACCCCAAGGGCCATCTAGTCCAACCCCCTGCAATGCAGGAATCACCACTAAAGTATCCATGACAGATGGCCACCCAACCTCTGCTTAAGAACCCCCAAAGCCACCTTCTCCCACTCTTGCTCTCCACAATTCTAAGCTAGACTGCCTCTGTCCATGGAGGCTCCATTTAGCAACCATGAGACACTACGAAGAGCCCTGTAGCAGCTGGATCAGAAGGGGCTCCCATTTAGCCCAGCGTCCTGTTCTCACAGTGGCCAATTCGATGCCCATTATGGGAAGCCCAGAAGGACTCTCCCAGCCACCGATACTGAGAAGCATTGCTGGCTCCAGCTGTGGAAGAGCAGAGCCATCCTTGCTTGCGGCCACTGAAATCCCCAGGGAGGGGAGCCGGAGCAGCAGGAGGAGAAGGGGCCAGGGCATGCAGAGGGGGGCTGAGGAGAGCCTGGGAGGAGCAGAGCCTGCCCCCCTCTCCCTCTCCTCCTGGGCTCACCCCTTCCCCATCCCACTCTCCCCCCCCCCCCCGCCAGTCCCGCAGGCCAGGACTCACCTGCGGCCATGCTGCTGCTCTGTCAAGCGCCTCCTGAGGAATGCCTCCAGGCTGCTGCCCGCCTTCCTCCTTCCTTCCCGGCAGGCCGGAGCCAGAGAGGCGGAGGTGTGGCAGCAGCCACGGCATGAACGATTCACCTTCCTGCTCAGTCACCAACTTTCTTGGCACAGCAGCATCCCAGGAGCAGGCCAGGTGTGGGCGCGACGGGCACTTGCTGAGAGAAATGTTCGCCCCACCTGCCCGGCTCTCCTCTCCTCGTGGGAACAGAGGGAGCAGCTGCCTTGCATCGAGTCAGGCTCTGGCTCTCTCTTGCTCCAGTGTGCCTGCACTGGCTGGCAGCAGCAGCAGCGGCTCCGCAGGGTTTCAGGCAGGGGAGCCTTTCCCAGCCCTACCCAGAGATGCTGCTACCGGGCATCAGACATGGGGCCTCAAAGGACATGGTCCCCGTTGGTCGGGGGTGGGGAACAGCAGTGGATGGACCTCAATGTCGGGGCAGACCCCACCTCCCTGCAGGAGACAGCCCACAGTCGCATCCAGTGGCCAACTGCCCAGCCTTTTGTGGGGGGGGGGGTCACTGCTGTAGCGCCACCCAGAGGTCGCTTTCGCACAGCTGCTCTGCGGGATGGAGGTCCAAAGAGGCCCTTCTGGTCCTTCACAGGAACCTGCCCTTGGCCCATCTCACTCAGCGGGGCCAATGCTGGGGTCACCGCCAGGTGTTGTGGAGTCCCTGCTTGCAGCAGTCTGCGTGGGTTGTGGCCAGGGATGACGGGAGCTGTAGTTCAGCAGCACCTGGAGGGCTCTGCCTGGCAGGCACTGACTGGCAGCATCTCTCTCTGTCTTACTCTTGAGGGTTTCCGATCTTCTTATTCTTCCCCCCTCATCTGGCTGCCCTATCTTGAGTTACGGCCCTAACAATAAAGGAAGACGCCAGTCCTCAGAGTTCACCAAAAAGGGCTGAAAAGCTGAATTGACAGAAGAGCAAGGAGAGAGAGAGAGAGAGAGAGAGAGAGAGAGAGAGAGAGAGAGAGAGAGAGAGAGAGAGAGAGAGAGAGAGAGAGAGAGAGAGAGAGAGAGAGAGAGAGAGAGAGAGAGAGAGAGAGAGAGAGAGAGAGAGAGCACTCAGACCCAGAGCTTTTAAGTGCAGACCTTTGCCTGGAAAGAGCAGGCAAAGGGGAATTGCAGAGAAGCCCTGAGTCAGACCACTAGCCTTTCTCACTCAGTTCTGTCTACACCAACTGGCAGCAGTTCCCTGGGGTTTCCCAGGCCTCTCAGGAGGGGCTGCCAGGAACTGAACCTGGGTCCTTCTGCATGCCAAGCAGGTGCTCTGCCCTTGTGGAATGTGGGGGGTGGTCTCTTCCTCAAAAAGGGCCCAGTGCACCCTCCCCTCTCGGCCCCCAAAGGTCCTGGGAAGCGTAGTTTGTTAAGAGTGCTGACTTCGCAGAGCTACAGTTCCCGGCATCCTTGGCAAAGGGGCGTTCCCAGGATCCCCCACAGATGTCAGGATGTGGCCCTCGCTGGCTCCCCATGTGTAGTAAGAGGAGCCTGGTGGAGGAGGAAGGGTCATGGTGCTTGCAGAGGAGAGAAGCCCTATCAGGAGGAGAATGCTGCAGCCTGCTCCAGGACCCCAGGTTCTCCCCCCCCCCGTTGCAAGGCTGCTTTGCCCCCCCCCCCACTGCTAGGTGCTGGGCCATCCCAGCCACAGGCGTCTCCCACCAGCCGGAGGAGCAGGAAGTGCCCCTGAGTTGCCCTCTCTGCCTCTCAGGCCCTGGGCTTTGTGGTGGGCAGGCCAGGACCAGCCTGGGAGACAAAGGCTGAGCCACTGTGGTTTCTGGATTCCTTCTCCCTCCCCTGCCAAGAATGCCTGAGCTGGTGGATTAGCAACTCTGCCTGTCATTCTGCCTGTCTCTCTGTCTTTCTGCAGACAGAAGGGAAGGACTTTGTGTCACAGTGCCACCCCCATCCCATAGTCCCCCCCCCGCTTGCCTCCTTTGGTGCCTCAGCGCCTTGCAAGGGGATCTCCCTCAGTGGGGCAGCCAGTTGGACCCCACAGAGCATTTTCTGCAGCACATAGTGAAGCTATAGAACTCCCTGCCACAGGATGGCCGCCAACCCGGATGGCTTTAAGGGGAGGAAGAGAGGTCTGTCCAAGGCTCCTAGCTGGGATGGCTCTGCTGCCCTTCCACACCTGGAGGCAGCAGTGCTCCCAAATACCAGTTGCTAGAAACCACGAGAGGGAAGAGAACTGCAGCTCTTTGATGGTGTTTCCTGCTTGGCAGGGGGTTGGACTGGATGGCCCTTGTGGTCTCTTCCAACTCGATGAATCTATGATTCTAAGGTCCTCCTGCACATGCAAGGCTTCTCCTCGGGGCCCCTAGTTGGCCCCTTGAGAACAGGGTGCTGGACTAGATGGGCCCCCATTGGCCTGGTCCTGCAGGCCCTTCTTTTGTCCTTGAGTTCCACAGTTTAAAACTGATACAGTGCTATCTTGGTTTATGAACTTAAACTGTTCTGGAAGTCCATTCTTAAACCAAAGTGTTCTTAAACCAAGGTGTGCTTTCCCACAGCAGCGGGGGAAACAATTTACACCCAACAGGAAGTGGAACATGTTCTGCTTCCAAGGCAAAGTTAACAAACCAAAGCACCTACTTCTGGGTTTGCAGCATTCTTAATCCAAGTTGTTCATAAACTAAGCTGTTCTTAACCCAAGTACCACTGTACTTCAATTTGTCTTTCAACATTCAGCTTTGTTAGCTGACCCCGTTAAGTTCTCATATGATGAGGGGGACCACACTCTACCCAGTTCCTCCTCATAAAAACCCACCTCTCCAGTTCAAGTTACAGTAGTTCAGGTGTGGCACCTGCCCTGTGGGTCTCAAGCAATTTGTTTCAGTGTTTTTGGGTGACTGAATCAGTTGTCACTTTCTGCTACTCCCCTTCCCATGCCCCCTCCTTCCTCAAGTGAGGCACTCATCTCTTTTCTGTCTGTAGTCTAGTCCTGAATGGAGGAATCCTGACTTTTTCTTTTGGTCACTCTGCTATGTACAAAACCAGAAAACAGCACAAGCCAACCACAAAGAAAAAATATGCACCTGATAGCAATCTGAAAAGACAGGAATGCCTGGCGTGCTCTGGTCCATGGGGTCACGAAGAGTCGGACAGGACTAAACGACTAAACAACAACAACAACAGCAATCTGAGGTGTGTGTGTGTGTGTGCGCGCGCGCGCACGCACGCTGAGAATTTGCTTTCATTTCTTTTCCAGTATGCTAAAAAGGGCACGGAAGGAGCTTATATATATGTAAATATATGATTTATTGCCCGCTGTTCAGTGTAATGTCTGTAGGCACTTCACATGAATTAAAGCACAATGTTAAAACAGTTTAGAACAACCTACAACCACAAAACTAAGGTGCGTCCTAAAAATATACATCTCCGGTGCCAATAGCCAACGTAAAAAGGTGCATATTCAGGATTTACAAAAAGATGTAGAAAGATGGTGTCAGATGCAGCTCTGCAGGGAGACAGTTCCACAACTGCAGGGCTGCCCTGTCCTCTGTCAGAAAAGACCCTGAAGGGAAGAAGGTGGTCTTTCAGATATTTGAGGTTTAAACACTCAAATGAGCACCTTGAATTGGGCCCATCAACAGAATGGCAGCCAATGCAACTGATTTAAAACAGGGGTTATGTGAGATCTAAGAGGGAGGCCAGCTAGGAATCTTAACTGCTGTGTTTTGGACCAGCTGAAGTTCTGAGTCATCTCCCAGAGCAGCCCCATACAGAACACATTGCAACAGTCCAGTCTCAAAGTTACCAGTGTGGAGTACAGTGGCCAAGTCATTTCTGCCCCAAACGGGCCGTAGCTGGAGAACCAGCCAGAGCAAGGCATACCGGTAGGCGCTCTAAGCCCAAAGGCCAAAGCATCCTTATGTGACAATGTGGAAGCCACAAGCATTTCAAAGCTGCAGACCATCCAGGACTTGCCGGTCCCTGTCCCCCCCACCCCCACGGCATGGGAGACACAGCACCTCTGTCTCTTCAGGATTCAGCCTCAGTCAACTGGCCAAATTCCAGCCCATTGCTGCCTCCAAGCCTTGCTCTACCCCAGGCATGTCAAACCTGCGGCCCTCCAGATGTTTTGGACTACGATTCCCATCTTCCCCAACCACTGGTCCTGCTAGCTAGGGATCATGGGAGTTGTAGGCCAAAACATCTGGAGGGCCGCAGGTTTGACATGCCTGCTACCCCTTCGACCTGCCTCTCCCAATTCAGATGGAGCAAAGAGATAGAGCTGGGCATCACCTGCAAACTGATGGACTTCACTCCAAAACTCCCAGAGGCTGCATATAGATGGCAAATAGCACAAGGGACAAGATGGACAACTGCCAGGCAACCAACAGCAGGCAGGCTCCCACAACTACCTTCTGGAAACGGGCTTGGAGTTAGAGGCAGGAGCAGAACCATCAAAGCCCAGTGCCCCCCACCTCCCTAAGCTGCTCCAAAAGGATCCCATGCTCATCTGTATTGAAAGTCAACAAGAGTTCAGGGATCCATCTTTCTCCTGGCCCATGGCATCAGCCAGGGTGACCAAGGCAGTTTCAGTGCCCTCATTGGCCCTGGAGCCAGACTAGAATGGATCCAAGTAATCAGCTTCCTCCAAGCCTGCCAGAAAGTGGACCCCCCATCACCATCTTGAGCGCATTGCCCCCGAAAGGGAAGCCAGTGTTTTGTAAGGAGGCAATGCTTCACCACTTCCTTCAAGGCAGGTGGTTTCCCCCCCCTCCCGTGAAGGATGAATCACTCCCCGTCAGCCCCCTATGGCTAACACTCAGAAGCCAAGATGGACCTGGGTTCTTGAACATCTATATTTAGCTGCTGTCAGGAGAGCTGGAGTGAACTGTCATCAATATGCAGCTGAGAGGCAGCCCTATCTCTCTCCTCCATCTGAATCAGGGAGGCGGTTGAGGTGCTAGACCAGCGCCTGGAGGCAGTGATGGCTTGGATGTGGGCCAAGGAACTCAAGGTGGATCCTGGAAAGATTGAGATGTTTATGTGCCCCAGGAAGTAGGGAGGCGGCCTCTCCTGTATGGCCTTTGCCCTGGAAAGAGCCGGTTTGCAGTCTGGATTGGACCCTGTTGCTGGAGGCTCAGGTGACTTCAGTGGCCAGGAGGGCCTTTTTTCAACTCTGGCTGCTTCCCCAGCTATAACCCCTTTTGGACAGAGAGGATTTGGCCACTGCGCTCTGGACTTCCAGATTGGATTACTGCAATGCACTCTCTCGGGGGCTGCCCTTGAAGACAACCCAGAAATGTCAGTTGGTCCAAAATGCAGCAGCCAAATTATTGGCTGGGGTTCTAGTTAACCCCTGTTTCAAAACAGCTGCCAGTTCCTTTCCTGGCTCAATTCAAAGTGCTCATGCTAGTTGTTAAACCACTCTGGCCCTAAATGTTTCCAAGGCCTCCTCCATCCCTACAGACCCTCTCAGGAGCTGAGATCTCTTGGTAGTTCCTCTGCCCTCAGAGGCTGGGGGGTGGGGTGGAGCAGAGGCTCCTGAGAACGTGGTCTCTGTAGCTGCAGCCCCCAGGTTGGGCCCTCTCTCCCCCCAGAAGCTTGCCTGGCACCCTCATTGTACAGCTTCCAGAGGATGCTGAAGAGACTCCTCTCTGCCCTGGCTTTGGACACCTGCCTGAGCTGCATGTTTCTAGGACCCACCTTCTTTTGTGGTTCTAAGTTATTTTACATTGTTTTTAGTGCTGAGTTTTAATTCTGTAACCCAGCCTGGGATGAATGAATGAATGAATGAATGGCTAAGGGGACAGGTGGGTGGGACACACTATTTCGAGCAGCTTGTCCACATCCTCCAGCTGCAATGATCTAAACCAATCCAGTGTAGATGGGAAAGGCAATGCTTGAAGCACTTCCATTGGACGTGGCACATCCACGTCCGCCTGAATCTGAGCAATTTTGTTCCTGAAGAACTTTGCCAAGTTGTCTCTGCGGGTCTTTGAGGAGGTCGTGGCAACACTCTCTTGGCCAGGCGGCAAAAGCCCATTCACTTCTCAGAAAAGCTTTGCCAGATGGCAGCTTAGGGATGCAATGGTGGCAGAGGAAAAGCAGGTTTTCTTTGCTGCCAGCCCAGCCAGGTGGTGAGCATGGGGGTGCAGCCTCACCTGTGTTCAGTCAAGTTTGGGCTGAGCCTTATGCCACCTGTGCTCTAGCCACTGATCCTCCTGTTTCGTTGCAGGCGGGTCACTGGAGTGACAACACGGACTACAGGCTCCCTAGTGACAGTGAGGGCACTTTGGAGCAACCGTGTGAGTGGTTCTACATACCATCTTATTCCATAAGAGTGAGACAAGAGTCTTGGCCGGAGTGCCGGCTCTGTCAGATGGAAACATGCCCCCCCCCCACCGAGTGTTCATGAACCCATCCGATTCCCTCTGCCTCCAAGACTGGACCAACCTGCAGAGTGGCATGTGCTACCTTCAGCCCAAACCTCACCAGGGAATGGTCTGCCCAAGACACAGAACTCACAGGGAGCGTGACCAATGCGCTCTGAGGAAAGACCCGGCTGAGGACCTGCAAAGCCACATGGGTGGAACCACGGATGTACGGAGGCAGAATCATGGCGGAAGGGAAGGGAGAGAGGCCATTTTCCAATTGCCTGACACTGCTTTTAAATACTTCTTGGGTGGTGAATTTTCTTTAAAAAAAAGGAACCAAGGTGCTTGCACAGCTGCTGTGTTCATGTCCTGTCAGTGTTTAATTGGCATAATAGAATCAATAAATTAGAAGGTGAGGACAAACAGCAGAGGGAAGGCCTCTTGGTATGAACAGGAAAGACTGAAAGGGCTCCTCATATACCAGTTCAACTACGTGTGGGTGTGGGGAACATGGGTCTAATCTGAATAGGGAAACAGTCATTAGCATCTAAAGAATGCTCAGGTGTGAGCAAGCCCAATATCTTGGGCTTGGAAAACAGGTGAAATAATTCACTCAGTTTCTCTGCAATCTCCTTTACCTCTTTTGGCACTCCTTTGCCTCCCTGGTTGCCCAAACCACCTATGCGAAATTAGAGGGTTTTGCCCCATTGTGCATTGCTTTACTCTTCTTATAATAAATTGCATTTGCTATTTTCCTGTCCATTCACTCAGTTTTGAGAGGTCCTTTTGAAGCTCCTCACAATCCCTTTTTGTTTTAACCCTGAACAATTTGGTTCAGCCCAAAGGAAATGTGGTGGTTACTAAGATCCTGCATGGGTTTCTCAAAAATAAGTCATGTCAAATGAATCTCATTTCTTTTTGTTTGCTTGTTTGATGGATCAGGGGAATGCTGTGGACATTGTGTTTCTTGATTTCAGTAAGACTTTAGACAAAGAACCCCATGGTATTATTGTAGAGAAGCTGGTAAAATGTGGATTGAACGAGGTAACCCTTAGGTGGAGTTGTAGCTGGTTGACTGACCAAACCAAAAGAGTCCTCATTAATGGTTCCTCGTTATCCTGGGGAAAAGTGACAAGTGGGGTGCTGCAGGGTTTTGCCTTGGCCCATTGTTGTTCAATGTCTTTATAAGCCACCTGGATGAAGGAATTGAGGGGATGTTCCTCAAATCTGCAGACTTTGCCTTTCAGCTTCCTTTTTACCAATCCCCTCATGTTGGGAAAGTTTCCTCTTTTGAAATCAAATGTGACTCGACTGAGACCTTCCTGGCAATTGTTCCACTTAAATTCATGTTCACATTTCTGAACACAATGGTTGCTCAACAACACTGGCATCTTGCACCTGGTCCTGGGCAGTCAGTGAATGGTAGGCACCCCTCTAGTCCATAGCTACCAAATTATCCCTTTTTTTAAGGGATTTTCCCTTATGCTGAATAGGCTTCCTCGCGAGAAAAGGGAAAACTTGGCAGCTATGCTCTAGTCGGGTCCAAACTGTTCCAGGGCACAGTCATTTCCCAGGTATCCAGCCCTTTGCTGCAAATGAAAGACACCGGTGGCAAAGATCCTCCTTCACTAAGTGTCCTGTGCCCCCTCCCCCCTGGGCAGTCCTGGATTCTGTCTGGGGTGAGAAAAGGACCCAGGCACTCAGCAGGTGTGTTGGGAGACAAATCACACAGGGGGAAGAGGAGCAGCAACAGCAGCAGCAGCAGGAGGAGGCCCTGCAGGCAGCTGGGGCACCAGAAGCTCAGCAGAGGAGGCTGGCCTGGCCTGGCCTGTGTCCTGCTGCCCCATTAAGGAGAGCAAGCTTGGGAGGCAGCTGCCTTCTGGTTAGTCTGCTGCAGCAGAAATGGTAAAGAGCATAGCTGCCAAGTTTTCCCTTTTCTCGCGAGGAAGCCTATTCAGCATAAGAGAAAATCCCTTTAAAAAAGGGATAACTTGGCAGTTATGGTAAAGAGCTTGGTGGCACCTTAAAGACAATAACATGGGTTTGTTATAATAACATGCCATAATAGCATGGCAAGCGCTTTGTCTACTTCCTCAGACTCAGGCTGTGAGCTCCTGAGTGGCAGGTGCATGTCTACATGGTGGAGGGGAGAAAGGGTAAACCGTGAGGTCAGAAGAAACCAAATGCAGAAAAGCATAAATGGTGATAAATCGCATGACTCAGAGCTTTTCTGCACTTAGCTTTCCTCTGCTCTTTTCCGGCACTTTAGAGATCCGTTTCCAGGCACCTTCTTGTTTTTTGTTTGCTCTGGAGCTTTCTTCTTGAAAACCAGCTCCTTAAAGCTCAGTGGCTCTCATGGCTCTGCTCCGCTCCCACAGTTAGAGGCAGCCCTGCTTCTGAATCCCAGTTGCTGGAAACCACAGAGGGGAGAGTTGCTCCTGTGCTTGGATCCTGCTTGTTGGTTTCCCACTGAGGCATCTGCTTGGCCACTGTGAGAACAGGATGGGCTCCCTTTGGCCTGATCCAGAAGGCTCTTCTGGTGCTCTTTTGTCTTTCACATAAATGCTCACACAGATATCCTGGCACAGGAAGCCTGATAAAAAACCCTCATTCGGATTCTGTGCAGAGGTGAGAGCATGGAGCCTCTTACACGCTTCAGGCCTCCCTCCAAAGCCCCTTCCTTGAATGGGGGTCCCCTCAACAGCTAGAGAGTGTTCCGGGAGGTGTAAATATCCCCACCTGTCTTTTCTATGTTGCCACTTCCAGGGCCAGCTGGGCATGTAGTTGTTTGTTTGTTTGCATGGACTGGATGGGAGATGGCAGTTGAGGGTCAGATGGGAAGATGTGCCAAGGGAACGAGACTCTGGTGTTGTGGGCAAGATAAAGAGGTCCTCGAATAGTATTGCCAGGGCAGACGGGCAGCGGGCAGAATTGGCATTTGGGGCTGTTGCAGGGCTGCTCCTTGCCTCTATGTTACTGTTTGCTGTGTCCTGTTGCTGCTAGTAAGTACGGGGGTGGTGTGGGGTGTGGGGTGGTCTGTCTGTCAGCAAGTGCCGGTCCGTGAAGGGAAGGCTCAATGCCCAGAATTATGGCTCTAGGTTACTGATGATGATGCACCTTAGAAAGAGCCTTTTTTTATCATTTACAATTTTTACACTTGAAACAATGACAATACTTCAAGTACTGTAAAAACAACAACACAGTTGATGTTGACTCACCTCCCATGGTTCATTTTGTTGCTTTCTTTTCCCCTACATATACTAATACCATATCTTATTCTTCTCAGCTTTATATTTCAATATTTCTTACTGCTGAATTTATACTTTTACTGTTAACTTATGTTACAATATGTTTCCAAATAGTCTGCAAAACATTTCCAATCTTCTTTGAGTATTTTTTTATCCTGATCACTTATTCTATTTATCAATCCTGCCATTTCTATAGATTCTATTAACTTTCCCATTCTTCCTCTTTTGGTATTGTATCTTCCCTCCATTTCTGAGCACACACCAACCTTAGAAAGAGTCTTAGAATTGTGGAGTTGGAAAGGACCGCGAGAGTCTTCCAGTCCAACCTCCTGCAATCTTCTGCCCAACATGGGGCTTGAACTCACCACCCAGAGCTTAAGAGTGGCTGGGGAAACCCAGCCAGATGGGCGGGGTATAAATAATAAAATTATTATTCAATTATTAAGAGTCTCATGCTCTACCGACTGAACAGCTTTACTAGGTGTTTGGGAGCAGCTGGTGCTGCAGCTCTGCCCTTTCCTCTTCTAGGTCTGCCCCATCCATGGATTATCATTCCTGGGGACCATTTCAGCTTCACTGACCTGTTTGGCTTCTTTTTGGGGTGGGTATTGCAATCTGAGGAATGCCTGATGTAATTTTTTTTGTTGAGAGTCTGTGTCTGACGAGTCCAAACAGGGTAGGGGTGGGGAACCTTTTTGGCTCTGGGGCCCAGATTTTGATTTGCCCCCCCAGCCAATTTTGACATGTGGGAGGGGCAACCTACCTGCCTGTGGGAAATGAGAAGGCACCTGTGGGCTGGCAAAGGGCTTCTTTCTCCTGCCCAGCAATGAATGGGCAGGAGGAGCATTGGAAGGGCACCTGCAGGGCAAAGGAGAAGCGCTCCATGCTGCCAAGGCTTGCGGGAAGCAGCCTTCATTCCTCCTGCATCAGCCAGGGGTGCCCCCCCCACCTGCCAGCCCCCTGGCTCCTAGCAAAGGAGCAGTAGAGGGCAGCTCACTTGAAGCTCCCCATTGCTGCTTTGAAGTATGAATGTAAGCCATAATGCACCTGCTCTGCCCGGGAGGTCCTTATGGTGTCAGGTGCAGAATAGGGGGCTGTGGGGACTCTGCTGGGCCAAATCCAGTTTTCTGTGGGAGATTATCAATAGATTGTAGAGCACCCCATCCAAGTTGCCACAGATGTCAAGGGCCTTGACACCAACACTCACCTCCATTTTGAAAAAATTAGATGTGGTGGCCTCAGTACCAAGCCAGCTTTGTTTGCACACACACACACACACACACACACACACACACACACACACCTTTGCTTCTCCAGACAAGCTGTTTATTCCGCATTCGTCCTCCTTAGGAAGGAACGTCCTGATCTGCCTGCACAAATCTTCTGCAGTAGTCGGACTTGCTAGGGTCTTTGCTGAACATTTGTTCTGGTTTGCTCACAGGGTGGGTTTATGATATGAACATGGGAAGCTGCCTGATAGCGAGTGAGACTGTTGGCCTCACCCTGAGCTGGAGATGCTGCTGGGACTCCGCCTGACCCCTTCAGGGAAGGAAAGATGCTCAGCTGCAGAGCTGCAGTGGTCCTCCCCCCTGTCCCCCCCCCCCAGGATGAAAGGCAACAAGGATGATACATCCTGCACACACCTTGATGTGCTTGCGGGGAATTTACAAATCCTCCTGTTAGTCAGTCATTCACCTCACACTTTTTATTGCAATTCCCCATCTTGCCCTTCAGGGGGTTGCACTAGATTACCCTTGGGGAGCCCTTCCAACTCTCCAATTCTACTTTCACTTTCCAAACTTCAAAGAGTCCCACCCTTTTAAAACTTGATTTCTTGCTCTGGAGCAACAACGAGAGCCCTTTAATCCACTTCAGCTCAGGAAATCTAAACTTCTGGCATGTCCATTAATACCTCCTGCCAAACACGGACAGACTGAGAGAGTTCTGGGGCTCCCGGAAACGTGGCCCCTGTTTTGTGACATGTTTGGTTGGAGTTTTCCAAATCAAAGGGGCAGCAGCTCCCAACCCCCACCGCAAGTTGGTGGCTCAGTCGGCTCTTCTCTCAGGGTAACGGCAGCAAGGAAGCGGGGTGGGGGTGGGGGCTGTCCAGGAGTCAGGGAAGTCCCGGTTGCTGGAACCGCCGCCCCCGCCGGCCAGCAGCCAACGACCTCGGACGGCCAGCCCTCCAAACGCCCAGCCCGCCTCCTCGCGTCCGACGGCCAGCGCCTCTTCCAAAGCTCCAGCGAGACCTCCTTCGACACCCGGGCAGCTGTGAAGCCAGGGATGGCCGCTGCTGGGGGCGCTTTGCCGAGAGAGCGAGCAGGCAGCGGCTCCAGGCTTTTCCCTGCCTTTTTGGACCCGGCTGGCGCAGCGGAACCGCCCCGTCGCACCTGGCCGGCTTTGCAGCGGTCCACTGCGCCATCTGGTGGTGGACCTGTGCAAGCGCGACTCGCGGGAAAAGGCAGCGCGCCTCCCGGTGGCGAGAGTGGCGAACTGCACAGCAGAGGTCGTGCCAACCTGAGCCTGGCAGCGTCGGGCGATTCCTGCACGCTCCCTACTTCAGTTCTCCGGAGAGCATCATGGACAGACGGAGTGCAGAGTGCGCCAGCCATGATGAAAGGGGAAATGACCGGACGCTTTCTAGCTGTTTTTCTCTGCTCCGCAGCCACAAGAGGGCAATAAAAAAGCCTTCGGGGAGCCCTTGAAAGCGGTGTATTTATTTCTCTATCAGCAACCGGTCTAGAAGCAAAACAAATGGCTCCCTGCTCCCCTTTTGCTCCCTCATTAGCCCAGGAGTTATCCAGAGCAGAGTGGGGAGTTGTGATTTATATAGAACAGAAGAAGAGCTTTGCTGGGTCAGGTGAAAGGGGGGCCCATCCTGCACCCTCTTCTCATGGTGCCAACCAGATGCCTGTGGGGAACCTGCAAGCAGGATTTGAGCACAAGAGGAACACTCTCCCTCTCCCCTCCTGTGCTTTTCCAGCAACAAACTTTGCCTCCCAACCAGAGCTACTACCCCCTCCCCTAACACTCCATGCAACAACAAACAAACAAACCAACAAACCTGCTCAGAGCATGATTTATTTAATTTGCCTGCCCCTTTTTTTTTGCCCAGGGCAACCCAAAGCGACTAACAACTAATCCCAAGGGCTCTCCTCCATGCATCTGTCTAACTTTCTTTTCAAGCCATCCACATTCTTGACCATAGCAGCCAACTCCTAGGGGTTGAAGTCCATTTGCCCCCCTTAAATATGGGGGTGCCTCCCTCCCAAAGTTGTTGAATGTTGCACATTCAAATGGTTTGTGTGCATGCTGCATCTTGTGATCAATTACACAGGGTGGGGCTTATCTCCCCCCTCCAATGTTTTATTCAAGGTGGCTGCCCGGTTGATGGCCATCACAGCCTCTTGTGGGAGGGAGTTCCATAGTTTAACTCTGCCTTTCCTATGATCTGTCCTGAATTTTCCAGCGGTCAGCTGCTTTTGCTAAGGACTGGTGGCTCAGCTCTGTGTCCAGCTGTGTGTGTGAGGAGAGGCCCAGATTGCCCTTCTTCCCTGAGTGTATCTGGGGGCCTGGGGGTGCTGAGTTCTGCATTGTGAGCATTGGGCGTGTCCCCCAGTCTTGGCCTGCATCTGGCTGTCATGGAGAAAGGCAGCCAGCCACGTCTCCAGGTGCCAAGACTGCCTTCTGGTGGGAGTCTGGGGCTCCTTGGCTCTCTTGCGTGACACAAGTATCAGGGCTGCTGGGCCGGGTGCAGGCAGAGGGGTGGCCCCTGTGTCTGCTGCACTGCTGTAGCCACTCAGCGTGGGGCATGGCATGCCCAGCCTGGTGGAGGGATGTGGGCCTGGGAGAGGGAAGGAGGCAGCCTCCCTGGCTCCCACTGGCTCTTCGCAGCACAAACACCTGACTCAGCCTGCCTGTGGCAGCAGGAGGGACCCTGGATGGATGGGGTAAATTACAGCAGTGGGCTGCAATTAAACTTAATGAGGAGGAAGCTCTATGGCTTTCAATTATTATTATTTTGCAGCCCCTGGGGGGGGGGAACTGCCTGCATCACCCTAAAATCTCTCGCTGCTGCTGCCAGCAATGGGGCTGGGAGGCTGGGGGCGGGGCGGCTCTTAAGCTATTGCCTCAGGGTTGGACCCAGCTACCGGTACATTTGCTGCATCCAAGTCAAGGAAGCTGAGAGGGCTGCAGCCTTGACATGAGGAAGAAGCTGCATTAGATTCCCCAGGGATTAGTTGTAAGTCACTTTGGGTTGCCCTGGGCAATTTTAAATGACAGGCAAATACAATAAATAAATCATGCTCCGAATAGGATTGTTTGTTTGTTTGTTTGTTTGTTGTATGGGGTGTTAGGGGAGGGGTAGTACGGCACCTCTGTTGGAGGGCATGCCCTGCTCCTTCTGGAATACAGGTAGGTAGCCGTGTTGGTCTGGGTCGAAGTAAAATGAAAAAATTCCTTCAGTAGCACCTTAAAGACCAACTAAGTTTTTATTTTGGTATGAGCTTTCGTGTGCATGCACACTTCTTTTGGGTCCCCACCCTGCACTCAGCTCCCACCTGTGGCTCCTAGAAGCTGCCAGCAGGTGGCAGCAGCCACACCAACAGGTCTCAACCTCTGCATGCAAAGACGCTCTGGCAGATGGAGCAACAGAGACCAAGAATGGATCCAGGGGCCAAGAAGGCGGTTTCTGCACATGTTGTAGAGGAAAGTGAAACGCAGGAAGGAAAGGAAAACTCTGATCCTAAACCTCTGCTGCCTTATGGGATATCTTTGAGAGAAGAAAAAGCTAAAGAGTAAACCCCACACAAAACCAGACTGGAGTCCCTAAGGCGGTTGGGTGGTGCCTCACAGGTCTCCTTCCAGCGACTGCTGCAGCCAAGCTGGTGCTAAACGTCCTGCTCTGCTTGCCTTTGGACCTCATGAACAGGGGGGGGGGTCCTGGTTGTCTGGGCAGCCCACAATCTCCAGACACATTGCCCAGCCTTGTGCCCCAGGGTGGTCTGACTTCACCCCCAGAAGCACACTCCATTGTCTCTCCAGACAGAGGGGTGCCAGCAACAATTATTATTCATTTCATTTGTGGACTTCTATATTTTTAAGAAAAAGATCTCAAAGCATGTTGTTGTTTAGTCGTTTAGTCGTGTCCGACTCTTCGTGACCCCATGGACCATAGCACGCCAGGCACTCCTGTCTTGCACTGCCTCCCGTAGTTTGGTCAAACTCATGTTCGTAGCTTCGAGAACACTGTCCAACCATCTTGTCCTCTGTCGTCCCCTTCTCCTAGTGCCCTCAATCTTTCCCAACATCAGGGTCTTTCCCAAGGATTCTTCTCTTCTCATGAGGTGGCCAAAGTATTGGAGCCTCAGCTTCACGATCTGTCCTTCCAGGGAGCACTCAGGGCTAATTTCCTTAAGAATGGATAGGTTTGATCTTCTAGCAGTCCATGGGACTCTCAAGAGTCTCCTCCAGCACCATAATTCAAAAGCATCAATTCTTCGGCGATCAGCCTTCTTTATGGTCCAGCTCTCACTTCCATACATCACTACTGGGAAAACCATAGCTTTAACTATACGGACCTTTGTCGGCAAGGTGATGTCTCTGCTTTTTAAGATGCTGTCCAGGTTTGTCATTGCTTTTCTCCCAAGAAGCAGGCGTCTTTTAATTTCGTGACTGCTGTCACCATCTGCAGTGATCAAGGAGCCCAAGAAAGTAAAATCTCTCACTGCCTCCATTTCTTCCCCTTCTATTTGCCAGGAGGTGATGGGACCAGTGGCCATGATCTTGGTTTTTTTGATGTTCAGCTTCAGACCATATTTTGCGCTCTCCTCTTTCACCCTCATTAAAAGGTTCTGTAATTCCTCCTCACTTTCTGCCATCAAGGTTGTGTCATCTGCATATCTGAGGTTGTTGATATTTCTTCCGGCAATCTTAATTCCTGCTTGGGATTCATCTAGTCCAGCCTTTCGCATGATGAATTCTGCATATAAGTTAAATAAGCAGGGAGACAATATACAACCTTGTCGTACTCCTTTCCCAATTTTGAACCAATCAGTTGTTCCATATCCAGTTCTAACTGTAGCTTCTTGTCCCACATAGAGATTTCTCAGGAGACAGATGAGGTGATCAGGCACTCCCATTTCTTTAAGAACTTGCCATAGTTTGCTGTGGTCGACACAGTCAAAGGCTTTTGCATAGTCAATGAAGCAGAAGTAGACGTTTTTCTGGAACTCTCTAGCTTTCTCCATAATCCAGCGCATGTTTGCTATTTGGTCTCTGGTTCCTCTGCCCTTTCGAAATCCAGCTTGCACTTCTGGGAGTTCTCGGTCCACATACTGCCTAAGCCTGCCTTGTAGAATTTTAAGCATAACCTTGCTAGCGTGTGAAATGAGCGCAATTGTGCGGTAGTTGGAGCATTCTTTGGCACTGCCCTTCTTTGGAATTGGGATGTAGACTGATCTTCTCCAATCCTCTGGCCATTGCTGAGTTTTCCAAACTTGCTGGCATATTGGGTGTAGCACCTTAACAGCATCATCTTTTAAAATTTTAAATAGTTCAGCTGGAATATCATCACTTCCACTGGCTTTGTTATTAGCAGTGCTTTCTAAGGCCCATTTGACTTCACTCTCCAAGATGTCTGGCTCAAGGTCAGCAACCACACTACCTGGGGTGTGCGAGACCTCCATATCTTTCTGGTATAATTCCTCTGTGTATTCTTGCCACCTCTTCTTGATGTCTTCTGCTTCTGTTAGGTCCTTACCACTTTTGTCCTTGATTATGGTAATCTTTGTACGAAATGTTCCTTTCATATCTCCAATTTTCTTGAACAGATCTCTGGTTTTCCCCATTCTATTGTTTTCCTCTATTTCTTTGCATTGCTCATTTAAGAAGACCCTCTTATCTCTCCTTGCTGTTTTTTGGAAATCTGCATTCAGTTTCCTGTATCTTTCCCTATCTCCCTTGCATTTTGCTTGCCTCCTCTCCTCCGCTATTCGTAAGGCCTATTCTCAAAGCATAGAATCATAGAATCATAGAGTTGGAAGATACCACAAGGGCCATCCAGTCCAACCCCCTGCCAAGCAGGAAACACCATCAAAGCATTCCTGACATATGCCTGTCAAGCCTCTGCTTAAAGACCTCCAAAGAAGGAGACTCCACCACACTCCTTGGCAGCAAATTCCACTGCCGAACAGCTCTTACTGTCAGGAAGTTCTTCCTAATGTTTAGGTGGAATCTTCTTTCTTGTAGTTTGAATCCATTGCTCCGTGTCCGCTTCTCTGGAGCAGCAGAAAACAACCTTTCTCCCTCCTCTATATGACATCCTTTCATATATTTGAAGAAGGCTATCATATCACCCCTTAACCTTCTCTTCTCCAGGCTAAACATACCCAGCTCCCTAAGCCGTTCCTCATAAGGCATCGTTTCCAGGCCTTTGACCATTTTGGTTGCCCTCTTCTGGGGCAGTTTACATACAACACATTAAAACATCATAGGTTTCAGTGGGTCTTCCATGAGTGTGACTTACCGTACTTGGCTGCATCCCTCAGTGTAAAAGGGGGAGTTGGAGGAGGTAGAGGACGATCTTGGGTGAGCTGCCATGCACAATGCAGCCCCAAGGCCTCACCAGCCTTGCCTTGACCTTGCACAGGTCTGAAGCCAGAGGAGGCCCAACTGGGCAGACGATTCCTGTGCCCGTCTCTCTCCTTCCGTCCTGCTCCCTCCCTCCCTTTCCCCTTCAGCTACTCTCTCTTGGCTCCCATTAACAGCTTCAAGGTGCAAAGGCTTTGAGGGGAAGGCAGGGTGTTTCTAGAAGAAACTCTCCACAAAAATGCGCACTTAGAAGATGTTTATTCACTGGCGGCAAAGCATAAAAGGTGAGGCAACATAGGAAACAGAGGGGAAATATTGGGAAACAGCCCTGGAGAAGATGCCACCCTCCCTGGCTGTTTGCCAGGAGATGAGGATGCAAAGGGAAGTGCTGGGCAGAGGAGCCCCTCTGCGCCTCCAGAAGACCAGCACTCGAACCTCAGCAGCTGGCAGGCTGAGCTGGTTGCCCATCTTGCTCTTTCAGAAATGGTTGAACGTGAAAGCATGGGCAGCTGGGGCCTGGGCTTCAGAGCAGTGGTTTGCTCCCCAAAGCATCACCTTTGGGTGTTTGGGGGCGGTGCATTGGGCAGCGGCAGACTCTGGGCCCTGGGCAACGCCTAAATTCAGTCCCGCCTACCTCTTGCCTTCTGTTGTTCCCCCGGTGGTGCCCTCTCGACTCAGCGCCATGTGCAGGCAAACTGGTCACGTTACCCTAAATCTGCCCCTGTATTGCCGGGGTGCTGCTGTGACCCACAGACACAGTCCAGCCCTCGGGGTGCCATTGGCTATCTCAACTTGTCAAAATTCTCATCATATTGTTTTTATTCTTTTTAGGGGGAGGGGATGCTATCCCTTTTTTGCTTGACTGGAAGACGAGGCAAGATAGGAAGCCTCATGCATAAATAAATAATAAAATAATAATTTCAGGAACTTTCCTATGTAGCTCAAAAACTAGATATGACAAAGTATATGATGGCAATTTCTCTCTCTCTCTCTCTCTCTTTTTTATTAATAAATCTTTATTAAGGTTAAAAATACAAAACATAAGAAATAATAATAATAAAATGTCACAAAGAAAATAATACAAATATTCCAAGTAAACCATATAAACAAACTAAAACATTAATTAAAAATTATACATAAACCAAAATTATTATCTCCAGTATCTCTCCTGAATCAACTATGTTTCATAAACCAATATATCCATCCTTCATTTATAAACCGACTTCTACTTGTCTTCTTCCCGGACTAAAAGTCTTATACCTTTTTACACTGCTTCACTTAATTTCCAACCTTTGATCTGTACGAAATGTTAGAAGTAAATCCAAGTTTTTATCATGGGGCACTGCTTTTTGAGATATTCACCAAATTTCCCCCAGTTTTGAACAATTTTTTTATTATTACCCCCTCTGAGAGCATTTGTTAATTTTGCTAGTTCCACATAATTTAATAATTTTTCTTGCCATTCTCCAATTTTTTGAATTTCTTCTTTTTTCCAATATTTTGCAGGCAATTTCTTTCTCACTGAGTGTCCCAGATCAGCTGAGCCAGCAAAGCCTAACAACAACAACAACAACAACAACAACAACAACAACAACAACAATAATAGTATATTTATATCCCGCCTATCTGGGATTCAGCAGAAATCATAGGCCAAGGGGAGGCCTGGCAGAGGAGAGCTGAGTCCTGCAAGCAGGAGGTCCCTGCTGGCCTCTGCAGGTAGGGCTGGAAGAATCTCCTCCCTGAGTCTCCAGAGAGCTGCTGCTGCCAGAAAGTTGGGGCAGAGGTTTGAGGCCGTGTGGTATAGTGGTTAGAGCATCATACTAGGGTCAGGGTTCAAATCCCCACTTAGCCATGAAGCCTGAACGAGTTTGCTGGGTGGCCTTTAGTCAGTCCCTGCCTCTCACAGATGCTAGGAAGGAACTTCGGAGAGGTCATAATCCGAGGGTTTCTCTCTACCTTTAACAATGGCCTCTTTGCCCCATGGGAGCCTGGAGCCTGCCTGCGTCAGCCAACCAGAATTCCTTGGGCAGCCCACCCTCCCTCCCTCTGGCCTGGCCCTGCTTGGCTCCATTTCCTCCTCCTGGCTTGTCAACAAGGCTTCCTGCCCGCCAGCCTTCGCTCCTCTCCCTTCCTTGTTTTTGATGTAACATTATTTCATTAGCTCGACTCTTTTGAAGTGTTTGCTAATGGCACCTGGGGAGGATCTTTCCCCAGGGATCCTTAGGCAGGCTGAGCACCTCCCCCTGCCCCACATACACACCCTGTCCTCCAGCCTCCGCAGGATCCTTCCTTCCCCATACCAAGGCTGGCTCTGCCACGGCAAGGGGGGTCAAGAATGGCCACAATGGCTATGCTCAGAGACAGCAATGCTCCAGAATACCAGTTGCTAGAGGCCACAGGAAGGGAGACTGCTCTCGTGCTTGAATCCTGCTTGCTGGTGTCCCTTAAGGGGCACCTGGTTGGCCACTGTGAGAACAGGATGCTGGACTTAGATGGGCTCTCCATACAGTCTCACATTAATGCCCTGCTGGCTAGCAAGCTCTTGGACATTGTCTTTTTGGGGGGACGGACGGACGGACACGACTTGTGCCTTTTCTTCATAGATCTTAATGATCTGCTCTAGAATCTTTCCTGGTATTGATGTCAGGCTGACTGGGCGGTAATTGTTTGTGTCCTCTCTTTCCCCCCTTTTGAAAATAGGGACAACATTTGCCCTCCTCCAGTCTGCTGGAACTTCGCCTGTTCTCCAGGAATTTTCAAAGATTATTGCCAGTAGTTCTGAAATCACCTCTGCCAGTTCTTTTAATACTCTTGGATGTAGTTCATCTGGCCCTGGAGACTTGAATACATCCAAACTAGCCAAGTATTCTTGTACTACCTCCTTACTTATTCTGGACTGTGTTTCCCCTGCTGAATCATTTGCTCCATATTCTTCAGGTCGGGCGTTGTTTTCTTTTTTGGAGAAGACTGAGGCAAAGAAGGCATTGAGGAGTTCTGCCCTTTCTCTGTCCCCTGTTCGCATTTCACCATCTTCTCCTCTAAGTGACCCCACTGTTTCCTTGTTCTTCCTTTTGCTACGGACATACCCATAAAAGCCCTTTTTGTTGCTTTTAACCTCTCTAGCAAGCCTGAGTTCATTCTGTGCTTTAGCTTTTCTGACTTTGTCTCTACACGTGCTGGCTATTTGTTTGAATTCCTCTCTGGTGGTTTTCCCCTTTTTGCATTTTTGTACATATCCCTTTTAAATCTTAACTCAGTTAAAAGTTCTTTAGATAGCCAGCCTGGCTTCTTTAGGCACCTTTCATGTTTCCGTCTCATTAGTATTGCCTGAAGTTGTGCTTTTAATACCTCCCTTTTAACAAACTACCAACCATCATGAACTCCCCTTTTAGTATTTCTGTCCGTGGGATTTCACCCAGCGTTACTCTAAGTTTTCTGAAGTCGGCTTTCTTAAAATAATCTTTGAAATTATGAGGAACAGCTTAGGGAGCTGGGTATGTTTAGCCTGGAGAAGAGAAGGTTAAGGGGTGATATGATAGCCATGTTCAAATATATAAAAGGATGTCATATAGAGGAGGGTGAAAGGTTGTTTTCTGCTGCTCCAGAGAAGTGGACACGGAGCAATGGATTCAAACTACAAGAAAGAAGATTCCACTTAAACATTAGGAAGAACTTCCTGACAGTAAGAGCTGTTCGGCAGTGGAATTTATTCCCAAGGAGTGTGGTGGAGTCCCCTTCTTTGGAGGTCTTTAAGCAGAGGCTTGACAGCCATATGTCAAGAATGCTTTGATGGTGTTTCCTGCTTGGCAGGGGGTTGGACTGGATGACCCTTGTGGTCTCTTCCAACTCTACGATTCTATGATTCTTCTCCCTCCCTCGCAACACCAGATGTGTCGGAACATTAAAAACAGAATAAAAAACAGAACATTAAAAACAGTGGAATTTGCTCCCAAGGAGTGTGGTGGAGTCTCCTTCTTTGGAGGTCTTTAAGCAGAGGCTTGACAGCCATCTGTCAGGAATGTTTTGATGGTGTTTCCTGCTTGGCAGGGGGTTGGACTGGATGGCCCTTCTGGTCTCTTCCAACTCTATGATTCTATTTAAAAACCTCTATGGAAGGAGAGTCTTCCAAGGGAGCCTGTTCCACTGCTGAACAGCTCTTACAGCCAGAAAGTTCTAGCTTATGTTTAGTTGGAATCTCCTTTCTTGCAATTTGACTCCATTAGTTCAGGTCCTTCCCTCCAGAACAAGAGAGAACAAGCTTGCTCCATCTTCCACGTGGATCCCTTCAGATATTTGAAGATGGCTATCAATCTCCTCTCGGTCTTCTCTTCTCCAGGCTAAACATCCCCAACTCCCTCAACTGTTCCTCATAAATCTTGGTTAATGATGTGCTGCGTTTAAGCCGTCAGGTTCTCTGAATGGGTCCTATAACATTTTATGACATTGTTACAATGTTTTTAAACCACTCTGTAAATCACTCTCCATCCTAGAAAAGTCACTCGTCTCTAAAACCATGCTCCCAGGGTATGGTCTGAAGGCCATAATGAAAGCCAGTCTGGATTGGGTTGGTGCGTGGATCGGGGACCCCCTGGAAACCCCCAAACTTAAGGCACATGAACACACACACACACACACACACACACACACACACACACACACACACACACCGGCTCCATGGTGGAAGAAAGGCAGGATATAAAAGGAAGAAACCAAATATGCAAATAAGGAACACAATACTGGAATATATGTGATGTATGCATCAATGGAGATGGGCTGCCGGGGAAAGGGTGAGGAGACCCGCAGGCCAGGCAGCGTCTCCATTTTTGCTGAGGCCCAAGTCAAAACTTGTGGGCTGTAGGAGGCAGGAGACCAAGCACCCAGGGCAGCTGAGGGGCTCTGGCTAGAAGAGGCAGGATACCCAGGACAGGCTGCCTGGCTGGCTTGTTTAGGGAATCTGGTTGGGAATTGGCAAGTAACCCGGCCAAGAGTCTCCTTTGCCTGTTTGGGCACAAATCAGCCCTGCCTGCTGCCTTGAGCAGCGATGTGTTGTGTGCCACTCCTGACCCACGAGCCTCTCCCCTCCTTCCCAGATGATGGAGATGGAAAAGAACCAGTCTCTCTCTAAGGCAAGCTCACGCCTGAGTCCAGCAAGCCAAAGATGCTGGGCAAATTCTGAGCCCCTTTTCCTTTGATTACACTGTCCCTCAGGCCAGAAAGGTGAGGCAACATAGGAAACGGAGGGGAAATATTGGGAAACTGCCCTGGAGAAGATGCCACCCTCCCTGGCTGTTTGCCAGGAGATGAGGATGCAAAGGGAAGTGCTGGGCAGAGGAGCCCCTCTGCGCCTCCAGAAGACCAGCACTCGAACCTCAGCAGAAAGGGAACCTCAAACCTCAGCCAGAAAGGGAATTTTGCAAAGGAAGAGCAGCTTCTGGAAGAGACTTCCCTACACAGTGAGTCAGTGATGCTGGAGGGTCTGGACAAGGCATTTAGCTCATCCAACAGGATGATGATGATGATGATGATGATTTCTACCCTGCCCATCTTGGGGCTTTCAACAGAACATTAAAAACACAATAAAAAACAGAACATTAAAAACAGTGGAATTTCCTGCCAAGGAATGTGGTGGAGTCTTTAAGCAGAGGCTTGACAGGCATATGTCAAGAATGCTTTGATGGTGTTTCCTGCTTGGCAGGGGGTTGGACTGGATGGCCCTCGTGGTCTCTTCTAACTCTATGATTCTATGAATAAAACTTCAAACATTAAAAACTTCCCTAAACTGGGCTGCCTTCAGATGTCTTCTAAAAGTCAGATAGTTGTTTATTTCCTTGACATCTGATGGGAGGGCATTCCACAGGGCAGGCGCCACCACTGAGAAGGCCCTCTGCCTGTGCTCTTGACAGTGGCCCCTCACAGCTGACAAGAACTAGCAAGAAAGAGGCAGCTGGACCAGGGAGGGAAGCAACACCTCCTTACTCCGGCACAATGCAAAGCATTGGGACCCCTGGTGCACAAGAAGCTCCCCTGGAAGCCCCCCTACTCCATTGGCTGTGGCAAAGGCATCTCTTCCTCACCCAGCACAGCACAGCCTCCTTGAGCTGCTGCAGTCTGGTCTCCTTCTCCTCCTCCTCCTCTCCTTGACCTCTAGGATCTGTCGCCTAAGGAGCATTCCCTCTGGTTCAGAGAGCTCAGCACCAGCAGGCCTGTCCTGGACAGAACAAGGAGGTGTTTTGTCCTGCAATGAGCAAGAAGAATTCAGAGGGTGCCTGGAGGAGGAGATGGTGCTGGGAGATGAGAGGCCTCCTTGCTGCTCTGCCAGAGACCTTCCTCTTCCCATCCGCTCCCAGCAATGTCCCAAAGGAGAGGACAGGAGACGAGGGTGAGAGGTGAAGCTCCCTGGGGGTGTTTTGCATCTTGCAAAGCAGCAGGAGGAGGAGGAGGAAGAAGAAGAGGCCAGTTTCACTCTTGTTTTGCCCTGCAGTGCAACTGATGGCCAGACAGTAATTTTCCAGGCCTCTAATTAAGGGGGTGATAAGCAGCAGCTCAACATCAAAAAAACCAAGATCATGGCCACTGGTCCCATCACCTCCTGGCAAATAGAAGGGGAAGAAATGGAGGCAGTGAGAGATTTCACCTTCTTGGGCTCCTTGATCACTGCAGATGGTGACAGCAGTCACGAAATTAAAAGACGCCTGCTTCTTGGGAGAAGAGACATCACCTTGCCGACAAAGGTCCGTATAGTTAAAGCTATGGTTTTCCCAGTAGTGATGTATGGAAGTGAGAGCTGGACCATAAAGAAGGCTGATCGCCGAAGAATTGATGCTTTTGAATTATGGTGCTGGAGGAGACTCTTGAGAGTCCCATGGACTGCAAGAAGATCAAACCTATCCATTCTGAATGAAATCAGCCCTGAGTGCTCACTGGAAGGACAGATCGTGAAGCTGAGGCTCCAATACTTTGGCCACCTCATGAGAAGAGAAGAATCCTTGGAAAAGACCCTGATGTTGGGAAAGATTGAGGGCACTAGGAGAAGGGGACGACAGAGGACGAGATGCTTGGACAGTGTTCTCGAAGCTACGAACATGAGTTTGACCAAACTGCGGGAGGCAGTGGAAGACAGGAGTGCCTGGCGTGCTATGGTCCATGGGGTCACGAAGAGTCGGACACGACTAAACGACTAAACAACAACAACAAGCAGCAGCTGCATTACCAAGTCCTTGGCCTGGTTCTCTTGCCCCATCCCATGCAGACTCTGCTGCCCACCCCGGGCCATGTTTCACTCCTCAGGTGTGCAGGGAAGGCTAGGGAGAAGCCAGCATGTTTGGCCCCTTGGCCACCTGCCTTGGAGGGGAAAGGCCCCAGGATCCCAGGTAGCAGCAGGTGGGAGAAAGGCCCTCCTTTGCCCCAGAAGCCCTGGAAAAGAGGATACTCTGGGTCCAGGTGGGCAAAGTCCCCCACAAACCACTCTGAGCTCCAATGTCCCAAGGCCCACAATCAATGTCCGCAGCAACAGGAGCAGCACCTGCAGGTGGATGTAAGCTCTTGCTTGAGGAGGGGAGGAGATGATGTTGAAGCACCAGCAGGAGACCTCCATGGGGGCTGTGCAAGTTGGGGGAGGGCGTCTGCCTTGCAGACAGAAGGTCCCTGGTTCAATCTCCTCTGGCATCTTCAGGGAGGGCCCCTGCCTGAAATCCTGGAGAGCTGCTGCTGCTGCCAGCCAGTGTAGGCAGTCCTGAGCTAGATGAGCCAATGGTCTGACTTGATATACGGCTGCTTCCAAAGTTCTTCTTAGCACCTCAGCCTCCCCACCCACCTTGGCCAGGCATCACAAGAGCTTCTCCTTGGCCTGCTGAGAATTTGCCTCTGTGCTTGTCTTGAGTGACAGGCAGCAGCATCCTGCTCAGGTCTCGCAGATGGAGCCATTCCAAGCAGCCTCCCAGCCTGGGGGAGAAGGAGCCAATGGAGCCGCCAGGTAAAAGGCAGGCGCAGGCAGCCGCTTGGCAGCCCTCTTGGCATCTTCTCCTGCCTGCCTGCCTGCTGCTGGGTGTTGCTTGTCTGCCCTTGTAGCAAAGTGTGAGTGACAACAGAGGAGGCTGTTTGCCTGCCTGCCTGCCTGCCTACTTAGGTTAATAGAGAGGTGGACTCTCTTGCCAGCAGGAGATGCCAGTTAAGCCAGGTTCCCACAAGGAGGCTGCTCACATAACTTGCCAGCATGCATTTGAAGGTGAGCTGCCAAGGGTTGCCTCATCAGCCGCCTGCAGACAAATCTCCAGGCTGCCTTCATCCTGCGCTGCAGATCCTTGGTTAGTGCCAGGAATGAGCTGCCCACAATCTTCCACTAGCCAATGTTGAGCCCACCCTGCAATCTACTAAGCCCACCCTGCAAGCAGGGGGGCTGCTAAGCTGGAGACAGGCCCTTCAGGGACTGCCATCGCCCCACCCAGGCTCCTCCTGGCAGCATCATGGGCAGGGGGAGCTATGGCTGTGCCAGGCCAGGTGAAGGGGCATCAGATACCCTTCTGGGCCTTGCCCTATCCAATCAGATTGGGCTGTCATGCCAACCGGCCCTCTCACCATGCATTGTTGTGAAATGTCCACAGCAAATCCAGAAAGGCAGGTGCGCTCAGGATGTTGAGAGAAGCAGGGTGGTTTGCAGTGCAAATGCAACATGGAAGTTGCCACAATGCTCATCGGCATGACAAATGACTCTGTTCCTGCTTTCTAAAAAGCTGGGGAGAAGCAACAGCAGATAATATTGGGGCACTTTGAGGACAAACAACTTTATTCCAGTAGAAGCTGTCTTGTGAACACAAAAGGTTCATCTCATTTGGGTTCAGAGTTGTTTTTTTAAAAAAATAAGGGTCATTAGATGGCATGAAATGCAACATGCAGAACTGAAATATATGCAGCAGAGCAGAGCAGCCGCCCCACACCAGCGAACTCTGTTGTCTCAGCATGGCAGAGGCATTTGGCACCTGGAGCTGGAGAGAAGCTGACAGGAAGGCAAAGCCCCAGGTGTGTGGCATGATCTCTGCATCCCCGGAAGGGAGCCGGGAGGGATGACAAGCATCAGCTCAGCCAGGCCTTGGGCTGCAAAAACACTTGTGGGCCTCTAGGCCACCATCCAGGGTGCGTTCATAGAGAAGCAAAGGACTGCATGAGTCCACCTGAGGGCCAAAGGGAGCCCCTGAGGAGGCCCTCTCCTGGGCCGCCATTCCCTGCAAACACTACGACCAGGAGTACTTCTGGCAGGGCAGTCCCCAATCCAGGCACAGCCCTGTCCTCCAGCCCCTCCTGCCCCCCAGCATCTGCCACCTGAGGCCTCCGACTGGCCCTTCCTGAGCCTCTTTCCCCTTGGAAGCACCTAAGGAAAGATGGGGGGGGCGCAAACAGAGCCACTTGCTCCCTTCCAAGGCTGCCTGGACATGGGGGGGGGGGGAGAAGGAGAGAAGAGATTCTGTGGTGCATGAACTTCAGGTGACCCATCCTCTTACCTGTACAAGGCAAGTCCCTGGCCTGGCGTGAGAAACAGGAGCAGCAGGCAATGATAAGAACCTGTCCTGGTCAGCTCAGGAGGGAGGGAGGGAGGGAGGACATTGCATCAGATAAGCTGCTCTTCTCTTCTCTCCCCCCCTGTTATGTACTGAGCTGAATCCTAGAACAATAGGATTCAGAATCAGCGGGAGCTACCCAATCCAACTCCAGGTGGAAGTGAATCCGCAACCTGATTGGCCTGCTGGAGCAGCCAATCAGGCGGCTGGCAGAAGTGAATCTGCTACCTGATTGGCCTGTAGGAGCAGCCAATCAGGCTGCAGGCAGAAGTCAATCCACAATATAATTGGCCCACAGGTGTAGCCCTGAAGTAGCCAATCACGCAAGGCCCATTGTGTAAATAATGTATATAAGCAGATGGTTTTGGGAAAAGAGCCATTCTTCTTCTCCTCTTCTCCTTGATGACTATGAGCTGAATAAAGAGCATGAAATTCACTCTCGACTCCGAGTACATTTCACTGGCGACGAAGGTGGGATCCTGCTGAGCTGACCGCCACCACGCACTGCACCGCAGCACCGCCACCTGCTGCACCGCTGCATCGCACCGTGCATCCAGGCTTCAGCTCCAGGACCCAAGGAACCCAGAATGGCAACCGACAGCAGCTTCTCGCCATTCAAACCAGCATCAGGAGACTGGGAAGGGTACGCCGCCCGTTTCAACTTCCTCCTGCAAGCGAAAGAAGTCACCAACGATGCCATGAAGAGGGCGACATTCTTCAGCGTCTGTGGAGAGGAGACGTTTGAAATCGCCCGGGCTCTCCTTGCACCTAGAGATGTCGCTACCGTCTCTTACAAAACAATAATGGAACGGCTGAAGGAGCACTTCTCACCACAGCCCTCGGTGGTAGCTTGCCGAAATGCCTTCTACGCAAAGCGGCAAGCCCCGGGGGAAACCATAACTGGGTTTGTGACCTCCCTCCGCCAAGCCGCCCGGCTATGCAACTTCTCAGAGTTGGAGAACATGCTTCGTGACCGCCTCGTTGGTGGCCTGAGGGACGAGATGTTGCAACGACGCCTCTACGCCAAAAAAGACCTCACGTTCCAGATTGCTCTGGAGGAAGCCCTGGCAACCGAAGCCGCCGAGAGGTCAACGCAAGAGGCACGACCGGCCCCGCCATCCCAACCGAGGGTCTACCACGAAGACCTCACCGACGAATCCGAATTTGACAGGGAGGAAGTACACCGAGTACAGCGGCACACTCAAGCAGCACACACACCACAGCAGCCTCGACGAGAAGGAGGGAACTGTGCAAGCTGCGGGGAGAACCACGAGAGGAGGACCTGTCGTTTCCGCAACGCAGAGTGCAGGCAGTGCAGAAAATTGGGACACATCACCCGGGTGTGTCGGGCTCGACTCACCCGTCGACAAGCATCAGATGACCGACCCAGGAGCCCCAGGTCACACGGCACCATGCACCAAGGCAACTCGACGGAGATCACGGACTACCAGGTATTCCAGTTGCCCCATCCCAGCACAGAGAAAATTTATATAGAGGTACAGATAGAGGGAGCCCCATGCCGCATGGAGCTGGACACGGGTTCAACTCTATCCATAATCTCGGCCCGAACATTAAGGGAACTGTGCCCTAATGGGGGTCCCAAACTAAGGCCGGCCCCATTCACCCTCCGGGACTTCCAGAAACGTAAGGTCCCTACAATGGGGGTGGGGACCTTCAGGGTGCAATATCGAGGGCGAAAGCAACAATTGGACTTGCTGGTAGTTAAGGGCCCCTACGTTAGCTTACTGGGACTGGCATGGTTTGGACCTCTGGGGCTAGCCGTTACCGGGGTGAACCGCACTAGCTTACAAGTGGACGTGGACGCCATATGCAAAGAGTTTCCAGGGGTTTTCGATGGGGCATTGGGACGATATACAGGACCCCCCATTGCCCTACAGTTAGACCCCGCTGTACGACCCATCAGGCACAAGGCCCGCCGGGTCCCGTTCGCCCTGAAACCCCGCATAGACGAGGAATTGGACCGGCTCGTGGAGCAAGGAGTGCTGGAGCCGGTGCCCAACGCCCCCTGGGAAACTCCAATTGTCACACCCGTCAAGCCTAACGGTTCGGTCCGCATCTGTGCAGACTACAAATGCACCATAAACAAGGCTCTCACGGCCCATGCATACCCAGTGCCAGTGGTCAGCCATGTCCTCGCCACCCTGGCTGGGTCAAAAATCTTTGGCAAACTGGACTTGGCCCAAGCGTATCAACAGTTGCCTGTGGACGAAGCCACAGCAGAGGCTCAGACGATTGTGACGCACAGAGGGGCATTCAGAGTAAAGCGGCTGCAATTTGGCGTTAGCGTGGCACCAGGCATATTCCAGAATCTAATGGACTCTCTCCTTAAAGGGATTCCTGGCGTCACCCCCTTCTTCGATGATGTACTGATCGCCGGGCCCACACCAGAGGAATTTGAGGACCGCCTCCGCTCCGTCCTGCACCGTTTCCAGACGGCGGGCCTCAAGGTGAAGCGGGAAAAGTGTTTACTGGGAGTGCCGCAGGTGGACTTTCTGGGATTTAAGGTGGACGCAGAAGGGGTCCATCCAACCGGTGACAAGGTACGGGCCATTTGTGAGGCCCCAGCGCCCAAGAGCAAGCCCGAACTTCAGTCATTCTTGGGACTATTGAACTTTTACCATGCCTTCCTTCCCCATAAGGCAGCGGTAGCGGAGCCCCTACACAGACTCCTAGATAAAAGGGCCCCTTGGGTGTGGGGCCAGCGACAAAGGGCCGCATTCCAGGCAGTCAAGGACTTGCTCGTCTCGAACTCGGTCTTGGCACACTTCGACGAGAGGCTGCCAGTGGTGCTGGCATGCGACGCCTCTCCCTATGGCATCGGCGCTGTCCTGGGACACCAACTCCCGGATGGAAGAGAGGTGCCGGTGGCATACTTCTCCCAGACGCTTGCTGCAGCCGAACGAAACTACTCACAGATTGACAAGGAGGGTCTGGCAATCGTGAAGGGCGTAAAAAAATTCCATGATTTCTTGTATGGGCGGCCCTTTACCATAGTGACTGACCACAAGCCGTTGCTTGGCCTGTTTGCCCCCGAGAAGCAGACCCCCCAAGTGTTGTCTCCACGTGTCCTCAGGTGGTCAATTTTCCTTGCCGGCTACCAGTATGCACTAATCCACCGCCCTGGGAAGGCGATGGGCCACGCAGACGCCCTCAGCAGGCTACCACTACCAGAAACAGGCCCCGACCCAGCGCCTGCGCAAGAGGTTATGACCCTGGAGCTGCTTCCCGACCGACCCATTCAGGCACAAGAAGTTGCGCACCATTCCACAAAAGATAGGGTCATCTCCCGGGTCCTGGACTGGGTGTGGCGAGGATGGCCCAGCAGCAGCCCCGGGCCAGAATTCGCTGGCTACACAAACCGCAAACATGAACTGTCGGCCCACAAGGGGTGCCTGTTATGGGGAAGCAGGGTTGTTGTTCCCCAGCCCCTCCGCAAAAGGGTCCTCACAGCCCTACACGAGACACACCCAGGGGTAGTGAGGATGAAGGCCCTTGCCAGGAGTTATGTGTGGTGGCCAGGGATTGACAGAGAGATAGAGGCCTGGGTACAACACTGCCAGACCTGCCAAGAATCCCGCCCGGATCCCCCAAGGGCCCCAGTCCAGCCCTGGGAGTCCGCCCGACATCCATGGTCACGCTTGCACGTGGACTTCGCTGGCCCCTTCCAGGGAAAAACATTCTTCATAGTGGTGGATTCCTACACCAAATGGCTGGAGGTCGCACTGGTACCGTCCACTTCTACGGCGGCAGCCATCCGGGTACTACGTAAGCTTTTTGCAACCCACGGGCTCCCTGACACCCTCGTCTCGGACAATGGAACCGCATTCACGTCAGAGGAGTTCCAGACCTTCACAGCGCAGAACGCCATCCGCCACATCCGCTCAGCACCATTCCACCCTGCCACCAATGGCCAAGCGGAGCGCATGGTGCGGACCACCAAGGACAGCCTCCGCCGCATGACACAAGGGGACTGGGAATACCGCCTTGCCGCATTTCTTCTAGCACAGCACAGCACCCCAAGCACAACGACGGGCCGGAGCCCAGCTGAACTACTAATGGGCCGGCGCCTTGCAACTAGACTGGACCGACTTCACCCCGACAGAGCTCAGGATGAGGTAGTGGTGGGGAAAGGCAGGAACCCCCGGACATTTGTGGCCCAGGACGCAGTGTACGCAAAGAATTTTGGGGCAGGCCCAGCATGGGTACCCGCCACAGTCACCAAGGTGACCGGTCCCGTGTCGTACGAGGTACTAACGGAAGGGGGGCAATGTTGGCGCCGCCACTGCGACCAGCTACGGCGACGATTCCCAGGAGGAACCCGGGAGGAGAGCGGGACAGAGGGGTCCCAAGGGGACAGCAGGGCAGTGAGGCCTGTAGAGCGAGAGGGGTGGGCAGGGGAAGCAGAAGCAGTAGGCACAGAGGGGCGCCCCGAGGCTGGAAGGACACCGGAACCAGAGCCACAACCTAGTGGTTCAGTGGCGCCAGACCAGACAGCCCCGGCACAGCCAGCAGCCTCGGAACACGAGCCAGAACCAGAACCCCTGACCAAGGAACACCCCAGGCCACAACGCACACGGAGGCGGCCAGCAGACCTTGGGGACTACGAATGCAACTTCCCGGGCAGGACTGGAACTTAGAGGGGAGGGGTGTTATGTACTGAGCTGAATCCTAGAACAATAGGATTCAGAATCAGCGGGAGCTACCCAATCCAACTCCAGGTGGAAGTGAATCCGCAACCTGATTGGCCTGCTGGAGCAGCCAATCAGGCGGCTGGCAGAAGTGAATCTGCTACCTGATTGGCCTGTAGGAGCAGCCAATCAGGCTGCAGGCAGAAGTCAATCCACAATATAATTGGCCCACAGGTGTAGCCCTGAAGTAGCCAATCACGCAAGGCCCATTGTGTAAATAATGTATATAAGCAGATGGTTTTGGGAAAAGAGCCATTCTTCTTCTCCTCTTCTCCTTGATGACTATGAGCTGAATAAAGAGCATGAAATTCACTCTCGACTCCGAGTACATTTCACCCCCCCTGCAATATCTCCCTTTCCTCTCTCGGATTCTGCCTCTACATTCTTCCATCTGCCCAGACCTGACTGGAGACCAGAGACCAAGGATGCCCCTCCGGGTCTGGTGCTCCCTGCCCCATCCAGTTCTGTGGGACCAGGGGTGAGGGCTGGAATTACACGCCTGGAGGAAGGAGGGGGGCATTCAAAGCAAGCCCTGCGTCAAGTTCCTCTTCCCCAGAAGCAAAGTGCGTGAGAAGCATTTCCTGCTACTCTCTCCTTTCATGCCTGCAGCCAAGCAGCATTTTTGAGGCAAGTTCATTTTGGGCTCCAGGGCAGGAGTGTCCTTCTTGTCCATGTGAAACTCACCCCTCGGCAGCCCCCCCCACTCCATCCTCCTGTTGTGGCTGCTGTTGCCCTTCAGCTCCGGCTGGGTGAAAAGAGCCCCATTGACAACCATATACCCTCCAACAAGATGCACCCACCCACTCCCACCCTTGGGCACGGCAACTGCCCCCCCCAGTTGCTCTCCAGGAGGGGCTCTGCTGAAATGATGATGAATTAAATTTATATGCCTCCCTTCATACGTATATCTTAGGGTGGTTCATAGCATAAAAATAAAAGACAAAGACCAGGGGTCAGCAAACTTTTTCAGCAGGGGGCCGGTCCACTGTCCCTCAGACCTTGTGGGGGGCCGGACTATATTTTGAGGGAAAAAGGAATGAATTCCTATGCCCCACAAATAACCCAGAGATGCATTTTAAATAAAAGGAGCAACGGATTCAAACTACAAGAAAGAAAATTCCACCTAAACATTAGGAAGAACTTCCTGACAGTAAGAGCTGTTCGGCAGTGGAATTTGCTGCCAAGGAGTGTGGTGGAGTCTCCTTCTTTGGAGGTCTTTAAGCAGAGGCTTGACAGCCATCTGTCAGGAATGCTTTGATGGTGTTTCCTGCTTGGCAGGGGGTTGGACTGGATGGCCCTTGTGGTCTCTTCCAACTCTATGATTCTATGATTCTATGATTCTACTCATGTAAAAACATTAGGCAGGCCCCACAAATAACCCAGAGATGCATTTTAAATAAAAGAACACATTCTACTCATGTAAAAACATGCTGATTCCCGGACCGTCCGCGGGCCGGATTTAGAAGGTGATTGGGCCACATCCAGCCCCCAGGCCTTAGTTTGGGGACCCCTGACAAAGACAGAAAAACAGAGGGAGGGGTTGGGTCCCTTGGCTATGCTAGAAATTCTGCCCCCTTTTTATCCTGGAGGCCCTTCTGCTGCAAAGCCCCAGTCTTGAGTTGGGGGGGGGCTCTCAGCTTAAGGGTCACCCCCCCGCTAGACCTGCCTCTCTATGCCATTGGTGCAGCAATAAAACTGCGAGCACATTTGCAAAGCTTAGCCAAGTCCGGTATGGTTTCAGACTGGTTATCTATTCAAGTTTCCAGTTTTAATTCCAGTCTCTTTCCCAATGATCACTAGCAGGGAATTTTTTTTACAGCTGTGCTGGCTGGGCTTGCCTTCTAGATGTCATGTGCATTTCAACAGGGCGGCCTCCTCCCACTATTTTTGCCAGACTCTGCATGTAACCCTGGTCCTTGCCAAAAACCAGAAGACCAGGTTTCGCTGGAGAGCAGCCTGGGGGAGGTGGCTGTACGTGTGCCCCAAAAGTGATTCCAGAAGAGGACATGTGGCTGACAACCGTGTCTTCCTGTGCCCACCTCTTGAGATTCTGCTGCCCTAGGCAGCTCCTGGGCAGGTCTGCTCTTGTCAAACACCTGCCTAACAGCTGAGCTTAGGGCACTGAAGCAGAGCATGTGCAAAGCAGGGATTGATTGACAGGTGGAGTCCATCCTTCAGGGCTCCCCACACTGCTCATACCAGACCCTCCATCATTTGTGCAGTGAAAATAGGGACAGTCTATTCTACACAGAGTGACTGGGGCAACCCAGGCTGTTGTTGTTGTTGTTGTTGTTGTTGTTGTTGTTGTTGTTGTTGTTGTTGTTGTTCTTGTTCCTGTGTTTGATCTTGCCACACATCACATACACATCATTTGTCACCTTGGGCCAATGACAACCTCTCCACTAAACCTACCTCAAAGGATTGTTGTAAAGAAAAAATGTGCAAGTGAAGGGATCGTGTACAACACCTTAAATAGATTACAATAAAGGAATAAATACTCCACACATTTCCTTAAAAATGCCCGGCTGCTGAAGCATTGCAATTTAAAGTGGATTGCTGACATTTCCCTTCAAAATTATAGGAAAGGCTTTTTATGCCAGGTTCACTATTTCCTTCATTTGGTGCAGGGATTTTATTTTCTGTATAAACTGGACTCCGTTTTTGCACATGCACACACACCATTCTTAATTGTTCTCTGAGACGTGGAGGAGAGGAAAAAGGAAAACCAGGGACATTCTGGGATCAGATCAGAAACTGGGATGGGGACACTTGGAAGGCATGTAAAACTTGCAGGTATGGAAATGGCACAGTGCAAGCACACTTGGCGTCTTCTGGTTGCCTTCCTTCAGAAACGAGATTGTGGAGCTGGAAAAGCTTCAGAAAAGGGCAACTGAAACAGCCAAGGGGTGGAACAACTCCCTTATGTAGAAAGGTTGCCACATTTAGGACTTTTAGTAGAAGAAGACACGTGAGTAAGAGGCGGCACAACAGAGGACGGTGCGGAGAGAGAGAGAGAGAGAGAGAGAGAGAGAGGCCTTTCCAACTCTGCCTCATGATGCGGAGATAGAGCCCGAGGCTCTTTCTTAGGAACTTGGGTGCTCAGTTCAGGGCTAAAGAGCAGGACAAGCTGCTGCAGATCCCCTGCGCCCTGGATCCTGGCACTGGGCTCCAGGCCCTCCCATGGGGCAGCGGAGATGGCAAGCACAGCCCAGGCGTGGGACAGTCCAAAGACGCTGCCCCTGGGTGGGTTTCTTCTCGCCTTAGGTATTATTATCATTATCATTATTAAATAAATTTGTATACTGCATTTCATCTATAGATCTCACTCAGGGTGGTTCACACAACATAAAATTACAATATAAAAAAACCAAAACCGACATAATAAAAATAAGAACAAAACAAATCAATACCCCCCCCCACTCATTTAAAAGGGCATTGGATGTGGGGGTGATGAGACTCAGTGATCTTTGGGGGCTCCAAGGGCGCCCTAGGCTCCCCACCCGCAGCGCCACAGCCTGCGGCAGGGGCGGGGTTCTCTCCCGCTCCGTTTCCAACCCCAGGTATGGGATGCAGCTGGGTGGGGCTGCTGGCTGTCATTTGGGCTGCGTGTTGACCACCCACGCAGAACAAGCTCCTCTCTCCAGCAGCTTCCTAATTACTCGTCTCTTCCCCACAACTGGCAGGTGTCCAAGGGCAGGTCGGCCGCGAGGTGGCTTTTCCGCATGGGGCTCCCTGGATGGGGGAAGAGGATTGGCTCTGGCTGCTTCCCTTGGAGCGGAGGCTTGGGGGAGGGGGCCAAAGGAAGCCAGGGGGACCCTGTTTGCAGCTGGATGTGCTGGTGGTGAGGAGATGCTCGGCTTGGGAGACTTGCTGGGGGCTTTCCCGTGATTTTGGGTGATCATAATGGGGGAGACAACCCAGGCCAATCCATCTTCCTTCCTAAAGTTTAACATAAGAGTCATTCTGGATCAGGCCAGTCTGGCCTCCCGGCCTCCCAGCCTCCCACTGGCTACCCAGATGCCACAGGGGGAACGGAAGCCTCAAAGCAGGACCTGAGTTCAAGAGCAGTCCAGCAACTGGGATTCAGAAGCATTGACTGCCTCCAAGAGTGCAGTCAGAGCTGAGCCTCCCCCAGGACTGGCAGTCACTGTCATGAAGCGAGTTGGGAGGCCCTTGGCCCAAGAGACTTGGAGAAGAGCTCTGAGCTCCCATGGGTGGCTCGTCTTCTCTTGCTGATGGGGCAGCTGTGGCTCCCCTGGTACTTCATCTAAATGGCCCCGCTCCTTGCTTGTTTCAACCCCCCCCCCAAGCCACCCCCCTCAGCCCTCTGTGCTGTGTTGCCTGCGCAATAGGAGGAATCGGAGGGAGGGACTCCGAGTCCAGCATCCTACTCTAGTCTGCCTTGGTCAGACCCACCCCCCTCGGCATAGGAGCCAATTCCTAGGAGCCGAGGGGCTTTGTCCCCTCAATAAAATATTTGAGGGAGGTGGGGGCCACCAAAGTTGATGGGCATTGCCATTCAAATGGTGTGTGTGCACTGCATCATGTGATTGATTATGCAGGGTTTACCTGCCCCCCCTATTCTATTCAAGTTAGCACCCCTGCCACCTGGAATTCTGTGTCCAGTTCTGGGCCGCTACAATTCCAGGGTTATTTGAAGGGAGAGCCCCTCCTCTGCCACTGCTCCCATCCTAAGGCCAGGACTCAAAGGGACTTCTTCTCTGACCATGGGAGTAGCCAGTGGCAAGGCCCAGAGGATCTTCCAGGCAGGGGCTCTTTCATCCCTTGAAAAACCACCCAGAGCTGGAAGGGACCCCCAGGGGTCATCTAGTCCAATGCTCATTGTCATCCGCAACTTCCCACTTTGTATCCATGAAGTCCCTCCTCCCTGAGCTAGGACTGACTGAGGGAGCAAATGACTCTGACCCGGCCTTTTCTCCTTCTCCCTCCTCCTGAGTAGAGCCAGCCGCTGGATGAAGGAGAGAGCCAGCAAGCAGGGGAGTCTGGTGCCCCCACTCAGTCCTGGCTGACCTAGTTTAAAGGTGGCACTCCAACACCCCCCTGATTCAAAACCACAGAAATCCAGTTGAACCAGTCAGCTGGTTCCACATCTATTATGGTTAATTATTGTTATGATATTCCAGCATGTTCATTATGAGGTGGAGGGGAGGGGAGGAGGGCAGCCCAACCGTCATGAAGGAAGCGCTGAGTAGCGGTCTGGGGCAGGGTGGGGGCAGAGCCAACTAGGGCAGGGAGAGGGAGAGAGAGGGTTGGTGGCTTCTTCAGGGGGTAGAGCTGGGCCAAGGCAACCATGGGGGGAAAGGTTGAGGCAAGCTGACCCTCTTCTCTTAGGTTGAATTGGTGTGTGTGTTTGTGTGAATATTGTAGTACTAGCAAGGGCCCTGAGAGGGGAGGGAGTTGGATGGAGGCTAGAGTGAGGCAAGACCGAGGAGCCTGTCTGACCTCTGGGGAGACCATGCTGGGAACAAAGGGGGGGCTGGGTTCACTCCTGACGCCTGGGCAGCAGAAGCCTCAGGGAGGCCCCTCAAGTGGGGCTCCTGGAGGTTCTTCATCTGCTTCCAGGGCCCAGCTTGTGTGACCTTAGAACATTAGGAATAACTTCTTGACAGTAAGAGCTGTTCGGCAGTGGAATTTGCTGCCAAGGAGTGTGGTGGAGTCTCCTTCTTTGGAGGTCTTTAAGCAGAGGCTTGACAGGCATATGTCAAGAATGCTTTGATGGTGTTTCCTGCTTGGCAGGGGGTTGGACTGGATGGTCCTTGTGGTCTCTTCCAACTCTATGATTCTATGATTCTATGACCTTCCCTTTGGCAAAAGTTGCTGCAATTCAGCCAGGAAGAAGAGCACCCCAGCCCTGGAAGAGGTCACTGTGTGAATGCCACCTGCCCCCTCCTCCCCGTGACCAAGCAGATTTTGCAAGATGCATGCCTAGCATGCCTTCTTAGCTGACCATTTGCTAGGAGGTGGTTCTGTGCCTTGGAGAGGCCCAAGTGGTGCAATTTGACCCAGTTTCTGAGCACATCAGAGCATACCAGGCTGCCCAAAGATCCCTAGAAGAGGTGGTGGTGGTGGAGGAGGAGGAGGAGGAGGAGGAGGAGGAGAACCTGTCATGTGGAAGATGGAAGAAGCTTGTTTCCTGCTGCTCCAGAGGGGAGGACCAGAACCAAGGGATACAAATGGCAAGAAAGGAGACTCCAGCTCAACATCAGGAAGAGGGCAAGAGCTGTTGGACAGTGGAAGGGAGTCCCTTGGAAGGTGGTGGCCTCTCCTTCCTTGGAGGTTGTTAAGCAGAGGTTGGCTGGCCATCTGTCAGGGATGCTTTAGTGGAGATTCTGGCACTGCAGGGGCTTGGACTGGGTGATCCTTGAGGCCCCTTCCAACTCTATAATTTGATGATTGAAGGAGGGGGAGCAGGAGGAGTTCCCCACCCCACCCATGAGATGTCATTAGCCATCCACAGCCCCCCAGAACAAACAAATGCTGCCACTTTTCTGCCTGGGGAAAAAAGCTTTTAATCATCACGCAGGAACAGGACAGTCACACACACACACACTTTCTCTTTCACCACCGCAGCCCCTTGCCCCGGATCACATGGACCCGGCCGGGGCCACGTTCATGAGCACAAAGCCCTTGAGGTGCTGGAACTTGTTGCAGGAGAAGTCGACGTGGAGCTGCATGGCCCCCGCGTTGCGTGGGGTGAACTCGAAGAAGATTTTGGACTTCTCCCCAGGTGCCAGCGCTGCCACACTGAAGGGAGAGAGAGGGGGTCACACACACATGCAAGGATGCAGCCCTGGAGTGACCAGCCAGAGGCCTGCAGGGGTCATGTCCTCCAAAGGGCCATGACTGCAGCTGGCTTGGCTTCTCTTCCACCCAGAGCTCAGAGGAGTCGCTTGGGAGGGACATCTCCTCCCCTTCCCCTTGCCAGGCAGGAGAGTGGGCCAGCCAAGCTCCTCCCACTTGCTGGTTGCTCCTCCCCCCGCCAGACTTACTTGATCTTCACAGCTTGGCCCATCAGGGTCACCAGCAGCACACAGTTGTCCACTGGCTCTGGGAGAGGGTTGGTGTAGAAGATCTCCACGGTGGCCGGTTGGTTGGCTACAACGCTTGGAGGGGCCTGCAGCCAAGGAGAGGAGCTGCTCAGTCTCTGGGGACGCACTCTGCACCAGCACTTATCCTGGCAGGTGCAGGGCTCCCTCCTTCTGAGCAGAGCCACGGAAGCCACACTTTAGCATCAGGCCCAGGGGGCTTGCTGAGCCAGGGCCCCCTCCTCAGGCACAGCCACCACCTCTCCAGAGCCCCTCCCATTCTTTCAAATATGGCCAAACACTGTACCTATTTAGGCCTTGAAATCTTGGAACTGTTGCAAACAGGATACTCACAGCCACATTCCAAATTGGATCAGGACCTCAGCAGGAGCAAAGGGTTGAGCTCTCCCCCCCCCATGATCCAGTTGCAGGGGGAACCCAACTGCCCCGCAAGGTTGCATCCAGCTCGGCCCTGAATGCCAACTGGGAGGCAGCTGCCTTGGGATAGTCAGGCTGCATCATTAACCCTTTGGGGCTCACCACCTCCTCCCCAAGCTCCCTTATGAGCTGTTGCATTCTGGGATGGCATCCCATGATGCAACAGGGCTGAACCAGGATGGGGAGGTGAGGCAGGGTTTGCAGGTACTGCAGTATGGACTTGGGGTCAGATGAGGAGAGACAGGGGACTGGACGCCCCTCCCCCCTTGCCCAAGGACAGACTCCAAACTCAGCCCCTCTTATTTGGGGTCTTGAGGCTAGAAGAAGCCTCTCAATTTGGCCTTGCATCTTCATTGCCATATGAACATCAGAAGAACTGGATCAGGCCATTGGCCCGTCTAGTCCAGCATCCTCTTCTCACAGGAGCCAACCAGATGCTTCTATGGGGAATCCTGCAAGCAGGACCGACCCAGGCACAGGAGCCCCTCTCCCCTCCTGCAATTTCCAGCAACTGGGATTCAGAAGCATTGCTGCCTCCAGCTGTGGAGGGCAGACATAGCCATCTAGACTAGTGGCCCTCAATTGCCCCCTCATCCTCCATGAATTTGTCCCATCCACTTCCAAAGCCATCCAAGTTGGTGGCCATCCCTGCCTCCTGTGGGAGGGAGTTCCACAGTTTAACTCTGCACTGCAAGAAGGAGGACTTTCTTTCATCTGTCCTCAATCTTCCCACCATCATGTTAGCCTCATAATCAGCAGCAGCAGCAGCAGCAGTGACTACAATCACTTGTGGGTGGGGGGCTGCGGTTCCAGGACAGGGGACCAGCCAGGGAGGGGGGGGCATTCCTTCTTGGCTGCAGCCCTTAAGCGCAGAGGGTCCCCTTACTGTGATGGAGATGTTCTGGGTCTCCAGGGTGATGGCCTTCTCCACCAGCAGCTTCACGCCGTCCACAACATCACATAAGGCCGTGACCAAGAGCTTCTTGTCATCCGTCAGGGATGCCCCATAGTGGCCGTACGTGATCCGCAGTGGGAGGTGCTTCTCTGAAAGGCAGAGGGGTGGGGTGGGGGAGTCAGGATCCTTTCCTCAGAGGCAACCCACCCCACCCCCCGAACTTGTTCCATGCAAGAACATGGATTCAGCTCCATGGATTCAGCCCAGTGATGATCACAACTCTCCCTCCCCCTTTTCCAGGGGACGGTGCAGCTTCCAGAGGGAAGCAGCTTAGAGGACATCCTTCCTCCTCCTCCTCCTTGGGAGCCCCCAAAGGGCACAACATTCCTAGCCAGGACCCCCTTGGCTGGAAGGTCAGAGCTCAGAGCACAAAAGATGCTGACCTCTTTGCCTGACCCACAAAGCGAGACCCTTGTTTATGGCTCCAAACACCTCAAATCCCTGTCTCGTTTGTCTTTCTAAGATCGTCTATGCTTTTGTGCTACAGTATCTTTATAAATGCTTTTAAATGAACAAGACAAGCAAAGAAATCCTGGGCCTCCAATTTAGCTCTCCAGCTTGCCAAGTGAGAGCAGCCTGCCTTGGCCCTCCTCAGCCGGGGGGGGGGGGGCAGCCTATGCGCTGGGGCTCCCTCCAGACATGCTGCTCCAGTTGCCCCCTGCCATTGCCTTCCTGTGCTGGGTTCCCTTCCCTGCTCCACTCCAGACGCCAAGGGCAGGTACAGACTCACCTGGGCTGGGCTTCCTGCCTTTGCTGGCTCCCTGAAGGTGATGTTTGGTGGCTTGGGCCTCAGAGGACCACCACCCCCCACCTGGTCCAGGAACCTGTGGCTTTGATAGTGGGGCTGTGGGTGCTCCTGCCCAGAGACCTGTTCCTGCACAGCATTTCTACTGCTGGGCTGCATTTCTCCACAGCTGCCCCTAGTGGGAGCCTGAGCGAGGGGGGAGCCTTGCAAGAGCCTTGTGTCTGGAAGCCTCAGGGGGCCATCGCAGAGTGTGGGGGGGCAGAAGGTAGAGCGGGTGGGGGCCCCTGTGCCTGCAAAGGGCAGCCCAGTAAGTTCCACTCCTGGATGGCAGCAGAGGCTGTGTAGATCCACCCTGCAGGCAATGGGGGCCCCACACAACATCCCTGGATGGGCTTTGAGACATGGAGTGGGGGGGGGCACTTACCTTCCTTGTTGCCAAGGCTGACAGTCATCACTTCCTTCAGGATCTCTCTGATGGCCGCCCGGGTGTACAGGACACTCGAGACGCTCAGGTTGACGGTCACGGTCTTGGGCTCCGGGGCCAAGTTGGCCAGGGTGAGGATGAGGTTGATGTCTCTGCCCAGGATGGGCGGCTGGGCCAGCCTGAACTTCCCAAAGAGCCCTGGGTGCGTGATGAGTTCAGAGGCGGTGGCGTCGTCGGTCATGCTCATGCGGCTCTCGCTGGGGGTGGACCCAGACATCTGGGAACAGGCCTTGCGGTAGATGTTTCTCTCCTCGGCAGAGCCTGCAAGGAAAAGAAGGGAGCACTCAGCCCCCAGTTCCTTGGCACACCTTCTAAGGCCCCCTGCCAAAATGCAGGCCTCCAGCTCACCTCCAGCTCTTTAGGTCTAGTCTGACACACTGCCCACCCGCTGTGCCCCTTTTCTGCCTGCGCACATGGGAAGAACACCTGCAGGAACCTTGCAGGAAATGACCTGACTCGGCTGGTGCTTCCCCTAGTCTAGCTGGGCGGGCGAGTGGGAGACAAATAGCACTGGCCCTTTGAGCGGTCAAAAGCAGTTGACCAATTGAGTGGCCCAAAAACAAAAAGCTTGTTAATCCTATTGTGAGAGTATCTAGGTGCCCCCCCCCTTCTGATGCTCTTAAGATGGACTACTGGTCTAACTCAGAACAGAGCACCTTCCGGAGCTCCTACATGGGGTGCTTTAGGATGTCCAACGGACACAGGTGAAGGTGGGAGTGGTCATCTGGCAGGTTTCCAGCACGTGGAGCTGGGACAGGAGCCAAGGGCTGGGGCTCCTCATCCCCAGAGAATGTGCACAGAGCGCATTCCAGAGTCCAGGCAGCAGCTGCACCGCAACAGGGAGGGCGGGTGTGCCTGAGGACGTATGGGGTGCTGTGAATGCAGAGTGGGCTGCACGGAGTCAGACTCGGAGCCCCAGAAGTCGCCTTCTGCAGAATTAAAGCTCAGCACAGGGCAGTTGGCTCTGCTGGCACCCACAGGGAGACTCAGGGAGGGGCATGGGAAGGGGTGCCTCAGGATTCCCAGCTCTTCTCTCCAGGGCCAAGGACCAGAAGCAGCACCTTCTGCACACACAGCATGTGCTCTCCTCCCCACAGAAGGAAGGCTCCCTTCCTTCCCAAATGCTGCTTCCAACCAGAATTCCTGAGACTGAGGGAAGGCAGGCAGAGCACAGGCAGGAAGGTTTGCATGTGGGATGGGAGAAGAGCCTCTGCCAGCGGGTGTCCCAAACAGGGGGAGGGGCCAAGGGTGCAGGTGCCTCTGTGGGCTCTCCCAGTCCCTCATTCTGCCTCCAGCTGTGGCCAACCAAATGCACCTTCCCGGAAGGGCTGAACCCCAATGTTGATGTCTGACTATCTGGCATGCAGAGGTCTTCTCCCTCTGAGCCTGGAGTCTCCATTTTGCGCCTCCTCGTCATTTTGCGCCACTGACAGATCCCCTCCTCCCTGAGAGTTTTGCCACTGAGAAAGGACTCTCTTTTCTCTGTTCTAGAAGGGAAAGAGATTGCTGGGGGAGGGCGGTGGACTGGCACGAGGCAGACAGACTCCCCTCTGTTGGCAGCTATTCATACTTGTACACACCTGCTGTGCATCTCCTGTTTGTCTTTTGCTCCACAGTCAAGAACTGGGGCCTCCTTCGGACCGGCAGGATCCAGCCCCTCCACAACGGAGGTCTTACTGGCCCTGATGGGCGCCGTTGTTTGGAGGCAGCAATGCTTCTGACTGCCAGCTGCTGGGAATGGGAACCCCAGGAGGGGAGAGGAGAGGGCTCTTGTGCTCAGGTCCTGCTTATGGGTTTTCCATGGGGGCATCTCTTTGGCTATTTGGACTAGGTGCCCCCCTTTTGGGGGGCTGTTTCAGCAAGGTAGTTTTAAGTTCTTATTGTATCACTCATTCCCATATGGAGCAGTGTGTGTGTGTGGACTAGATGTCCTTCAAGGTCCCTTCCAAATTTGCGATTCTCCAATGGAGTTTAAACACCGGCATTGTGATTCTGGTGGTTGTCCTTTTACTCCCTTTTCCTAGTTGATAATCTTTTGGTCTTGCTTTCTAGTACAGTGGCAAAGTTTGCATCCGGGGGGGGGGGGGCACAGCTGATGACAAGTTGCCTCACCCTGCATCAGTTTGCCCTTATTGATACTCCATTGAACCTGCTATTCTGCCGCCCAGTTTGGAGAGAGCACCTGTATGCTAATTTGGCGGCCTCTGTGCTGGCCTGGCCAGTGGTGGCTTCTGCCTCTCCCCACCTAGTGTGTCCCCTGAGAGATCCCACAGATCAGAAATGGGGAAACGGGGGGAAGCCAGCCGGAAGGGGCTGGTCCAGGAGGGAAGGGGACTCACCTTCTGGGTACTTGTAGTTGTTGGTGATGTCCACCCGATAGTTGCTGCCCACGGCTTTGGTGCTGATGTGGCTGCCGATGGACGTAGTGTCGCAATAGACCCTGACTTTCCTCCCATCAGGATAGAGGACCCATCGGTTGATATCGGCATTCACCTCGGAGAAGACGAATCCCGTGTCGTAGTTCAGCCGCACGTCTCCTTGCTTGACAGCCAGGACAGAGGCTGGTCCACATTGGTAGATCCCTGGAAGGAAAGCAGGATGCAGTTGCTCTGGAAGGAAGGTGACCAGGGGGGTGGGTGGGGGCAGGAGAGGGCCTTACCTTGGCTTTTCTCCTGGGGGGTTCCGTCTACCACCTGCCACCCGCAGTAGGCATTCCCGAGATCCCTCCGAGTGAACCAGCATTCATTCCAGACATGGTAATCCCTGAAGGGGGGAAGGAACAGAGAAGGAGATAGGAACCTGGGGACATAGAAAGCTGCCTTACACCGTCAGACCACTGGCTCATCTAGCTCAGCACTGTCCACACTGACTGGCAGCAGATCTCCCGGGTTTCAGGCCAGGTTCTCTCCTGCCCTCCCTGGAGATGCTGGGGGTTGAACAGGGGACCTGCTGCATGCAAGGCAGAGGCTTGGGCCCTGCTGAGCTGTGTCCCTTCCCCTGAAGGTGCTGGAGGGTTGCCTGAAGAGAGGGCAGCACGAGGCAGAGCCAGGGGTCTCTCCACACAGCTTCTATACAAAACGAACCTCGTGCACAAATGTCAAACCAACGGGCTGAGCTCACAAGGAGGGTGGGTGGCAAGGGTGCCAACTTGAATAAAATATTGGGGCAGGGCAAGTAAGCCCTTCTCCACATCATCAATCACATGAGGCGGTTCATGGACACCATTTGAATGGCAATGCCCATCAACTTTGGGGAGCCAGCCCCCTCAAATATGTTATAGGGTGGCTGAAGGGATCTCGGCCCTAGGAGTTGGCTCCTCAAAGATGACGCTGCCCCAGAGCCCAGAGGCAGAAAGGCAGGCAGGGAGGTCCTGTCTGTGGGCTTCCAGCCAAATCTGCTCAAACAGGTCAGCAATGGGTCCTCTGGGACCTTTAGGGGGAATATTTCCTGACTGGTTAGTGATTATTCCCCCTCCCATGTTTTAGTATTGCTTTATAATTGAGTCATATTTAGCTATCATAAGAGCCCCCCAAATAGACAAAGAAGCAGGGTAAAGACATGGGGATGAATCAAACCAATGGCTGCTCCTGGCGTGAGAACCGGCTGCCTAGCCAAGCCGAGTGACCTGGGCTCTGCCCTTGTTGATCCTGGGCTGGATGAGCGAAGAGGGGCTCCCTGAGCCATAACTGCCTCTGCAAACAGGACGGTGAGCAGCATTGCCCAAGGGACAGGGGTTTGCCTTGGCTCCTTCCACCTTCCAGCTCTCCTGGGAAAGTGACTCCTCTCCCCTAAAGAGCTTGGAAGGGAGAAATGGCCCCTGGGCCAGAACAGTCCTATCTCCCCCAGGAGCCCAGGCTGAGGAGGACCACGTCAGGTTTTGCCAGGATCCTGGCCCAAGATCTGGCATCCCTCTGACAGGTCCATTGCCTGTAGGGGGCTGATCCCCAGAGCCAAACACAGACATGAATAGACTCATAGAAGTGTAGAGTTGGAAGGCATCTCAAGGCTCATCTAGACCAACCTCCTCCCCGGCAATGCAGGAATCTCAACTACAGCATCTCTGACAGGTGGCTGTCACCGGTGTGGGGGGGGGGGGCTTTAGTTGAGATTCCTGCATTGTGGAAGGTTGGAATTGATGACCCTCAGGGTCGCTTCTCACTCTACAGTTCTATGATTCTATGAAGGGAATCCTGCGATCGAGCATCTGAAGAGCCCCCTCCCTCCTCCCCACCCACCACCAGCTGGACAGACACATTTACCAAACAGAGTCTTGTCCCTTCTTGATGCTCTTCCCAGAGGGATCGTAGTATTTGTCGATGCTGAAGTTCGTGTCTGCGTCGTGAGCGGAATTGAAGTTGGTGACCAAACGAGTCGGGATGCCCAGGCACCTCAGGACTGCAAAAGAGAGGAGAGAGAGGCCAGTGGGTCTGGGCTCTGCTCAGTGCTCCGGACCCCAATTTCTTCCTCCGCTTTGCCACCAGAAGCCTACCTGTGCCACCCACCCCGGCGAAGACCCAGCACTGGCCATACTGGACTGGCTGGAAGTTGTCCTGCGCCCACTTCCTGAGGATGGCCACGCTGCCGTCCCACCGAGAGGGGTTCTCGTGGTGGGCAAATTCCTCGCTCCACTTGCCCTCCAGCACCCCGTTGTCGTTGTCATTTCCGTTGACCTAAAGCAACAGGGAGCCGAGCCAGAACGTGAGGAGCAGGCGGGTGAGGGCTGCCTGGGGGCTGGGGAGGGTTTTCAGGCGCCCTGAAGGATCCCACCTGCCTGGGATCAAGTGACAGAGGGCTTGTGCTTACCATGGAGCTGATCACCCGGCCCACGTATCGAGGGTCGCTCCTGCGCGACGTGTCCCCACCTGGGTCCTGGCGATGGTAGAGGCTCAGATCCAGCAGCATCAGGGAGAGGTTGAGGATGTTCTCTTGGAACTGCAATGCGGAAAGGATGCAGGGGAGCATCCACACGCAGACAAATAAGCGCAGACACCACAGCCAAAAGTCACCCAGGGTCCGATCAGCACCCAGCCAAGGTGCACTCCAGTTGGGGCAAGAGGTGGAGAGGGAAGCATGGGCCCCCAGACCAGGGCACGTTAGAACCAGAGGGTCTTCTTATGCACATGAAGATGCAGAAGTACCAACTGGTTCCAGGGCAAGCGGGGGCCCCCAGCGCTCCACAGCTAGCAGGCGCACCTGCCGCTCCTCTGCTCAATCTCTGTGATACAGAGAATCTCAGGCCTCAGCCCAGCATCCTCTGAGCAGAACCATCTCCATTCCATGAGGCACAGATGGAGCTGGGCTCAGCCTGGGGTTGCCTCAGATCCCCTCTTTTCCACCTTTAACCCCTGACACTGGGAGGGAATACCCGACAATGCTGACCCTGAGAGAGTCTTGCCTTGTTCTACTCCTAGTGGTGGCAGGAACCATTCCTGGGGGAGGCCCATTGTAGCCCAAGGCTGGCACAGCTTCCATCATGCAATGCACTCTCTAGTTTGGGCTACACACACAGTCTCAGAACATGTGGACGACCATCAACTGCACCAGCAACGTGTGTGAAATTGGCAGCCCAACCTAATAAGTGCCGGTTCCTGCTAGCTAGCAGGAGAAGGGGCTAAGACTACAGAGCTGTATTGCTGACAGCTAAGGACCAAGACCATAGAAATGCAATTGGTAGAGAGGGCTCTGTGTGATGTCATTTCCCCTCCTCTCCGGAGAAGGAGGAGCAAATAGTACTTCCTCTCTCCCTCTTCCTTTGACCAGCAATGGGTGCAGACCTGCCTCCCTTGCTCCAGCTCAGACAAGTAGGAAGTAGTAAACATTAGGAAGAACTTCCTGACAGTAAGAGCTGCCAAGAAGTGTGGTGGAGTCTCCTTCTTTGGAGGTCTTTAAGCCTATGGAGGGGACGCCGAGAGCTCTCCAGCGGCGGCGGCTGCAGCGAGCAAGCGGAGGCGGTAGTGGCGGCAAGCGGCCGCAGCCGCAGCCTTCAGCTATGGGCGCTGCTGCCGCTGCCACCACTTGCTCGCTGCAGCTGCCACCGCTGAGGACCTCAAAGCGTCCCCTCCACAGGTGGGAGGGCGCCGAGCTCCCCCCTTGGCCCGCGCTCCTCCCGCCAATGGAGGGGACGCAGGGGCATCAGCGGTGTGCGTGCGTCATGACGCATGCGGCCAGGGGGCGCCAGAAGATGTTTTACTTAGGGCGCAAAAAGCCCTAGCACCGCGCCTGTGTTCAACCCACACACGTGGGTGCCTAGATGGATAAATTGCAATTAATATATCTTCTCCTACCTATTAAGGCCCATCCCACACGACAGTGACTGTGCAGCCATACAGCAATGGCCTAGGAAGCTGCTCTCCTCAACCTCCCCATGACCCCATTTCCAAGGACGGCTTGTCCTGCTTATCCTCCCATGAATGTTTCCATCGCTCTGAGGATCCAGGCAGAGGAAAATGCTGCCTCTTCTCCCTTGCCATCACTTCCTCTCCTGGTCACCTCTCCATCTTAAGGCTACAAGGGCACCGCTGCTGTCCCCCTGGCAGGGGTGGTGGAACCCCAAGCCCAGAGATATAGGGTCACAGCCCCACAGCCCAGAGATATAGGGTCAGCAAAGCTGGTGCTTTGAAGGCCATGAGCAAGACCTTAACACTGACCTGCCCGTAGTACCAGCCTCGCGCTTCTATATAGTTGGCGTTTCCCACGAAGATGATCCCGTTTTCATTCAGAACGTATTCTTGCCTCTCGCCTTCATCTGCCATGTAGACAAGGTCTCCTGTTGGGCGGGGGAAGAGGTTGGCGGTGGGTGCTTCAAGCAAACCAAGTGGGAAGGGGTAAATGCCCCCCTCAGATATCTTTGGGGGCCTCCAGCTTTGCTCTAAAATCGGAACTTTATCAGATAAATCAGTTTCCCTCTAGTGTGTGCTGGGCAAGTTTGAACAGTTGCTTGGAAAATAATTATTTTGCTGATTAGAACATCCTTGCAAATGTAAGTTTAGGAAAGAGCTGGATTGCAAGAGAGGAGATTCCAGAAAAACATTAGGAAGAACTTTCTGGGGGTAAGAGCTGTTCAAGAGTGGAGCAGACTCCTTGGGAAGGACGGCCCTCTGTCAGGGATGCTCTGACTGTGCTCCTGCATTGCGGAGGGTTGGATTAGATGACCCTTGCGGTCTGTTCCAACAATACAGTTTTATTATTCTGTGGTTCTTGCGTAGACACTGCAGACCATGGCTCTGACCCTGAAGGCCAGAGACCCTGCCCCAGGGGAGGGGGACACTCATCTTGACAACTGAGAGGGAGAGCTTTCCAGCTGAGCAGTGCAAAAGGGTCACATCCTGCTCTGCTCTGCTTGGGCGGTGAGAGGGGAGCCCCTTCCCTGCCATGTCCCTGCCCCACAAGGAGCTTCTTTGCTGAGCCCCATCGTTGCTCCTGCCTCCTTGGGCCATAAGAAGGAGCTGCCGTGGAGGACCTCCTTCTCAAGCCGGCCATTCTGGGACTCTGCCTTTTGCAGCAAGGGATTTCCTAGCCCTTGGCTTCCTTCCAAGGAAAACCTGGCATCCTCTGGAGCAGGCACCCCCAAACTGCGGCCCTCCAGATGTTTTGGCCTACAACTCCCATGGTCCCTAGCTAAGAGGACCAGTGGTCAGGGATGATGGGAATTGTAGTCCAAAACATCTGGAGGGCCAAAGTTTGGGGCTGCCTGCTCTGGAGTCTCCCAGCCTGTCATGGGCAAGTTCCAGGGCCTTCCAAGGCCAGGGATTTGGCCTGACTCGAGGCAACCCCCCCCCCCCAGCATCTGTCCTAGGAGGGGAGGGGTGGAAGGGCTGTCGGCTAGGCCTTGCAAAGCCAGTGGGACCATCTTACCCCCTTCCTTCTCCTTTGGGGGGTTGGGTAGTACAACCACTAGTCTAGATCCGCTGCTTGGCGGGGGGGGGGGGTTGAAAGGGGACCATGGAAGTGTGAGGGGGGGGCTTCCCTGTGCTGCTGCTGCCGCTTGCTCTGCTGACGCATGGAAGGGGCAAGTCAGGACTCGGTCGGACGCAGCAGCAGTCAGATCTGCAGGTGCCTCTGGGAGGCTCACTGGGCCACGTTCTTCTGGGCAAAGAGGGATCTGCCCACTATGCTGGATCTTGCCCTTCTTCTTTCAGCCCAGTTCCCATTTTTAGCTAGTCCTGAGTGCTGAGTTTCCACCGCCCAGCTGGATGATGGATGAGCAGCCGAGAGGCCCTGGGTGATGCAACCAGAAGAACAGGAGGAGAATCCCTGGGAGGCAGGGAGGGAGGGAGGGAGGGAGAGGGGAGGCCTCCTCCTGCTGCTGCTGCTGCTGCTGCAAAGCACACTTGGCCCCATGTGCTGCGGGGGGAACGGGACTGACCTCTGTCTCTGGGACCACCATTACAAACTCTTGCAGGCATCAGCAGCCAGTCAGTACAGCGTTGCTGTGCCCCAGTCAGGCTTCCAGAGCAGCTTCTGGGTCAGGCATCTCATTGCCCAGATGCCAACATCTGGGGTGGGGATGAGGTCTGTGCAAGGCTTCTGCTTTGAGCGACAAATAAGCCGAAAGACCCCTCCAATTCTCTGAGTCTATGATTCCCTGCCTGCTTGCTTTGGGAAGCTGTCCTAAGGGACGAGTCCTAAACCACAGAGCTGTGGTGCGGAAGGGAGTCATGTGGCACCCAACTGCCTTGTCTGCCTGGCACCCCTCAGCAGAAACACCCCTGTGGGGAGAAGCCCATCCCAAGGGCAGCAGCAGGGCCTGTGCAAGCAGGCAGGCAGGAGGACCATCTTACCTTGGCACCAAGGGTTAAAGAGCAGGACGAACTGCCCCAGGTAGCGGGCATAGGCCTGGTTGCCACACATCACCTGCAGGCTCAGCTTGTAGCGGCCGATGGCAGCGGTGGGGGGGCTGGCGATGGTGAAGTTGGCACAGTTGCCATTGATGGAGCTGAGCACAGCGCTCCAGGACCCTCCAGTCAGGGCGCTGGAGACTGGGAAGACGGCCCGGGTGTGCTGGGACTCCGAAGGGGCTCTCCCTGCCAGAGAGAACAGAGGCAAAGGCAAAGGTGTCACGGGAGGCGACTCAGACCTGTGAGAGGTTACCCAAGTGGCAACGTTCTCCTTGAAAGGTTGGGTTAGCCGGAAGACCCAGCCAGCTGCCCAACCTGATTCCAACCTCTGGACGCAGGCACTGCACGAACCCCCTGGGACACGAGTGTTGGTGCGTGTGTGCGTCTGCACTGGACCCGGTCTCTTCCGTGCCGCAGAACAGCTCCTGTGGTGGTGGTGCCATCTTGGCTTCCCACCAGAGAGAATGCTGTGGAGGGCACAACGTTGCACAGGGCAAGCCAGGGGTCTTTGGCAGCACCTTAAAGACAGACAAGCTTCTTGTGGGAGAGAGATGTTTGCATGCAGGGGTGGGACGGTGGGAAAGGGAAACCCCATGGTCAAAAAGGTCTTGGCAGGCGAGAGGCCCAGGAGACCTGCTGTTTCCATGTGCAGAGGTCAAAGGTGTGCAAGGACCTAAGGGGAGCGGAGGTGCCATCCTGGAGACGCCTTTTTGTCCTGCAGCCATAGATCAGGCCAAGAGGCGCCTACCGTAGGCGAGTGATGCCAGCTGTCCATGGAGGAGGATGGGGGAAAGCAGTGGTGGGAGTAGCCTTACCTGTCTCTACAACGAAAGCAAAGTTGTCCCCGGACTGAAGGGGTCTATTGAAGTAGACGCTCATCAAGAAGCCTTGCCCCCGACGTACTGCCAGCTCTGAGCAGGCAAAGCGGCTGGTGTGGTGGGCCTGGCCGTTGGCCGGGATTTGCCAGCTCAGCTGTGTTGGTGTCAGATCTGTGGAACAGCAAGAGGTGAGTCTGGAAGGGGCCTGCCTGGGCCAGTGGAGCCTGGCCTGACTCTGCTCTCCCCCAGCCAGCCAGATGCAGCTGCTGCTCATCCACCTTCATGTCGCCAAGCCTTCTCCTAAGAAGACTCTGATTCTTGGGTGGCAATATCCATGCTGACCAGAGCAGCTATCGTCATTTTATTTAGTAACACACCTACATCCCATTCTCCAGGTAAGTTTCTTCAACCCACCTTACAATATCCAATTAAATCAATGTCACAAAATATGAAAACTGCAACAAAAAAGGAAAAGGGGAGAGGGCAGCATCAAATGAAAAGTCAAGATTGTGTGTGAAAGCGATGAAGGGGGTGGGGTGTATAACCATCCATCAATCATCACAGATTAGGAAGCAGCATGGGCGGGGGCGCCAGCCAGGGAAGGAGCTGCATGTCTCCCAACAGGGACATCAAAGAGGAAGAGGCCTTGCCTTCATTAGACACACAAGGTGATTTGCAACACCCTGATGCCGAGCAGCCCTTGCCACCCAAGTGCAGAGGAGCTCAGGGGAGCTGAGGGACTCTTTTCCCAATGCAGCTCCCTGCAATATCCTCCTCAGGCACAACCTGATCACCCCAGCCGAAGGGCTGCTGCTGCTGCGTCTTTGGGGTTTCCAGCACCACCAGGACAGCACAGGGTCAAAGTCAGGGCCAAGACTGGGTCTCCATGTCCAAGTCCAGAGAGAGCGTTCTAGAGTTGCCCATAATCCAGCTGCTGCTTTGGGGATGGAGCGGGAAGCAGCTGCTTCGGGGTTTTTTGCTCTCTAGACTTGGCAAATCTGAACCTGAAGGATGAAGTGAGAAGGATGAGTCACCAGGGGAGGGAGGGAGGGAGATCAAAGACTCAGTTGCTCCCATTGTGGTGAGACCAGGAAATGCTCTCAGGTGTTCCAGGCATTAAATGCCAGCCAGGCAGAACCTGCCCTAACATTGGGGAGACGTGGCTGTTGGGTCTTCAGGTGCCACTTGCTGCCCAGTTCTTTCACAGGGGTTAATTAAAAAGATGCTAGACAGCATCTTAAAAAGCAGAGACATCACCTTGCCTACAAAGGTCCGTCTAGTTCAAGCTCTGGTTTTCCCAGTAGTGATGTATGGAAGTGAGAGCTGGACCATAAAGAAGGCTGATCGCCAAAGAATTGAGGCTTTTGAATTATGCTGCTGGAGGAGACTCTTGAGAGTCCCATGGACTGCAAGAAGATCAAACCTATCCATTCTTAAGGAAATCAGCCCTGGGTGCTCACTGGAAGGACAGATCCTGAAGCTGAGGCTCCAATACTTTGGCCACCTCATGAGAAGAGAATAATCCTTGGAAAAGACCCTGATGTTGGGAAAGATTGAGGGCACTAGGAGAAGGGGACAACAGAGGACGAGATGGTTGGACAGTGTTCATGAAGCTACGAACATGAGTTTGACCAAACTGCGGGAGGCAGTGCAAGACAGGAGTGCCTGGCTTGCTCTGGTCCATGGGGTCACGAAGAGTCGGACACAACTAAACGACTAAACAACAACAATGCCAATGGCGGGGGGGGGGTGCTGGGTACTCAGTCCTGCAGTTCCCACCTGGGTTAGACCAGATCAGGACAAAGATCAAAGCAGCAGGCTCGCGTGTGAACACACACAGAGAGATGCACACACCCCATGACTGTTTGGTAAAGGAGCCTCAAGGAGGGTTGTAGTGGGAGGCCAACCAGAGCAGGACTCTGAGGGGGTTGGAAGGGCTACCTGCTGATGAGCTTTTGGTGGGGGGTTGTTCTAAACCGCTCTGGTGCTATTTATGAAGAGCAATACAGAAATATTTTCCAGTCATAAAGACATGAAGTGGAGAGATGGAAGAAGAGGCTGGTGCAGGAACTCCAGGCTGCTCAAGAATGCGCCTTGAGAGGAAGAGCCATCACTTGGGACCTTCCAGGCCCTCTTGCACCCTGAGGGTAAAGCTGCTGGGGAAGAGGAGCACCCCATTTCTCTGAGCACCCAGAAAGTCACGATCTCTTGCTTGAAAGGCCCCAGGCAGCTGGGCTGGAGCCCTTGGATGTGGGAGGCAGCAAATGCACAGTTGCCTTGTGTTCTTCTGAGGACTTCCGTCTCAGCAGAGCAACAAGCCAAAGGCCACCAAAGAGAAAGCCCAGGAGCAAAGCTCCTTCCCTTGCTCCCTCTTCCCAGCCTAGCAAGGACCACAGCATGGAGGCTGCAAGGCAGGTAGCAGGGAGCAGGGCTGGCCCAGGCAGATGCCTCCACCCCAAACTCACCTCCCATCCTTGAGTCTTGTCTTCTTCAGCACGGCCAGGAGCTCCTACTGCACATTCCTCGCCGCTCTCCTGCTGTCCGCTGAGCCAGGTGTGATGTGAGGATGTTTCCGCTGATCCCTAAAAACTACCCAGGTGCAATTAGCCAGTTCATGTAATCGGTGGCAGCGCAAGGGCAATTTTCCTCTCCAGTGGGAGGAGAAGCCATCCTTGTTTACTCAGAGGAAGTGCATTCACTTGCTTGCGTAGGGATGACATGCAGGACTTCCTACATGGAATTCCAAGGCGAGGAGTCACCCCCAGAGGCGAGGAAACAGGTGGGAAGGGAGAGAAACTGCAGGAGGAAGAGAGAGCCTCTCTCCCCACACCCTTCCATTAGGCAGAGGCTGCATCTCCTTCATTGCACAAGCCCAGCCACCTCCCATTTCCCAATGGGGTTCCTGCCTGTGTAAGGACATCCCTTTGGCCTCCTGCCCTTCCCCCAGGAAGCTGGCATGGCCCCATTTGGTCCTCACAAGGTAACTGTGCTTCCAGCATTGCAGGGGTTTGGACTAGAAGACTCTTTGGGTCTCTCGCCAATCTACAGTTCTGCCCAAAGAGCCTCTTGAGGCAGTCAGCTGAGAGGGAGGGAAGGCGGGGCTGCTAGGCTGTGTTGGCAGTAGCCTTGTTTGACCAGAGAGAGACCCAAAGCCACCAAGTGACTTCCATGGCTGAGAAGGGGACGACCCAGCCCAGGGACTCTTCCAGAAGCCCACCACTGGCTGGCTCCCTTGGGCCTCTTGCACAATGCCCCATTGGCATCAACATTCTCCCCTCCCCATTTTTGTTTCTCCTGGGCTTGAGGTGGTACCTCAGACAGTGGAGGAGCCTTTCCATCTCCTCAGATGAGCTTTACTGAGGCTTCTAGAAATGGTGTTTTGGCCAAGGAAAGTGAAGTACCTTTTGCCAGTGGAGTGTTGATCTTCTCTGAGGGTCCCCAGGGGCCCTTGGTTGCTTTGCATCAAGAATGTCTTCCAGGCTTGGAATTCAAAAAGACTCAGCTAGGAAGATGTGAGACAAGAGCACCAGTCATCTTCTGGAGGGAAGGTGTGGCTAGGTCACCTCTCAGCAAGGCTTGTCTAACGGGTGACATTGCCATGTGGCCAACCTGGGGTCATACCGGCTTCCCCCACCCTACTGGGTGCCCCAAAGGGTGCCGGTCTCTCTCTTTCTCTTCTGCTGGGGACCTTCTTGGTACCCTCCAACATGGAGCCTTTCCTGAGTGCCTTCCATCCTCTTAGGTCCTCTCCATCATTTGTCCAACCAGACACCCACTTTTTCCTCATCACTCAACAGACCTCACACCTTCCTTTGTCCTCTCAGGCTGGCACCTGCCCCCCAGCAGGACCTGGAGCAATCTCCACACTACAGAACCACAGAAGACAAGGAGCTGTGCAGCCCCCCTGCCCCACAGACTGCCAGGTGTGGGATGCACCAGGGGAGCTTCACCCTCCCCCTGCCCCATTTCACCTGAGAGCATGAAAGAGCACTGTGGCTGGATCTGGCCAAAAGCTCACTCCCACAATGTCCCATCAGCCTCTTGGGTGTGAGCTGCTTCTGGGCCACCTCTCTCAGTCTGGCTTCCTCTGGGGGCAGCCCCTGCTTCCTACCGTGGCACTTCCTCCTTGTGCTGCTGCTGCTGCTGCGGTGCCTTGGGAACCACCTGCTACCGCCTCCTCTTGTTGCTCAGGCAGTCTCAAGCGGTGGTGTTGCTTCAGTCGTGCTGCACTCACCCCACCCCTTCATTACAAGCCACGGTGCCGGGTCTTTGATCCCAGCTTTCTCCCAGCTCTGGGGCTCCTGCAAACTACCTGCTCTGAGCCTTTTGCCTGCTCCAGAACTTGACCTCCACACCTTTCCTGCTGGCAGCCATGCTTGTCCCAGCCCAGAATTCCCAGCCCAGGAATTCTCCTTGCTGTGTGCAGATCCGTATCTGCCTGGCTTGACTTTCCAGTTTGGAGATTCATCTGCTGAACTGCAACTTTGTCCTGGTTTGCTTCCTGGATTCTTCACCAGGAATCGTCACCAGCCCAGCCTGAACTGCATGATGGATTCTGGAAGTCTGCCACAGGGCTGGAGTTGAGCAATGCTGTTGCCACTTCCCCGCCCAGCTTAATGGTCCTGATGTTGCTCAATGTCCTACTCAGGAGGAAGTAGCCTGCTCCAAAGCCTTCTTTGTGAATCACAGAATGCTGGGAAGATGTCTAAGGCTGTTGCTCTGCTTAATTTCCCCTCAGCATCCTCCTCCACCCCAGCTGAGCACTTCCAGCTCCCTTCCTCTTCTTCAGACGGCTTCTGCTTCTGCGCCACCTGCAATTACAGGGATCCACCTTCTCCCCATCTTGCACCCGTGCAAGTGGGCAGCTGCCTGACACGGTTGCCTTACTCTTCTCCTCCTGCTGCTGCAAGAGCTGCATGTTCAGAGCAGGTACAGAGTCCTTTCCCAGGGGATGGACAGCAAGCACACAGGTACAGGTCCACAACAACACCCTCTTCCATTCGGAGCCTTATGTCCAAAAAATCAGCTTCATACTACTACTACTACTAATTTTTTAAAATTGATTCATACCCAACCTTTCCCCCTGACAAGGACTTAAGGCTGCTTACAGATAAAATAAGAACAGCTAAAAAATATAGGGGAAATCATTTTTATAAAATAATTATTAATAAAATTTTGTACACACACTCACATAACAGACAGATAATTACAATGAAAACAGCAGGGTGCCAACCCGTTCATTAAAAGCAGTCAGTTCCCCAAAGCCTGTTGAAACGAGAAGCTCCCCACCTGCTGGTGGAAGAGCAACTTCTCTAGGCAGGGAGTTCCATAGTTGCCTCTCTTCCAAGCTAAGCAGATTTGTTTTCCTGAGCTGCTGGCTTCAGCCATGTTTGTTGCAACTACAAGCTCTTGTTTTACTGTAACTTAGAAGTGTTTTCCTGTACATAAACTTTTTTGGTCTATCTTACTAAAAAAGCTGTGTGGTTCATTCTCTGCAATGGAAAGGTCAGAAGACCACAAATAAAAGCGGTACAAGGTATGATTGCCTTGTTCCTAAACTTTATTAAGCTGCAAAACGTATAAGCGTTTTACTCTGTTACGGAGGCTTCACAGCCAGTTTACTTTTGCATTTTCCCCACACATGTGAGATAGGTGGTTTAAAATTTAGCCTGCAGATTTAACCCTCAATCCATCTCCGACAACCACCACTGAGAAAGCCACCCCCCCCCCCAAGGGTGCCCATGAGGGCAGCAGGACCAAGAGAAAGGCTTCCCCAAAGATCTTGGAGGCACTTTTATGTGAAGCGATATGACATTTCCGATAGCTTGGACCCAGGAGTGCCTGGCGTGCTCTGGTCCATGGGGTCACGAAGAGTCGGACACGACTAAACAACAACAAAAGCTGTGCAGGACTTTATATGTTATATTTGAAAAGAGAAAAGAGATCTTTCATTAGCGTAAAAAAACTGAAATTGGATCTTATTTGTTTGTTTACCAGAAACACATATTAGGGAAAACAATATAAAATTTTGCCCAAAACTGATATTTTCTGATGAACAAGGTAGATATGTTGGGGTGGAAGTTAGCATCCAAGAGAATAATCTGACCGAACCCAAAGGGTGCTCATCAATGGCTCCTCCCCATCCTGGAGAGTAGTGACTAGTGGGGTGCCACAGGGTTCTGTCTTGGGCCCAGTTTTATTCAACATCTTTATCAATGACTTGGATGATGGGCTTGAGGGCATCCTGAGCAAGTTTGCAGACGACACCAAATTGGGAGGGGTGGCTAATACCCCAGAGGACAGGATCACACTTCAAAATGACCTTAACAGATTAGACAGCTGGGCCAAAGCAAACAAGATGAATTTTAACAAGGAGAAATGTAAAGTACTACACTTGGGAGGGGGGAATGAAAGGCACAAATACAGGATGGGAGACACCTGGCTTGAGAGCAGTACATGTGAAAAGGATCTAGGAGTCTTGGTAGACCACAAACTTGACATGAGTCAGCAGTGTGATGCAGCAGCTAAAAAAGCCAATGCAATTCTGGGCTGCATCAATAGGAGTATAGCGTCTAGATCAAGGGAAGTAATAGTACCACTGTATTCTGCTCTGGTCAGACCTCACCTGGAGTACTGTGTCCAGTTCTGGGCACCACAGTTCAAGAAGGATATTGACAAGCTGGAACGTGTCCAGAGGAGGTCCACCAAAATGGTCAAAGGCCTGGAAACAATGCCTAATGAGAAACGGCTTAGGGAGCTGGGGGGGGGGTATGTTTAGCCTGGAGAAGAGAAGGTTAAGGGGTGATAGCAATGCTCAAATATGTAAAAGGATGTCATATAGAGGAGGGTGAAAGATTGTTTTCTGCTGCTCCAGAGAAGCGGACACGGAGCAATGGATCCAAACTACAAGAAAGAAGATTCCACCTCAACATTAGGAAGAACATCCTGACAGTAAGAGCTGTTCGGCAGTGGAATTTGCTACCAAGGAGTGTGGTGGAGTCTCCTTCTTTGGAGGTCTTTAAGCAGAGGCTTGACAGGCATATGTCAGGAATGCTTTGATGGTGTTTCCTGCTTGGCAGGGGGTTGGACTGGATGGCCCTTGTGGTCTCTTCCAACTCTATGATTCTATGATTCTATGAAAAGTGTGGCTTTAGGCATTTATGCCCCAAATGAAGAAAAATCAATAATTTATAATTGATTTATGGAAAAGTTGGTGGATTTTTCATATGAAAATTGGTGCCTTGTGGGAGATTGGAATGGAGTGGTCTTCACAATACAGGACAGAGCTTCAGAGAAAAATATTAAAACTTCCTAGGGTTGTTAGTCTCTTGTTGTTGTTTAGTCGTTTAGTCGTGTCCGACTCTTCGTGACCCCATGGACCAGAGCACGCCAGGCACTCCTGTCTTGCACTGCCTCCCGCAGTTTGGTCAAACTCATGTTCGTAGCTTCGAGAACACTGTCCAACCATCTCGTCCTCTGTCATCCCCTTCTCCTAGTGCCCTCCATATTTCCCAGCATCAGGGTCTTTTCCAGGGAGTCTTCTCTTCTCATGAGGTGGCCAAAGTATTGGAGCCTCAGCTTCACGATCTGTCCTTCCAGTGAGCACTCAGGGCTGATTTCCTTCAGAATGGATAGGTTTGATCTTCTTGCAGTCCATGGGACTCTCAAGAGTCTCCTCCAGCACCATAATTCAAAAGCATCAATTCTTCGGCGATCAGCCTTCTTTATGGTCCAGCTCTCATTTTAAAAAAACATTTTTATTTTATTTTTAAAAAGATGGATAATTGGGAACTTGTTGATATCTGGAGAGATAAAAATGGAGTTGTAAAGTAATTTACATATTTCAGCAACAGACACAGATCTTTCTGAAGAACAGACATGATATGGTGGACAGACACTGGCTACTTGGGTGCATAAAGTTGACATATAGTTAATAAGGAAAACCCTGGGGTGCAGGCTGACTCCACTGCCCAGCTCGTTGGAGTTTCACTCCCCGTGGGTCCCTCCGGTCAGTAAAGAAGGAATTTCCAGCCAAGTTTAAAAACCAAAAGTGCAGCCAGTAGACCCAATCTTTATTGTTGCCTCAAGGTTCAAATACACAAAGGGTAGGAACCCCAAACATGGGTTGCATGTGACCCCTCATAGCTGAGTAAGATTGTCTTCCATGAACATGGTCTTAACCAGGCACCCCCAAACTGTGGCCCTCCAGATGTTTTGGCCTACAACTCCCAAGATCCCTAGCTAACAGGACCAGTGGTTGGGGAAGATGGGAATTGTAGTCCAAAACATCTGGAGGGCCGAAGTTTGGGGGTGCCTGGTCTTAACAGTGAGTCTGTGACTGTGGAGGCCAATTCTGGATCCACATGTCCTTCCACAGTGGGGACATTGGTTTCCGGGTGGGAGTTGATCACGGTGTGGATTTGCCAAGCGTGCCTTCCTCTTAGCACATTTCTCCCTTGCGTCCTGAGTTCGAGTGTCTTTAAAGCCCACAACACCTTTGGTAAATGCTGTTCTCCAATTGGCGTGCTCACAGGCCAATGTTTCCCAGTTGTTGGTGTTTATACTACTTTTTAAAATAGATTTGCATTGAAAGAGTCTTTAAACCTCCTTTGTTGACCACAAGCATTACATTTTCCATTCTTAAATTTGGAATAGAGTAGTTGCTTTGGAAGACGATAATCAGGCATCTGAAGAGCATGACCAGTTCAAAGAAGCTGATGTTGAAGAATCACTATATTTTGTCACCCAATATTTCTGCTGCATCTCCCACAGGGCATATTTTCAGAAAGATTGGTTCAGCGCACCAGTAGCGAAATGCTCAGTTTATCTAACATTCAGCCACAAAGGGGTTCCAGCCCAAACACCCTTTCCACATTTGCAGTCCTGTCCCATCTCCTGTCTTCGTTGTGCTCCTATGAAATACAACTTGGATTCAGAAACCCCTCCAGGTGAAAGCAGAATGAGAAACAACCTCTGCTTTCTGGCCTCACCAGGCATCTTGGAAGCCAGGGAGCCAGGGAGCAAGAAAATAAACTGGAAGGGGAGCATGATGCTCAAGCCACATTTGGGGCGCCTGCAAATTACAGGGACAGGCAGGTGTTCTGCCTTAGGCAACCTTGGTCTTGCACAGATCAATTCCATTAATGATGGTAATTTGCAGCATAAGTAGTTTATGTATGAACCAGAACCACAACAAGGAGCATTGAGAAACTCTTGTGCCAAGGGTTATCCCTCTGCAGCTTCGGTTTTCAGGGTTCTGTTATTCTCCTTCATTCTGCATTTTTTTCTGGGGAAACTTAACTTTACTGCCAGCTTCCCAATGGGAGAAGTTTTGTCTTTTTTCTTTTGGTCCTATGATCCTATCCCAGCATCATAACTGCAGGTGAGGGGGAGGATTTTTCTTTTGAACATCACTGAGAGCTGGAAGGCAAATCTTCAGAGATGCCCTTCCCCCATAGCCATTGGGCCCCATTGAGAGGAAGGGGGAGAGGAAGCTAACAAGGATTAGTCTTGAACGTCTTCCTTCTTGCACAGTCTCTGGGTTGGAGCTCACCTCAATAGGCTTGCAGCATTTCGTCCTTGGCTTTTATTCCTCTGCAGGGAAAGGCAGAGGTGAGAGTCTGAGCCGTTGGGGTTCAGAGTGCCACGGAGGGGGTGGGGATGAGCCACCATGCAGCTTTCCTTGGGGAGCTGCTCTGCCAGAGCTGCCCTGATGGAGGCCAGCACAGCCAAGGGGATCCAGTGGCGCTTCCCTGGCTGTGCCTCCCACTCCTGGAGGAGCCAGACGGACTGGGCCACCCACGGAGCAAATCTCCTTGCCACACCTGCTCATCGGGAAACTGCTGAACATGCAGCCGATTGCTGGGGGGGCCAGCAGGACGCCTGCGGAGCCTGAGCAAGAAAGAGAATCCCACTGCAGCCTGCTTGGCCCCAGCAGCAGATGGGGAACAGAACAGGGTGTGCTGGGGCATAGGTCTGCTTGCCTCAGCTGGAAAAGTGTGCGAGATTAGCAGCCAAACAAAACAAAAGCCCATTCTCGCTAGTTAGCCTGAGAAGGGGCTAAAAGAGTCACTGCTGACAGGCAGAGACTCAGACTATAGAAATACAATTTGCAGAGAGGGCTCTCTCTGATGGTTAGAATAACAAAACTGACCAGAAGCACCTTAGAGAACAACTAAGTTTGTTCTGGGTATAAGCTTTTGTGTGCATGCACAAACTTAGTTGGTCTCTCAGGTGCTACTGGACAATTTTTTAATTTATTTTGACTGCGTCAGACCAACCTACCTGAATCGGAGGGTTAGGGTTAGGTTGGCAGTCCAACCTAAAAAGTGCAGGTTCTTGCTAGCTAGCAGCTGGAGGGGCTAAGACTACAGCTGACAGCTAAGGACCAAGACCATCAAAATGCAATTGGTAGAGAGGGCTCTGTGTGATGTCATTTCCCCTCCTCTCCTGGAGAAGGGGTACTTCCTCCTGGTACTTCCTGCTCCAGTTATACAGTCAAACCTCGGTTTGCAAACGCCTCTGTTTTGGAACATTTTGGCTCCCGAATGCCGAAAACCCGGAAATAACTGCTCCGGTTTTCGAACAATTTTTGGAAGCCGAACAGCTTCTGTGGAGTCCCCCCCCCCCTTTTATCTCCATTGACTTTGCCGGCCACCCTTCGATCCTCGGTTGTCCAACATTTCGGAAGTCAAACTGTCTTCTGGAATGGATTACGTTTGACAACCGAGGTTTGACTGTACTGTAAAGGTCAATATTGTTGGGGGATGGATCATTTGTGTTACAGACAACTGAGTGAGTGTCTGTTCTGTATGTGATGCTGGCCAGAGAAACCAGAATGGTTACACAGCTGCAAGATAAGAAGAATGAGATCATTGTGAGCTTGCAGTATCTGGAATAGCCTTGAAAAACTCTGCTTTTTATTATTTTATTATTTATTGAATTTACCACCCTATACCTGGAGTTTCTCCTTAGACTACTGCTGTGTGCCACAGTATGCTAAGTGAGATGTTTCACTGTTGGGACCAGCAGCCATAAATTGACTTTCTGTATATATTGCAACCACTAAGCTTAATACAGGCAATAAGGAGCTAATTGCCTGGAGTGCGCTTGCGTCTTGAGCTGTTTATCCATCAGGGCAAATCCGCTTGCAAAAGCTCCATGTTTACAACTCTGCTGGAAGTGTGCTGGGTGATTGGTTTATGGCAGGAGTTCAGAGGTATTTTGCCTGCATAATTTGTACTCCTGCCATTGCTGTGAACCAATGCATGATAATAAGTAAATTATATTTTAAACTTACTTCCCAGGTTGTTGACTTTGTTAATCAGGGTAGGAAAGGGAGAGTCAGTTGAGTTGATAGCTGGACTTGCGTAAAACAAGGTTTCATAGCCTAATCCCTGTGCTTTTAATGTTGCAGCCAAGGATGGGATCCCCCCCCCTTTGGTGTCCTCTGCTCTGAGCTGTTATTGGGGTCCAAGGATTACACACACATGAAGGAGATGGATGGTTGGTGAAGGAACGGCCACTGCTGCTTCAACCATGACTTTCCATTCCAGGTTTCAGCCCCCCTCCCTGCAAAGAGTCTGGAATCCCGCCCCCCAGTCCTGTCGATTGCATGGGGTCTGCTTTTCATCCCCTGTTTCTGCCTGCTGGGTTGGCAGGCCGTGGTGTCCCAAGAGTCAAAATGTCATAGAATCAGAGAGCCATAGAATTGGGAGAGACCAAAGGGGTTAAGGCTCACAGCTAATGTGTCGGGTTTGGGGGGTTCTCAAAGGCACGCACCAGCCAGAAGAAGATGACGCCACACAGTGGAGATATAAGAAGAAAACTTGTATTAAAATGTGTATGAAAACAACGGGGCTGAGGCCCCCCTGTGCGCAGGCTCCCCCTTCTACCGCTTGGCTCCATCCTCCTGGCAGCTGCCCCATGGCTAGTCATGCTCAGGCAGAGACATTAATGGTCTCAAAGGCTTTGATGTCTTGAAATTGGTCACAGGAGAAATTAACCAGCAGCTGCTTCGTCCCACTCTTCGTGGGCTTCACCTCGAACTCGAGGCGGGTGCTCTGCTTGGCCTGCAGGGGTGGCGCACTGCAAACAAGGAGCAAAAGATGCCAGTCAGCTGATGCTCAGGAGGAGCTGTGGGCCTGGCATGGGGGCTGCCTGGCCCTCCGCTGCCCTTCAGGAATCCAGGGCTAGCTCCAGCCGCAGCAGCCGCCAAGCCAGAGGCTCTCCCAGGGTCTCCCTCTCCCTGCTGGGATCCCATGCACAGGCTAGGCTGCTTCTTCATTTGTTTTTCACTACTAATTAGATCAAGCACAATAACTGTGAGTTGGGGGAGGAGCAGTGGCAGAAGCAGGTGCTTCCCCTTCAGAAGGACCCACAGCTAGGAGGGCAGCTCCCAAAGGGACCAGGGCGGGGGTTGGGGCTAACGGGGTCCAGGTTGGACATGCCATGATCACTCAGGTGGATCAGTAGATACAGCCAGTGGGGGGTGGGGACTCTGAGCCTGGAGAAACAATGAATGGCAGCCCTAGGCCGAGCATTGCCCAAAGGGATTACATGATGGACCCACGGGGGGGGGGTGCTGAGCAATCTCCCATTGCCCATCACCTCCCTCTCAGACCACTCTAGGAAGAGCAGCTCTGGACGGCCCCTCCCTCCCCCCATCACCTTGTGGCAGCAGCAGCAGATGGCAGGAAGGGTATTGGGGGGGCGTATGCCTGGGAATTTATCCTACTTCTGATTTGAGGGCCAAACTAAATGTCCCCCAATTAAGCAGCTCAGGCTGAAGGTAGCCAGAAGCTCCCACAGACATGCCAGCAAGGTGGGGAGCCGGGGAGCCAGCCTGGGCCCAGCTAAAGCACACAAGTGGCTTGTGGGACCTTCATTGCTCCAATTTGGAGCACGGGTCCCTCTCCCCACAAAATACTTTGACATCCCATCAAACCCAGTGTCCCAATTCCTCTCTGGAAGGGTCCTCCTTGAAGTCTTTCTTCTAGGATCACTTTTTCTTCTAAGATCACTCAGAGTAGTTTGTCCCCAATGGCAGCCCAGCCTCCTCCTGACTTTGGATGTGCCAAAGAAACGGCAGCCCAGCTCTGCCTTTGCCAGTTCCTGGCTGGAGTGTTGAAAGGCATTGGGGACACCCAGCCCCAGCCCCAGCCCCACACAGCTGCCACCAGGTGGGGTGAGTGACAGCACCAGTGCAAGCACTGCCTGGGGTGGTTGGCATGTGGGGGGCGGGGTTTACAAATGAGCAGTTTGAGCAGTGGGGTGCTGGTGGGGGGGGAGAGAGGGTTTTCACCACTATTTGTGCAAACATTTCTAAAGCGTGGCAGAAACCCATGTCTGCAGCAGAGGCTGCCTGTGCACAGCGCTCTCTCTCTCTCTCTCTCTCTCTCTCTCTCTCTCTCTCTCTCTCTCTCTCTCTCACACACACACACACACACACACACACACACACACACACACACACTTCCCTGAAGCAATTCCTCAACTATTAAAAGACATCTCTGAAGCAAAAGGGCCCCAGCCTCTGTCACTGACAATTACTGGCACATGTAGAAAAGTTGACTAGGAAGGTGAAAGAAAAGTGGGCTGTGACTCTTTCGGGGAAGGAAGCCCCACATGGCCAGAAAGACACAGGAGTCCCTTCTGGGTGCCCCTTTCCAGATTCCCCCCCCCAGGAGACTGGAGCCCTGACTTTGCCTGGTCCAGAAGTGCAGCTGAGGAACTGGGAGCTTGGAGCACCACAAGGGAGCACCCCAGCAGCCACCCCCAGTCCTGGGGAGGGACACGGCACCCCTTGGAGGTGCCCACCTGCCTGGATGTCCCAGTTACTTACTTCAGCTTGAGCCTCTCTGCCAGTAAGTCACTGCCCTCTGCCTGCAGCACACAGTCCTTCACTTCTTCATTGAGGGGGTTGGTGAAGGCCACCTCCACCTTCAGCGGCTGGTCCACTTTCGCCTGTCCCAGCACCTGCCCAGAGAAAGGTCCCCATTGAGCAAGATGGCCACTCCCCAGGCCTCCCAGGGGGCAGGCCAGGGGGCAAAGCCAGGAGGGCACAGGCCTCCAAAGGGGGCCACGAACCGCCCAGCAAGGAGAGAGAGAGAGAGAGAGAGAGAGAGAGAGAGAGAGAGAGAGAGAGAGAGAGAAAGAGAGAGAAACTCGAGAGGCAATTCTGTGGGCATCAAGGCAGGGAGGCACTCAGGAGCCTCTCCTGGGCACAGAGACAGCTAAGGAAGGCTTACTTTCAAGGTGATGGAGGGGTTGCCCAGTGTGATGTCTCCTTCCACCACAATTTCATTCCCCTGTGAGAGTTGGCACAAGGCTGTGGTTCGAATCATGTTGTCTGGTGTCAGGCGTTGCTGGTACTCAGCATATGAGATCTTGAGAGGAAACTTTTTCTCTGAAAGTGACAAGTAACAAAGGGCCTTCCATGAGATGTGGGTCATGCAAGCCAGTAGGGGCAGAATTTGGTCTTCCATAGTTCAGCAGTACCCGTGGAAAGCCAAATTTGGCACCCTGCCTCATGCTCATACCCTGCCTCATGCAGTAGTTGCAACACCTTGTGGCTCAGTGGCTGGTGCAGAATAACCTCTCGCGGTGCTCTAAATCCCCCTCTGAAGCCAGGAAGAACCCCAAAGTGTTGCCCTTTCTTCAGGGGAAGGTGAGTCCCATAGCCCTTGGTGAAGAACAGTCAGAGGCTACCAAGGCAGGAGCTTGGCTAGCGGGGGGGGGGGGGTCTGGGGAGCAACAATCCCCCTCTTCCATTTCCCCTGCCCCCCAACATTGCCCATGGGTGCAAAAAGAGGAGGCCCCCATCTCTTGGGGTAGAGCAAGTGGGAAAAGGGGCAGGCAGGCCAAGCACAGAAGTCGGCACACACCAGCAGTGGGTGTTCCTTACACCCCAAGATCTGAGGAGGTCGCTGGAACTCACCATCCCCCACCCCAACAAGCCAAGAGGAAGACGTATGAGAAGTATCTCTGCCACACACACACACACACACACACACACACACACACACACACACCCCTCTGAGTGGGCTTCTCCAGAAGGCCTGGCTGTGGCTTGGGGGCGGAGGAGGAGGAAGAGGGAGCATTGGAGACTGCCCCCTTGCTGTGGGGAGCCCACAAAAGGCTTACCTTCTTGTGGTCCCAGAGTCACCTCGAGAGAGTCCTTCCAGAGTTCATTAATGAGCTTCCCATTGTAAACGATGGACCAGGCGGTCATCTTGGCCGTCAGGCTCCTGGCCTCGGAGGCGAGGTTCTTCAGGGTGAAGACCAAGTCAACATCCTGACCAACCTTTGGCTCAGGGCTCTTGGACTTCAGAGTCCCTGAGAGGTTGGGGTTCAGACCCTTGGCAGATATGGCATTGAACGTGTCCAGGTTCAGCTTCTCGCTGGCCTTTTTGAAGATGGCTCTTTCCTTCTCTGAGCCTGGAAGAGAAACAGCAGGTGGCAAAGCCCAGCGGGGCTGTCAGGCCCCAATGCAGGAGCCATAGGGACCAGCAGTTGCATGAAGGGCCCCATCCCTCTCCTTCCCCAGGCCAGGGGCTCTTGGGGCCTTGGCAGGAGGGCTGGGGTCCGGAGGGCTGGCAGGCAGGCCATGGGGCTCATTGCTCAGGCCTGGCTTGGGTGTGGCGCATGGACTGAAAACCTTTGCCTGCCTTCCCTCCCACTCATTGGTGGGCAATGCCACCCATGTTCCACCCTATCTGCTGACAGGGCGGCCAAAGAAGCTTCTGGGAAATGCTTCTGAGAAACACCTGAGCCTCCATAGGTGTAGCCAAGGGGGAGTAGGGGAGCAGCTGCCCCCCATCATGTAAATCCATAAAAATATTTAACTGAGGTTCTGCCCCCCCCCACCAAAAATACTGGCTACACCCATGTGAGCCTCCCTCTGATTTGCTCATCTGATGGGCCAGTCTTGCTCCCCACAACTTGGGTAAGGGCTCATTTCCTTGGCAATAATCAAGATACCTCAACATTTCCAGTTTCTGTCTCCATTTGCATGCCTTACCTTCTGGGTATTTATAATTGTTGGTAACATCCCGGCGGGCATTGCTGCCCACGGCCTTGGTGCTTGTCTTCTGGCCAATCGTCTTGGTTTCAGAGTAGACCTTCGTTTTCTTTCCCGTGTCCGTGTCATACGTCCAGGTGACGCGGTCAGCATTGACCTCCGCATAGACAAATGGGCAATCGTAGTTCAGGTCAACATCTCCTTCCTTGATGGCCGTCAGTGAAGCTGGACCGCACTGGAAGATGCCTGCAGGAAAGAAAGGGAAGGAGAACCAGTGGGCATTCTGCGCCTCAAGGCCACATGCAAGAAAACAGTTGGGGGGGGGCTAACAAAACCCCAGATAGCAGATACAGTACATTTAAAACAAAATGAAAAGCCTACAAAATAAACTTTCATAGCAAAGACCCACTAAGTCAGCTGGGAAAGCCTGTCAGAACAAAAATGTCTTCAGCTGCTTCCAGAAAGTGCAGATCACGGTTGCCTGTCATTTCTCACCAGGGATGCTGCTCCACAGAAGAAGGGCAGCCCCACTCAAAGCCCTGCTTCTTTACAGGTCAGTTGCTTTGGGTGAGAGCCATTGTGAGTTTGGGGGTGAGAGAAGGGGCAGAGAGAGAGGCAGGGGAGATTTTTTGAACTTGCAGGAGAAACCTCCCGCCAGCTGCAGCTTAGGGCCCCACTCTCTGGGGGCCGTGGGGGGGAATTAAAGAAAAAAAACCCTGGATGTACATTTCCAAAATATAAGATAAAAAAACAAATAAGATAAAACCTACATACAGCAACAGTGTTTTGTGTTGTGTATGGATCTATTAAAATTAATCAATTTTATGTATATTGGTAATTCAAAATTATTTTGATGTGAATGGACAATTTGTTGTTGACAAAGGACAGCTGGACATATGAAGGGCCCCATTACCTTCTGTAGCTTAGGGCCTCATCAAACCTCAATCCAGCCCTGTGGGCAGCAAAGGGATAAGACGGTCTCTCTTGCAAGGAACCTGCTTCCAAGCTGTATAGGGACCATATATGAAAGTACCAAGGCCTTGAACTTGGCCCGATAGCAGAATGGCAGCTAGTGCAAATGGCCAATGTTGCTTCTGGTTGGTCCCTACAATCAACCTTGGTGTTCTGCACCCCACAAAATCTTTCCTTTCAAAAAATACATATTTAGCAGATCAGAATTGGTCCCAAATAGTGAATTGAACTGGAACAACACAGAGCCTTTGGGTTGCTTCCAACGCTACAGTTCCTTGATTCTGCTGCCTGCCACTTAGCCCCTCGCCAAACCTAGGCATTTCTGCCATGGGGAACAGTGTGGCAAGAAGGCAAAGCACAAATCAGCCGCCCCTCCCCCCGCGCAGTCCTCACCTGTGCTCCTCTCCTGGGGAGTTGCATCCAGAATTTGCCACCCATTGAACTGGGATCCCAGGTCCGGCCGGACAAACCAACCTTCATTCCAGACATGGAAGTTCCTGGGCCAGAGAAGAAAACAAGCCTGAGGTGAAGGTTTGCAGTGAGATGAGGGCAGACTGTGGCTTCCACCATGGCAACTTCCTCCTGCCAACGGAGGCAAGGAAAGGACCAAGAGATCCCTTCCACCCTCCCCCCCCCAGGTGGTGATGCTGGTGCAGGTGGGGTGGGGGGAAGAGTCAGACTGAGTTACCAGACACTGTCGGAAGCAATGTTCAGGGGGTTCCCAGAGCTGTCATAGTACTCGTCCACAGTCAGGTTTTTGTCGGTGTCGTGGGCAGAATTGAAATTGGAGATCATGCGTGCTGGAATTCCCAGGCATCGGAGGACTGAGAGGGAATGAGAGAGAGAATATGAAATTTGTGAGGCTGTTCCTCAGGGGCAGAGGCAATGGCTGGGGAAGACTCTTGGCTGAAACATCAACTTCTCAGGCAGGTGCTCTTGGCTCTGTGGCCTGTGAGCGCTCCTTGGGAGACGTTGCCATTGACCAACCCCCTCCCTCTGTGGGCTGGCACAATAGCAAGCATGGAAAGGGGTTGGAGCCCAGGGAGGGGTCACTGGAAGGAAGTAGAGCAGTGGCTGCCATTTCCACTCCAGAGTCTCCTGTGACGAGGACTGGTTTAGGGTGCTGGGTGAGAGAGGCAGGTGCAAAGTTGAAACTTCATCACTAGATAGACAGCTGCCTCATGCCCCACTGCCCTCTTTGTCAGGGCCAGCACCTTTTCTGCCTCCTCACACATCTGAAAATGCCAGGGGGACCCAGCAGAGCCTGTCAGACGACTGAGACCACCAGCCCGGAAAGAGTCCCACCAGGGGAGTTCACGGACCCAGAGAGGGTGATGCTTCTCTCCCCAGTCACAACACACACAAACATGCTTCCGCCATGCTTCTGAGGCAGATGGACGTCTGTCTGGTCTCTGCTCCAGTGGAGATTCCATTTTTTAGCTCAACTATGTATTGTAATCTAGAAGCAGAATTTGCCTGTTTGTAACTGCTGGAGTCAAGTGCAAGACTTTATGTAAGTACTATTTTATGTGTGATTCTTTTATTAAGAGGGAGAAAGGGGAAAATCATATCTCCTATCCTTCCCACAAAATCCCTCTAACAATGGTTCCCTGGGGACTCTGAATTTTTTTTGGGGGGGGCAGCAGCAGAGAAGCTGCTTGCAGCCAAAAGCATGGCACCCTTTGCACTCAGCCACCCATTTTGCCCAGACCAAACGCTTGCTGCCTGCCTGCCACCTGTGGTTTGGCTGCTGACCAGAGGCAGCCGAGCCTGCCATGAAAACCCACAGCTGGTGGTTGAGCTAATTCCTCACCCCAGCAGCTTGGTGGTGCATGGTGGTGTTTCAGGCAGACCTACCTGTAGTCAGCACTCCAGCAAAGACCCAGCACTGCCCATACAGGACAGGTCTAAATCCTGAGTCCTTCCATTTCCTCAAGATGTCCACGCTTCCATTCCAGCTGCTTGGACTCTCCCCACCACTGTAATTCCCACTCCAGTTTCCTTGCAGGACTCCTCTGTCGTCATTGCTGTTGACCTGCACCGGGGGAGGGGGGAGTTGAGAGAGGTCAATGAGCTGCTCCTGCTCCTCCCCCCTTTTTTGCACAGGCTGGATTGTACCAGGGAGCAGCAGGAAGGGAGTAGGCGACTGCCTGCCTTCCCCTTTCCACCCATGATCCCACCTCCACATCTTTTGCAAAGCAGTGAGGAAAGTTAATAGAATCATACAATTGTAGGCAGGCAGGCAAGAGTCCCCTCGTGGCTCAGGGACACTCGCTCCCATCCATTGGGGAGGGTGGGAAGCTGGCTCATATTGGGCTTTCCTTACCATGGCGCTGAGCACCCGCCCAACGTATTTGGGGTCATTCCGTCTGCGCACGTCAGCAGTTGGGTCCTTGCGGTAGCTCAAGCTCCGGTCTAGGATGGCAAGGCAGACATCCAAAATGTCCTCTTGAAACTGAACACAGAGAGGAAGACAAATGAAATGGTTCTTCATCCTGTGGCAGCATCACCCAGTGCTGCACACATACGGTAACCTGGAGCTCCCCCAGGAGGCATCTTGGCCTGGCCAGGAGTTCCAGACTCCCCAAGGGAATGGCTGAGCTTCAGCCTGTGGGGTGGGTTTTAACTGCGATTTATCCCTCCAAGTGGCCATAACTGTGGACTGAACAGAGTTTCAAAACCCCAACCTTGGCAGCAAAATTAAATGCACAGGAATTAGGTTGTAAAACTGTGTTTTGTAAAACTTCCTTCAAAACTATGAACTGGTTGAAGGAAGAGAGAGAGGACCAGGGGGTACTATTTGTTCCTTCCTCTGCAGGAGAGGAGGGGAAATGACACCACACAGAGCCCTCTCTGCCAATTGCATTTCTATGGTCTGAGTCGGCCTATCAGCAATGCGGTTCTGTGGATTTAGCGCCTTCTCATGTGTTGGGGAAATTACTGACTTGTTTTGCTTTTGCTTTTCTTATTTATTTTGTGTTTTCATTTTGTATTTTTCTGTATTTTTATGTTGTCAACTGTGATCTTAGGAAGAAGGCCAATATACAAACTAAATAAAATAAATGTTGTTGTTTAGTCGTTTAGTCGTGTCCGACTCTTCGTGACCCCATGGACCAGAGCACGCCAAGCACTCCTGTCTTGCACTGCCTCCCGCAGTTTGGTCAAACTCATGTTGGTAGCTTTGAGAACACTGTCCAACCACCTCATCCTCTGTCATCCCCTTCTCCTTGTGCCCTCAATCTTTCCCAACATCAGGGTCTTTTCCAGGGAGTCTTCTCTTCTCATGAGGTGGCCAAAGTATTAGAGCCTCAGCTTCACAATCTGCCCTTCCAGTGAGCACTCAGGGCTGATTTCCTTAAGAATGGATAGGTTTGATCTTCTTGCAGTCCATGGGACTCTCAAGAGTCTCCTCCAGCAGCATAATTCAAAAGCATCAATTCTTCGGCGATCAGCCTTCTTGATGGTCCAGCTCTCACTTCCATACATCACTACTGGGGAAACCATAGCTTTAACTATACGGACCTTTGTCAGCAAGGTGATGTCTCTGCTTTTTAAGATGCTGTCTAGGTTTGTCATTGGTTTTCTCCCAAGAAGCAAGCATCTTTTAATTTTGTGACTGCTGTCACCATCTGCAGTAATCATGGAGCCCAAGAAAGTAAAATCTCTCACTGCCTCCATTCTTCCCCTTCTATTTGCCAGGAGGTGATGGGACCAGTGGCCATTATCTTGGGTTTTTTTTTTATGTTGAGCTTCAGACCATATTTTGCACTCTCCTCTTTCACCCTCATTAAAAGGTTCTTTAATTCCTCCTCACTTTCTGCCATCAAGGTTGCCATCAATAAAAGAAATAAATAATTTAAATATAAGGGATCAAGAACATGTGCTTGTGAGGTTTGACTGCTAATCTCTCACAGGGCCTGAGTGGGCAAGAGGGGCCCACAATGGCTCCGAAGGTTTCCTGCCCCTCTCCCTCCCTTGGACTATCCCGGAGAATGTTCAGCTTGTTAAGACTACCCAGGCCAGGGGCTCCTCCTTCTCCCTCTCCCCTCCCCCCCCCCCGCTTCCCGGGATTGCCATATGTCTTCTTTTTCCAAGACAGGCCCTCTTTTTCATGGCTAGTCATAATCTCTCTCCAAAAAACTAAGTCTTTGGGCTTTGGGGGGATTTTTACAGCATTTTCCTCAAAAGGTGACTTAGTTGCCATACGTTCGGAGTTTTCTGGACATTTCGCCAATTTGGCAAAAAATCCTCCCAGACACCGTTTGGACAGTCCGATTCACAGACGTGTCTGGGGGAAAGCGAGACGTATGGCAGCCCTATCATGGTAATCCATAGTTAAAAGTAGAAGTCGGCAAATGTGTCCTGTTTTTTGCTCTTCAAAATATGGCAACCCGAAGACCCCCCCCCCCAGGGACCGTCCAGCCAGCCTGGGAAGTGCGCTCTGGCCTCTGGTCGAGGGGGAGGAGACACGAGGCATTGCTATCCACAACTGGAATTGAGGAGCAGCTGGAAAGGTCCTTTGGTTTCACACCCAGGACGCGTTTTCTCTCTCTTCTTTTGAGAAAGTGTGGGGAAACGGGATTTGGAGGGCGCGCGTGTGCACGTAGCTGAGCTCCAGTTGCTCTGGGCATTTCTGGACGGGGCAGGTAGCGTCTCTCCTAACCCCACCCCACCCCGGTCTCCAGCCACCGCCCAAAGGCTTCCCCCTACCTGGCCAATGTTCCACCCGACGGTGGAGATGCGGTTCGCGCTGCCCACGAAGACGACGCCGAACTCAGAGAGGACGTATTCCTTGCGCTCCGCTTCGTTGCCCATGAAGACGTCGTCTCCTGCAAGCGAAAGAAACAGGCCGGTGCTGAGGGGCCACTTGGCTGGGGAAAAACTCGGAATCCCCAATACCTCCTTGGGATGCCCCTAGCCCTTGTCCCTGTAGCTGCAGGTGGCCCGTCCTGTCCCTGCGCGCCTTGGTGCAAGAGGCCCCCCGGCGCTACCCGTGAGCCACCCTGAGGCCGCTTCGTGCAGCTGGAAGCACCTAGCCAGGAGGAGGACGAGGACGAGGACGAGTCTCGGGTCCCCACAAGAAAAGGCCGTGGGACAAGGGGACAGTCGTCGGGGGAGGGGACGGTGGGGTGGGGTCGCTGGCATCAAGCGCTGGGGGGGGCCGTGTATTTTTGGTTTGTTTTCGTTCTTGTTTTTATTAAGTGTTTCGTGTTTCTTATATGTTTATGTTGTGAACCTCCTTGAGATCTACGGATGAAGGACGGCATACAAATTTAATTAATAAATACCTGTCACCCAGGGGTTAAAGAGCAGCACGAAAGTGCCGAGGTGGGAGGCGCCGGTGTTCGTTTTGATCCCCAGCCGGTAGCGCCCGATGGCGGCACTCGCAGGACTGGAAATGGCGATGCTCAGGGAGCCCGAAGCCGCCGGAGAGGCCTGGACGGCGCCCCAGGAGCCGCCGCTGGGTGCGGCGCTGGAGATGCCAAAAGCCACGCGGGTCTTGTCCTGCAGGGCAGAGGTCGATCCTGGCAGCAGGAGGAAGGCGGTAAGCTTTGGGCATAGTGGAGGTCACATCTTGGGCAGCCCGCACTCCGGGGTGGGGGCCTTTACGCCAAGTGGCCCCCTGGACATGGAGAGCCAAGGAGTCACCCAGCTGGGCTCTGCATTTCGGTGGCTGCGCACAATGCAGCCCACAGGGTCAGCTCCCTTCGGAGAGGGTGGCGGCTTACCTGTTTCGACGGTGAACTTGAGGCTGCCTGGAGCTGGCGCTGCTCCACCGAAGGCCAGAGAGATATTGAAAGGTTGTGCCCGTCGTACCACCAGCTCGGTGCCGGGGTACTGCTCGGTGTGGTGCGCGCTGCCATTGGCTTCCAGCTTCCAGTCAATCTTTGGCACAGCTGCAAAAGCGGGGACAAGACCCCAAAGGTTGAGGCAGGCAGGGAGGGAGGCTCGCCTGCGCCTTTCCTAAACAGGTCATGCCCTAGTAGAGACCCAGAAGGCACCCTTCAGTCACAGGGCGCTCCTTTCCCTGAAGACCAAGAGTCAGGGGACCACCTTTCCCTCGGCTGGAAAAACGCGCGTGAAATGGAGCTCTTGACGCTCAACTTCACCGCATTTGACACCAATGCAAATAGATCTCCCGTGCGAAAGGAGGAGGAGATCTGTGGCAGCTGCGGAGTTGTGGGCAGGAGGGCAGGGCAAGCCCTCCATGTGGCGCTGCGGCACTTTGGCAAGAGCAGACGCTGCGGAGCAGGGCAGCGCAAGGGCACCAGCCCGCCTGGCCCGGCCTGGCCCAGCTGAGCTCAGTCGCTTTCTGCGGATTCACGCGTGTTGGGTTGCGTATACAGAACCCTGACAGAAACCATCGTCCCCGGTGCCAAAGTATTTAGTCAAGGGATGGATTGTGACTAAGCAAAATCCACTCACGAATTTAAGGGCTCAGCACTTGCTGGGCAGCTCCGGACCGACCTCTCTTAGTGCCTGGGACGGGACCGGGCGGGAGTGGGGCAGTCGCCCAGTCTCTCGCCATGGGAGTCCGGCCACATTCTGGATGCGGCCAAGCCTTCTCTCTCTCTCTCTCTCTCTCTCTCTCTCTCTCTCTCTCTCTCTCTCTCTCTCTCTCTCTCTCTTCTCTCTCTCTCTCTCTCTCTCTCTCTCTCTCTCTCTCTCTCTCTCTCTCTCTCTCTCTCTCTCTCTCTCTCTCTCTCTCTCTCTCTCTCTCTCTCTCTCTCTCTCTCTCACCATCTCTCGTGTGTCCTGCATCGCCCTGGGAAGACTCCAGGCCCCGCCGCTCCTTGTCCCGGGGTGCGGGAGCGCTTGGGCTGGGCTGCAGACCGAAGGAGCTGGGCCCCGAAGTCCCGAGCCCAGCCGCGTCCCGCAAGCGCTAGCTTGCCCTGCCCTCGCCTCTCGCTGTAATTACGGCTCTTCAAACGGGGCGGACAGCGCGCGGAGCGTGTCCCGGTGGGGAGAGGGCAGGCCCGGGTCCCAGCCCAGGAGGCAGCCGGGGATTAAAGATTTGCCTTTGGCAAGCTGCTGCTTGGCGGCGGACGCCCCATAACGGAACTGTCGGAGCCTCGTTGGTCCTCCGAGCTGGCGAGGCTCCTCTGAGAGAGCCGGCCCTGCCTTGCGAAACGCGCTGTCACTGGAAGTCCAATGGACGCCTGCTGAAAACTTTTCCGCGCTGCCCAGCTCATGCAGACAATTAAGACATCACCTTTCAAAGGCTCATAGAATCGTAGAGTTGGAAGGCACCCCGAGGGTCATCTAGTCTACCCTCTGCATTGCAGAAATCTGTTGCCCAAGGTGGGGCTGAACACATGACCCTGAGTTTAAGAGCCTCATACTCTACGGACTGAGCGATCACTAGAGAGGGAGTTCCAAAGGTTGGAGCAGACACCATAATACTGTAGTTAGTGGAGGATCCCTGAGTTTAATTTTCATGTGCTTTTAACTGCATGTAGATGTTGTAAGCACGGGTTCTTTCTGTGATATAGTGGTATATGCATATTCTGTGGGGTCAGGATAGAGGTTAACTTTAACTACCCTGCCCTGCCCAGGGTAGTCCCCTTTCCCATCCATGTCCTTGATAAGCTGGCTCTGCTTTGCTGCCTGCCCAGGATGAGCCCCACCGGTCTTTATCCACTCTAGAAAGCAGAGGACCCTCACCATCCCCTCCAGGATGGCAGCAACAGGGCTGGGGGAAATGGGCAGGGCTGTGCCTAGCCCCTCTGGGCAGGGGGGCAGGTGTACTGGGTCTGTCCGAGCAAGGTAGGGTGCATGGCTAGAGGAAGGCCAGCCCACCAGAGAGATGCAAAGGCTCCCTCTGCAGAGGAAGAACCCAGCTGGCTTGTCTTCTATTAGCTGATGCTGTGGAGGGGTAGAGGAGAGGGCAAAGGCAAAGCCTTGATTTGCTGGCATGCCCAACAGGTCCATGAAATTATGGACAAGCCTTCCTTATTCACACCTGCCCAGCTCTGCAGGCAGCCCATATTGGGGCCTTGCCCAGGGCAGCTTGTACTCACCAGCCATGCTGTCTCTTGTTCTGCTGCTCTTTGGGTTCTCTGGAGAAGCTCCCAGGGATAGGATGAGTCTCTCAATGGGTTTGGAAACACCTTATATGCAGCACACTGGAGACTCCTCCTTTTTGTCCAAAGGTGGGCGAGGCTCACAAGTCACATCAACAGTGCTGCAACCTTCCCTGACAGAGTGCGCCTGCCATGGGAGGGGCAGGCAGGAGTGACTCTGGTTGGCTCTTCACTCCAGGAAGGCTGATGACAGAAAGGGTGCCTGCAGCGGGGAGTCATTTCCAGGTCAGAAGAAAGGGACCTGAATCAGCCACCAGTATCCTTTTCCCTAGTCTTTCTAGGAAGGCCTTGGCACAAAGCCCTCAAGCGGCCAGCCCTCTGGGGCAGGTACACGGGGCTCTGTACAACCAGGGCATCTCTTAACTCATGAAGCCAGCATTTCCCACTGGGGAACAGCTGGGTGGTGCAACCTCATTAAGCTGCACTCCTTCCTTAACACTAATTCCTTGCTGCATCCCGCACTCCCTGCATGTCAGACACTCTGCCTGCTGCAGTTCTGCTGGGTGGGAGGTGGTGGATGGCTGCAGCTGCCTGTGCGCAGGTCAACTCTTCCCTGAACTTGTTACCAGAGAAGTCAAGGCCATTTCTGACAAAAGCAGGAACGCACTGCCTCCTCCCTCCAATATGCCCATCCCAGCACAGGACGGATGTGTGGCCTGTGTGTGGCGACAAAGCAATCAAGGAAGGAGACCCTCCAAAGGCACCTCAGAAAAAGCGTCCCTTTCCCTCCCTCCCTCCCTCTCTCCAGTATTCCTGGGCAACCACTTGCAGGGGAGGCTCAAAGCTTCTTATGTTAATAGGCTTCTTAAACAACTGATGCATATTCATGCACCAACTTATTTTTGCTGCCACACATGAAACAGGCCTGGCCTCTTCCAGAGCAGTGCTCTCTCGGCCAGTGCTGGGACCAAGCAGGCAGGGGAGCTGTGATGGGGCCTGCTGGCTTCCAGGATCTGGCCATTTGCACCAGTGACTGTCATGGCAGTGACTAAGAAGTGCTTCCTTATGTCAAAACCCTCCATGAAAGAGTGTGTGGCAAGGAACCACTATCCATATGTGTTTCTACACATGAGACGGATGTGACTCCACTGAGTCACGAGCTGATACGTCTACCAATTCTTCCAGTGTTGCAGTTTTGCTCACAGGAAAAGCAGAGGGAACCCTCTTCCTGCTAATGGGCTTTCCCATTGAAACTGGAAAGCAGCCCTCTTTCTACAGGAAGTCAAGGCAGAGCCTTGGTGCCAGTCGGGAGCACATGGCATGCCAGCCTTGCCTGCTCTTCCTCTCCTTCTGATGCAGCGGTGCCATCCCTTTGCCCAACAAACATCTCAAGACAGCAAGTCCTCCGACCAGTTTGCAGGCTGGGCATCTGTGCAAGGAACTGCAGCCCATGGAGAAAGCCTCACTTGCAGATGCATATCGCAGGGTCTGGAGCCAGTGGCCCAGGAGCTGCCTTCTCTTAGGTGGGCTCTGCTGTTGGCTCCACCGTCCTCCAGGCCATGACAGAGGAAGCAATGCTGGCATTTCCCGGCTCACCGCACAGTGACTGATGCAGCCAGAATCTCCTTTATGTTGCTCCATTCAGGCTGCCTCAGCACTGAGTGGCAACATAGGCCAACGGCAAGCAGATTATTATGAAGGGCCACACCCTGAGCTGATGGTTTTCCTATCCAGGGAATCTTGTTACATCTAGTTCTGCATATTCACCAGTGACTGCCAGGGATAAAAGTGTGGAAATGATCACTCCTCCCCAGGTCTGTGGCTCACCTGCTTACCTGGAGGGAGGGGCAAGGTGGAGCTCAATCAAGGGACGGCGAGACAGACAGACACACACACACACACCCTCCAGCTGCCATCAGGTTGACTGGACAGGCTCATTCCTGCCACAGAATCCCTACATCTTCAGACCTTCTACTGCCCTTGGATGAGGAGCACCTGGGGTGGGATGGGGCCATGTGCTGGCCTCTGGCTACTGGCAGTGAGGTTGGCAAGCTTGGGGGGGAGGGGAAAGATTGCTTCCCCCCCCCCCTCTCAGTGCTTTGTCCCCAAACATAGATTCTCCTAGACCTTATTGCAGGTGGTGAGTTTGCTCAGATCCTGGCCACCCTCCTCCCCTGGCAGTGCTCCAGGAGAAGGTATAGTTGTCCCCACCTGTTGATGGTGCCCCCCCCATGCTCTTGGTTGCCCTGACACTGGCCTTGGGGCTGGGCTGGGCTTGCTCTGTCCCTCCACCTTCACCTGGGCCCAACTCCTTGTTGTTTCCAAGCTACTCTTGGTCTTGTACCTTGTAGAGGGGCAGCAGAAATCCCCTCCTGGCACCTCCCTCCCAAATGAAGGGGCCCGGGAGTTTGGGAGCCTTCCTGCCTCTTTGGCCAGAGATATTGCCCCACTTCAGGGTGACTCGCGTGACACAGTTATGAAAGTCAGATGGGGAGGAAATGCTGGAGCAATCTGGCCCCAAGTGAGCAAGAGCGAGGGAGGAAGAGCTGCTGGGGCAATCCTTCTGGGGAAGGGATGTGCCAACCCCACAGTTCTTGGCTCCTGCTCAGCCCCTCCTGGGGTGGACAGGCTGACTGGCCCACGCACCCCAAGGATGATGCTCACAAGGCCAGGAGCAGATTGGGTTGGCTGTGTGTGCATTAACCAATGTGAGGAAATCTTTAACCATCAAATGGTTGCCGTTTGAATTGCGAAACAGCTGACCGAAAGAAATCCTGTTCCTTGCAAGGAACTGGCCATTGGTTCAAGATGTGGGCCAGGACTGGCCGCCCCCTGTTCAAAACTCACCTTAGCCACAACCTTGCTGCCACCAGCTCTGATGGCGCACGGGCTTCACTGGCTCTCAAGGGAGAGCAGACTAATATTCATAGAGCTGGGATGTTTCTAATAGTAGTCATACCAACAGCAGGGACTCTCAGAATTATAGAGTTGGATGGGGTCCCAAGGGTCATCTAGTCCAACACTGTCATAGTCCCGTGCTGCTCAACCAGGCAGAGCTCAGTGGTAGGAGAAGCCAGCGCTAACCAGCCGAGTCTCAGGGGGTACTTGCCTTGAGGCAGAGTGTATATGCAAGGCAGGGGCGTAGGGAGATAGGGGCGGTGGGGGTGGGCCGCCCCGAGCGGCGGGCTCCAGGGGGCGCCATCGCAGGCACCCGCCACAACCCCGGAACGTGCGTCACGCCACTCCGGGAGGCACGCTGTGCCCCTGGGAGGTGCACCACGGCCCTGGAACACGCACCCCACCCCTCTGGGAGGCTCCCCCCAGTGCCGGAGCATGAAGCTCCGCCACTGATGCAAGGTTCAGTCCAGTCCTAAGGCCAGAAGTATTTCAGTTCATGTAGTCAGCAGTCCGGGGTCAAGAAAGCAGAAAGTCCAAGGTCACAAGAGGCAAGAAGCAGCAAAGTCTGGTCAGGAACGGCGAATATTGTTTCCAGCAACTGACTGAGGCTGGAAACCCTGTTGAAGAAAGCTGGAGCCAGCTGGTTCTCATCAGGAGCAAGAAGGCTGATCAGTGGCAGGTGGAGTCACTCTGACTTCTGCTCCTTCAGGCTGCTGCTCAACAGGTGAAGCTGATTCCTGGCCCATGACAAAATCCCTGCAATGCAGGAATCACAACTAAAGTCTCCCTAATAGTTGGTGATCGAGTCTCTGCTTAAAACTCCCCAATGATGGAGAGCCCAGCACCTTCCGAGAAGAAGAAGAAGAAGAAGAAGAAGAAGAAGAAGAAGAAGAAGAAGAAGAAGAAGAAGAAGAAGAAGAAGAAGAAGAAGAAGAAGAAGAGAGTTTGGATTTGATATCCCGCTTTATCACTACCCAAAGGAGTCTCAAAGCGGCTAACAATCTCCTTTCCCCTCCTCCCCCACAACAGACACCCTGTGAGGTGAGTGGGGCTGAGAGTGTGTGATGACTAGCCCAAGGTCACCCAGCAGCTGCATGTGGAGGAGCGTCTGCCCCACTGCCCAACAGTTCTTGTGGGAATGTTCAGGAATGTGGATGAGGAGATATTGTTTAATATATCCTATCCCCGCTTGCGCTAGCAAGCACAAAACTTTAGCAGAGTAAAACATTCCCCTTTTGCAAAATACACAGCAGAAGAACGTTTGCGCAGGCTTGATTTAAGCCACTAAAATAAAGTGTATTTTCCTGGTATTTCCCCTTTTTCCCTCTTAAAAGAAAAGACACAACACAATGCTCTTAAAAGTATAAAAGATGTTTACTTACAAGCATCTCGAGGTACAGCACACTCAAGAGGTAGACTTGCTTAGTTAAAAGGTAATATATACATTGTGAAGTTCACTTATAAGAAGTGAGACTCCATCTCATCTCTCTCTCTAGGCTGGAGGCCTTGAGGGAGAGACTCACTAAGATGTGTGTAGTCCAAGAGGTCTGGTCCAAGAGAGGGAAAATGGCTGTTTCCTTCAGGATTTATCTGCCACTTCCTCAACTCATTTGCATGTGAAGGAAGAGGAAACTACGCTTAGTCATATCCTCCTCCTCAGTCCTCCAAGTGGACTATCTAGGGATTGTTGTGACTTGACTGCACTTAACCCTTTGCATCCCACAAACCCCTTCTCAGGCAATTCACAACATACACAAAAACATACATAAATAACTTTAATCAACCACCCAAGAGTCCCAGCTTGCCACGAAGATCCTGGAACTTCTCTCTTGGCAGGGGCTTTGTTAGGACATCTGCAGTCATCTGGTCAGTGTTGCAGTAACACATTTCAACAAGTCCATCCTCGATCACCTGGCGTATGTAGTGGTACCTGACCCCAATGTGTTTGGTGCGTGCAAGGAACTTTTCACTTTGTGTCAGCTTCATACTGCTCTGATTGTCCTCCATCAAGCTGACAGGTCCCGTTCTTGGCACGCCAAAGTCCTTCAGGAGCTGATCCAGCCAGGGGATCTCTCTGCAAGCTTCCGAAGCCGCAATGTACTCAGATTCTGTGGACGATAAAGCTACACATTTCTGTTTATAGCTGCCCCATGCAATAGCTCCGTCCCCATACATAAAAACATAGCCACTTGTGGATTTATAATCCTTATTGTCCCCAGCCCAATCCGCATCAGTGTACCCAAGCAGTTTAGGGTCTCTGACAGCTGGCAGTTTTAATTTACAGTCCATGGTTCCCTTTAGATAACGAACAACCCTCTTAACTCCAGCCCAATCATGCTCAGTGGGACAACTTACTTTCCTACTTAGGATCCCCACTGCACTTGCCAGGTCAGGTCTGCATGTGGTAACCAAATACAAAAGTTTGCCGACCGCTGACCTGTATTGCGTGTTGTTTGGCAGCAACTTCGAACCTTGTTGATTCTTCAAGAAGTCTGTGGCCATCGGTGTCGCAACTGGGTGTGCGTCCTGCATCTGCATGCTTTCAATCAGTTCAGTTATCTTTTGCCTTTGGCTGAGTAAGAACGATCCATCCTCTTCTCTCTCAACTTGAATTCCCAAGTAGTATTTCACTTTTCCAAGTTCCTTGACCTCTACTTCCCTGTTGAGGTGTTTGACTATGTCTTTATAGTCTTTCTCATTTGACGTAGAAATTAAAAGGTCGTCAACAAAGGCTAAAATGTACGAAAACTGTCCATTCCTTTGTTTGGTGTACAAGCACTTATCAGCAGTCCCTTGCTTGTACCCAAGCTGCACCAGCATCTCATGGAGTTTCTGGTTCCAAGCCCTCGCTGCTTGCTTCAAACCATAAAGTCCTTTCTGCAGCTTGCACACTAGATGTGCCTCATTTGGTTTAATGAAACCTTTGGGCTGCTTCATATAAATCTGCTCAGAAATTTCGCCGTGAAGAAAGGCTGTCGCAATGTCAATATGGTAAACTGACATTTGCTTAGATGCTGCAATACTTAAAAGTAGTCTGACACTGCTGTATCGAACTGTCGGTGCAAACACTTGATCGTAATCCTCTCCATACTTCTGGGAAAAACCTTGTGCCACAAGCCTAGCTTTGTAGCGTTGCACCTCCCCTTCTGAACCCTTTTTAACCTTGAACACCCATTTACTTCCAATTGCTTCCTTACCAGGAGGTAGTTCTGTGAGTGTCCAGGTCCTGTTCCGATGAAGTGCATCTATCTCCTCCTGAGCAGCTTTCCTCCAGAGACTGGCTTCATCTGGTGGCATCCTCTCTATCTCTTCCCATTTGGAAGGTTCCTGTGGAGACGCCGACCTTGTAAGGTAGGACAGCCGTAATGGTGGAACACCTCTGTTGGTTCTGGATGAGCGTCTGACCTCTGGTCTTTCGACCGCATCAGCTTCCTCATCCTCCTCCAGCAGTGGCATATCCCCATACAGCTGCTCGTCATCATCTTCGTCTCTGGTGCTGCCAGGGGCCTGGACCTCCACGTCTTCTCGGGTGTCACCTATAGGGGGTGCTACGACACTAGAAGTTGGATTAGTACTTTGTATTGGTTCAAAAGGAAAAATCACAAATTCCTCATCCTGTGGCTCCTTGGAACAATCAATGGCAGTGTCCTTTGTATCAACTTTGCCTTGCTCATCGAAGTAAATTACATGCTGCGAACTTGTCTTGCCAGTTTGCGGATCCAAGACTCTATATCCTTTTCCTCCAGAAGCGTACCCAACTAGGATCCCTGCCTTCGCTCTGGAATCAAGTTTGTGTCTGTGCTCCTTGGGCACATGATAGTAGCACAAACTTCCAAATACACGTATATGTGACAAATTTGGGGCTTTTCCATGCCAAAGTTCAAATGGTGTGCGCTCTGCGCCTTTTGTGGGCAGTCTGTTCTGAAGATAGACTGAGCAACGAGCCGCTTCACCCCACAGCCTGTGTGACAAGTTAGCTTCCTTTAGCATGCACCTTGTCATTTCCAAAATGGATCTAAATTTCCTCTCTGCAATTGAGTTTTGTTGGGGTGTGTAGGCAACTGTGGTCACGTGTGATATGCCTTCTCTAGCCATGACGGCCTGCATCTCATGTGAACAAAATTCCCCACCATTATCGGACATTAAAATGGAAGGGGCTCGCTGGAACTTGTTCTTGACCATGTTAAGATAGTCCCTGAACAATTCCACTGTCTCACTCTTCTCCTTGATAAAGTAGGCTACGCAGAATCTCGAGAAATCGTCCAAAAATATCAAAATATATTTATTACCTCCTAGAGAAGACACATTCATTGGTCCACATAGATCTGTATGGACAATGTCCAATACTTTAGTGCTTCTCTTCTCTGCACAACGTGGGAAAGAAGGTTTAGTTGCTTTCTCACTAACACAAGTTATACATTTTGATGTTGGTGTATTTGTGTTGCTTTGCTTTACCTGCAGACCTCTCACAAGATCACCTTTCTGTAGTTCCAGAATAACGTTGGTGTCTCTGTGTCCAAGTCTCTTGTGCCAGAGTTCCAGACTTCCTTCGTCCTTTTGACTTGGTTGCGCCACCTTTGCAGACTGGTTCTGCTGGTTCTCTGAAACATTAAGCTCATATACACCATCCTTTAGTGTGCCTTGAACATAAACTTCATCATGCTTAGTCACAATACATTGTCCTTTTTCAAATGTAATTTTAAAACCTTTCCTGTCCAAACTGGACACGCTGAGTAAGTTGCAATTAAGCTTTGGTGCAAACTTAACTTCAGTTATCTTAGTATTAATTGTTTCATGATCTACGTTGAATTTCAAATTCACAGTTCCTGAACCAATTGCCTTTACAATGTTGCCATCAGCAATCTCAATTTCAGAGGTTTCATCCCCATTAATCTCATTAAAATACTCCTTTTCATAACAGAAATGAGAACTCGCTCCACTGTCAAGAATCCACTTATTGCGCTTATTTTCACAATCCTGGACAGCTAAACTCCTCTCCTGCATCAACATGGTTTGCTCATGACTCCCCTTCTTAACACCTTGTGGTTTTGAGGGGTGGGATTCAACTTTATCCCCATTTTGACTCTTGCAGTTCCTTGCTATGTGGTTTTTCCCATTGCATTTAAAACAAATTATTTCTCTAGATGTCTGTCTGGACTTTCCAAAATGCTTGGATGCATAGCTGCTATCCTTCCTCCTTGGATTCCTTTCTTGAGAATCAAGGCTATCTCTGCATTCCTCTCTTAAATGGTTGATAAGCTCATTAAAAGTTAAATCCTTTGTGTGATCCATTATACTTTTAAATGGAGCAAACGTAGGTCCCAATGATGCAAGCATAAACGTTACTTTAGTCACATCATCAAAGGCTCTGGGAGTAAGGGCAATTCTTTGAACAATCTCAGAAAAATTCTTAAAATGCTCTGTAAACTCTTCTCTAGAATTCATCTTCAACTTGAGTAACTTATCCAACAAGTATCTATAGGAACTCTCTGTAGATTGTGCATAAATGCGTTCAATGTCCTCTAGGATCTTAGATGCATCATCTTCAAAATTTATCATTGATAGATGCTCATTCCTCAAACTGCTCAAAATTATGTGCTTGGCTTCATCATTTTTAATACTCCAAGCTTCTATCTTAGCTAAAGCTTCTGCATCGGTTCCTGTAGGCTTTTCTTCCTTAATGGCCTGCAGAACACGCCTAGCAGCAAGATAAACTAAAACGCGCTGCTTCCACTGCACAAAATTATTGTCATCCAGCAGCATAAAACTTGGTCTTGCCTCACTATCAAAACTGGAGCTTGCCATCTTAAAACTTCAAAAATTTCCAAAATTCAAAAATCTTTCAAAAATCAAATTCAAAATCTCAAAAATATCTTCACTACCTCTGAGCTTTCTCAGTGCTGTAAACTCTGAGGGAGGGGAGGGGTAGTTAATCCCCCAAGCACACTGCAGAACAAAGAGACCATGTGCTCAACCAGGAAATCCTAACTGGAAAAATCCTACAGAGTTCAAAATCACAATCCAAATCAATCCTTCAAAAATACACAAAATACGCAACTCTGGGCCGCAATAACCCTATGTGGGAATGTTCAGGAATGTGGATGAGGAGATATTGTTTAATATATCCTATCCCCGCTTGCGCTAGCAAGCACAAAACTTTAGCAGAGTAAAACATTCCCCTTTTGCAAAATACACAGCAGAAGAACGTTTGCGCAGGCTTGATTTAAGCCACTAAAATAAAGTGTATTTTCCTGGTATTTCCCCTTTTTCCCTCTTAAAAGAAAAGACACAACACAATGCTCTTAAAAGTATAAAAGATGTTTACTTACAAGCATCTCGAGGTACAGCACACTCAAGAGGTAGACTTGCTTAGTTAAAAGGTAATATATACATTGTGAAGTTCACTTATAAGAAGTGAGACTCCATCTCATCTCTCTCTCTAGGCTGGAGGCCTTGAGGGAGAGACTCACTAAGATGTGTGTAGTCCAAGAGGTCTGGTCCAAGAGAGGGAAAATGGCTGTTTCCTTCAGGATTTATCTGCCACTTCCTCAACTCATTTGCATGTGAAGGAAGAGGAAACTACGTTTAGTCATATCCTCCTCCTCAGTCCTCCAAGTGGACTATCTAGGGATTGTTGTGACTTGACTGCACTTAACCCTTTGCATCCCACAGTTCTTACCCTCAGAGTGTCCCCCCCCCCTAATATTTCCATGTTTGTAGGCGATTTTGCCTGATAGACACTTCTTTGCAAAGTGCTCCCCCCCAACTCCCCAAATAATTGATTTTTGTATATTGTTTTCACCAATGCATGCACTTTTATGTACACTTGATTACAGTATGTGCATTTTAGTATACATTACTGGGCTGGAGAACTCCATTCCAAAATTTTGGGGGAAATTTTAAAGGATAGCTGTGTTTGAATTCTTGCAAGGTTTGCTTCCCCTTTCAGTAGAAATTGAATCGAGTTTCTCCATCTACAGAGCTAGGGTGCTCCTGTAGGTGGGAGAGGTGACTCCCATGGCACCCTGATATGCCACTGGACTTTCCTGGGTGCTGCCCGGGCTGCTGGGGAAGAAGGAAGGTTTTCTCAGTGGCAGCTGCAGGGCACACAAACAGCATTTCTGATGATGGTGAAACTTCAGCTCTGCTTGCTTATGGGAGGTGACTGTTTGTGAGGGACAGATCTCTTTCTCTCGGCTGAGCCACAGTCAGGCCTCTGGCTGACCCTTCCTCTTTTTCAGCCCAGCTGCTGGCCACATGCGGGGCACCTGAGAGACTCTGCTGGTCTTGCTCCACTCTAGGTCATTTCATCCTCTTTCAAGCTCCCATTTTGAAGACAACATCTCACACCAAAGCCTCCTGCCTTGACATCACAGCAGATGGAAGCTTGGATAAGTACATAAGACAAGCCTGCTGGATCAGGCCAATGGCCCATCTAGTCCAGCATCCATTCAATCATCATGTTGCTCTCCCACCTCGTTTCTCCAAGAAGCTCAAGGTGATATATGTGCCTGGTTCTCCGCTTCCTCATTTAATCCCCACAACCCCATGAGGTCATTTAGGCTGAGAAGCCCCCAAGGTCACAGAAAGCTTAATGGCCAACTGGGGATTCAAACCCCGGTCTCCCAGTCTGACACTCCTAGTCTGACACTCTAACTAATATACCACACTGGTTCTCATTTCCCACTGGGGAAACTAAGAAATCTCTAGTTACAGGTAGGTAGCCATGTTGGTCTGCCGTGGTCAAAACAAAAGGGGGGGATCCTTCCAGTAGCACCTTAGAGACCAACTAAGTTTGTCATTGGTATGAGCTTTTGTGTGCATGCACACCTCTTCAGATACCAGAGTTCCAGAAAAACATCTACTTCTGCTTCATTGACTACGCAAAAGCATTTGACTGTGTAGACCACAGCAAAATATGGCAAGTACTTAAAGAAATGGGAGTGCCTGATCACCTCATCTGTCTCCTGAGAAATCTCTATGTGGGACAAGAACCTACAGTTCAAAATTGGGAAAGGAGTACGACAAGGCTGTATATTGTCTCTGTGCTTATTTAACTTATATGCAGAATTCATCATGTGAAAGGCTGGACTAGATGAATCCCAAGCCGGAATTAAGGTTGCCGGAAGAAATATCAACAACCTCAGATATGCTGATGACACAACCTTGATGGCAGAAAGTGAGGAGGAATTAAAGAACTTTTTAATGAGGGTGAAAGAGGAGAGCGCAAAATATGGTCTGAAGCTCAACATCAAAAAAACCAAGATCATGGCCACTGGTCCCATCACCTCCTGGCAAATAGAAGGGGAAGAAATGGAGGCAGTGAGAGATTTTACTTTCTTGGGCTCCTTGATCACTGCAGATGGTGACAGCAGTCACGAAATTAAAAGACGCCTGCTTCTTGGGAGAAAAGCAATGACAAACCAAGACAGCATCTTAAAAAGCAGAGACATCACCTTGCCTACAATGGTCCGTATAGTTAAAGCTATGGTTTTCCCAGCAGTGATGTATGGAAGTGAGAGCTGGACCATAAAGAAGGCTGATCGCCGAAGAATTGATGCTTTTGAATTATGGTGCTGGAGGAGACTCTTGAGAGTCCCATGGACTGCAAGAAGATCAAACCTATCCATTCTTAAGGAAAGACTCTGATGCTGGGGAAGATTGAGGGCACAAGGAGAAGGGAACGACAGAGGATGAGATGGTTGGACAGTGTTCTCAAAGCTACCAACCTGAGTTTGACCAAACTGTGGGAGGCAGTGGAAGACAGGAGTGCTTGGCGTGCTCTGGTCCATGGGGTCACGAAGAATCATAGAATTATAGAGTTGGAAGAGACCACAAGGGCCATCCAGTCCAACCCCTGCCAAGCAGGAAAAAGAGTTGGACACGACTAAATGGCTAAACAACAACAACAAGATGCTACTGGAAGGAATTTTTAAAAGAAATATCTGCTCTGAGAAAAACTCTCAGGTAGACAAAATCTTTGAGGTGCTTAAAAAAACCAGCCATGTGCTCCTCTTTCTGAAGCTTCTAGCATTGGAGTTGAGCACTTGGCTCCGGTGGCAAAAGATCCAGCAGACCTCAGGCTGAGTGCAAGGCTGGCCCTGAGACCGGCAAGTGTCAGCTGAGTGAGGCTGGGATGTGGCTATGATGGTATTCCACAGGTAATTTAAATGCTTTTTTGAAATTGTGTTTTTTAAAGGATGTGACCAGTGTAACTGTTTTGCAACTTCAATAATTTATCTGTAACTTGGAGAAATATTTTCTCTAAAAGTACTTGAACAATTAAAAAACACATCTGTGGCAAAAGGAGAAAGAGCTATAGCTTCATGGGCAAGTGCTAAACATATGGCAATATTTGTTGGAAACTGTGGGGGAAAGCTTTTCTGGCAAAGAACCTGTGGCCAATGTAACATAACCGACGTGACATGTGACAATTCAAGCCACATAAATTTTTCCAAAGCAAAACCCTGTGTATACAACACTTCACTCTGCAGTCACAGGTTGAAGGTCAACATCGGGTCTACGTGGAAGTTGTAATGTGGAGAAACAGACACTTTGCTTTAGCAACACCCTAATGATTTGTGACTTTTCCACCCAACGTTTATTATCGTTTACAGGGAAGACAAATGTCAAGGAAGTTCTCTTTCTCAAGAAGAAGAGGATTTCATACCAATAAATATTGTATTGTATCCTCTGGCCAACCAATTTCCTTTTCAGTTTCCCAGGTTCAACAATGTCAGAGATGCCAGCTGACACCAGCACTCCAGGGCTGCTTTCTGCTTCTGCAGGACAATCAGTTTCCATCGGGACATTATTCCGTGTCTTGGTGCCGCTTGTTTTCAATTATGTGCCAAATTCATGTACACTTTATGTTTGAGACAACCTTCAACCTGCCGCAGGGTTGTACTTGTCCTCTGAGGCAAGTTAAGACTTTTGTCTCCCCAAAAGATCTCTCGGTCATCTTGATCTAGAGTATCTCCAGCCTGTGGGGCATCCTTGGCCCACCAGTCTTCCTCCATTGGGACCGTGAGGCCATTATTCTAAGCTCGTGTAATCCTAATGCAACATTTATTCTCAGTTCAGCAAGTAAGAAAGCATATCTATCGGTACAATAAGGGTCATTAACCTATTGTCTAATTCAGGCATAGGCAACCTTGGTTCTCCAGATGTTTTGGAACTACAACTCCCAGTGGTCAGGGATCGTGGGCATTGTAGTTCCGAAACATCTTTGAGAGCCAAGGTTGCCTATGCCTGGTCTAATTTCTTGGAGCGATATCTAACTGAAGTTTAGGGGGGGGAAAGAACTCCTGAGTCGCATGTTGTTTTAATCAAATGTAAAATGCCATTTTGAAAACTGTTGTCAGATAATGAAACTAGAAAATTATCTTTAAAATGATCAGAACATGTTAAGAACATGTGAAGATGAAAAATGGGTTTGTAGTCGACATTTTAATGGAATTATCTAGTAGCTCAATTTATAGCTCAATTTCAGTTTCCCTGCTGAAATTTTAAAAAACATAGGAAAGAATTTTAGGACACACTTTCAGAGTTAAAGCTCAGCAGCAAATAGAATATGCAGTGCAGTTGTTCACAAATCAGGATAATCTACCAATTTACCAGCTGAAATCACAGTAAAACACCCCAGGCTTTCTTGAGCATTTGAAGGCTGACTGGACAATGCCTCAAACTAAGATAAGCAACTCTTCCTCAAGGATAATAAAATGAGAGAAAATGTTGTTTCTCCAGAATTTCAGGAAGGCAAGGACAGCTCCACCGCCAGAAAAGGCTTGCTGCTGTTGCTGCAGTCATCCCCCGTCACTGACAAGCTCATGGATGGCAGGACCGACTCCCTTTCTCAAGATCTTCTCCCTGAAGAGCTGGCTGGACCCGCATAGCTAAAGCTGCCCCACAGCTGGTCGCTCCTGAAACTGCAACTGGCTTCCTATATAAGCACAGAGGAGCCCCTGGCCAGAAAATTACTGGCTTCTCATCTCTGTGATGTGTCCGACAGTCCTGGCTCTGATATGCCCCAGATTTCTGCCCCACGTGTCAACTGAGGAATAACCTCAACTTCAAAAACTCTCCGAGGCAGCACTACAATATCCCCACCCTTCACTCTGGGAAATGCAAACACTGACTGCACCAAACTCCAACTATTCCAAAGACCATTTTGGGCAAAAGAAATCTCCGGTCAATTAAATCTATCAAATTGCTCCAACAGATGCCTGCTTGATTGCCATTTGTGCTTAACTGCTCAGTTGCCAAATACGTCTAAATTGGTCTTGGCCTAATTGACACATAACTGTTGCTTATTGCATACTTCCCCAAATGATTTCAGCAATCTCCTGCCAATTAGGGTCTGGGAAAACAGGTTCCTGTTGTCCGTGTGTAGCAGCCTCAATGCCAATGCCATGCTATTTTGCACCCTAGGCAAGGCTAACCACACACACACACACACACGTTAACTTCAGTTTTCATAACAGATGTCTTATAGAAAAAATGGTAAGCGCAAAACTTGAAACTGCCTTGGTCAGACCACATCTGGAATACTGTGTCCAGTTCTGGGCACCACAATTCAAGAAGGATGTTCACATGTGATGTAAAATAGTTTAAAAATATCAGGAAATGATATATAATGATATAAAATGATAATGATATATGATGAGATAAAAAAAAAATGTTTAAAAACTCCCCCCCCAAAAAAAACCCATTTCTTTTGGGAATGGTACATACTTATGTTCCTGCCAACCTAGCAGTTCGAAAGCACGTCAAAATGCAAGTAGATAAATAGGAACCGCTACAGCGGGAAGGTAAACGGCGTTTCCGTGCGCTGCTCTGGTTTGCCAGAAGCGGCTTTGTCATGCTGGCCACATTACCTGGAAGCTATACGCCGGCTCCCTCGGCCAATAATGCGAGATGAGCGGGCAACCCCAGAGTCGGTCACGACTGGACCTAATGGTCAGGGGTCCCTTTACCTTTACCTTTTACATACTTATGTATGCTACTACAGCAGCTAGGATTTTGTTAGCCCAGAAATGGCAGGTGAGTGAGGTCCCAAATAAGGAGGGTTGGCAATTAAAAATGACGGAATATGCAGTTAGCGGGTCTAACAAGTAAAATAAGAGAACAAGAAGATCAAGTATACAAAGAGGAATGGAATTTTTGTGTGTAGTATGTGGAAAACAACTGTAAACATGTGAACAAATTAGTAGGATTAAGATAAATTCAACAGTGTAACTTATAACAAAGGAATAATAAAGGAATGAGGGAGTTAAATCCTATATAATAATATGCAAGTGTCTCTGCGTCCAGTCCGTGTGTCCGTGGGATTGCGCTACTGCACATGTGCCCCACGGACAGCTGTTGGGACTTGGAGCGCAGAGACTTCGGACGGGATAAACCAGGACCGTGAGAGAGATTACATGCTTGCATATACACAACCATACAAAAAAAAAAAGTGTGCGGTGCTGAAGGTAGGAGTCTACCAAGTGCTGAAGATGATCACCCAAATGTCAAGGACCAAATGGAGGAAACAGCACGCAGACTTAGTGGTGGGAGGAAAAAAATCCTTAAATAAGAGACATGGGGGGATTATCAATGGTCTTCAATGTCTGTATACTAATGCACAGAGCATGGGAAATAAACAAGATGAACTTGAGCTCTTGGTACAGCAAACTAAATACGACATAATAGGCATCACTGAAACCTGGTGGGATGAGTCTCATGATTGGAATGTAGTAATAGAGGGATACAATCTATTTTGGAGAAATAGACGAAACAGGAAAGGAGGAGGGGTGGCGTTATACGTCAGGGATGTGTATACCTGTGAAGAGTTCCAGGATTTAAAACTTCAAAGCCATATTGAGAGTATCTTGGTCAAAATTAAGGGAGAGAAAAATAGCAGTGATCTCATTGTGGGAGTTCACTATAGATCCCCAAGCCAAACTGAGGACACAGATGAAGCCTTCCTGGAATAGATGACCAAGCATTCAAAAGGAAGTGAGATAGTATAAATGGGGGATTTCCACTATCCTGATATTTGTTGGATGTCAAACTCAGCCAAGAGCATAAGGTCGAACAGATTCCTCACTGGCTTTGCAGACAACTTCATTGTTCAGAAAGTGGGAGAAGCAACAAGAGGATCAGCCATTTTAGATCTGATCCTAACCAACACCAAAAAGAGTTAACATGGGAGCTACTTGGATAACATACGATAAGATGATATTAGAAGAGGAAGGACAAACAAAGATAAAAAAATATGAAAACATAAGGGAACAACTTAACACGTGTTTGGATTATTATCAGTTGAACGAATTATTCAAAAAGGACAATCAAGTAGGGTTCCAAAAGGAGAGGTCAAGATTTGAAAAAGAACTGTTGAACGGCAAAACAAAACTTATTTCCAAAATGTATAAGTTGTTATTGGATTATGAAGTAATGGATGAAACGGTCACCGCTTCTATGACCAAATGGGCACAGGACTGTGGTTATCCGATTACATGCTCGGAGTGGGAAAATTTGTGGAAAATAAATATGAAATTTACCTCGAGCTATAATATAAGAGAAAACATGCTAAAGATGAACCACAGGTGGTACCTCACACCTTCCAGACTTTCTAAAATGTATAAGAACATCGCAAATGTCTGCTGGAGGTGTGGGGGAAACGATGGGAACCTGTTTCATATGTGGTGGACCTGTGAGAATATCAGGAAATTTTGGGATAAAATTCATGATGAGACCCAAAAAATTATAGGTAGGAATATCCCCAAAAGACCAGAGATCTTTCTACTAAGTATCACCTTTCAAAAAGATATTCCCATACAGGCAAAAGAACTCCTTCTATATTCATTAGCAGCGGCTCGTATTGTTATTGCCAAAGGATGGAAAGAAAAAGAAGCTCCAAGAATTATAGATTGGCAAAATAAACTTCAAGAGTTTGCCGAAATGGCACAGTTAACAAACAGTTTGAGAGGAAAGGTTAAAGAAGAATTTCTTTAAAAATGGGACAGGTACAAGAAATATGTTAGAAAATATACTGAGAACAAAATTTCTATGATAGCGTTTGAGTAAAAAAGGGAAAAATCTGTTTGGATTTGCAGAAATCAGTTTCCTTAAGAAATAGGAGTGTCAAACGATATGTAAAAACAGAGATAGCATGGATTGAATATACACTCTGCGACAAAAAGAGGAGAGTATGCTGATGGTGACAGCAGTCACGAAATTAAAAGACGCCTGCTTCTTGGGAGAAAAGCAATGACAAACCTAGACAGCATCTTAAAAAGCAGAGACATCACCTTGCCGACAAAGGTCCGTATAGTTAAAGCTATGGTTTTCCCAGTAGTGATGTATGGAAGTGAGAGCTGGACCATCAAGAAGGCTGATCGCCGAAGAATTGATGCTTTTGAATTATGGTGCTGGAGGAGACTCTTGAGAGTCCCATGGACTGCAAGAAGATCAAACCTATCCATTCTGAAGGAAATCAGCCCTGAGTGCTCACTGGAAGGGCAGATTGTGAAGCTGAGGCTCCAATACTTTGGCCACTTCATGAGAAGAGAAGACTCCCTGGAAAAGACCCTGATGTTGGGAAAGATTGAGGGCACAAGGAGAAGGGGACGACAGAGGACAAGATGGTTGGACAGTGTTCTCGAAGCTACAAACATGAGTTTGACCAAACTGCGAGAAGCAGTGGAAGACAGGAGTGCTTGGCGTGCTCTGGTCCATCGGGTCACGAAGAGTCGGACACGACTAAATGACTAAACAACAAACAACATGCTGATGGAGATAACAGGAAGTCCAAAGATAAAATTTACTTTCTTTTCTTTTCTTTTTTTCTTTTCTTTTCTCCTTTCCCTTTTTTTCTCTGGGAAAGGAGGATTAGAAATACGATACGAAAAATTGTAACAAACAAACATAAATGTATATGTATATGTATATGTATATGTATGTATATGTATGTAAATGTATATGTATATGTATACAAGCATGAAGAACAATGTTCAGGTTTGGTGATGGGAAAAAATGAATAAATATCATTAAAACAAAAATAGACCTGATCCTAACCAATAGTGATGACCTGGTTAGTGGGGTAGAAGTGGCAGGATCATGAGGTGAGAGTGACCATGCTCTTCTTGAGTTTATTATACAGCAGAAAGGAGCAACCAAGGATACTAAGACTCAAATTCTAGACTTTAAGAAAGCCGACTTCAGAAAACTTAGGGAAACGCTGGGTGAAATCCCATGGACAGAAATACTCCAAGCACGCCTGAAAGAAGCGGACCATTTGGATGCCTTCCAATCGGGATTCAGGCCTCACCATGGGACTGAAACTGCCTTGGTCGCGCTGGTCGGTGATCTCCGGTGAGCTAGGGACAAAGGTGAGAGCTGTTTCCTAGTTCTGCTGATCTCCCAGCAGCTTTTGACACCATCGACCAATATCCTTCTGGACCATCTAGAGGGGTTGGGAGCTGGGGGCACTGTCATACAGTGGTTCTGCTCCTTCCTCCTGGGCCATGTTCAGAAAGTGGTGTTGGGGGATGAGTGTTCAGACCCCTGGGCACTCACTTGTGGGGTGCCTCATGGTTCCGTTCTCTCCCCCATGTTTTTTAATATCTATATGAAGTTGCTGGGAGAGATCATCAGGGGGTTTGGGCTGGGTGTTTATCAGTATGCAGATGACACCCAGCTCTACCTCTCTTTTAAATCAGAACCAGTGAAGGCAGTGAAAGTCCTGTGTGAGTGCCTGGAGGCGGTTGGAGGATGAGGTTGAATCCTGACAAGACAGAAGTACTGTTTTCGGGGGACAGGAGGCTGGCAGGTGTGGAGGACTCCCTGGTCCTAAATGGGGTAACTGTGCCCCTGAAGGACCAGGTGTGCAGCCTGGGAGTCATTTTGGACTCACAGCTGTCCATGGAGGCACAGGTCAATTCTGTGTCCAGGGCAGCTGTCTATCAGCTCCATCTGGTATGCAGGCTGAGACCCTACCTGCCCGCGGACTCTCTCGCCAGAGTGGTGCATGCTCGGGTTATCTCCCGCTTGGACTACTGCAATGCGCTCTACGTGGGGCTTCCTTTGAAGGTGACCCGGAAACTGCAATTAATCCAGAATGCAGCAGCTAGACTGGTGACTGGGAGTGGCTGCCAGGACCACATAACACCGGTCCTGAGAGATATACACTGGCTCCCAGTGAGGTTACAGGGAACCAGACAGAGGGCCTTCTCGGTAGTGGCACCCGCCCTGTGGAACGCCCTCCCAGCAGATGTCAAGGCAATAAGCAACTATTTTACGTTTAGAAGACAACTGAAGGTGGCCCTGTTTAGGGAAGTTTTTAATGTTTGATGCTGTACTGTTTTTAATATTCAGTTGGAAGCCGCCCAGAGTGGCTGGGGAAACCCAGACAGATGGGCGGGGGATAAATAAATTATTATTATTATTATTATTATTATTATTATTATTATTATTATTATTATTAAAAGGGAAGGGAGTTCATGATGGTTGGGAGTTTGTTAAAAGGGAGATATTAAAAGGACAACTTCAGGCAATACCAATGAGACAGAAACATGGCAGGTGCCTAAAGAAGCCAGGGTGGCTATCTAAAGAACTTTTAACTGAGTTAAGATTTTAAAGGGATATGTACCAAAAATGGAAAAAGGGGGAAACCACCAGAGAGGAATTCAAACAAATAGCCAGCACGTGTAGAGACAGAGTCAGAAAAGCTAAAGCACAGAATGAACTCAGGCTTGCCAGAGAGGTTAAAAGCAACAAAAAGGGCTTTTATGGGTATGTCCATAGCAAAAGGAAGAACAAGGAAACAGTGGCGTCACTTAGAGGAGAAGATGGTGAAATGCGAACAGGGGAAAGAGAAAGGGCAGAACTCTGAATGGCAGAAGAAGATGATAGAATTTATGGAACTGGCAGAGCTAACCGGGAGACTCCGAGACCAGAGGGGAAAGCGGTGGAAGAAGATTGGAAAAAATTCAAAGTGTATTTAAGGAATAAACATGTTATTGGAAAGAATTAATAGAAGTTTAGGAGGTACAGGGAGGTTGTAGAAATAAAAAATGTTTAGATAAATATTGATATTGAGGTGTAGTTATAAATAAGCAGTATGTGTGAGATTTTTTATGATATAAGATATAAGGTATAAGGTATAAGATTAAGATTTAGAAATTACTACAGAGGATTTACAATGTAACGCCGTTGGAAGTAGAAATAAGCTGGAATTTTGCTATAAGAAGCTGATGATCTAAGCCACAGTCAGTTCCAGGTCTTGTTCTTGCTGACTGTATAGAGCTTCTCCATCTTTCCAGAGGTAGGGGATGTTTTAACCCATGTTGATGGCCTTTCAGCTGATTTCCTGGTGGCCCGCTGGAATGTGGAGTTAACAAGGGCTATTGACTGTTTGGCTCTGAAGTGCCCCCTCTGATTGAATAAAAGCTGGACAGCTCCATGGTTTCCCCCAAAGCTGAGTCGATGAAACAAGTTGCTGAGACGGCTAGAGCACCAGTGGCAGAAAACTCATTCTGAATTGGACAGGACATGGGTTAGAGCTCGATGTCAAGCCTACCAAGTGGCGATAGTGATGGCGAAGAGGACCTTCTTCACTGCCTCTATTGCAGAAAACAGTAGCAGGGGACTCTTTCAGGAGGTTCGCAATCTAAAAACCACCTTCGCCATTGGGGCCTGGGAAGGACCCAATATCCCGTCTAGTCCAGTTGCATGGGATAAAATCCAATCTGTTACCTCTGAGGATGTGGACAGGCTGTTTGAATGAGTGAAATCGACCACCTGTCTCCTTGATCCTTGCCCATTTGGGAAGGGCTGGGCGGCGGGCTCTGTGGGGTGGTGAATGCATCCCCCTGTGAGTGAGCCTTCCCAGACCCACTGAAAGAGGCGGTTACTAAACCGCTTCTTAAAAAACCATATTTTGACCCGGCTAATATGGCCAACTATCACCCAGTCTAAAATCTTCCATTCTTGGGCAGGGTGATTGAGTGGGTGGCTGGCTGCTGAGCAACTCCAGGCATGCTCCCATCATTCAGCCCAGACACTGAGGTCCAGCTCCGAGGGTCTTCTGGCGGTTCCCTCACTGCGTGAAATGAGATGACAGGGAATCAGGCAAAAGGTCTTCACGGTAGTGGTGCCCTCCCTGTGGAATGCCCTCCCATCAGAGTCAAGGAGATAAAGAACTATGTGACTTTTTAGAAGACATCTGAAGGCAGCCCTATTTAGGGAAGTTTTTAATGTTTTATCGTGTTTTTAATATTTTGTTGGAAGCAGCCCAACAAATATACCATATATACTCGAGTATAAGTCTACTTTTTCAGCACCAAAAATGTGCTGAAAAAGCCGCCCTCGGCTTGTATTCGAGTGAGGCGGAGAAAGGCATAGGACTGGGGGTTCAGAGAAGCGCTGCGCTGCAACTCTCCGAACCCCTGTCCTATGCCTGCTCTGTGCGAGGCAGCGGGGAGGGAGAAGCAGCGAGGAAGGGATCCTTCCTCGCCGCTTCTCCCCCCCACCCTGCTGCCGACAGCTGGGAAAGGCATAGGATGGTATTTATTTTTATTTTTGAAATTTACCAGTAGCTGCTGCATTTCCCACCCAGGGCTTATACTTGAGTCAATAAGTTTTCCCAGGTTTTTTTGAGGTAAAATTAGGTGCCTCAGCTTATATTCGGGTCGGGTTATACTCAAGTATATACGGGTATATATGAGATGTTGACAAGCTAGAATGTGTGCAAAGGAGGGCAATCAAGATTATCAAGGGTCTGGAAACCAAGCATTATGAGGAAGAGTTGAAGGAGTTGCTTATGCTTAGCCTGGAAAAGAGGAGAATGAGACGAGATACGATAGCCATCTTCAAATATCTCAAGGACTGTCACGTGGAAGAGGGAGCAAGCTTGTTTTCTCCTGCTCTGCAGGGTAGGACTTGAACCCATGGCTTCAAGTTACAAGAAAGGAGACTGCAACTCAACACCAGGAAGAACTTTCTGACAGTAAGAGCTGTTTGACAGTGAAATGGATTCCTTCAGAAAGTGGAGGACTCTCCTTCCTTGGAGGTTTTTAAGCAGAGGTTGGATGGTCATGTCATGGGAACTTTAGTTGCGTTTCCTGCATTGCATGGGGCTGGACTAGATGACCCTTGGGGTCCCTTCCAACTCTTATGATTTCATGTTGCTTCTCACTTGCCTTTTTTCTAAACCGATAAGTCCCAAATGCTGCAGCCTTTGTTCATGGGGTGCCACTCTATCCCCCCACTTAATCATTTGGGTTGCCCTTTCTGAACCTTTTCCAGCCCAACAATATCCTTGCGAGGGGAGAGGCTGGGGGAACCCAGCAATTATTATTATAGGTTATGATCAGATGGGCCAGAGATATAGGCCATACAATCCAGTTGGAACAATGGGAGAATTTATGGAGACACAACTTTAAATTTACAGCATGCTCCATAATTAGAGAAAACTTAATGAAAATGATAAACCAATGGTATTTAACCCTGATTAAACTGGCTAAAACAGGGGTCAGCAAACTTTTTCAGCAGGGGGCCGGTCCACTGTCCCTCAGACCTTATGGGGGGCCGGACTATATTTTGAAAACAAATATGAACGAATTCCTATGCCCCACAAATAACCCAGAGATGCATTTTAAATAAAAGGATACATTCTACTCATGTAGAAACATGCTGATTCCCGGACCGTCCACAGGCCGGATTTAGAAGGCGATTGGGCCGCATCCAGCCCCTGGGCCTTAGTTTGGGGACCCCTGGGTTGGAATATATAAATCAAAAACCAATGTGTGTTGGAGATGCGAAAAAGACATCGGAACAATGTATCATATGTGGTGGGAATGTGTACATATTTTAAAAATTTGGACCACTATGCAAGAGGATCTTTTAAAAATGCTTAAAATGCCGTGCAATAAAAAACCTGAAGTGTTCCTCTTGGGAATAATAACAAATGACATTCCTGCGACCAAGAGAAAAGTATTCTTAAGCTTGGTAATGAGTTGCAATTCAGCAACTTCTCTTTCCAGTCTGTTTCTGAATTTTTTCTGTAATAAGACAGCTACTTTGAGATCTTGTATAGAATGTCCTGGGAGATTGAAGTGTTCTCCTACTGGTTTTTCAGTCTTATGGTTCCTGATGTCAGATTTATGTCCATTTATCCTTTGGCGTAGGGTTTGGCCTGTTTGTCCAATATAGAGAGCTGAAGGGCACTGATGGCATTTGATGGCATACACAATGTTAGAAGATGAGCAATTACAGTGGTACCTCGACTAACGAATAACCCTACTTACGAAAAATTCTACTTACGAACGATACAAATTGGGGCCCGCCTACAATTTTTTTCAACATCCGAAGGCCGGATCGGGCCCCGCCGCCTCCACTAGCAGCCTCCCGCCGCCTTGGGCGCTCGGCTCACAACCTGATCGGGCCCCACCGCTGCTGCTAGCGGCCTCCGGCGCTCGGCCCATGGCCGGATCGGGCCCTGCTGCCGCCACTAGCGGCCTCCGGCGCTCGGCCCATGGCTGGATCGGGCCCTGCCGCCACCACTAGCGGTCTCCTGGCGCTTGGCCTACGGCTGGATCGGGTCCCGCCGCTGCCACTAGCCGGCCTCCCGCCAGATCGCCGCCTCCCCCACTCGGCCTACGGCCGGATCAGGCCCCCACCGCCACCACTAACCTGCCGCCTTGCCGCCACCCACCTGCGCAGTTTGCATGCCTTTAAAGTCTCTTTTAAAGGGTCTTTTTCCTAGGCTCTGGAACGAATTAATCCATTCCCAATGCATTCCTATGGGAAACATCGTTTCGACTTACGAATCTTTCTACTTACGAATGTGCATTTGGAACGGATTGAATTCATAAGAAGAGGTTCCACTGTAAACAGCCCTGAGATGGTATGTTGGATGTTGTTGGGGCCAGTAATGGTATCTGGGTGTATGTGGGAGCAAAGTTGGCATCTGGGTTTATTGTAGTCTCTGGTACCAGTCTGGTGGTGGTATTATTGTGGGTGAGGAGTTAAGATTGGGTGGCTGTAGGCAATAAAAGGTCTTCCTCTAGCATATGTTCAACACAAAAAACAGCGACAATCTGTTACTGACAAAGGACAGCAGGACACAGAAAGGGCCCCATTCCCTTCAGGAGCTGAGGGCCGCATTCAACCTCAATCCGGCCCTCGTCGGGCCCCAAGGTGCAGAACCAGACCGGCCCCCTCTTCCGCTTCAACTTTCCCCAGGCGAAGGCGCCTCCCTCCCCTCCGCTGCAACGGAGCCCAGACTCCGGTCCCCGCCCCGCCCCGGAGGCGCCGCGAGCCGGCGAGCGAGGGGCGCCCCCCAGCGGCGAAGGAGAGCGCGGGCGCCCTTCCCCTTTCCCCTCGCCTCCAGGCCGCCGCCGCCTTGTGGTCGCGGGGAGAGCAGCGCCGGGAGAGCGAGCTCAGGCGCTGGGCACGTGTGGCGCCTGCGCAGTGCCGCTGGGAGCCGCGTGCCGGGCAGGCGAGCTGGGCGGGGCCGGAGCCGAGCCGCCGCGTTTCCCGCGCAGTTGCGCTGAGGGAGCGGACGCGAAGCAGCATCGGCAGCCTCGGAGGAGGAGGAGGAAGCCTCGCCAGCCTCGCCTCCGCTCGGGTCCCGCCATGGCTTCGTCGGCCAGGGCTCTCCGGCCCCGCCGCTCGGCCCCCGCGCAGTGAGTCCTGGAGGGCCGGCCGGGCGGGCTTTCCTGGGCCGGGCGAGGGCGGCGTCTGGACCGCGCTGGGCTGAGCTCCCTCTTGGTCCGCAGGGCGACCGGCAGCGACGACTCGGTGGCCTCCGATTCCGGCGGCAGCGCCTTCGAGGAAACCCTTCGCGGCAAGGCCGGCAAGCGGCAGGTAGGCGCCGCCCGCCCCGAGGGAGGGCCGGAGGGAGGGCGCTGGCCGGGGTTGTTGCTTCGTGGGGCGGCTGGGGCTCCCTGGCTTCCTCCCCCTCTCTCTCCGTCCCCCTCAGGCGACGAGGCGAAGGGCGGCCCCGAAGGACCCTCTGCCGGCCCGCGCGGAGCAAAGCGGCCTCTTCCAGGCGGTGAAGGCGGGCAGGAGCGCCGCGCAGGTGAAGGGGCGGGGATTGGGGGCGGGGGGCGGGGCTGCCTCTGAGCGCAGGAGCCGCTCGGAGAAGGCCCTGCTCTGGGCTCCAGTCTGGGCAGAGAGCGGGGAGGGCCCAGCGCGGAGAAGGCACCACCCCTTCTGGACCCCAAGGAGCTGCTTGATTCCATGGGATGCAGGTTGGGAGCAGCCTGGGAGTGCCAGCAGGAGGAGCCGTCCCCAGGGGAGCAGAAGGGGAGTCCCAGGAAGACCAAGCTCACTTTCCCAGAAGCAGTGAAATGTGGGGGTGGCTCATCCTCCTTGCAGGTCTTGGGGTTCCAGTGGAGAAGCAGGGTGGGGGTGGGGTGTCTTCCACACATGTGGGATTTTACAAAGGAGCCAGTGAAAAGTTTCTGGCCACCTGGCCTACAGTAAAAAATTAGTTGAGGAGCAAACTGGAAGATTAGCACGGAAAGGGGGGCTTTTGAAGGAGAGGAAAAGATGTGCCTCCACCTCTGTCCTGTGTGCTGGAATGGGATAGCTGGCATGGTGGGCTGCAATGGAGCAAGGGTTGGGTTTTTGAAAGGAGACTTGGGGCAGATGAGAGTGGCAGGGTTGGCTGGAGAAAGATAAGGAGCAGGGATATGCTGGAGGGAAAGGACAGAGGAATGTGGCTTAGGGGAAACTCAAATCCTCTAGTATGCTTGTGCTGTTGTGGGTCTCACTTCAATCTCTTGTTTCTGTGTGTGTGTCCTTGCCCTGCTCCTTTTGCCTATTGCCATCCTCTGTCAACTGTCACAGTCTGTAGTTGATGATTGGCTTGAGAGTTACAAGAAAGACAGGGAATCTGGGTTCCTGGAGCTCTTCAACTTCATTGTCCACTCCTGTGGTTGTAAAGGTGAGTTTAGAGTGGAGTGTTGTGCTTCTGCGTACTCTTGCAAAAGCCACCCTTCTTCCAGTTGCATGCTTGCCCTGCAGTGATGTGAGGCTGGACTGGCGCTCTCCTCCCTCTCTCTCCCCTTTCTCTTCCCTCCGCGGCCCTGCAGGTGTAGTGACCCTGGAGATGCTGAGAGGCCTTCAGAACTCGGAGATCATCCAGCAACTGACAGAATCATTTGATGAGGTGAGAACTAAAGGAAGGGGGTGTTTCTGGGGAGTTTAAATCTAAAAAGTCACCTTGGAAGGAGGGTAGCAGAGACAAATGGTGGACTCAGACAAATCTTTTCCCAGGGCTCAGCAGAGTACCCGCTGTTGTTGAACACCCCAGTCTGGCGGCGGTTTCGGCAGGGGTTCTGTGAGCTGTTGGCGGTTCTTGTGCACCGTACACAACATGCTGTTCTCTATGATGAGTATTTGATGGGTAGCCTCATCGCCCTGCTTACTGGCATGTCTGACTCCCAGGTTCGTGCTTTCCGCCACACGAGCACCTTGGCAGGTAGGAGAGTAGTCTGGGTTTGGGTGAGCAGATGGATGCATCCCTTTCTGAGAGGAGCTGAGAAATGCCATGCTATGCTTCGTCTTTTTCTGTAGCCATGAAACTAATGACAGGTTTGGTGCGTGTAGCTCTGAGTGTCAGCCTGCAGAAGGACAACAGTCAGCGCCAGTATGAGGCTGAGCAGGCCAAGGGATCAAGCTGCCGGGCTCTGGAGAAGCTGGAAGGGCTGCTGGAACAACACAGAGAGGTGAAGGTGGCAGGGTTGCAGCACAAGGTGGCATGGGGTGGGGTGGGAGAGCAGGCAAATATGACCTCATGGAAATTATTGAAATCTTGTAGAATGAGACTCATAACTTAACGTCATCCACCTGTCTCGGGAGACAGTGGAGAAGGGCATCTTTGGAGGTGGGGTAAACTGTTGGAAGGTTACAGCACCAGTTCTGGCTGTAGAGTCCAATACAAAAGAGATGTGTTTTGTTGCAGCCGGGGCAGATGAAGGCATCTGGTTGTGCTGCTGCGGATGCACTATGGTGTTTCTTCTCTCTCTGCTCCTTTCAGCGGTCATCCCTCTTCTGGTCACTGCTATGGATGCAGGACCTGTCTGTCTCCAGGCATTGTGGTCATCTGCAAAGGATTCCCACAGGGTGGTGTTGATGTTGATGTTTCCAGACTTTATGTCATGTTTGCAGACATTTTTGTAGCACAGAATTGGTCTGCCAGTGGGTCTGGTGGGCCTCACTATACGCCACCTTCGTAGATCTAAAAGCAGCCTTCGACACAGTCCCTAGAACTAATAATAATGTTAAATTATTATTTATACCCCGCCCTCCCCAGTTAAAACCGGGCTCAGGGCGGCTAACACCAATAAAATTACAATAAGACATTAAAAAAACAATTAAAATACAGATTAAAATACAATATTAAAATTTAAAATGCAGCCTCATTTTAAGTAGTCCATAAATCCAAACCATAAGGGAGGAAAACACAGGGGTCAGACTGAATCCAACCCTAAGGCCAGGCAGAACAGCTCTGTCTTGCAGGCCCTGCGGAAAGATGAGAAATCCTGCAGGGCCCTGGTCTCCTGTGAAAGAGTGTTCCACCAAGTTGGAGCCAATACTGAAAAGGCCCTGGCCCTAGTTGAGGCCAATCTAGCCACCTTATGGCTCGGGATCTCCAGAATATTGTTTGTGGACCTTAAGGTCCTCCGCGGGGCATACTAGGAGAAGCAGTCCTGTAGGTACGAGGGTCCCAAGCTGCATAGGGCTTTAAAGGTCAAAACCAGCACCTTAAACCCGATCTTGTACTCCACCTGGAGCCATTGCAGCTGGTAAAGCACTGGATGAATGTGATCCTGTGGCCGGGACCCCGTAAGGAGCCTCACCGCGGCATTCTGCACCCGCTGGAGTTTCTGGGTCATTTTCAAGGGCAGCCCCGCGTAGAGCGAGTTACAATAATCAAGCCTGGAGGTGACCGTCGCATGGACCACTGTGGCCAGATCAGGGCGAGAGAGGTAAGGGACCAACTGCTTGATACGGCGGAGATGGAAAAATGCCACCTTAGTTGTGGCTGCAGCCTACGCCTCCATGGAAAGAGAGGCATTGAAGGTTACACCTAGACTCTTGACAGAAGGCGCTGGCACTAATTGAGCCCCTGCAAGAGATGGGAGTTGGCCTCCCAACCCCATGTCGTCCCGACCCAGCCAGAGAACCTCTGTCTTCGAAGGATTTAGCTTCAACCGGCTCCCACGTAGCCATCCAGCCACAGCTTCCAAGCACTTGGTCAGTGTGTCCGGGGCCGAGGCAGGACAGCCATCCATCAACAGATAGATCTGGGTGTCATCAGCATATTGATGACAACCCAGCCCAAAACTCCGGACAATCTGGGCAAGGGGGCGCATAAAGATATTAAAAAGCATTGGGGAAAGGATTGCACCTTGCGGGACTCCACACACCAAGGAGTGCCGCAGCGACAACTCCCTCCCTAGCGCCACCCTCTGTCCCCAACCTGAGATAAAGGAGCGCAGCCATTGTTGGACTGCCCTGAATCCCCACGTCGGCAAGGCGGTCTAAAAGTTCGTGATTGACCATATCGAAGGCTGGTGACAAATCTAAAAGAATCAGTCCCGACCCACCTCGATCCAGCTGTCTACGGAGATCATCTGTTAAGGCGACCAGAGCTGTCTCGGTCCCATGACCAGGGCGAAAGCCAGACTGAAATGGATCTAGAGCCGATGTTTCATCCAGAAACCTACCAAGCTATTCGGCAACCGCTCTCTCAATTATCTTACCCAGGTACGGAAGATTCAAAACCGGGCAATAATTGGATAGATCTAAAGGATCTAGAGATGTTTTCTTTAAGAGCAGACGCACCACTGCTTCCTTCAATTCCTCTGGGAAAGTCCCTAGACTTTGGGAGAGACTTCAGGGTACCATCATAGATCCAGGCACTTCACTCAAATACGGCTCTTAGAGTTAGGTGTAGCCCCTTGGACACCTAACAGACCCCATTAAAACCTTTAAGGGAGCCAGGCAAGGGTGCCTTTTGGCCCCCCTACTATTTTTATTTCAATAACTTAGTAACCGCTCTCAGTAACCCAGAATTCCACCCCACCCCCCCGAGCTAGCAAATCAGCATATTTCGGTTTTGCTTTACGCTGATGATGCGGTAATTCTATCCAGAACCCCCATTGGGCTCAAAAAAGCATTAAGAAAGCTTGCAGCCTACTGTGAAACGGAATGTCTTAATATAAGCTTACCAAAAGGCCAAGATTCTTGTTTTCGGGGGGGGGGGGGGGAACCTAAGTTTAGAAGCTGGGAACTTCTGAGGCCATAAACTAGAACAAGTCTCAAACTACTGTATAAGTATTTAGGAATGGTGGTCCAGGCTTCAGGATCCAATAAACTACACATAAATTCCATCGGGAGCTCTGAGGAAAAAACAGCAAATTGCAGCCTCAAATTTTTTAGAACCCAAGGGGGCTTTTTCATCCCCACGGCCCTAAAATTATACAAGGCCAAAACGTTGGCACAGCTCCTATATGGATTCTTTCTGGGCCTGCCATCCTCTGCTTTCTCCCCCCTCCTCCCCCTTGGATTGGAGTGCAACCCAAACTCCTTAGAGCCCTCCTACAAGTTCCCAGATGCTTATCAAACGCATGGATCAGAGTAGAAACGGGGATGATGAGAGTGTTATGATCTCTTACTCACAAGTAGGACCCGACTGGCACGTTCTCTCCCTCCTGGTCGATTGTTCGGGAGCCTCAAAAGCTTTCTCCAGCCTGAACATCACAGCGACTGATGCCAACTGACATCAACACACTTATGGATCTTCAGAGTTTGCGCAATTGCATAACAGGCCTCAGCAACACAGCATTTGGCTAATTATGTTTATTTACATATAAACACACATGGAGCACTGCAACATGGCTCCCTCTCTCTCTAGCATCAGGCAGCAAAGAGAAAGAACAATTGTCCCACTTCACAGCACACAGTAACACAAACATCCTGTTTCCGTCACGTCCGACTCTGGAATGAAAACGTACACCATCATGTGATAGACAACAATCCCATGAATGCAAACACAGGGAATGAATCTCCAATAACCTCCCCCGATTCATGAACCATGTTGCAGTCATCAGTGTAACTGCAACAAACATACAGATGCCATACCCACAGTATATCCCTGTATTAACCCTTGGAACTACCTGCAACTGGATTGGCCTTGGGCCTTACCATCTTGCACTTCTTGGCAACATAGCCTTTCTGACTATGAGGAAGTCTCACACTTGGCTTTGTTGGGACTTGAACCCTAGCCTTGTTCCTCTCTGAGGAATCAATGTTTTCACACATGGCCTCTGGATGTGATTCTGCTTCCTTCTCCAAGGAAACAGTGTCTACCCTTACAGCCTTTGGGTGTGGTTTCCCATCCCTTGAGGACAAACCCTCTACCCCTTTTAAGACTCCGGGTTTCAAGACCTGTGTCGAGCCACTAACCACAGCTAAATCTGCAACGGCTGTGTTAGCAAACTCCTGAGCATACCTGGTGGGCATTTCATCCCTTGTAGCTCCTCCTGATCTGCGCACCTGGCACATCTCCACTGTATTAGTGGAACTCACCTCCGTGTTAGCATCAGCAGCAGACTCTGTATCAGAACCTTCCACAGTGGGGTAGCCTTGGAAAATACCCTTATTTTCCTCCCATACTGCACTGCACTCAACAACCCTAGTGAGTAAAATCAGCTCGGTATGAGGCCTTACCTGTTCATGCCTCCATACCACAGGAAGAATCTATGCTCCCTGCCTTGTGACATCTCAACCCACATGTCAGACCCAATCATTGGCATCTTGGCTTTTTCCGGGTTTGCCTTGTCACTGTCACCATCTCCATTACCAATTGGGTGCCTCTGTGAGATACCCATATTGCCTCCCCCTTTTGCTTTGTCCTGAGCACTGGTACACCTGACCATCCTTGTGTCAGACATCAGCAAGCTGGAAGACGCATGCACACATCCTGAATGAAAAAAATTGTTATCAGATGTAATAGCACATGTCTCTCCAACCTTCCCACCATCCATAGAATCTTAGAGTTGGAAGAGACCACAAGGGCCATCCAGTCCAACCCCCTGCCAAGCAGGAAACACCATCAAAGCATCCCCCATGTTTAAATCACAACATGGTAAGAACCAGCCATTCCTAGTGTTTAAACACATTAAACATCACAACGTTTCAGCTTTTTAGTTCCATGATCCCTGTGTTATGCACCCCCAAGGAGTCTCCAACCAACTGTTGGATCAGTTCCTTCTGTGGCGTACACAGTTCCATCTTGCACAAAGGTGTGCCTTCACCTCAGAATCTAGCACAAAAGATTCTTGAACCTCAGCACTGGATCAGACTGTCACCAAATCTGCTGAAGCTCTGCATCCCTGGCCTTGCTTCATGTCGCCTGTCAGAAATGCAACAAATGTTCCTGAGAAGTCCAAACTTCTCAAAGGGCAAACTTTCCACTGCTCTGACCTCAGCAGTGCCACCTGCTGGTTGGAGTGATGATTGGGATGACTTCACAAGTCACTCCCTTCTCCTTCCGTTCTGGAGAGGGCCCCCCCCCCAACAGGAAACAATGCAATTTAATACCCCAGAGGACACGATAACACTTCAAAATGACCTTCCTTAACAGATTAGACAACTGGGCCAAAGCAAACAATGTGTCCAACAAATTCCTCACTTGGTCCTTGCCAACAGGGATGAACTGATCAACAAAGTAGAAGTCTTTGAAACCTTGGGAGGAAGTGATCATGTCCTCTTGGGTTTCAAAATGTAGAGGCAAGGGAAAGTTTGCTCAGACATGCACTCTGGACTTTAAAAAGGCCGATTTCAAAAAGTTGAAGGAACTACTGTGACATGCCATGGTTGGAAATACTCAGAGATTGGAGCCCAGGATGGATGGGAGTTTCTTAAAGGTGAAATATTAAAAGCTTAAATGCAGACAATTCTAACAAGAATTGGATTCTCAGGAACAAGAATTTAAGGGAGAGAAAAACAACAGTGATCTCATTGTGGGAGTTTACTATAGATCCCCAAGCCAAACTGAGGACACAGATGATGCCTTCCTGGAACAGATGGCCAAGCATTCCAAAGGAAGTGAGATAGTAGTAATGGGGGATTTCAACTATCCTGATATTTGTTGGATGTCAAACTCAGCCAAGAGCATAAGGTCGAACAGATTCCTCACTGGCCTTGCAGACAACTTCATTGTCCAGAAAGTGGGAGAAGCAACAAGAGGATCAGCCATTTTAGATCTGGTCCTAACCAATAGTGATGACTTGGTTAGTGGGGTAGAAGTGGCAGGATCATTAGGTGGGAGTGACCATGCTCTTCTGGAGTTTATTATCCAGCGGAAAGGAGCAACCAAGCATACTAAGGTCCAAATTCTAGACTTTAAGAAAGCCAACTTCAGAAAACTTAGGGAAACGCTGGGTGAAATCCCATGGACAGTAATACTAAAAGGGAAGGGAGTTTATGATGGTTGGGAGTTTGTTAAAAGGGAGATATTAAAAGCACAACTTCAGGCAATACCAATGAGACGGAAACATGGAAGGTGCCTAAAGAAGCCAGGCTGGCTATCTAAAGAACTTTTGACTGAGTTAAGATTTAAAAGGGATATGTACAAAAATGCAAAAAGGGGAAAACCACCAGAGAGGAATTCAAACATATAGCCAGCACGTGTAGAGACAAAGTCAGAAAAGCTAAAGCACAGAATGAACTCAGGCTCGCTAGAGAGGTTAAAAGCAACAAAAAGGGCTTTTATGGGTATGTCCGTAGCAAAAGGAAAAACAAGGAAACAGTGGGGTCACTCAGAGGAGAAGATGGTGAAATGCAAACAGGGGACAGAGAAAGGGCAGAACTCCTCAATGCCTTCTTTGCCTCAGTCTTCTCCAAGAAAGAAAACAACGCCCGACCTGAAGAATATGGAGCAGATGATTCAGCAGGGGAAACACAGCCCAGAATAAGTAAGGAGGTAGTACAAGAATACTTGGCTAGTTTAGATGTATTCAAGTCTCCAGGGCCAGATGAACTATATCCAAGAGTATTAAAAGAACTGGCAGAGGTGATTTCAGAACCACTGGCAATAATCTTTGAAAATTCCTGGAGAACAGGCGAAGTTCCAGCAGACTGGAGGAGGGCAAATGTTGTCCCTATTTTCAAAAAGGGGAAAAGAGAGGACCCAAACAATTACCGCCCAGTCAGCCTGACATCAATACCAGGAACGATTCTAGAGCAGATCATTAAGCAAACAGTCTGTGAGCACCTAGAAAGAAACTCTGTGATCACTAAAAGTCAGCATGGGTTCCTGAAAAATAAGTCATGTCAGACTAATCTGATCTCATTTTTTGACAGAATTACAAGCCTGGTAGATGAAGGGAACGCTGTGGATGTAGCCTATCTTGATTTCAGCAAGGCCTTTGACATGGTGCCCCATGATATTCTTGTAAAGAAGCTGGTAAAATGTGGACTAGACAATGCTACCATTCAGTGGATTTGTAACTGGCTTACTGACCGAACCCAAAGGGTGCTCATCAATGGCTCCTCCTCATCCTGGAGAGTAGTGACTAGTGGGGTGCCACAGGGTTCTGTCTTGGTGCCCAGTCTTGTTCAACATCTTTATCAATGACTTGGATGATGGGCTTGAGGGCATCCTGAGCAAGTTTGCAGATGACACCAAATTGGGAGGGGTGGCTAACACCCCAGAGGACAGGATCACACTTCAAAATGACCTTAATAGATTAGACAACTGGGCCAAAGCAAACAAGATGAATTTTAACAAGGAGAAATGTAAAGTACTACACTTGGGCAAAAAAAAATGAAAGGCACAAATACAGGATGGGAGACACCTGGCTTGAGAGCAGTACATGTGAAAAGGATCTAGGAGTCTTGGTAGACCACAAACTTGACATGAGTCAGCAGTGTGATGCAGCAGCTAAAAAAGCCAATGCAATTCTGGGCTGCATCAATAGGAGTATAGCATCTAGATCAAGGGAAGTAATAGTACCACTGTATTCTGCTCTGGTCAGACCTCACCTGGAGTACTGTGTCCAGTTCTGGGCACCACAGTTCAAGAAGGATACTGATAAGCTGGAACGTGTCCAGAAGAGGGCAACCAAAATGGTCAAAGGCCTGGAAACGATGCCTTATGAGGAACGGCTTAGGGAGCTGGGTATGTTTAGCCTGGAGAAGAGAAGGTTAAGGGGTGATATGATAACCATGTTCAAATATATAAAAGGATGTCATATAGAGGAGGGAGAAAGGTTGTTTTCTGCTGCTCCAGAGAAGCGGACACGGAGCAACGGATTCAAACTACAAGAAAGAAAATTCCACCTAAACATTAGGAAGAACTTCCTGACAGTAAGAGCTGTTCGGCAGTGGAATTTGCTGCCAAGGAGTGTGGTGGAGTCTCCTTCTTTGGAGGTCTTTAAGCAGAGGCTTGACAGCCATCTGTCAGGAATGCTTTGATGGTGTTTCCTGCTTGGCAGGGGGTTGGACTGGATGGCCCTTGTGGTCTCTTCCAACTCTATGATTCTATGATTCTATGGATGCAGAATGAGCTCACAGATGAGTTGAAATTTGAGAAGGGAAGAAAGGAAAGAATGGAGGAGGAGTATATACAAGTAGCCAACAGTTGCAGGGTGAATGTCAGATGGGCTAAAGCTCAGAATGAACTCAAGTTTGCAAGAGAGATTTAAAAAGGTGTTTGGGTTTTTTTTGGCTGTGTTCGAAGCAAGAGGAACAATCAAGTGGCAGGTCCTCTGTGTGGAGAAGTTGGAGAAGTGCTGTTGGATGAGAGAGAAGGCAAATGTCAGAGAAGTTCCTTCACTGACAGCAGAACTGCTCAACGCTTCCTTTACTTCTTTCTTCACCCAAAAGAAAATCAATGCCCAACCTAGTGATAGCATGATAAGTGAAGGGAGGGAGGGAGGAGTTGCAGCCCAAGATAGGAAAAGAGATGGTAAGAGCATCATAGCAACGTTAAATGCCTTCAGATCTCCAGGGACTGATGAGCAGCACCCAAGGGTACTAATGGAGCTTGCAGATTTAATCTCGGAGCCTCGATAATCTTTGAGAATTCTTTGGAGTTGTCATTCATGAATGTCTGGCATGCCACAGGTCTAAAGTGCAAAATACATCTTTGGATTTTGAGTTTCTTGACAGCATTTTGGGGCTCACTATGGTGCTGGAGGAGACTCTTGAGAGTCCCATGGACTGCAAGAAGATCAAACCTATCCATTCTGAAGGAAATCAGCCCCGAGTGCTCACTGGAAGGACAGATCGTGAAGCTGAGGCTCCAATACTTTGGCCACCTCATGAGAAGAGAAGACTTCCTGGAAAAGACCCTGATGTTGGGAAAGATGGAGGGCGCAGGGAGAAGGGGACGACAGAGGACGAGATGGCTGGACAGTGTTCTTGAAGCTACAAACATGAGTTTGACCAAACTGCGGGAGGCAGTGGAAGACGAGTGCTTGGTGTGCTCTGGTCCATGGGGTCACGAAGAGTCGGACACGACTATACGACTAAACAACAACAATGTTGATCTAGTATTTCTTCAGGTGAAATTTTGGAACAGAAACATGCAGATTCGGCACAGAAACCACCAGGACCCAAGCAGACCCTTCACAACACGTCTTTTGGGAACATATCCCTGTGCTCACACACCAGAGCTCCGCAAAGCCCTCTGTGGACTTAAAGGGAGCATCTGCTGTTACACAAAGGCTCTCCACTGTGACTTCCCTAGACTCTTGTGGGAGTTAACATTTCTTATGGGTATCTGCTGGATCCCTTCCCCTGTCCCAACTTTTCCTTGTGCTCTCTTGATAAAGGCTTCAGAGCATCCAGGTGGCTGTGCTTGGGATCATGGAACTCTGGGGCTCTAATGTATCAATAAAAGCATTGGCTGGGTTCATTTCTCATAGACAGGAGGGGAAGGGTTCAATCTTCCTGTCACGGAACCCCTAGATTAAATGTTATAGCACTACAGCTACTGAATTGATCTTCTGTGGGCTGCAACCTCTGTAGAGATTCATTCTAACTCATTAGGAGGCAATTTTGACTCAGTGTCATTTTTACATGCCAGAGACGGAAGATGTGACTGCTTCAAGCAGGGCAGATAGCCTGCTCCTTGTGAGAGTCCCTTTGACATGTCAGATGCCGGTGGCAGCGCACACAAGTGCCTGGCTGGAGGCTTAAACCACTTGTGTCCTGCTTTGTGTGTTGCCAGCTCCAGGAGAAACAGGAAGAGCTTGAGAATTTGATGAACGCTATCTTCAAGGGGGTCTTCATTCACCGCTATCGGTGAGTTGGGGTGAGGGCAAGTTCAGCTAGAGCAGGGACCAGTGAACTATGCTGTCCGTCTTAACACTTTCTTCGTTATTTGCTTGTCAAGGGACCTTATGCCTGAAATCCGTGCCATTTGCATTGAAGAGATGGGCCAGTGGATAGAGCATTACAGCAACTCCTTCCTGACTGACAGCTATCTCAAGTACATTGGCTGGACGCTACATGACAAGGTAGGTAGGTAGGTAGATGGAAGAAGGTGGGTGTTGCATCCAGCGGGGCGTACAATAGTTCAGAGGAAAAACTTAACAACTTGCTGTTTTGCCATATGAAGCTTTCAGGTAGAAGTTACTTGACTTAGGACAGCTGTCTTGGAGTCCTTTGAAGTCAAGGCTCCTTAAAACCCATTGAAACAAAATTTAACTAAGATTGCAGGCTTGTTTAGGTGACTATAAGAATCTGTGGTTATACTAGTTACTTGTTCATCAGTGTAGATAGTGCAGGTAATATTCTTAGTTGGTTCTGTGAAAGTAGAAACATGTCTGTGAAAGTTGAGGTTCTCCTGGGAGAATGTCCACCTTAGGGTCTGGCCTTGCTGATCTCTCTTGAAGAAGCCCAAGGAGCTGGCCTGGCAGCTGCTAGTCTCTTGCTTCTAATCTCCTCCTGTTTGTCTTGCAGCAGGGGGAGGTCCGGCTCAAGTGCCTGCTTGCTCTGCAAGGACTGTATCGCAGCCAGGAGAGGGCTGCTCGCATGGAGCTCTTCACCAGCCGTTTCAAGGTAAGGGTCTTGACCTAAGAATGCTGTCAGCTGGATGTCTTCCACACCTTCTTGGCCTTCCTCTGTTCCTGGACCTTCTGCTGTGGGGTCCTTGTATCTGTGCGTTGCTCCCCTGCCCAATGCCTGCGCTCTTCCCTGCAGGAGCGAATGGTGTCCATGGTCCTGGACAAGGAGCCCCAGGTGGCAGTGGAAGCTGTCAGGCTGCTCACCCTCATCTTTCAGTAAGTGTTGTCAGGGTGGGGGGGATGCTAGGGCCTGAGCCCCTTGGATCCCCTCCCCCCAAGTCCATAGTGTGCACACAGGAAACTTCCTTGGTCCAGTCAATGCAGTGTTGGCTGCGCTGACAAGCAAGCCGCCTCCAGGGTTGGGTCAAGGTCTTTCTCAGCCCTGCCTGGGACCTTTGCATGCAGGGCATGTGCTCTGCCACTGAGCTCCAGCCACGGCCCACTGATTAGTGGATGCTTGATCTCCGTTCAGGAATATGGATGACGTGCTTACAGACTTGGATTGTGCAAGCGTCTTTCCACTTGTGTATGCTTCTAGCCATCCTCTTGCAGCAGCCGCTGGTGAATTCTTATATAACAAGTGAGTGTGTCCCCCCCTCTACCCCCCCTCCCCAGAACTGCAGCATCTCAAGCAGAAGACCAGCTTGTTTTTTCATCTATCTTGTAAATCATGTGTTTTGCTGCAATCAAGCGGTCTATAAATTTTATTAAATAAACGAGACTTGCTCCTGCTCTGCTGCCTCTTACAAGCCTTCCTGCAGAATCCTTGATTCCATCTCCCCTTTCTTAACAATAGCGGTTTGGCCCCTAGGTTGTTGGCTCCCACCTTGTGTGCCAGGGGGATGGCAGGGAAGCAGCGCACCCGAGCCGCCTTCCAGCTGCTGCTGGCCTTTTCCATTGAGAGTGAGGTGAGGCAGCCGGGGGGGCAGGGGGAGAGACCTTCCCAGGCAGGGGCATGACATTGCTCTCCCCACACAGTTCCACGACCATGCCAGCTACCTGGTGGACAGCCTGTGGGACTGTGCGGCTGCCTTGCTGAAGGACTGGCAGCTGCTGACTGGGCTGCTGCTGGAGGAACCCCCTGCGGAAGGTGAGGAACAGGGGGGGGGGCTGAAGGGACACCTGGAAGCAGTGATGAGCATTGACATCTCTGCCCAGCTTGCACAAGTGATGGGGGGGGGGGAAGGTTGGCTCTTGCTGGGCACGTCTGCAAGTGAAGTGTCTAAGGTGAAAGCTTTCAATCTGGTGTGGTCCAGGATCCACCCAGCTCTTCAGTGATCAGCTCACAATTGCAAGGTCTGAGTAGAATAATGGAAGGGGAGGGGTTACCTCAGATTGGGCGCCTGCTTGTCATTTTTAGTATCGCCTGGACACATTCCTAGCAGGTACATATCCAGCCCTCCTTTGGCTGCTTCCAAAGGCACCAGGGGAGGAGGCGGAGTCATTTGCATGTTGGCAGTTTTAAGCAGTTTCTCTGGCTGTGAAGAGATTCAGGAGCAGCTTTCAGTCTAGTTGCCTATTTTTTACCTTCACACAAGTCGAGATGGAGAAATAATGGCTGCTGGTGAAATGAAACCTCTCCTTCGAGACTTCTCACAGGGTAGGCTAAAGTTGGAGTGGGGAACATACAAGGTGGTGAACTACAACTCCCATCAGCCCTAGCAGGCGTGGCAGATGACCAGGGATGATGGAAGCTGCAGTTCACCAATGTTGAGGTGGGTTTAAAGGGCAGCCCAGACACGGACCGTGTATGAGGTGCACAGTGTGGAACAACTACATTGCACAGGCCAGCAAAGGGCCTGCAGAACTCGCTCCCTGGCTCAGCTGCTGCCTTGTTCCACAGGCCTCGGAGACCGAGAGGAGAACAGCCTCATCATGTTCTTGGCAGCCAGTGTGCGGCAGGCCACAGAGGGGCAGCCACCTGTCGGTCGGATCTCTGGGAAGAAGGTAAAGGAAGGGTCGGGGTGGCCGCCTGAGGTGTTCTCAGCTCCGCTTCTACCCTCCACTGGGCTATGCTTCCCATTCTTTCTGCTCTGCAAGGTGCTTTCTGCTCGGGAGCGGAAGGTGCAAGTGGAGGATCGCCTCAGACTCACCCAGCACCTCATCCCCCTGCTGCCCCTGCTGCTGGCTAAGGTGAGCCCTGTGAGGGGTGGGGGGGCATGGAAGCATTCTGGGGTGACTGACATGTCCCTCCCCCTTGGGGTCTGGGTTCATGGGACTTGACATTCTTGGCTTCTGCAAATGCAGACTAGATGGTTTCCCTTGCCCTGGGCAGTGCCTTCCTGTTCATGTCCCCTCTTGGCTATGTGGGAGCCTGAATGTTCCTTCTCTCTGCTCCCTTTGGCCAGTTCTCAGCTGATGCCGAAAAAGTGGTTTATCTGTTGGAGGTCCCGTGCTACTTTGACCTGACTCTTTACAGCAGTGGCCGTCTGGAAAAGGTGAGGGAGCCCTGCGCCTGCCCCCTCCCTTCGCCAGACCAGGGCTTGGGTGTGGGGCTGGGCCTGCCCTCTCCCCCTAGAGAAGCCTGTCCCGAGCTGCCAACCAACCAGGCTGCTGCCCTTCTGCCAAGCATTTAGAGCTGCTGCTGGCCCAGCTGTGGGAGGTGATGGAAAAGCACACAGACTGTGAAGTGCTGGAGGCTACTTCCAGGACTCTGCACATGCTCTGCTCTCCAGAACTGGCTTTCTACAGCCGTGCAGATTTTGCCCGCAGTCGTCTGGTGGACCATCTGGCGGATAAATTCCAACATGAGGCGACTGAACTGTTCCAGGTACAGAGCGCTGGTGGCCATGGCAGCTTGGAATGGTCAGTGGGAAGGCAGTGGCCAGGCCACAGGTGGAGGTGCCTGGGAATGTGGGGCTGGTGGCTGGGCTAGGCAGTGCATGTATGGAGCAATGCTTTTCCTTCATTTCTCCCTCCTCCACATAGGAGACTGTAAGAGGGTTGAGGTGCTGGGTTGCTTTCCTGCTTCACTGTCATTGCAGTCCATGGAAGGCCAAAAGACTGCAATGATCAAGGAGGAGGAGAAACGGCCATGGTCAATGAGGTTTTCTTTCTCTTGGTTCCTGTTCAGTCCCCCTGCTGTCTGGAGAATGAAGATGTATACCGTGTGGCTGCCACTCTCAAACGCATTGCCATCCTGCACAGGTGAGCACAGGGAGGAGGGAGAGAACCAGGCAGTTCTGTTGTTCTGCAGGCCCCATCCTAGCTAGCATCCCAGCCCAAGGCTTTTAGACCCTCCCTCTGCTGCTCTGGAGCAGCCCCATGCTGCTTCTGTTGCATGGAAGGAAGAGGCAAGGACTGTCTTTTGCTTTTTTGTCTGCAGTGCTCATGACCTGACCCCGTGGAATTTCTTTGACCCCTGCATCCGATTCCTGCACCACACGGTGGACACAGAGGAGATCCCCAAGCAGGTACTGCAGGGTTGCAGGGAGAGTGGCTTGAACTGACGAGTGCCCTGGAAAAGTGGAGATGAACATAGGCACATGTGCCCACAGTTGCATGCCTGTGTCGTCTCACTGTTGCTACCACATCCTACTCCCTTCCCCCATTTTTGGGGGTGGGTACAGCCTTGCAGCTGCAGAGTGGAAGGTTCCTCACCACCCCAAATATTCTTGATCTTGCTTTGGCTGCTTCCATATCTGCCTGACTTCCTTCGTTGCAGGTGGTCATCTCTGCCATATCCTGTTCATACTTCTCACTCTATTGGGAGCTGTACCACCTCTGTGCCGCCGCCACAGCCTCTGACCCTCTTCCCAGACAGGTGAGCAGGGCTTTTAAGAGCGGGTGGGTCTCCCTTTGCACCACCACACACTCATGAGACCACTCCTCCTTCCAGGAGCAACTGCTCAGCCTGAAGGGAAAAGTGGCTTCCTTCTGCTCCCTCTGTCAGAACTACCTTGTGGACATGGACCCCGGTGTTCAGCAGCAGGTGAGAGCAGCAGACAGGGTTCCTGTGTTCCCTATGGGAGTTGGGATTCTGGCTCTTGCCAACTTCGTGAAACACTCAAAAGAGCCGGGCTTCTTCTGTTGGCCACAAGGATGCTTGCTCATCTCTTGTTCACATTCTCCCTTCACAACATGAGAGAGATAAGTTGCCAAATCTTACAACCCCTTCCTTCTTATTCATATGGGTACAAGCACCACTGCCACACAACTACAGCATATAGCAAAGGACTCTTGATACTCTGGGCAGGAAACCTTGGGGTGCAGGTGGTCTTTTCATCATTCCTTCCTGTTGAAGGCTGTGGCCCCCCCAAAGGGAAATACTGGAGGCCAACCACTGGCCGTGCGGGTAATGTCAGGAAGGGTTTGGCATCTTGGATCATGGTCTCCACTTCTTGAGGAAAGACTTCTGGCAAGAGATGGGCTGCACCTCACAGAATGTGTTTGCTAAGAGTCTCACAAACCTGATCAGGAGATCTTTAAACTAGATCCTGAGAGGGAGACAACATTACAGTCAGAACACCAGTTACTGGGGACAATAACTTCATTGATGGGTAGGAGACTGAGCGGTGCTCCAGAAACCTGCTAAAGGGCAAGAAACTACAAGAAGGAACGACGCATGGTTTCATTTGTTGCATGGCTTGGCCTTGTGCAGCTGATTTGGGGTTGGGGTTTGGGGGGTTGGGAGGCAGCAGCCCCAGGCAGGAGTCATGGAGGAGGAGAGGCATTGATTTCTTGCCCCAGCCACAACTGTAATGCAGTGGACAAGGAAGAGGCTACTTCTCCCCTTTGCGTGCCCAGAGGAGGGGCGTACAGAAACAAGGCAGTGTGTCCCTGCTTGCTGCCATTTTCCTTCCCCCTCCCCCATTTTCTAGGACTTGCTCGTGAATTGTGTGATGTCCCTTCCTGCCCCCTCACTTTCTGTCTCTGGTTTCCCTGCCAGGCCTTTGTGGTGCTGACTGACCTGCTCATTATTTTCGGCCCTCAACTGCCGTATGGGGGCCACCGCCTTCTCCGGGAGCTGGTGTACGAGCCGGATGTTGCTTTGCAGTCGCAGCTGGCTGGCTTCCTTGTGGACCACGTCTTCAACCATGACCAGGTTGAAGGTACTGGGCCGGGCCCATGAAGCCACTGGCTGCAGGAGGGCAGGGGTCCCTGTGCAGAGCACCCTCACCCACCCTCACCCACCCTTCCCCTTGTTGGTCGCAGGCAGCCAGGATGAGATGCTCCAGATCGAGCAACTGCACCAGCGCCGCAAGCTGCTGGCCGGATTCTGCAAGCTCATTATCTACGGAGTCCTGGAGCTGAGTGCTGCCTCAGACATCTTCAAGCATTACTCCAAGGTGGGGGGGGGGCGGATGTGCCCAGGCTCTTGGCTCTGACATGGGTCCCCTTCCTCTTGCTCAGCGATGTTGCTGGACAGCTGGTTGGGTGCCAGATTAGCCAGCAAGGCCCCAAGAGATGCACGACAGCTGGTCCTCCATGTGCAGCTCTGGTGGGCTGCGGTTTGGGGGGGATGTGCTTTCGGCATTACCTGGGGCTGTAATGCACAGCAGCTGCCTGGTGGTAGAGGATGGGGACCTTCTCCCAGGCTCCCAAGGGATTCTTTTCCCACCCTGAGGATGGGGAATATGTGTTACAGTTCAAAAGATCGCAGGCTCAGGGTACAAGTGCAAAGCATTAGGCACATAGCCAGAAGCACACTGAACTCGGATGATCAGGCAGCAGCAGATTTTAAAGACCCTATTTCCTCACCCAAAGTCTCACCACTACTCAGGAGGCTGGTCGGGCCTGGCTGGGGGCGTTCTGTGGGCAGGGGTTCAATTCTGGCTAGCTTTGTGCAGCATCCACCTGGGGACAAACCCTGAGGTTCTCTGTTCTACATGATGGTCAGCAGAGGACTGTCATAATAGCTGTCTTTGACCCAGTCTTTCTGGCATCCTAGCAGATGGCACTGTTGGTTATACAGTGGTTCCACTCCTTCCTCCTGGGCAGATGGCTGGGAAAGGTTCCTGTCACAGTGGCCGGAGCGGGCTACTTCAGAGTAACGATTCTACACAGCTCTGCATTTTATTCTTTTATTGGTGCTGCGTATTTACAGTGCTGAAGTCATTGCTATATACACGGAGCTATGTGTTCAGTCGGGTTCAGAACCTCCGAATGGCTTTTGGCGCGTCTTTCTCCAACACAAAAGCCTCGGTAGACCCATCCTCTTTCCTCTCCTCTTTCTGCGCAATTCCGGAGTTGGGGGGATGGGTCTCCCCCCCTTATTTGCCCCTTCCTGTTCCACCTGAGACCCTGGCTCCGCTACCTTGCCTGAGCCTCGGACACGACTTCCTGCTTCCCCACTGGAATCGGAACTCTCTCTGCTTTCCCCTGTGCTCGGGGATGGGCTTGAACTCAGGAGGGGAGGGACTTCGCGATATCCCCTGTCCCTCACATCCACCCCCCTTCCAAGCTCCCCTTCTCCCCTCCCCAGGTCCCCCCCGGGTGTCGGTGACGACTGGAAGCCTAAGAACTCAGTACTTTCCGAGCCCGTTGGTGTGAACACCTCCCCCCAGTCTTGCGAGCCCCCCCTTCCGCCTGGGAGGACTGGAATCCCAAAAAGTCCGTGGCGTCAGAGCTGGTGGGGGTAAAAATGTGCTGCCAGTCTGCTTCTTCCTCTGACTGAGTGGATCTCGGCGACGCCCATACTTCTTCCTCTGGTTCCTCAAACTCCGCTTCCCATCCCCATGGTGAACTGCTCTCCAGTACTTCCTCCCTCTCCCCCTCCCCCTCCCTTTCCATGTGCCAGGGCTTGGGTCTGTGGGGAAAGAGGGCGTGAAATTCTTCCACCAAGAATTCCTCCTGTATTTGAGAGGCTGGGACCCACTCATTTTGGGATGGCGGGGCGTCCTCCCATGCCATGAGGTACTCCAGGCCCCCCACCCCTCTCCGTGAATCCAGGATGGCCGTGGCCTCATTGAGTTGCTCCCTGCCTTCCCTCTCCCCCCCTCCCTCGGGGGTTTGGTCGCTGTCAGCAGCGATCTATGAAACACTGGATGCACCCTCATGTCCTCTGGTAGTGCCAATCTGAAGGCCACCGGATTGACCTGTTGCGTGACCGTGAAGGGGCCCAGCCGTCTGGGCGCCAGCTTTTTGCACCTCCCTCTAATGGGAAGGCCCTCCGAGGACAACCAAACCTTGTCCCCCACCCTGATGACCTCCCCTTGTCGCCTGTGGCGATCTGCCCCCTTCTTGTACGCTTCCTTGGCCCTCTCCAAGTGCTCTCTGAGCTGTTGGTGCACCGTCTCTAGTTCCTCTGCCCAATCCTCTGCCCGTGGGCCCTCCTCCTCCTCCTCCCCCTCCCTCTCCGGGAAAGATCTGAGGTCGCGCCCATAATTGGCCTTAAAGGGCGACACCCCTGTGGAGACGTGCACTGCATTATTGTAGGCAAATTCCGCCAGTGGCAGGCGATCCACCCAGTCCGTTTGCCTCTGGCTGACGTAGCATCTCAGGTACTGCTGCAGAATGGCGTTGACCCTCTCCGCCTGTCCGTTAGTCTGCGGGTGTCTAGCCGTCGATAAGCTGACCTCCACCTGCAGGAGTTTCATGAGCCGCCTCCAGAACCTGGAAACAAATTGGCGGCCACGATCCGAAATAACCCTTAAAGGTAATCCATGCAGTCTGAAGACGTGGTCAACAAACAGTTTGGCTGTCTCTTCTGCAGAGACCGCCCTGGCACACGGTATAAAGTGGCACATTTTGGACATAAGGTCCACCACCACCAACACTGCGGTCTTGCCCCTGGATGCAGGCAGGTCCGTGATGAAGTCCATGGACACCACTTCCCACGGCCTGTGAGGTGTGGCTAAGGGCTCCAGCAATCCTGCTGGCGCTGCTCTGACTACCTTTGCCCGCTGGCAGGTGTCACAGCCCCGTACATAGTCTCTAACATCTTCCCGCACCCCTGGCCACCAGAAGTGTCTCATGACTAGGTGAGCGGTTTTGTCCCTTCCAAAATGACCCGCCGTCGGGTTGTCGTGCATTTGCTTGAGGATCTTACGTCTAAGCTGGGTCGTGGGCAGGTATAGTGCCCCCTTGTGGAAAAGCAGCCCCCTGCGTTCTGCAAAGTCTTTTGCCTGCACCCCCCCCCCCTCTCAGTTCTCTGAAGATGCGGGAGGCAAACTCATCTGCTGCCGTCAGTGCTGTGAGTTCTGCCTCGCTCACCACTGCTGCTCCGCAGGACCATGCTGATGGGGGGGAAATGTGCCTGGGTGCTGGTGGCAACTCCTGCTCCATGTACTCTGGTTTGCGGGAGAGGGCATCTGCCCTGACGTTCTGCTCCCCCGGTATGTAGTGGATGGAGAAGTTGAAGTTCGAGAAGAACTCTGCCCACCGTATCTGCCGCTGGTTGAGCACCCTGGCTGTTCTCCAGAACTCCAGGTTCTTGTGGTCTGTGCACACCTGGATGGGGTGCTTGGCGCCCACCAGGAAGTGTCGCCAGTGCTGGAAAGCAGCGTGGATCGCAAGAAGTTCCCTATCAAACACCGTGTAGTTGCGTTCTGGCTGGGTCAGCTTCCTGGAGAAGAAGGCACAAGGTCTCCACTCTCTGTTGGCGTCCAGTTGCAACAGGATCGCTCCCAAAGCCCTGTCTGAAGCATCGGTCTCAACGCGTAGGGGCGCATCCTGCACCACGTGGAACAGGTTTTGGTCCGAAGCGAACACCCTCTTGAGGCTTTCGAACGCTGCTTGCGCCTCCTGTGTCCACCTGAACTTCTGCTTGCCTCTCAGGCAGTCCGTGATGGGAGCCGTAACCCGTGAGAAGTTCTTGATGAATTTCCTGTAGAAGTTGGCGAAGCCTAGGAGGCGTTGGGCATCTTTGCGCGTCCTGGGGCTGTGCCAGTCCAGGATGGCTTGTACCTTGTCCTTGTCCATCGCCAGCCCCTTGTCTGACAGTTTGTAGCCCAGGAAGTCTACTTCCCTGGTGTGAAACTTGCACTTCTCCAGCTTCACATACAGGTGGTTCTCCTTCAGGCGCTGCAACACCTCCCTGACATCCTTCACATGTTGCACTGGGTCGTTGGAATAGATAAGGATGTCATCCAGGAAGACCAAGCAGTTCTTGAAGAGGAGGGACCCCAGGACGTGGTGCATGAAGGCCTGGAAGCATGCTGAGCCCCCTTGCAACCCGAAGGGCATCACCAGATATTCAAAAGAGCCCAGGGGCGTGAACATCGTGGTTTTCCACTCATCGCCTTCCCGGATCCTGATTAAGTTGTACGCCCCCCTCAGGTCTAGCTTGGTGAAAATCTTGCCCCTGCGTGCCGCTGTCAGGAGATCGTCCACTCTGGGCATGGGGAAAGCCACTGGCTCTGTCACTGAATTCAGTCGTCTAAAATCCACCACAAGGCGGCGCTGTTGCGTGTCTTTCTTGTCCACCCAGAAGACCGGGCTGCCCCCTGCTGCCTTGCTTTCTCTGATGAACCCCCGTTTGAGGTTCTTGTCTATAAACGCACGCAGATCCTCCAGCTCCTGATCTGACATGGCGTACAGCTTGGCTGGGGGTATCGTTGCCCCTGGCACCAGGTTGATCTGGCAGTCAAAAGACCTGTGTGGGGGCAGGTGGTCGGACTCCGCTTCGCTGAAGACCTCCTGCAGGTCCCAGTATGGTTTGGGTATCGCCTCACCCCCTTTGACGTGCATGGTGGCCACCGTGGCTATTGGAGGCCCCTCCCCTGGTTGGTGCTGCATGCAATGTTCCAGACAAAAGTCCGACCCAAACGTGATGCATCTCTGGTGCCAACTGATGGAGGGGTCGTGGCGCGCCAGCTAGCTCATGCCCAAGACGATGGGGGGGTCTGAGATGGTGGTGACGTTGAATGCCAGTGTCTCAGAGTGCCTTCCCACCGTCATTCTCATGGGGGGGGGTTTGATGAGTGATGGCCCCTCCCAGCAGCTCCCTGCCGTCAATGGTGGCTACGTGCAAGGGAAAGTCCAGCTGCAGAAGCTGTATTTGGTGCTCTTCTGCAAAGTTTCTCGAGAAGAAGTTGGCAGATGCACCACTGTCAATTAAGGCGAGGACTGTCAGGGGATAGCCATTTGGGAGCGTTAACGTCACTTCTAGAACCACTCCTGCTCTGGGAGGGGTGGGCTGGCTCTGCTCCGCGCTGTGCGGGTGGGTGGGCTGGGGCTGTTGTCTGCTGACTGCGCCTGGCTGCTGCCCCTTGTCTCCTGCAACCAGGCTTTCCCGTTTCCCTGCTGTGGTGCTGCGTCAGTGGGGGAGGGCACCACCGTTCCCGCCTTTCCTTGCCACTCTCTGCGATGTGGGCAGTCTCTGACGAGATGCTGGGGGGAGTTGCAGAGAAAGCAATTCCCGCCCCTTCCCTCCTTGCGTCTTGTCGCCGCTGGGGTTTGAAAAGCCCGCGCGCGCTATCAATTTGCATGGGTTCCTGGTCCTGGCTGGTCCCAGGCGTGGCTTGGAAGGGTTGTTGGGGGAGTGGCTTCTCCTGCGACCGTGGGAACCAAGCCCGCTTTGCGCGCGTTGCTTGCTTGTCGTTCCACCGGGATTCCTGTCTCACCCCCACCGCCAGAGCCGCTTTGCTCAGCTGATCCATATTACTGGGCTTTGGACCTCTCGAGAGCTCATCTTTCACATCCTCATTCAACCCCAGGTAGAACGCCGCTTCCATCGGAGGCGAGTGCAGTTCCCACCCCAGTCGGTGCACTAGCATGGTGAATCTCGCCCAATATTCGCGAACTGTCATTGTTCTTTGCCTTAAATTATGCAGTTCCTCCTTGGTCTGGTCCATATGACTATCGGACGCATACATAGTTTTTAAAGCCTCTAGAAATAGTTTGACATTCTTCATGCAAGGATTTTTTGTCGCAATTAACGGTCTTAGCCACTCCCTGGCTGCCCCTGTAAGGTGTTCCACAATAAACGCTACCCTGTGCTCATCATCAGGGAACTCATCATGGTGCAGCTCAAGAGCATACACGATCTCAGTCTCAAAGCCATGATATTCCCTCGGGTCTCCATTGAACTTGCTTACTAGGGTTCCCGCTCTCCTTCCTGGCAGCACTTGGAGTTGGGGGGCCCCTCCCGCCTTGTTTTTCTCGGCATCCAGCTTGTTTTGGAGCTCTACCGCCACCGCCCTTAATTGCTGCTCTTTTTCCTGAAGCGCTCTCACCTGTTCCGCAAGTTGTAGCCGGTCCTCCTGGACCTTCTTGGTTTCTTCTTTAGCTGCCTTTAATTCCCCCTGTGCCTGCAGCGCCTGTTGCTGCAGGTCCTGTTGGGCTTTCTCCGCGATCTGCCGCCATTTCTCCACCTCTGACGCACTCATCCCGGCAACTCCAAAGTAGCCCAAAAAAAGATTCGGAGGTTGCTGTCACAGTGGCCGGAGCGGGCTACTTCAGAGTAACGATTCTACACAGCTCTGCATTTTATTCTTTTATTGGTGCTGCGTATTTACAGTGCTGAAGTCATTGCTATATACACGGAGCTATGTGTTCAGTCGGGTTCAGAACCTCCGAATGGCTTTTGGCGCGTCTTTCTCCAACACAAAAGCCTCGGTAGACCCATCCTCTTTCCTCTCCTCTTTCTGCGCAATTCCGGAGTTGGGGGGATGGGTCTCCCCCCCTTATTTGCCCCTTCCTGTTCCACCTGAGACCCTGGCTCCGCTACCTTGCCTGAGCCTCGGACACGACTTCCTGCTTCCCCACTGGAATCGGAACTCTCTCTGCTTTCCCCTGTGCTCGGGGATGGGCTTGAACTCAGGAGGGGAGGGACTTCGCGATATCCCCTGTCCCTCACAGTTCCCTCTGCCTGTGCTCCAGCCCAGCCCCTTGGCAGCCTTCAGAGCCCAGTCAAAGGCATCTCAATGGCCCCTGAGTGCTGTGCTTTGGGGGCCTGAGGTGTCTCACGCAGGTTGCCAGCTGCTGTCCAGCTGCCTGATTTTCCAGTTAACCAAAATAGCCAGCCAGTGTATTGTTCACAGAAGCAAAACTTGAAATGCATAAGTCATGGCTCTTGGGCATAAGTGGATGTTTGGAAGCCCATTTCCAGTTGGACTCTAGCCAAGGAGTGCTGCCTGCTAGGACTATTGCCCATCCTTACCCATCCCATCATAGGGAATAGACCTTTCTGTGTGTTTCTCTATGGCTTAAGCCTCTGCCCTGGGACTGGAGTGACGTTAGTGTTCTTCCCACTGTTGCTTCTTTCTCTGAATCACTCTTTGCCCCCACCAGTCCTACGACAACTACGGGGACATCATCAAGGCGACACTGAATGAGACCCGCCAGATTGACCGGACCGAATGGGCTCACACGCTGCTACTTACTCTGCAGCAGGTAATGGGGAAAGGAGCCAAGAGGTTGGGGAGAGGCCTTGGGTGACACTCCCTTGCCCTTCCAGTGTGGTGTAGGGGTTAAGAGCGGTAGACTCCTAATCTGGGGAACCGGGTTCGTGTCTCCGCTCCTCCCCATGCAGCTGCTGGGTGACCTTGGGCTAGTCACACTTCTCTGAAGTCTCTCAGCCCCACTCACCTCACAGAGTGTCTGTTGTGGGGGAGGAGGGGAAAATAGATTGTTAGCTGCTTTGAGACTCCTTCGGGTAGTGATAAAGCGGGATATCAAATCCAAACTCTTCTTCTTCTTCTTCCTCCTAGTTGCTGACTCAGCTGCTTCTGGAGCAGGGACCTGCAGGCATCAACTCGGCCACCTTCCTGGAGATCCGGGATTTGGCACGGCGCTTCTCTCTGCTCTTTGGGCTGCACCAGCTGCAGAACCGCTCCGCCCTTGTCACACTGCATAAGTGAGGATGCTGCTGCCAGAGGCTTCTCCTGTCTTGCAGGGTGTGGGAAGTAGTGGGGGGGGCAGGTGACACGAAGCCAGTTGAGCAGGTGGAAGGGTGGGACTTGGGAAGCCAGAGATGGCTGGTCCACTGGCTCAGTGCTCTCTACATCAACTGGCAGTGGCCTTGCAGGGTTCTGCCTGCAATGGACCTGGGCGCAAAGTAGCTGCTTCTGCCCTGAAGCACAGCCTTGCCCAGTTCCCAGGTGTGGGAAGGGCAAGCCAAGAGGGTGGCTCCCCAGGCCCAGGAGGCATCCCGACTGCACTTTCATTTGCCATAGGGATGGGATAAAGTTTGCCTTCCAAGAACAGGTGGCCTCCGACTCAAGGCTGGACCTTGTCCACTTGCCCTTCTTGGAGCTGCTGAGCGAGTTTTCTCCACGGCTGTTGTCTCCCGACAAAGCCTTACTGTGAGTGACTTGCGAGGGAAGAGGGGAGGCTGGAAGGTCCCTGTGCCCTTCGGCTCCTTTCTCTGCTGTTAAGCCTAACGCACCTCCTCCCTCTGGCAGCCTGTCCTACCTCAAGAAGATCAGCCAGGCACATCTGTCCTCCCGACATGGAGAAGAGCACCTCTGGGGCTCGCTCCTGATCTATCAGCGCTCCTTGAGCCCCCAGGAGGAGACAGCCCCCTCACCAGATGCACCTGCCCAGCAGAAGCCTGGACCACCTGCCAAGAGGCGGCACCTGAATGGTGGGAGGCGGAATGGAGGGGGGCAGGGGGGTGGTGCTTGTACGGCTGCAGAGTTGGAAGTGGAAACGGCCATGTTTCTCCTGCCTTGGCAGAGTCCCTTGGGCATAGCGATACCAGTTTCTCCTCCACTTCCGGCAGCCGCTTACAGAGCCCCTTGCTGACATCCACCACCCTGCGGAGAAAAGGCCACTCAGCTGCCCAGCTGCTGGGCCAGGAGGACTCGGGCTCCGAGTCGGAGTTTGTGCAAAGGTGAGCTGGGCTGGGGGTGGGCTGGGACTTGCTAGCACCCTCCCTGCAGGTGGCTTGACTTGCTTCTCTTCTGCCTTTTCAGCCAACCACCGCTGGGGCCGCAGCAGCGCCACAAAGCTCCTCGCCGCCAGCTGCAGCCCAAGAATCGTGGCAGCCTAGGCCCGCAGCTGGGGTGGTAAGTTTGTCTGGGAAGCTGGAGAGCGGGCAATAGGGTTTCGCCACGAGGCCTCTGGTAATGTAATGTTTTCCATGAGAGAAGAACAAGTGATACAAGATTCTGTATACATTATTTTATGGGTTTGTGGTTTTATTCATTAATATGAATAGTCATTATTACAATAAAGCTAAGCTGCTTGGCATCTGTGCATCCAGAGAGAGATTCCTGTGACCAGATGGTCTTTGCAGGGCAGCTGTGGAAAGGCAGAGGCGGGACAGGCACCAGCTTGGAGCCATCCAGACTGCCTCCCCAACATGGCCAGGCAGCAAATGTCGCTTTGCTGGGCCAAGACATGCCTCTGTTTCTGCCTCACAGGCTGACCCTGATGGAAGTGGGAGAGGCGGTGGTGGAAGAGTCTGAGACCAGCGAGGAGGAGGTCGCCTTTGGCAAGGTGAAAAGAAGCCCCTGGCAATGGGGGGGGGGGGAGAATGATGCCTGCCCCCAGGTCCCCTGAGAGCCCCAGCCAGCCTGACCTGCAGCACCTGGTCCTCCTTGCGCCCTGGTTTCCCTCTTGGGGGCGGGAGGAAGGGCTGCTTTTGGCTTTGCTGGAGTGACTCCACTTTGGCCCGCCTGGCTTCTGTCCGCAGGAGTCAGAGCTGAGGCCTCTCCTTGCTTGCAGGATCTTACCTAATGGCTTCTTAAAGGATAAATGAGCGGGGCAGAGCAATATGGCTCCCCTTAACACCTGCTTTCCCTTTTCCTGCAGGATTCCTGAGGTAGGCTCCCCCCTCACAGTTTCTCAGGGGGCTCTATGCTGCGCTGCCCCTCCTGGGGTTGGAAGCTTCAGTTGCTTGTTGCCAGTGCTGTTTGTCTAATTGACGATCTGTTTTTGGTGCCTTAGGGGCTCTCCTTGCCCCCATTTGTTGTTTTGCACTTGAGGTTTTGCCTCAGCTGCTCTCACTTGTGAGACTATTTCTGTTCTGCTGTTGGCTGAGAAATAAAACTGTTTATGGAAAACTTTTGGTGCCTGCAATGAGGCTGCTTTGACGGGGGCTGGCGAGGGATGTTGCACAGTTGGGCCCTAATGCATCTACCCTGCGCTGAGGCGGATGACGTAGGAATCGCTGTGGGTCATGTAGCGCACCCAGCGGTGAGGGAGGCTCGGCTGCGGCCCCACAAAGCGCAGGAAGCGGATCTGCAGACCAGACGATGTGTGTGCTGGCACCTCAAAGGAGAGGTTGGCAGGGCCCAACTCCAGCAGCCGCGCCCGGCTCAGCCCTGGCACCTCTAGCTGCAAAACAGACGCACATGATTGGGGCAGCAGCAGCTGGAGGGTCACCATTGTGGGGCTTCCCTCCATTGCTGCACCAACTGCCGGGGGCCCCGGTTAACCCCTTACCTTGAAAAGAGCTGAGAGCTGGGAGCCACCTTGGACTCTGGGAATGACCCACTTGATGGACTTTGTGGAGGGCTGAAAGGTGGCGGACTGCTCAGGACTGCTCAGCTCCTGGGAGAGGCTGGGGGTGGGGGAACAGCCGTGAGAGAGGGAGAGAGCACCAAGCAGGGGCACAAGGACACCTGCCATGTTGGAAGGGGCCTTGCAGCAGCCGCCCCCCTCACCTTACCTTAGAGTGGCCTTAGGCACAGGCAAGTGGAGGTGGATGTTCACTGCATGGCTGAAAGAGATGGGACCCGTAAGTGGGGCAGAGCAGGGTGAAGCTAGCCCCCCCCCCAAACTACAGGGAAGGACTCTACCTTTTTGGTGACAAGTCACAGCGAAGCTTGAGGTAGATCTGCACTCTGCAGGGGCGGAAAAGGTGCATGGTGAGGCAGGGCTGGGGGGGGCGCCCCATTGTCCTCCTCAAAAGCACTTTGAGGGCTGCTTGAGGTGGCAGCCAGGCCCCACTCACCGGCCATTGGGGTCGTGGTTGATGGTGGGGAAAAGATGGAAGGGCAAGGCCGCAGGGGTGTCATCCGCCAGCTGGTACTGCATCAGAGTCAGCTGCTCAAAGAAGGACAGGGCTCAGCTGGTGGGCTTCTCCCAATCCCCATGGGCCCAGCCCCCCCCCCCCCCGGCTTGCCTTTACCTCCCCTTGGCTGGGGTTTACGCGGAGGATGCGGCTGCGCTCAAATTCGTCCAGCTTGACGGAGCTGTGGAAGGAGCACTCGTCCACCCGCACTGCTGTGCCATAGCCTGGGTGCAAAGCAAGAGAGGCTTTAGGGGGGGCAGCTCCTGAGGTTCTGTGGGGCGCAGGGGGCACACTCACCTCGCAGCTCAGTCTTGCCCACACAGAACTCTTCAGTGAGGCCAACCCGCATCTCTGCAGGGGAGAAAAGGGCACAGCCTCCATGAGTTCTAGTTCCTCAAGGGGCATTTCCCCCCCAGGGAGGAGGAGAGCCCTCGCTGCCTCGTGGCTCCAAGCAGGAGCTGCTTCTCTCCCTCATGGCTGCTCAGTTTTTATCCTTCAGCTTATTTGCAACTGAGGTCGCCCTGCCCCATGGTGATGGGGCAGTGGGTACACTTAACTTGCACAAGGCCTGCCTAGCGGGAAAGTGGGAGGGAGGAACCCCCATTCCCTGCAAGAAATGAACCTTCACAGTAGGGCCAGTGTCACATCTCCCTGCAGCAGAAATCCCTATTTCTAGGCACACACACACACCCAACATGGCATGGATTCCTTGGTCACTTTGCACCATCCTTTCCAGGAGCCTCCAGAGAAATATCCTGCCCCAGACTGGCAGCCTCTAAAGGAGCAGCCCCTAGGACAAATCTGCCCCCCCCCCCCCGGTCCTGGCTTGTCCTCTGAAAACCCGCCAGGCGCTTTACTTTCTGATGGGCAGATAAAGGGAGGCGCAAGCAGAAGCTATCCGACTCAGCGGCTGCCCTCCCTGGTCAGGACATGTCTGAGGGAATTTACTCACCGGAGCAGCCAGGAAAGAAACTCTTGAGGCGGATTTCCCCTTGTATGTCAGTCTTCATGGGGGTTCCCTGGAGGGAAGAGGCACAGGGCTCAGGGTCTCCACCTGGGCAGTGCTATGGGGTCAGGGAAGAGCTGTGCAAGAGGGAATCTCTGGCGCTGCTTTCGACTTACGTTCGCTGCAATGATGACCGTGAGACGCTCCACTACGTCCAGGAAGACCTCTGGCCGCGAACTCTGGAGGAAGAGACAGGACAGCTCTGCTGGGGCTCTTGCATTGCAGGGGACTCAACTAGATGGCCCTTGGGGGTCCCTTCCAACCCTACAGTTCTGCAATTCTGTTCTCACAGTGGCCAGGCAAATGCTTCTCCGAAGCCCACCGGCAGGCAAAGGATGGCAGCAAGTCCCCCTCTCATGCTCTCTGTGTTGGGGGCCGGGGAGGATTCTGGCTGGGTGAAGGTGCCCTTCTTCCTGCTTGCCTGAATGAATCTTCCACCAGTTTCTAAGCCCCATTTGGGTTCTGATACCAGAAGAGAAAGAAAACCCTCTCCTAGCCCCTTTCTCTGCACTTCTGCCTTTTTTTTCTGAACTACCAAGCCCCAAACACAACTTTCCTCATGGGGGAGTCGCTCCACCTGCTTGATAATTTTGGTTGACCTTTTCCAAACGTTTCCCAGCTCTGCAATATTTATCTTGCAGGGGGTTGACCTAGATGATTTTGGGGTACATTCAAACTGCAGTTCTAGGATTCTAGGTGCAACAACCAGAACTGAACTTGGTGTGTTGATGATGATGATGATGATGATAATAATAATAATAATTTATTATTTATACCCCGCCCATCTGGCCGGGCCCCCCCCCCCCGCCACTCTGGGCAGCTTCCAACACACATTAAAATACATTGGTGCCTCGCAAGACCAATTTAATTCGTTCCAGGACTCAATTCGTCCTACGAAAAATTTGTCTTGCGAGTCACGGTTTCCCATAGAAATGCATTGAAACTTCATGCGTTCCTATGGGCTCCAGGGGACTGGCGGCGGCGGCGCTTGCTCTCTTGGCCGCTTCTCCCCCTGCAGCCACGCCGCGGACACCCAGGAGCATGCGCCTTCTCCGAAGCTCCGTCCGATGTCGGCTGTGTGCGAGGCGGCGGGGGGAGAAGCGGAGAATAAGGATCCGCTTCTCCCCCGCCACCACGCCGCAGACACCTGGGAGCATCGGATGGGGCTTCGGAGAAGCGCTACGCCTTCCCCGAAGCCCCGTCTAATGTCGGCTGTCAGCTTCCTGCACTGACAGCTGATTTTCCTTTGACGCCTTCTCGTGCTACATTCTATGGCCGTGCTTCGCAAGATAAAGCGGTGGCCATAGAAAACCTCATCGTCTTGCGAGTCCCTCGCGCAAGGCAAAACTCATTCGTCTTGCAAGTTTTTCGTTTTGCGAGGCATTCATATTGCGAGGTATCACTGTACATTAAAATATCACAGATTAAAAACTTCTCTAAACAGGGCTGCCTTTAGGTATTTTCTAAGTTGTTTATCTCTCTGACCTCCGATGGGAGGCTGTTCCACAGGGTGCCACTACCAAGAAGGCCCTCTGCCTGGTTCCCTGTAGCTTTGCTTCTCGCAGTGAGGGAACCGCCAGGAGGCCCTTGGCGCTGGATCTCAAGTGTCTGGGCTGAACGATGGGGGTGGAATCGCTCCTCCAGATATACAGGACCGAGGCCATTTAGGGCTTTAAAGGTCAGCACCAACACTTTGAATTGTGCTCGGAAACGTAATGGGAGCCAATGTGTTAATGCCATAGAATTGTAGGCTGATACCATGGCATTACGATAGTGGTGGTTTCAGATTATGGGTGGGAGACTGAGGCATTTGTTGCATCATTGCTTTATTTGGTATAAGTTGTTTATTTTAAAGTTATTGTAACTTTTTATATGGGATCTGATTACTAAAATAAATAAATGCTTGTTGGCAGTCGGCACAACTCCAGCCCTGCAAGCACCTTTGGGGAGGTTTTGCTGAGTGACTCAAGATACGGGGCATCTTACCTGTTCCCCCCGCAGGGACAGGACAGGACGGGCAGCTGCGCAACTGGGAGCCACTTTGCTTTGCTGTGTATCTGCTCCAAACTGGATCCACAAGAAATAATTATTATTGAAAACGGATGTTAATCTGAGTCCTGTGAAGCTGAAAGAGTCCTCAGCTCTGTGAACAGCAGAGCAGCTTATTGCAGACTCTCAGTGACAGTGTGTGAGATCTTGGAGAATGCCACAACATCCACATAATAAGATGCTACAGAACACAAAGAGGAAAAGAGCAATGGCACCCCAACATTACTGGGAGTGAGGCTGGAATGCAGCAGAGGCTGTACCATCATAATAAATGCTTGAAAAGCAGAGGTCACCAATATACTTTACCCAGAGCACTTATGCAATGCCCGTTGTTTATTGGGGTGGGGACCATTTTCCAGCCAGTGGGCTGGATCCTTAGCTCCTTCAACCACTGTCAGCCATTTTGGCAGTATGGCTGGGAGAAGCCCCTGTGCAAAATCTTGGATTATCACTGGCAGTCAGTGTAGAAAACACAGCTTGAGGAACCAGCAGTGGGACTGGCATACCCAACGTGTTCGAAGAGGTGTTATACATAGGCTTTGTTTCAACACTGAACCCACCACCCTCTCTTTCCTGCTTTCTTTCCTTGCAGCCTCACTTTGCCCATCTAGCAGGAGGCGGCTTTGGCTGCAGTGTCGGAGAGGCACCCAGAGCAGAGCCATTTCTTAGCATTTTCAGGCTAAGCATGACAAATCCAGCCCAAGGGATCTTGACAACTGGACAGAAGCGCATGGCCACATGCACAGTCTTGTGCTGTGCAAGCAAGTCTCCCTCATCTAGCAGCTGGGGCTTCTCGGGAAGAGCTGATCTTTAGAAGCTAAAAGGCTTTAGGTGACCTCAATGCCAGGTTGCCATTCACTCCCATGGAGCCCATTTCTGGGTCTTGCACTACCAGCCCCACTCACCAGGCCCACCGTACTGAGGTCGAGAAGGCTGAAGGGCTGGCTGAGCACAGGCTCCATCTGGATGAAGTTCTTCAGCACGTCAGGCGCTGTTGTCTGGATGTAGCCATAATCCTGAGGGGAGGGGAGAGTTGTGGGTGCAACCAGTTCCCTCCTTCCCTTCCCCTTTGTGCCCCAAGAGAGAAAACACCTGGAAGCATCTATGCAGCAGGATTACTAGCCATGCACAGATTTGATCAAAGGAAATCACTTAAGATAGAAAGCCAATAATGGCTATGGGGGGGGGGGGGTCAAGTGGTAGCCTCCTCATCCCAACTTCAGATAGAAGCGGATCTAATGCCAGGCGCTGCCCTTTTAAAATGGTTTGCATGAATGGACCCTTCCTCCGCAATGGCCCTATTCTGGCTTGGGACCATGGTGCCCCCCTACCCAACTTTCCTGATGAGGTGTCACACATTTTGATCCTTGAAGCTGGATGTGAGCCTGTTGGCACCTCTGGTATCTTCTTCCTCTTACACGGTGGATGTCCTTACCCTGCGTTCTGCGGAAACTGCTACGAATTTGTCATGGCCTTGTTTGATATTGGAGCTTTTTGCACTGGCTGGCCATCCTGGCAGGTGCCATTTATTTGCATGGGGCAGCTGGCTTGCTGTCAAAAGGGGGCCTGGTGCACCCCACACCCCACCTACCAAGAGCTCATCCAGGAGTTCGTAGATGAGTGCAAAGTTCAGGCTGACAGTCTTCTCACTCAGAGAGCCACAGTAGTCCCGGAGGAGAGTCACCAGCCTGGAGGCAGGAGGGAGTACTGGTGTCAACAGTGGGGTCCCCTCAGCGCCCCGCCTGTGCCCCGCCTGTGCCCCCCAGGCAGCAGTCTCACCGGTTGAGGAACTCGACAGCTGTGAAGGGAGAGGTGCTGGGAAGCAATGTCGCCACGAAGTACAGCCCGGCGTGGCGCACGTGCGCGAAGTGGAGTCCCTGGCGCGCCTGCTGGAGGAAAGGAAGGAGGAGAGGGGTGTCAGTCAGCGTCGCCCCGCTTCTCCTTGCAAGACACAGAGCCCCCCACCCTGCCCGCTTCTCTACCATGAAAACGGGCGCCTGGTCCCCCGGCAGCGCAGCAATCTTCTGGCAAAAGGTATCGACCAGCTCGGAGTCGCCGTCGCCGCGGACTGAGGGGGGGGATCAAGGAAAAAGGGGGGGAGTCAGAGCCCGCTCGGTCCCCCTGCGCCCGGGGCCCCTCTGCCCTCCCCTTCCCCAGCTGCCGGGCTGTTGTGCGGGCCAAGGAGCGCGTGGAGGATACAGTCCTTATAGAGGAGGCGGTCGCCCTTGGCGGAGAGCACGAAGACCTGAGGCAGCATCGTCGCGGAGGGAGGAGGAGGAGGAGGGCGAGCCGGACACTCTGCACATGACCCGGAGAGCCCGGCGGAAGGAGATTCCGGGTCCGGGGCTGGGTATACAGATCCCTTTTACGCCCGCCCCCTACATCCGGGACCTCCGCTCTTTTCGGAAGCTGGCCGCCGTCAAGTGACAGCTTGCCGTACAGAGGGAGAGGAGGGGGAAAGTCGGTGGGCGGGACTTCTGCTGACGATGGGGACTGATTGGGTGATATGGAGGGGGGAGACGGGCGTTCCTTCCCGTGTGGGGATTGGCCTTCCTGACCGGCAGGAGGTGACGAGAGCGGCCATAGGCGGAATTGGCGCCACTTCCCGCGTCACTCAGTTCCGTGGCGGGAAAAAGGAGAAGGAGGCGAAGCGACCAAGATGGCGGGAAAAGCCGGAGGCCGCGACTACGCGGAGGAGGCCGGTGAGCGGAGGGGCGGCGGAGGCGGGCGAGGGCGAGCGGAGCCGAGCCGACCGTCTCTGTCTCTCTCTCTCTCCTCACAAAAATTCCTTCAGTAGCACCTTAAAGACCAACTCAGTTTTTATTTTGGTATGAGCTTTCGTGTGCATGCACACTTCTTCAGATACTTCTTCAGATGCATGCACACGAAAGCTCATACCAAAATAAAAACTGAGTTGGTCTTTAAGGTGCTACTGAAGGAATTTTTTTATTTTGTTTCGACTACGTCAGACCAACACCTGTAACTAACTCTCTCCCCACAGCGAGGGCTTCGGCGTTCCTGGAGGGCTTCTACCGGCAGAGCGAGGCGGGGAAGGAGTTTCCTTACGTGGAGCAGCTGGTGAGGCGGGGCGCGGGGCGGGCGCCGGAGCGTGTGCGGGGCGGGGGACAGGGGCCCTTCCTCGGCCCTCCGCCGCTGACGCCCTTCCCTCCCTGGCTCCTTCCCGGCAGCGGCGGGTGGCGCAGCGGGAACAGGTGGCGCTGCGCGTGGATCTGGACGACGTGGCCGAGGAGGACCCGGCGCTGGTGGACTCGGTGTGCGAGAACGCGAAGCGCTATGAGAAGGTCTTCGCCGACGCCGTCGCGGAGCTGCTGCCCCGGTACCGGCAGCGGGAGGTGAGCCTCGGGCCCGCGCCCCACTCCTTTTCCCAGGCTGCGGCCTTCCTGCCGCGGGGTGACCGCTGCCTTGCCCCTCTCCTCTCGCCCAGCAGGTCGCCCACAAGGATGCGCTGGATGTCTACATCGAGCACCGGTTGCTGCTGGAGGGGCGCGGGCGGGAGCCCGGCCAACCCCACGACCCCCAGAACCAGTTCCCGCCAGAGCTCATGCGCCGCTTGTGAGTGCCGCCCCCCCTTTGCCAGCCTGGCCGGGAATCCTGCTGCCTCTGTGGCCGCCCCTGCAAGCAGAGGGAGCATTTGCTGAGTTCCTCTCCTTCTGGTAGAAATGGAAGCGGGGGGGGGGGAGTGTGGCTCTGTGAGCTGAGGAGGGCAGGGGATGGGGGTGTCCTTTCCCCCATCTCCAGATATTGCTGCAAAGCTGCAGAGGAGACACCTTATACACGTGAGCCCCCTTCTGGCTTTTCGGGCAGAGGCAGCTCTCTCCCAGGGCGCCTCATGGCCCACCGTGGTCTCACTCTGTCTCCCCCCACCCCGATTCATAGTGAGCTGTACTTCAAGGCGCCATCGAGCACCAAGGCCCAGGTGATCCGGGAGGTGAAGGCTGATGCCATTGGGAAGCTTGTGGCCATCCGGGGCATTGTCACCCGCGTCTCTGAAGTGAAGCCTCGCATGGTGGTAGCTACCTACAGCTGTGACCAGTGTGGTGCTGAGACCTATCAGCCGGTGAGGAGACAGCCTTTCAGTGGGAAAGGGAAATGCACAAGGGGGTGATACCCCAGCCGAGGCTCCTTGCACCTGACCCCCCTTCTTCCTGCTCTTGCCTCCTCCCAGATACAGGCCCCCAACTTCACCCCTCTGCTGATGTGCCCCAGCCGGGAGTGCCAGACCAACCAAGCTGGTGGCCGACTTTACCTGCAGAGCCGTGGCTCCAAGTTCATCAAGTATCAGGAGCTGAAGATCCAGGAGCATGTGAGCCTCTGTGTGTTTCTGTCAAAACAATGGGCCCTTCTGCTGCTGTAGCCATTTTCCCCCTTCCCACCCACAGTGTTCCAGGGGTGGTGTGGAGAGCCAATATCTAGCTGCTCAGCCACCAATGGAAGCAGCGTGGGCCAGTGGTTGCAGAGAGCATGTTTCACAGGCAAAAGGTCCCCAGCATCTCAAAGGAAAGGTTGTTGGGTTGGTTTGACGGGGAAAGGCACAATTTTACTTTAAGTGTTTCTGTCTTGCTCATCAATTCCCAAAGTCTTTTAGAGTGGCTTACAATAAAAGAGTAAAAAGTAATGTTAGTTGGGTGATTAACATGCAGAATTGGTCATTCTGCACGTTTCCCAGTCGATGTGCACCTGTCAGCTGGCCCAAAGTGGTTCTGGTCCTTGGGCCCCAAGGAAGTGCTTCTTTTGGAGCAGCCCTATGATTGGCTGCCTCCTTCACAGCAGGTGTGCCTATCCCTTCCCTCAAGGAGGCACTTACCGCTTGTGGAGACTGAGCCACTCCATGCCCACATCCTTGGGGCACAGCAAGTGACATTCAGACATAACCCAAGACTGGATGCTACACTGGAAACATCAGGCACCCCAAAGTGATTCGCTTAACAAGACACAAGCAAGGGAGGAGCATGCTTGACAATGGACTAAATCCTGCAGGGGCCAGTGTGGGGGCTGTGCAGCTGCTGCCTCCACAAGCACCTCCAGGTGGGGGGCAGGGACTCTTCACAGTCTCTGGGTGTGTGGGGGGGAGCTCTTGGGCAGGTGCTGCGGTCAGAGTAGGCAGTGCTGTTCTGGGCTAGGGCAGGTGGGTGGGTGACTGGATATTCAGAAACCTCCAATGAAGGTGATGGGCTCTCTTTCATCCCTGGGTGGCCAGGGATTCTTTATGTATGATGCCTGCAATGCAGGGGATTGGAGTAGATGGACTGCCTGGTGCATGGGCAGAGGGTCTGGGTGCACTGGAAGGGCAAGGAGGGAGCCCTGCTCTCACCTCCCCCTCCCTCCCTCCTTCCCTCCCTCCCTCCCTCCCTCATAGAGCGACCAGGTGCCGGTGGGGAACTTGCCACGCTCCATCAGCGTCAGCGTGCAAGGGGAGAATACGCGCCTTGTGCAGCCAGGGGACCACGTCAGCATTACTGGCATCTTCCTCCCTTTGCGGCAGACAGGATTCCGGCAGATCCTGCAGGTGGGAGAGCAGTAGGTGAAGCTGGGAGGCGTCTGGGGGTGGTGCTGGGGCTCTGGACTGAGCACATCTCTTGCTGCATTGTAGGGCCTTCTGTCCGACACATACCTGGAGGCCCACCACATCGTCTGTGTGAGCAAGAGTGAGCAGGAGGAGCTGGGTGGAGAGGGGCTCACGGAGGAGGAGCTGCGCCAGATCACAGGTGAGGGGTGGCTTCATCCTCCCTGCACCTCTGGCTCCGTGGGGCTTGGAAAGGAGCTTCCAGGAAGCTGGTTGTGGTGGGGAAGTGGTGCTCCGGCCTGCCTTGTGTACTCTGGTTCCAAGATGCTTTGGGCAAAATTCCTTCTCAGAAGAGGTGCCTCAGAGCTGCAGCGAAACAGAGGAAGCAGCTGCCTTATACTGAGTTAGGCCCAAGGTATAAGGCAGAGAGTCTTTCCCAGCCCTACCTGGCGATGCTGTTGGCAGGGATTTAACTGGGAAGCTTCTGTAGGGCCCTTGGGCAATGACTGTCCAGGAAGACAACCTTGGGGTCATGGCAGAAATCTCGCCCAAAGCGCTGCCTCCTTGTTCCTGGCCGAAGTGAAGCCAGAGTCTTGCCTGTCTGGCCCCTCCTGTGGGCATCTCTCAGCTGCCTCAGCTGTAATCTGGATTGTAACTGCCTCTTTCACACCCTGATTTGGAGAGTTTCTCTGGAGGTTGGCTGGCCATAGTTTGGGTGCTTCCGTCCCTCAAGCAAGATTACTGGCAAACCTGCTTGTGCAGGGGGTGGGGCGTCTGTCCAGCACCATCCCACACAGTGCCTCCCAGCCCCTTCCTGCCCCCAGGATCCTGAATTGCCCAAGGGGCTGGCATGGTCTAGTTGAGTGCCTGGAAGGTGCAGTGCAGGGGCCCCTCCTTCGGTCGCTCTAGGAGGGGCCCCTGGCCTGCACTCACATCTCCCTCCTGCTTACTCTTGCAGAGGAGGACTTCTACGACAAGCTGGCGGCCTCCATCGCCCCTGAGATCTATGGCCATGAGGATGTCAAAAAGGCCCTCCTCCTCCTGCTGGTGGGGGGCGTGGACCAGAACCCCCGGGGCATGAAGATTCGGGGTAAGACCCCCCGGGGCTGCAAGCAGCTGCTCTCCTGCGCCACCTTCCTCCCTCTGCTGCCATCTCTGCAAAGTGCTGCCTTTGCTCCCAAGGGTGGGGCAACATTTTCTCCAGAGGCCAGAGACACCCCTGGATAATGTGCCGTCTTCTTCCTACTCCTGGACCTTGTAGGGAACATCAACATCTGCCTCATGGGGGACCCTGGTGTGGCCAAGTCCCAGCTGCTGTCATACATCACGCGCCTGGCGCCACGCAGTGAGTACCACTTCAGAGTTCACTGAAAGGGATGCTGCATGGGACTGAGCCTGGGACCTTCTGCCTGCAAGGCAGGTGCTCTGTCCCTGACCAGCGCCTGTCTGGCTGATGTTGCAGCTGCTGGAGAGGGTCCAAGAGTTACCCAGCTCCCGCTAAGGAGACCTACAAGCTGCCATGGAGGGGGAAGACCACCTGAGCTCTCCGCTTCAGAAGAAGCTACCGGGGGGGGGGCAGAGGGGTCCCCTTGCCTCTAGAAAAGCCTTGCCTCTGAGGTGCATCTCGCCTGATGTCGTTTTGTCAGTTGGACAAGACACCCCTTTTGCCTCAGCCCATGGATTTTTTGTGCAGCCGGGGGCCTGTCACCCAGTGCCTGAAACTTAGCTCTGGGGGTGGATGTTTCCTGCCTTGAGCCCAGGAGCATTGGGTGAGGGCGGAGGAGAGCTGCTTTAGTGACAGGCCCAACTTCCGTCCCGTTCTCCAGGCCAGTACACCACGGGCCGCGGCTCCTCTGGTGTGGGGCTGACAGCTGCTGTGCTGCGTGACCCGCTGACAGGGGAGCTGACCCTAGAGGGGGGGGCGCTGGTGCTGGCTGACCAAGGCGTCTGCTGCATCGACGAGTTTGACAAGATGCTGGAAGCAGACCGGACGGCCATCCATGAAGTGATGGAGCAGCAGACCCTCTCCATTGCCAAGGCTGGCATCCTGACCACGCTGAACGCCCGCTGTGCCATCCTGGCGGCCGCCAACCCCACCTATGGCCGCTACAATCCCAAACGCAGCCTGGAGCAGAACATCCAGCTCCCAGCTGCCCTCCTCTCCCGCTTCGACTTGCTGTGGCTCATCCAGGACCGGCCAGACCGTGACAACGACCTCCGGTGAGCAAGGGCCACCAGGCGCTGCAGATGAGGCCCCTCCGCCCCCCCCCCCCGGGTTTTGCTGCTTTTTCTGAATGGTTGTCTGTTTCCCACAGTCTTGCCCAGCACATCACCTACGTGCACCAGCACAACCACCAGCCCCCCTGCCAGTTCCAGGAGCTCGACATGGGCCTCATGAGGTGAGGGGGACTGGGCATTGGCGCAAGCTGCAGGGAGGGTGGCTCCCATGCAGCGGAGGCCTTGGCTCAGGGCTCATCTCCTTGTGTTTCCTGCCAGGCGGTACATTGCCATGTGCAAGCAGAAGCAGCCAGCGGTGCCTGAGGCTCTGGCAGACTACATCACAGCCGCTTACGTGGAGATGCGGAAGGAGGCCTTGTCCAACAAGGACACCACCTACACCTCGGCCCGCACCTTGCTGGGGATCCTGCGTCTGGCCACCGCCCTGGTGAGTAGAGAGCAACGAGAGTCCTGCAGCAGCTGACCAGGCCAGGAGCCACCATAGCCCCATGTCTGGGAGCCCACCAGCAGACCCACAGGGCAGCAGTTCTTCCCACTTACAGTTGCCAACAGCTGCTACCCAGCTCTGATGATGGAGGTGGAACATAGACGTTGCAGCTAGTGGCTGCCAGTAGCCTTTTGCCCCCCCGCCCCCCGGGGTTGTCTCATCCTTTTAAAACCATCTGAGTCAGAGGCCACGAGCGCTGCATTTGTCTGCTCTAATTCTTCCAGGGTTCAGCTCTCCCCTCCCCCACCCCAAAATATAATTATTACAGGTGAAACTCGGAAAATTAGAATATTGTCAAAAAGTGCATTTCTTTCAAGTAATGCAACTTAAAAGGTGAAACCAATATATGAGATAGATGCATGACATGCAAAGCAAGATATGTCAAGCCTTTATTTGTTGTAATTGTAATTATTTGTCATTAGGCGGGTCAATTATAAATGGAATGTAATTAATGAAATGTAATGGCGATGTTTATTTTTGTATTATTGTAACTATTTGTTTTATTACTGTGGAATTTCCAAAAGAAAGCATTTGTAAAAATAAAAATAAAAAATAATAAGTTGTATTACTGAAAGAAATGCACTTTTCGACGATATTCTAATTTTCCGAGTTTCACCTGTAATTGTAGTTCTGTCATATCTAGTTTCCTCCCATCAACTGTATTTGTAGTCTCCATGCTGTCCTCTGGCCAATACTTCAGAGGGAAACAGGTGAATCCATTCCAGGCCACCTGCTCCACCTTCTCACTTCCAGAAATTTGTGTGGATGTAGCAGAAATTGCAGTGGGGCAAACATCTTTTTAGAATACTGTACTTTGCTTCCCTATTTTTCTTTTTTTAATCCTTAAGAAGCCTGCTTAGGGTTGGCTCCTGCAATTCTGGAGCCTGCACTGAAAGGGTTTCAATGCAGCGGCAGGACCTTGGAGGGCATCGCTTGGTGGTTTGGAGCAGGAAGGGAACTATTTCTTCCCTGCGGTGGTGGAGGGACGGTGGGTGAGCCGGCTGACATTGTGGGGCTCCTCTTTAGGCTCGTCTGCGGCGTGTGGACTTGGTGGAAAAGGAGGATGTGAATGAAGCCATGCGCCTCATGGAGATGTCCAAAGACTCCCTTCTGGCAGACAAGGGACAGCCAAGCAGGTATTGTTATTTCCCTCCCTCCCTCGTGCTGTGGAGTGGGGGCACCAGACTTCTCTTGGGCTACTGGATTGACCTCCCCCCTCCCCACTGCAGGACACAGCGCCCCTCTGAACTGATCTTTGCAGCCATCAGGGAATTGGTTCCGGCTGGGGGACCTCGCTCTGTGCACCTGGCGGCAGCTGAGCAGCGCTGCGTCTCGAAGGGCTTCACTCCCGCCCAGTTCCAGGCTGCGCTCTCGGAGTATGAGGAGCTCAATGTCTGGCAGGTGAACCAGAAAAAGACCCGCCTCACTTTCGTCTGAACCCTGCAGGTGTCGTCTTGGTGTCTGCTCTCTCCCACCTTGGGTTGGACCTGGGCTGGGGGACCATTTGCAGAGTGGCAGGGTGTCTCCTGCTATCGCTTCTCTTAAGACTGGCATTTTTTCCTAATAAAGCAATTAATTTGTATATCTTGTGATCTAAATAATGCTGACAGCTGAATGTTGACCCCTTCCATCTCCTAGCAGCCCTCTGCTTCCAGGGCTCTTTCTGTCTTGGAGCAGGGGGGGGGCAGGATGGGCAGCCTGTTCAAGGTTGCAATGTCCATTGAGGAAGAGAAGCAAGGGGGGTGTTGTAGGACCTCCTACACACTACCACCCCAAAGAGGCCAAAGACATGAACCACACACAGTCTCTGCCGTCACAACTGCTTTATTAGGAAGAGCCAACATCTCAAAAGAAGAGCCCCCGCATTCGCCGGCCAATGCCCTGGCGGTCATATAGAATGTTAAACTTGTTCACAAACTGGTTCATGGTGTTGCAGGTCTTGGTGATGGTGCCAAGGTATGTCATGAGGCCCACGTCATTGCATTGCTGAGAGGGAGACAAAAGGAGGCTGGCTGATCAGAGGGGACACCCCAGGTAAGGGCAGCTGCTGTGGCATGTGCCCTGCACAGCTCTTGGAAGCACTTCTTCCTCCCACCTTCCCATGCACCAGAGCTCTTCTCCAGCTGCCCTCAGATCAGGCTCTTGCAACAGCTTTGCCATAATCGTAGCATTGGAAGAGACATTGAGGATCATCTAGTCCAACCCCTTGCAATGCCAGAAAAGATCAAGTTGGCAGGTACATTTCCAACCTTTTGCTTTTGTGGAGGTCTCTGTGAGATGCAAGAACCCCCCAGGCCAGAGGAAGTAGAAGCAAATGACAACATTCCTGCTCCATCCCTACTCCCCATTAACAAGGGATTCCTCTCCCTTGCTCCAGTTTGACATGTCTTCCCATACAAGTTTCCCTTGCCCAGGACACTCACATCATAGAAATCTGTTTTGAACTTGTCAGTGCTCAGCACAGGCAGGCAGTGGCAGAGAGCATAGGCCTCACGCAAGATCTCATGGTTGAAGGGCACCTCCCCTGACGAGGGTGTGAAAAGAAGCAACAAGTTAGAGAGGAGGCTGAGGTGCTTCCCACCTGCAGGAAAGAGGAACAGACAAAGGTGGACACTGCTGCTTCACCCACAGCCCTCACCTGCTTCCGAGGCTTTAACATACTCCAAGATGAGCTTGACACGGCTGTGAAGCATCTTTATGGCACTGTGCTGGGCAATGAGATGCTCGGCCACTACAGTGACAAGTGGGGGGGGGGGGAGAGAGTCAGGGGGAGAAGCCTGAAAAGTGCCCGAACACCTGTCTCCCCTGAGGCATGAAGCAGGCCAGGGACAGCTTCCACCATCCTCTCACAGGAGACCTTGCAGCTCCAGCCCAAAGTTAGCACTAACTGGCTAACAGCCTCACTGCCCGTTGCCCTCCCTTGCCTGTGGAGTTCTCGCCACTGCCTGTCGCTGTCATCCGTGCCACATGATCAACCCCAATGCGCTCGGCCTCCTCTGTGGCCAGAGTGTACATCAGTTCAGCAAACAGCATTGTAGCCTTGATAGAAAGGGGGAAAGAGACAATAAGCACACAGATAAGCCTCCCCCCCCCTGCACTGGCAGCAAGTGGGGCTCCCTCCAAAGGCAGCTGGCTCTCCTTCCTTGGAGATTTTTAAGCAGAGGTTGGACGGTGAGGGATCCTTTAGCTGTGACTCCTGCACTGCGGATCTCTCCTCCCATACAGGAAAGATTGCCCACTTCTACCCAAGTCCTTGCAATACACGCCTTTCTAAAAAGAGTGAGATGGCGCAAGAGTGGTGGATATTACCTCTCCATTGATGATGTCAATCACCGACTCGAAGACACTGACAGGCAGCTGAGGGGGAGAGAGAGAGAGAGAGTGCACAGCAGCTCACTCAGATGTCCCTTGGTGCAGCTGTTTGAGGTTTCAGTCATGGAAGGGAAGAAGAGCAGATACTCACATCCGTGTGTTTCGTCATGGGGTTCAGCTTGAGGAAGAGGGGGCTCTCAATGATCTCACACACCTGAGGAAAAAATGAAGGTGCTATCAGGAGCGGCAGAAGTTTGGGCCTCTGTCCCTTGGCAATGTGAAACCAGAGGGCTGCTCAGAGGCCTCTGCACACCCATCTCACAGTCAGCAGGCAGCAAAGGGGATGAGGGCCGGGCTCACCTGCTTGTGGACATGGATGTCAGACTGGTCTGGGGGGCCGCCTGTTGTGTACCAGCCTAGGAACTCCAAATCTTTGAAGACTTGTTTAACTGCAGGATATCGGAAGAAAAACGGCTATCACAACATAAAGTGACACTGGCCAACTACGATGGCTGCAATAAGGCATTAAACTAAGTTATGGAGGATAAGACTATTGCTTGTGAATATGACGACGGATCTATATTACCTTTACTATTGGAGGCAGAATTCTGAGTACCAGTTGCCAGGAATCACCCCGGGGGGAGGGGGAGGGGTGCAGCTGCACCGGGGTCCTGCTTGCCAGCTCCCAGGGGAGTGTGCCTCTGGTTTACCACTGTGGAGAAAGAGTGCTGGGCTCTGTGCCCCTCAGCCCCCTGCTACCAGCCAGGCTGCTCTGAGAGGCCCTCTTTGGCTCATGCCTGTCCTGTGAGTTGCCCCCACCAGCCCCCCTCGTCCTCCTGGCAGGCCCAATTGCCGACTCACACTGTTCCTCCTTGGTATAGTAATACTCCTTGTCGATGACCACGTTCTCTCCCACCGTGTGCGACAGCAGCTCGAAGGAGTTCATCACCTCGATGTTGCGCCCCTCCTGGCGGCCGATCAGGGCCCCGATTACTGCGGGGGTGAGGGGGGGAGTCAGGACGCCTCCTCCCAGCAGCCCCAGCAAGGGCGGCTCATGCTCCAGAACAACGCGAGTTGGAGTCTTGCCAGAGATTTTTTGGGGGGGAGGGACCTCTCTCCCCTCCCTTCCCGGGCGGGCGGCCTGGGGGTGCAGAAGATGCATTCGCGCGCGCCCCCGACCGCCGGGCTAGGTCCCTTCACTCCGGGGTCCCGCGGGAGGCCGCCCCTTCCCGGCTCGCAGGCAGAAGCCCACCAGGTGCAGCTCTCCTCCCCCCCCCCCGCTCACCTTGGACGGGGCGCCCCTCCTGCGAGCGCATCCGGATCCAGTGGTCGCTGATGTTGAGAATGACGAGCGGGTGCAGCGCCACCGACACGCTCCCCGTCACGCCCGACGCCATCACCGCCGGCGCCGCTGCGGAGACCGAGGGAGCCGTGAGGACGGAGGGAGGCCCCGAGGGCGGCTCCGCCGCTCTTCCCAGCCAGCCCCCCCCCGCCCGCCGCCTCCCGGGCTTACCCGCCGCGTCCACCTCCATGCCGGCCCCGTTGCTGCTCCCGGCCGGGCAAGAACCGCCGCCGCTGGGAGCAGCCGCCATCTTGGCCGCGTATGTCCCGTCGCGCTCTCCGTAGAGAAATCTCCCCGACGGACGAAGGGCGCATGAGCGTCGGGAGTGAAGCCAAAGAGATATGAAGAATGTAGAAGGATCCCGAGATGGAACTTCCGGGTTCTTCTCAAAGCAGCTCGGCTTCTTACCTCCAGCTGCGGGGGGGGGGCAGGGAGGGGAGGAAGGGCCCTTACAGGGGAGGAGGCAGGGCGGGTCCTGGCTACCCTTGCTGCGGGTGGCGGAGGCGGAGCAGCTGCCGTCCCCAACACCCGCTGAGATTTTCATTTCTCGTCCGCCTAGAACAGGCATCCCCAAACTGCGGCCCTCCAGATGTTTTGGCCTACAACTCCCATGAACCCTAGCTAAGAGGACCAGTGGTCAGGGATGATGAGAATTGTAGTCCAAAGCATCTGGAGGGCCGAGGTTTGGGAATGCCTGGCCTAGAAATACCCTTATGCCCCCCCATCCTTTTTCTGGAGTCCCACTGGCAGCGGGGTGGGGGCGGCCGGGCTGAAGCTAGAGCTGCACGCAGCCCCCGCCCCGCCCCCCGCCCCCCAGTAATAATTCCACATCTGAAATACCGTGTACAGCTCTGGACGCCACAGTTTAAGAAGGATATTGACAAGCCAGAAGGTGTGCAAGATGATCAAAGGTCTGGGGAACCAAACCTTATGAGGGATAGTTGCTGGGGATGTTTAGCCTGGAAAAGAGGAGACTGAGAGGAGATACGAGATTCTTCTTCAAATACCTCAAGGGCTGGGAAGAGGGAGCAAGCTTATTTTCTGCTGCTCTGGAGGGCAGGACTCGAACCCATGCCTCCTAGTTACAGGTAGGTAGCCGTGTTGGTCTGAGTCGAAGCAAAATAAAAAAATCCTTCAGTAGCACGTTAAAGACCAACTAAGTTTTTATTTTGGTATGAGCTTTCGTGTGTATCTGAAGAAGTGTGCATGCACACGAAAGCTCATACCAAAACAAAAACTTAGTTGGTCTTTAAGGTGCTACTGAAGGATTTTTTTTATTTTGCTTCATGCCTTCTAGTTATAAGAAAGAGATTCAGACTCAACATCAGGAAGAGTTTTCTGACAATAAGAGCTGTTCTACAGTGGAACGGTCTCCCTCGGGAGGTGGACTAGATGACCCTTGGGGGTTCCTTCCAACTCGACAATTCTATCAGTCTAACTTGTGCTCTGTGTTTCTATGGATGTTCCAAGCTGCAGTTATGTAGGTGCCAGGCAAAACCTAGTCCGGCATTCTAAGTACTACAAAATTTTGCCTTTTAAGCAGGCATTTAAGCTTCAGTGTTAGTCAGTACAGTACTGTACTTTTCGATTTCATTTCCTCTCCGCTGCTTTCTTTTCTTCGTGCACTTAGGTATGTGCACAAAGCGAACAAATATTCCTGCAAACTGGATCACCGTTCAAGCACCTGATAAAGTGGAATATAATCCACGAACGTTTCTGTCGCAAGACAGTGGCAAATCGTGTCGCCACTCCTTTCTCTTTATATGTGAGGCAGGATGGGGAACCTCTGCCTCTCCGATTTCCCTCTTTCTCGACAGCTGCGTCTGCTCTGGCGAGCGGGAAGAAGGGGCTGCCCCAGCCCGACTGAAATCTCAGTTCCTCCTCCTGTCCGCACGGAAAGGGGAATTCGCCCTCCAGGGCCAGCTCAGCAGGCTGTAAAGGGTAGGTCCAGTCGTGACTGACTCTGGGGTTGCGGCGCTCATCTCACGGTATTGGCCGAGGGAGCCTGCGTACAGCTTCCAGGTCATGTGGCCAGCATGACTAAACCGCTCCTGGCGAACCAGAGCAGAGCACGGAAACCGTTTACCTTCCCGCTGTAGCGGTACCACCTATTTATCTACTTGCACTTCCACGTGCTTTCGAACTGCTAGGTTGGCAGGAGCTGGGACCGAGCTCACCCCATCGCGGGGATTTGAACCGCCGACCTTCTGATCGGCAAGCCCTAGGCTCAGTGGTTTAACCCACAGCGCCACCCGCGTCCCAGCAGGCAGAGAGGGAGCTAATTGAGCGAGGCTGGAGGGAGGCGCCCGCGCTGCTTTCAGCTGCCTCCTCTGACATCTGCAGCTCCTTTTGGGCGCGCCGGTCTCAGCAATCAGCGCATTGCGCAACCCGGGCATTCCCGGCTCAAGAGCGGCAGTGGGGAGCGGCTTCTGCCGTGTGTTGCCACTGAGCGCCCAGAGTGGCGGGCAGGGAGGCGCCTTCAGCATTCACAAGTGCAGACGAGCTCACGTGTGTAGGGGGAGAGGTGCCTGGGAGCGCCTCTCTCTTTTAGGAATCATAGAACTGTAGAATTGGAAGGGATCCTGAGGGTCATCTAAACACACCAGTTATAAGGATATCAGAAGAGGCCGGCGGCTGCATCAGGCCAAAAGGCCCATCTAGCCCAGCATCCGGTTTTCCTCCCAGCCAGAGACCCGCATGGAAAGCCCGCAAGCAAGACCTGGCGCACCAGCCACTCGCCCCACTCTCGATCCCCAGCAACTGGGGTTCAGAAGCATTGCTGCCTCCAATTGTGGAGGCAGAACTTAGGCATTGTGGCTGCTAGCAGCTATAATAGCCTTAGTCTCCATGATTTTCTCTAACATTATTTTAAAGCCAACCAAATCGGTGCCCATTTCTGACTTTTGGGAGAGCGAGTTCCATAGCTTGACTCTGCGCTGCGTGAAGAAGGACTTTAGATTTTTTTTTTTGTCCTGCATCTCCCAACAATCAGCTTCATTGGGCGGATGCCCCTGTATTCCAGGGTCACGAGAGAGGGAGAAAAAATTGCCTATTTCCACTTTCTCCATGCATGGGCGTAGCCAAGGGGAGGCCCCCCCCCCAAATATTATTTAAAAGTATTAACCTAAGTTTTATTTCCCCCCCAGCAGAAGCCGGGGCCCCCTATTAAAAGCCTGGCTACGCCCATGTCTCCATGCCATGCATAATTTTATAAACTTCTATCCTGTCGCCTCTTACTTGAATGTTCTTTAAACTAAAAAATCCCTATGCGGAGCTGGCAAAACTAACAGCAAAAATAAGAAACAAAATTAAAAAATTCCTTCCAGTAGCACCTTAGAGACCAACTATGTTTGTCATTGGTATGAGGAAGAAGTGTGCATGCACCAACATGAAGGGCTAGTCATGAAGAATGGAAGCCCTTTTGGAAACACCTCAAAAATAAGCAGATGAATTCGGGAGCAGGATATGAAATATGAGCAGCCATTGACGATTGATAATACTGTATATAAAATAAAGGAATATGTTTTAGCTGAAATGTTTATTTGAATGCGTTATGTAAATGTGATGGGATTAAGAATAGCATGGAGAGAACGGCGGGAAGTCAAAGTTTAAAGAGAAATGTAAAACAAAGTTGTAATCTGGAATATATGTGTACTGTATAAAGTTTAATTTTAAAAAACTGACTTCAAAAAACTAAAAAGTCACAAACGCTGCAACCTGTTCGTAGGGAAGCCTTAGCCTCTCGTTCCTCTTTATCATTTTGGTGTCCCGTTTCTGACCCTTTTCCAACTATGCAATACAGTATTCTTTCTGAAGTAAGCCGTCCAGTACTGCACACAGTATTCCAGAAACGGTGGCACTATAGATTGGTTCAAGAACATGATAACAGCAGTTTTATTTTCACTAAGTTCTTCACCTTCTAGAGACATCCAAACGCAATATAAACAGCAGAATCAATGGCAGTTGTGGGGCTTGCCCCCCCCATGCAGTCAACAGGGAAGGGGCTGGCGAGAGACGCGGCTTGTGGTTTTCCCCAGCCGGAGACGCCGGAGGGCGGGGGGAGGAAGTGGGTCCGAGGCAAACCTTCCCGGAATGTGCCTGGAGGGGTTGAGGTTGCGCAAGGGGGCCTAGAGTTGCCGGGCATTGGCAGCAGCAGCAGCCGCAGGGCGGGCAGGCGGATAGATACCCACATGGAGGTAGGAGGGAATGGGACTGGGGGCGCCGGTTGCTTGGCTGTGAGCCAAGGTGAGGCAGGGAGACGGCGGCAGGACTCGTTTGGCGCCGACGGCAGGACTCTTGGGTCCCATGGGGAGGAAGGAGTCAACTCTGCTCCCGGGGCTTGGGGGAGGGCGGCGGAGACGCTTTGTAGGAAGCGAGAAGCTCCGGGAGGGTCGTCAGCACCCTGGACAGCCGGGAGTGGGGAAGAAAGGCACTCCCACCCCGTCGACGGCCAGTGCTCCCTCCCACCTGCCCACCTACTTCTCTCGCCCCCTCCCCGTTCCTTTCCAAGGGGCTCAGCCAGTAGCTCCAGGGAGGAAATACTACACCAGCCTCCGCGGAGGGACTGCCTGTGAGCCCCGAGAGCGAGAGAGCGAGAGAGAGAGAGAGTCCTCTGCAGGAAGAAGAGCACGGCCTCCCCCCCCCCCCGCCCAGTCTCAACTGGACGAAATGCGGAGATGTCAGGATTTGAGACTTCTTTTAAGTAGGGACAATCTAGGACAGAAGAGCCGCCAACCAGATACCCCCAAGGAAAACCTGCAAGCCGGATTCAGGCACAAGAGCATTCTCCTCTCTTGAGCCTTCCGGGAACTGGTATTCGGAGGCATTATTGCCTCAAGTTACCGGTATTTAGGTAGAGCATAGCGACATAGTCATCATGGCCAAGCAGCCATTGATAAAGCATCTCCAAGCACCGCAGAATCCTAAGAAAGGGTTTCAGGTTAAAAGGGAGAGTCAAGATTGTCAAATATTTCGAAAGTGGTTGGAAGTTATATAAAATTGGGGGGGGGGAGGGAGGGAGAACTAAGAATCAGGCAAAGAGGGGCCGAAAAAGGATAAAATAAAAAAGAGCCATTTAAAGGAGGAAAAGGTAGGTTGCAGCAGGCAAAATTTCAGGGCCCAGTGCACTACAAAAACAAAAGGAAAGACCACTCTCTGCCCGCTCCCCGCCTTTTTCTTTCTTTTTCTCCTTTATGTCCATCTCTGTGGAAAACCCAGGAGGCCCGAGGCATCTGAAGGTTTTTCCAGCGCAATGATTGACGGGTACATTAGACAGACGGGGACAACAGGTGGTTGCTCTCTGGGTGGCTCCTTGCTTCGGAGATACTCAGTAGACAGCTATAGGGTGGGTGAGAGAAGTGTTAGCCTAGGAGAGGGAGAAACACGCCGTAGCTAAGGAACAAGCATCGCGAACAGGACGCCGAGTGCATGTTTGGCCTTTTAAATGTGTTGTGGGAGTGGGAGATTCTTGGTTTGTTTTTGTTCTAATTTTTATTATGTATTTTGTGTTTTTAAATTGCATTTTAACTTTGTGAACCGCTCTGAGCAATACGGATGAAGGGCGAATAAATAAATAAATAAATAGCGGTTTCCTTTCATTTTTTCCCAGCGGCCGTCGAAGAACCTCTCAGTGCCGCTTTCTGGTGGCTCAGCGTGGAACAGCAGCAACAGCACCTCCGGCTGCTTGGAGAGCGCCGACTTCCAGTACCTGCTCTTCCCCGTGGTTTACAGTCTGGTCTTTGCCTTGGGCCTGGCGGGGAACCTCTTCGTTCTAGGCTACTTCTTCCGCACCAAGTCCGCCGCGGAGCCCGCCAACGTCTTTTTGGTGAACCTGGTCGCCATCGACCTGCTCTTCGTGCTAACGCTGCCCTTCCGCATTGCCTACCACGCGCTGCGCAATGACTGGGTCTTCGGCGAGGCGCTGTGCAAGATCACTGGCTGCCTCTTCTTCGCCAACCTGTACGGCAGCTCCCTCTTCCTGGCCTGTATCTGCCTGGAGCGCTACGTGGCCGTCGTGCACCCGCTGCGCCACCTCCGGCTCCGGCAGCTGCGGTACCGGGTGACGGCCGCCGTCGGGGTTTGGGCGGTGCTAGCCGCCGCCGTCCTGTACCTGGCGCTCCGCGGCCCGCTGACCAGCCGCTTCCCCGACGGCCGCACCGCTTGCTTGGAGAACTTCTCCTCCAGCTCCTGGCGGGGACGCATCTCCTCCGTCAGTCTCTTCGCCGCTGCCGTGGGCTTCCTGCTGCCGCTCTTCCTCATCGGCGTCTGCTACCCGCTCATTGCCTGGCGGCTGTTGGCCACTCCAGGAATGCAGCCTGGCTCACGAGCGGTGCGGCGCAAGGCGCTGCGCACGGTGCTAGTGGTGCTGGGCGTCTTTCTGGTTTGCTTCGCGCCGTATCACCTGGTGCAAGTGGTGCACACGTTGGGGCGCGCAGGCGTGCTGGGAGGCTGCCCGCTCATTCGCGCCACCTACGTGGCCCGCCGGCTCACCATGGCCCTCACCAGCCTCAACGCCTGCCTCGACCCGCTCGTCTACTACTTCGCCGCCGAGCGCTTTGCCTGGAAGCCCGGTTGGTGGAAATGCTGCTGCTGCTGCTGCTGCCGGCTAGAAACCGCCCAGCCGTCCCTGCTGAGACTCCGCGGGTTTGTGGCCAGTAAGCAGGGGTCATCCTCGGGGGGAGAAAGCGCTCCCGGGACGGCGCAGTGAGCTCTCCAGCAGATCGGTGATCGTCGGAGGTGCGACCGCGTGCTCCTCGGGCATTCTGGCTGCGCGTTCGTGCGAGCGAAGTAGTTCCTCAGCCTTCGACAAGCATCCCATTTCTGACAAGCGTCCAGCATATTGATGACCAGTTAAACTGCCCTGGAGGAGGTCCCTTCGCCCTCTTCACGTTAAAGTGCTCATTTACACCCACAGCCCGTTCGTCGCAAGCACAGTGTGAGATGGGAATGTGGAAGGCAAAGAGAGGGAGAAGGAGAGGGCGGGGGAGAGAGAGTTCCCCTCCCTTGAAGGGGTTTCTAGAGCTGCTGCTGCGGGAGTTGGGGTTTCGCAGTTGGGACCTCTTCCGAAGTCTTTGTGGCAGGCAGACTTTAACAAGGTGCAGGTACTCCCTGCTTTCTATACACCAATTAGAGTAAAGGTAGGGAGGGGCTTCCACACCCAGGCAGAAGAAGGAGAAGAGAGCATCTTTTGCACGCAGAGGGGCCCAGCTTCAATTTCTGACGTTTCCAGGAAGGGCTGAGAGAGACCGTAGGCTGAAATCTGGAGTGCTGCTGCCAGTCAGCGCAGACAGCATTGAGCTAGATGGTCTGTCGAAAAATAAGGCAACCTTCTATCTTGCTAATGGATCGAAAAAAGAAGGAGTGCTGTATGGGCCTATGTACCCCTTTGCCTCACACCCTCCTCAGCATCTGATGCGGCCATTCTGCACATGCACAAACACACACAAATATGATGTCTGAATGGCCAAGTTTGCCAGGGAACATCCCAACAGCCCTCATTGCCACTTGGCTGTGAGTGCAGGGGTAATAAGTGGAGGGGGGAGCCAGCAAAATGGGCGGGTGCTTCTAGGAAACAGTGTTAGTGTCAGAGTAATGCAGTTCAGGTAAGACACAGTATTCACATATTGCAAAGAAGATGGGGAGAGGGTTACAACATACAATATAGGTTGCTATAGGCATTGATTCTCTTGCTCCTGCCCAAATCTCTGTTTTTAGTCTAGAGCCTTTCCATTACAATACCAAAACAACAACTAGCTAAACAGCAAAAGATGTTAAATAACTTTATTTTGCCTGGGGGGGGGCAGAGTAAGTGGCAACACATTCTACAGAGTGGAACAGGTTGGTCTGGGAATCCCAAACCTGAAACTGTATTACAAGGCATTTTGGTTGAGACATGTTATACAGATAATTAGAGATGCAAAAGACCTTCCTTTGTGTTCAGCTTGATTCACTTCTTTGTGCTCCAGCATCAAGGCATTACTGCTTCTGAGCCCATCAAGGTCATTGATTTGGAAAAGTAGCCACCTTTTCCTCCACTCTGGTGGTATGGGGGAAAATGGAATGCAGGCCTGTCCCTGGCTCCCTTCCAAAATTGTATTGTCCAGATAAATACAAACAATGTGACAGATGGTCTAAGGTACATAAAATATTTATTTGCTACCGTAGAATGTTTTACATTTCTCTTTAAACCCTACAGGTGTGGGATAAATGGCAATATACCCCTATCAATTGGTTTCAGCATTGCATTGGAGGGGCTGCAGTTCTGTGGTGACTGGGCTGCACATGTGGTGGGACTGCCCATCAGCAAAAGAATGTTGGGGAACGCTTCCCAAGAGTTGGGGAAACTACCCGTGTCCCCCCCCCCAGTTTTTGTTCTTGTTTGATCTTTAACCTAAGAAATCATAACAAGCTAGCATTATAATTTCATGGTGGCAGCTGGTTGGGGGCAAGACACTCCTAAAATGTCTAAATTGGCCAGCATGACTAAGGCACTTCTGGCAAACCAGAGCTACAAACGGAAACACTGTTTACCTTCCTGCCAGAGTGGTACCTATTTATCCACTTGCACTTTGAAGTGCTTTCGAACTGCTAGGTTGTCTAGGGTAGGCTTGTCTAAAAAGGAAGTTTTCAGCAGTCACCAAAAAGAGCACAGTGGCAGGGTCTGCTTGACATCAAGAGGCAGGGAGTTCGTAAGGGCAGGTGCTGCTGCACTAAACCATCAGCACCCATGAAAAACCCATCGCCCTGGTGGGAGCTCATCCTATTGCGGGGATTCAAACCGCCAACCTTCTGATTGGCAAGCCCTAGGCCTAAAGAATATGGAGCTGATGCGGACACAGAGCAATGGATTCAAACTACAAGAAAGAAGATTCCACCTAAACATTAGGAAGAACTTCCTGACAGTAAGAGCTGTTCAACAGTGGAATTTGCTGCCAATAAGTGTGGTGGAGTCTCCTTCTTTGGAGGACTTTAAGCAGAGGCTTGACAGGCATATGTCAAGAATGCTTTGATGGTGTTTCCTGCTTGGCAGAGGGTTGGACTAGATGGCCCTTGTGGTCTCTTCCAACTCTATGATTCTATGATTCAGCAGGGGAAACACAGCCCAGAATAAGTAAGGAGGTAATACAAGAATGCTTGGCTAATTTAGATGTATTCAAGTCTCCAGGGCCAGATGAACTACATCCAAGAGTATTAAAAGAACTAGCAGAGGTGATTTCAGAACCACTGGCAATAATCTTTGAGAATTCCTGGAGAACAGGTGAAGTCCCAGCAGACTGGAGGAGGGAAAATGTTGTCCCTATTTTCAAAAAGGGGGAAAGAGAGGACCCAAACAATTACCGCCCAGTCAGCCTGACATCAATACCAGGAAAGATTCTAGAGCAGATCATTAAGCAAACAGTCTGTGGGCACCTAGAAAGGAACGCTGTGATCACTAAAAGTCAGCATGGGTTTCTGAAAAACAAGTCATGTCAGACTAATCTGATCACATTTTTTGACAGAATTACAAGCCTAGTAGATGAAGGGGATCCTGTGGATATAGCCTATCTTGATTTCAGCAAGGCCTTTGACAAGGTGCCCCATGATATTCTTGTAAAGAAGCTGGTAAAATGCGGGCTAGACAATGCTACCATTCAGTGGATTTGTAACAGGCTGACTGACCGAACCCAAAGGGTGCTCATCAATGGCTCCTCTTCATCCTGGAGAGTAGTGACTAGTGGGGTGCCACAGGATTCTGTCTTCGGCCCAGTCTTATTAAACATCTTTATCAATGACTCAGATGATGGGCTTGAGGGCATCCTGAGCAAGTTTGCAGACGACACCAAATTGGGAGGGGTGGCTAATACCCCGGAGGACAGAATCACACTTCAGAATGACCTTAACAGATTAGACAACTGGGCCAAAGCAAAGAAGATGAATTTTAACAAGGAGAAATGTAAAGTACTACACTTGGGCAAAAAAAATGAAAGTCACAAATACAGGATGGGAGACACCCGGCTTGAGAGCAGTACATGTGAAAAGGATCTAGGAGTCCTGGTAGACCACAAACTTGACATGAGTCAACAGTGTGATGCAGCAGCTAAAAAAGCCAATGCAATTCTGGGTGAAAGGTTGTTTTCTGCTGCTCCAGAGAAGCGGACACGGAGCAATGGATTCAAACTACAAGAAAGAAGATTCCACCTAAACATTAGGAAGAACTTCCTGACAGTAAGAGCTGTTTGACAGTGGAATTTGCTGCCAAGAAGTGTGGTGGTCTCCTTCTTTGGAGGTCTTTAAGCAGAGGCTTGACAGACATATGTCAAGAATGCTTTGATGGTGTTTCCTGCTTGGCAGGGGGTTGGACTGGATGGCCCTTGTAGTCTCTTCCAACTCTATGATTCTATGATTCTAGGGTCCCAGCCTGCGTAGCAGATGGAGCTGGTAGACAGTCGTCCTGGACACAGAATTGACCTGCACCTCCATGGACAGCTGTGAGTCCAAAATGAGTCCTAGACTGCGCATCTGGTCATTCAGGGGCACAGTTACCCCATTCATTAGCCGCCATCCATCTTCCAACCGCCTCCAGGCACTCACACAAGGGTAAGGGACCTCTTGTACTGTAATTCTTTGAACTCTTCCATCATAGGCTCAGGTTTTTATGAAAATAAAACAAGTGTGTGCATACAGAGTGAATGAGAGAGAAGCATATTAGAAAACAACAACAATTGAATTCCTCCAGTATTCCATTCCAAAATAATTTAACTTTGTCGCAGTGCCACCATATATGCACAAATGTCCCCACTTCTTTCTTGCACCTCCAACAGAGGTTGTCTTTAATTCTGTACATTTTATTTATTTTTACCAGTGTGAGGTACCACTTGTAAAACATTTTAACCATGTTTTCCTTAATCCCCTCTGACGCCGTGAATCTCTATGAGATTTTCCATAACCTTTCCCAGCTCTCCATTTGTATGGGCCAGGGGTCTGCAACCTGCGGCTCCGGAGCCGCATGTGGCTCTTTTACACCTTTGCTGTGGCTCCGGAGCGGATACGAGGGGAGGAGGCGTCCGAGCCATGCGCCGCCTGAGCCATGTGGCGGCACATGTCACGCCCGCCAGACACTCACGCAGTGCCCACCGCTGCCGGAGCACACAGCTGCGGCGGCGCGCTGTGCGCCCCGCATGGCGCCCGCCGGAGTCCACAACTCTGCTGTGCGCGTGCGCTGTGCAAAAAGGACACAAGGTGATGTTAGCAGCCCGGGGAGCGTGATCGGCCCCCTCCCTGCATCAGCCCCTCCCTGCCGCATTTCTGCAGCCAATAGGCTCACGGGGGGGCGGGGGCGGAGTTATTTATTTTTTTAAACGGGTGCGCTTCTTCCCGCCCAGCAGCAGAAAAGGCTTGCGGGCTCAGAGCGCGTGTTTGCTGCTGCTGCTGCTGCTGCTGCTGCTGCTGCTGCTGCTGCCTGCAGCCTGCCTGTGGCCTCCTGCCGGCCTGGTCAGGAGATTGAGGTAGATGTATTAATCAATGGGTTGATTCAATATGAGGAAATTTTATAAATTCACTTGATGGGAGCAACACACATGAAACCATACAGGTGTCCTAATAAGGGAGTCAGAGTTTTGCCCATTCCCAGTAATCAAGGCAGCCCAAACTCATAAGGCAGTGGTTGCTGGTGCCCATTCCCAGTCATAGCTGCCAAGTTTTCCCTTTTCTCACGAGGAAGCCTATTCAGCATAAGGGAATTTCCCTTAAAAAAAGGGAGAACTTGGCAGCTATGTTCCCAGTAATCAAGGCAGCCCAAACTCAAAGTTATTTTTATAATAACGAGGATGACATTGGGCCCTCATTATTAATTATTATTTTCATCAGGCACTGATTATGATTTATGGTACACTGGGGCCCTGATTAATTTTCTATGGCATTTTGGGGCATTGATTATTGGGCATAGCAAATTTTGCCATGGGGCCCTCTGATTTCTAATTACGTCCCTGTTTTGCGGCTCCCAGTTTATTTTTTTTCTTCGGAAACGGGTCCAAGTGGCTCTTTTTGTCTTAAAGGTTGCAGACCCCTGGTATGGGCTTTCCCAGATCTATTGTCCATTTAGTCATTGTCTCCTTTACTGTTTCATCCTTTAATTCCCATTCCAATAGCACCTTGTACATCTTGGTTATAATTTTCTGATCACCTTGCAGCAAATTAATTTCTAATAAAGAGGGTTCAGTCTGGAAGCCATTTTTAGAATAGTCCTAATTGAATCTGCTATTTATGATATTGCAACCACCCTGTTAAATATTGTTTTATTTCTTCATACTTTTTGAGCTTAAATTTGCCTTCCTTTACTTCCAATAAATCTATATACTTTCCCCATTTTCCTTCTGAATTTATTTTTTTTATTGTAATTATTTCTATTGGCGATGCCCATTTCGGTGTTTTTGGTTCCAGCAATCGTCTGTAGTTTCCCCAAGTTTTTAATAGGGACTTCTTGATTAAATGGTTGTTGAACCCTTTGCTCATCATCACCATTCTTATTCTTCAAAATTCCTTCCAGTAGCACCTTAGAGACCAACTAAGTTTGTTACTGGAAGGATTTTTTTAAAATTTTGTTTCAACTACGGCATACCAAACTCTTGCCCACCTAGCAGTTCGAAAGCACATCAAATTGCAAGTACTGTAGATAAATAGGGACCGCTCCGGCGGGAAGGTAAACGGCGTTTCTGTGTGCTGCTCTGGTTCGCCAGAAGCAGCTTTGTCATGCTGGCCACATGACCCGGAAGCTGTCTGCGGACAAACGCTGGCACCCTCGGCCTATAGGGCGAGATGAGCGCCGCAACCCCAGAGTCGGACATGACTGGACCTGATGGTCAGGGGCCCCTTTACCTTTACCTTTACCTTTACGGCATACCAACACGGCTACTTACCTGTAACTATTCTATTCTTATTCTTATTACCGCTAATAGGAAGAAGGTAAAATGCGAAAACAACTCCAACAAATCCAGTGTCAAATCACATCTGGAAGCCACGCCTACAGACTGGACTATAAAAAACGTGGATCCAAGACTTTGCTGCCCTGCAGCACCACAAAAACATGGATCCGAGGCACGGATCCTCATGAATTCATATGATTTTTATATTGAAACAAAATAAAACCACCATGATACTCTAGACCACATCTTAGTCTGTAGGCACCACCAAAAAAATCACGCATCCACTGTTTGGTGGGGCTGCAATGGCGCAGAAACGTGGTTACAAAGCACGGATCCACATGGATCCTCACGTTTATTGCATTTTGCCACCCTAACTCACCATCAAATAACACATCATAGACCGGGGCACAGACTGCACCACAAAAACCACGGATCCACGACTTCCTGGCGACACCACGGCCCAAAAACGTGGTTTTGAAGCACGGATCCACATGGATCCCTCAACTCACACATCATAGCCAGGGGCACAGCCTGACCACAAAAAACACGGATCCACGGCTTCCTGGAGACACCAGGGTCCAAAAACGTGGTTACAAAGGATGAATCTTCATGAATTCATATGGTTTTTATATTGAAACAAAATAAAAGTATCATGATGCTCTAGACCACATCTTAGTCTATAGGCACCAACAACAAAAAATCATGCACCCACTGTTTCCTGGGGCCGCAATGGCGCAAAAATCACATATCATGGCCAGGGGCACAGCCTGCACCAAAAAGATCAAGGATCCACAGTTTCCTGGCGACACAGTGGCCCAAAAAAGTGGTTTTGACGCATGGATCATCACGGATCCTAATGCTTTTTGCATGGGGCCACCCCTAACTGACTGTCAAATCACATATCATGCCCAGGGGCACAGCCTGCACCACAAAAATCAAGGACCCACAGCTTCCTGGCGACACCGTGGCCCAAAAACGTGGTTTTGAAGCACGGATCCCAACGGATCCTCACGCTTTTTGCATTGGGCCACCCTGAACTCACCCTCAAATCGCATATCATGCCCAGGGGCACAGCCTGCACCACAAAAATCACGGATCCACGACTTCCTGGCGACAATAGGGCGCAAAAACGTGGTTTTGAAGCACGGATCTTCATGGATCCTCATGCTTTTTGAACTGGGCCACCCCTAACTCACTGTCAAATCACATATCATGCCCAGGGGCACAGCCTGCACCACAAAAAAACACGGATCCACGGCTTCCTGGTGATACCAGGGTGAAAAAACGTGGTTTCAAAGCACGGATCCTGATGGATCCTCACACTTTTTGAATAGGGCCACCCCTAAAGGTAAAGGTAAAGGGACCCCTGACCATTAGGTCCAGTCGTGACCGACTCTGGGGTTGCACGCTCATCTCGCATTATTCGCCGAGGGAGCCGGCGTATAGCTTCCAGGTCATGTGGCCAGCATGACAAAGCCACTTCTGGCAAACCAGAGCAGCACATGGAAACGCCGTTTACCTTCCCGCTGTAGCGGTTCCTATTTATCTACTTGCATTTTGACGTGCTTTCGAACTGCTAGGTTGGCAGGAGCTGGGACCAAGCAACGGGCGCTCACCCCGTCACAGGGATTCGAACCGCCGACCTTCTGATCAGCAAGTCCTAGGGTCTGTGGTTTAACCCAAGTCCTAGGGTCTGTGGTCTTTGAAGGTGGTTTGGTAACTGCAACTAATTCAGAATGCTGTGGCTAGACTGGTGACTGGGAGTGGCCGCCAAAACCATATAACACCGGTCCTGAAAGACCTATATTGGCTCGCATAACATTTCCGAGACTATGCAAAAGCTTTGACTGTGTCGACCACAGCAAACTATGGCAAGTTCTCAAAGAAATGGGAGTGCCTGATCACCTCATCTGTCTCCTGAGAAATCTCTATGTGGGACAAGAAGCTACAGTTAGCACTGGATATGGAACAACTGATTGGTTCAAAATTGGGAAAGGAGTACGACAAGGTTGTATATTGTCTCCCTGCTTATTTAACTTATATGCAGAATTCATCATGCGAAAGGCTGGACTAGATGAATCCCAAGCCGGAATTAAGATTGCCGGAAGAAATATCAACAACCTCAGATATGCAGATGACACAACCTTGATGGCAGAGTGCCTGATCACCTCATCTGCCTCCTGAGAAATCTCTATGTGGGACAAGAAGCTACAGTTAGAACTGGATATGGTTTAACCACAGCGCCACCTGGGTCCCTGGGCCACCCCGAACTCACCGTCAAATCACATATCATGCCCAGGGGCACAGCCTGCACCACAAAAATCATGGATCCACGACTTCCTGGTGACACCACAGTGACAAAACGTGGTTTTGAAGCACGGATCCTGATGGATCCTCACGCCTTTTTAATTGGGCCACCCCGAACTCACCCTCAAATCACATATCATGCCCAGGGGCACAGCCTGCACCACAAAAATCACGGATTCACGGCTTCCTGGCGATACCAGGGTGAAAAAATGTGGTTTTGAGGTACAGATCCTCATGGATCCTCACACTTTTTGCATGGGGCCACCCCTAACTCACTGTCAAATCACATATCATGCCCAGGGGCACGGTCTGCACCACAAAAATCAAGGATCTACAGCTTCCTGGCGACACCGTGGCCCAAAAACGTGGTTATTGATGCATGGATCCTCACGGATTCTAATGCTTTTTGCTTGGGGCCACACCTAACTCACCGTCAATAATAATAATAATAATAATAATAATAATAATTTATTTATACCCCGCCGCTGATTACTGCAATAGGTCCTGCGGGGGAAAAACAAGGGCTGTGGCCACCTGGGATGAATAAGGACATAGGATTCTTATCTCATTATGCATGATCAAGCTTTCTTTAGCCTCAGCCCTTGTTAACAGCCATCAACAGGTTTACCACTCTTACAGCCCATCACCCATTCCCATCACCCCCCCCCCACCCTCTGGATATATATAAGGGTCTGGTTGCTTCTGTTTCATCTGGTTGCTTCTGTTTCAAGTGTATCTGAAGAAGTGTGCATGCACACAAAAGCTCATACCAAAATAAAAACTTAGTTGGTCTTTAAGGTGCTACTGAAGGAATTTTTTATTTTGCTTCAACTCAGACCAACACGGCTACCTACCTAAAACTAGATCAAGGGAAGTAATAGTACCACTGTATTCTGCTCTGGTCAGACCTCACCTGGAGTACTGTGTCCAGTTCTGGGCACCACAGTTCAAGAAGGATACTGACAAGCTGAAACCAGGGCCGGTGCACCCATCAAGGCAAATTAGGCCACTGCCTAGAGCGCCAGAATGGAGGGGGTGCTGAACAGCTCGCCCCCCGCCCGCCAGCTCGCCCCCTGTCGCCCGGTGCTGCCTGGGGCCGCCTCCCGGAGGCGCGCTGGGAGTGCGAGCCTGGGGCTACCTCGCTGCGCCTCTCCTCTCAGCTATTCAGCGGAGGTGGCCCCAGGCTCCCACTCCCCGCGCGAAGCCCCAGAGGCGCGTGGGGAGTATGTTTCTAATGTTTCCCGCCTCCTGGTCTCCGGAGCGCACACCAGAGAGGGAGGGAGGGAGGCTGATCGCTGCACGCCCGGCTCGATCGCCTCCTCCTCCTGCTGCCTCTGAGCGTCATCAGGGAGGCTCCGCCGGCCGGAATGGCTCTGCTGCTGCGCCCTACGACCCTCGAGCGGCGCCGTCAGCAAACCGCCCCGGGATCCCTCTGCCACTGGGAAAGGAAAATCCCACCGCCCCTGCTGCAGCCAGGAGCAGAGAATCCCTCCGCTTGCTGCAAAGCGGCTTCCTGTCCCTCTCCCTCCCTGGCTCAGTTCCACCGCGGGCAGGCGCTGCAGAGGTGCTGGCAGCTCCATCCTCAACCCCATGGTCGGCTCCAGCACCCTGTGCGCTCCCGTTAAAAAAAACAGGAGCTAAAAACAACAACAACCCACCCAAACCCACAACCCAGCAGCAATCTCCTTCCTCCTCCTCCACTCCTGTGTATCGGTACTGTGTCTCCCCCTTGCAAGAGATGGAGGCGCTGTGCAGAGAATGGATTAAAAAATAATCATCACAAAACCACATCGCTATTTATTCTGGGGCGGGGTGTGTGTGTTGGTGTTATGAAGAGCACTACTCCCTGTGCCCGAGCAGCCTGGGCAGTCTCGAGCTACTGTGTCTAAGGGCCTCCGCTGGGCAGCCAATGGGTTTACACGTTGTGGGGGGAAATAAGAGGAAATAGTAAAGTGGCCCGCCTCTCAAATCTTGCTTTGCACAGGGGGAGCGCCGTGTGCTCTTTGTCGAAAGGTAAGGATTTCTGCCTTTTCTCAGAGGAAAAACTCCCTAGGAACAGATCCTACCCTCCCACCCACCCCAAAATATGCCTTTCCAATTTAAATATCAAATGCTTGCTTCTGGAGCGTGGTCTTGGTCGTCTGTGTGGGGTGTGGAATAAAGGAGTTCTAAAAAGGCAGGAAAATGTGCTGAATTATGCAGGGAGGCTCCCCTCTCTTGGGGAGGAGGTGTTTGAGCAGCTTCTATAATTGTTTTTACTCTATTAAGGGGTCAGATGGTGTGTGTGTGTGTGTGTGTGTGTGTGTGTGTGTGTGTGTGTGTGTAGAGGTCGCCCCAGCACATGGCGTTTCATATCTTTCTGACCATGCCGCTTCCAGTCTTTCTATCTCAGCAGGAATATCTGTCCCCTAAGGCTCATAACTACCTCCCATAACATTTATATTAACCCCCACCTCTAACCCATGAAGCTTTTATCAACTTAAACTCTTAGTTTTCATCTCTTCCTGAGTTTTGTTGATGTGACGTTGAGACTAAAAATTAACTCTGAAACTCATTCTTTATTACCTTCAACTGGATTCTTAATTGTGGATTATGAATGCACCTTGGCTGGAGTGGTTTAAAGAAGATTGAGTTTGTTTTCAAAGTATGTATAGAATACATACAGGCTAGAGAAGCTGAAACATTGATAAGGACTGGATATGCCCATGTCTTTTTGAAAGGAGAAACTATTTATACAAAGATCGCTGGGAAGGTGGTGCCAGCATCTCAGAGCCCCCACACCACCTTCTTAAAGTTGGAAGCTGGGTTTGCTTATAAAAATGCTTGGAGAGATAAACTGAAACTTTAAAGTTTGGAATAGGTCAGAGAGGTTGAAATATCAAAAGGACTGCATATGTCTATATTTTGCTGAAAAGAGAAATTATAAGGATCTTCAATTGTTTGCAACTCCTCATAGACATTTCAAGAGAATTGGATGAGTGAGAACTAACTACTTCCCTGGGGAAATAAGTCATTACTTACACTTTCTGGACATTCTGTTGTTGTGTGTGTTCTTTTTAATATAAATATTTGTGTATTTTGAATGTTAATTGGAAATTTTGATTTTATTTTAAATTGTATACGTGTAATGGGTAGCTGGGCTGGAGGGAAAGTACAGCAAGTGGTGTTTCCTGGGAAAGTGGCCTTGACAAAGTGATAAGGTACTGTTGTAAAACTGACTGTTTTGAGAACCAGGGAAGGCAGAGTGAATTGCATTAATTTCACTCGGTCCTGAGTATTCTGAGTAGTTTAAAACACCACAAGAGGCAAGGTTTGCTTGGAATAGGTGGGACTTTTCTCTGTGTGGAAAGAATTGATTAAAGAGATGAAGGAA